>NC_135046.1:0-625000 GCF_051020975.1 Osmia lignaria lignaria | reverse complement strand
AAATGTACATTGATCTGTGGCAATGAATCTGTATATAACATTATATGTAATGTAGACATAGTACTGATGATATTGTTATTAAATGTACATTGATCTGTGGGAGTGAATCCGTATATTACATTATATCGTATGTAGATATGGTACTGATGATATTGTTATTAAATGTACACTGATCTGTGGGAATGAATCAGTAGATTACATTATATCGAATGTAGATATAGTACTAATGATATTGTTATTAAATGTACATTGATCTGTGGGAATGAATCAGTATATTACATATCTAATGTAGATATAGTACCAATGATATTGTTATTAAATGTACATTGATCTGTGGGAAGGAATCAGTATGTTACATTATATCTAATGTAGATATGGTAATAATGATATCGTTATTAAATGTACATACCATATCTAATGTAGATATAGTGCTAATGACATTGTTATTAAATGTACAGTGATCTGTGGGAATGAATCAGTTTATTACATTATATCGAATGTAGATATAGTAATAATGATATTGTTATTGAATGTACATTGATCTGTCGGAATGAATCAGTATATTACATTATATGGAATGCAGATATAGTACCAATGATATTGTTATTAAATGTACATTGGTCTGTGGGAAGTAATCAGCATATTACGTGGTATCTAGTGTACATATGGTAATAATGACATTGGTACTAAATGTAGGTACATTAATCTGTTGGAATGTATCACTATACGACATTATATCTAATGTAGATATGGTAATAATGATATTGTTATTAAATGTACATTGATCTGTGGGAATGATTCAGTATATTACATTATAACCAATGTAGATATAGTACCAATGATATTGATATTAAATGTACATTTATCTGCTGTAAGGAATCAGTATATTACATTATATCTAATGTAGATATAGTACTAATGATATGGTTACTAAATGTGCATTGATCTTGTGAGAAGTAATCAGTATATTACATTGTATCGAATGTAGATATGGTAATAATAACATTGTTATTAAATGTACATTCCATATCTAATGTAGATATAGTACTAATGATATTGCTTTAAATGTCCATTTATCTGTGGAAATTAATCAGTATATTACATAATATCGAATGTAGATATAGTACTAATGATATGATTATTAAATGTACATTGATCTGTGGGAATGAATCAGTATATTACATTATATCTAATGTAGATATGGTAATAATGATATTGTTTTTAAATGTACATTACATATCTAATGTAGATATAGTGCTAATGATATTGTTATTAAATGTACATTGATCTGTGGGTAGCAATCAGTATATTACATTGTATCTCATGTAGATATTGTAATAATGACATTGTTATTAAATGTGCATTACATATCTAATGCAGATATAGTACTAATGATATGGTTATTAAATGTACATTGATCTGTGGGAATGAATCAGTATATTACACTATATCGAATGTAGATATGGTAATAATGACATTGGTATTAAATGTAGCTACATTGATCTGCGGGAATGAATCAGTATATTACATTACATCGAATGTAGATATAGCACTAATGATATTGTTATTACATGTACATTGATCTGTGGGAAGGAATCGGTATATTACATTATATCTAATGTAGATATGGTAATAATGATATGGTTATTGAATGTACATTGGTCTGCGGGAAGGAATCAGTATATTACATTATATCTAGTGTAGATATGGTAATAATAACATTGGTACTAAATGTAGATACATTGATCTGTGGGAATGAATCAATATATTACATTACATAGAATGTAGATATAGTACCAATGATATTGTTATTGAATGTACATTGATCTGTGGGAACGAATCAGAATGTTACATTATATCTAATGTAGATATGGTAATAATGATATCGTTATTAAATGTACATACCATATCTAATGTAGATATAGTGCTAATGATATTGTTATTAAATGTACAGTGATCTGTGGGAATGAATCAGTTTATTACATTATATCGAATGTAGATATAGTAATAATGATATTGTTATTAAATGTACATTGATCTGTCGAAATGAATCAGTATATTGCATTATATCGAATGCAGATATAGTACCAATGATATTGTTATTAAATGTACATTGATCTGTGGGAATGGATCTGTATATTACATTATATCTAATGTAGATATGGTAATAATGAGATTGTTATTAAATGTACATTGATCTGTGGGAAATAATCAGTATATTACATTATATCTAATGTAGATATAGTACCAATGATATTGTTATTAAATGTACATTGATCTGTGGGAATGGATCTGTATATTACATTATATCTAATGTAAATACGGTAAAAATGATATTGTTTTTTAATGTACATTACATATTTAATGTAGATATAGCACTAATGATATTGTTATTAAATGTACATTGATCTGTGGGAATGAATCTGTATATGACATTATATCTAATGTAGATATAGTAATAATGATATTGTTATTAAATGTACATTGATTTGTGGGAATGAATCAGTATATTACATTATATCGAATGTAGATATAGTACTAATGATATTGTTATTAAATGTACATTGATCTGTGGGAATGAATCAGTATATTACATATCTAATGTAGATATAGTACCAATGATATTGTTATTAAATGTACATTGATCTGTGGGAAGGAATCAGTATGTTACATTATATCTAATGTAGATATGGTAATAATGATATCGTTATTAAATGTACATACCATATCTAATGTAGATATAGTGCTAATGACATTGTTATTAAATGTACAGTGATCTGTGGGAATGAATCAGTTTATTACATTATATCGAATGTAGATATAGTAATAATGATATTGTTATTGAATGTACATTGATCTGTCGGAATGAATCAGTATATTACATTATATGGAATGCAGATATAGTACCAATGATATTGTTATTAAATGTACATTGGTCTGTGGGAAGTAATCAGCATATTACGTTGTATCTAGTGTACATATGGTAATAATGACATTGGTACTAAATGTAGGTACATTAATCTGTTGGAATGTATCACTATACGACATTATATCTAATGTAGATATGGTAATAATGATATTGTTATTAAATGTACATTGATCTGTGGGAATGATTCAGTATATTACATTATAACCAATGTAGATATAGTACCAATGATATTGATATTAAATGTACATTTATCTGCTGTAAGGAATCAGTATATTACATTATATCTAATGTAGATATAGTACTAATGATATGGTTACTAAATGTGCATTGATCTTGTGAGAAGTAATCAGTATATTACATTGTATCGAATGTAGATATGGTAATAATAATATTGTTATTAAATGTACATTCCATATCTAATGTAGATATAGTACTAATGATATTGCTTTAAATGTCCATTTATCTGTGGAAATTAATCAGTATATTACATAATATCGAATGTAGATATAGTACTAATGATATGATTATTAAATGTACATTGATCTGTGGGAATGAATCAGTATATTACATTATATCTAATGTAGATATGGTAATAATGATATTGTTTTTAAATGTACATTACATATCTAATGTAGATATAGTGCTAATGATATTGTTATTAAATGTACATTGATCTGTGGGTAGCAATCAGTATATTACATTGTATCTCATGTAGATATTGTAATAATGACATTGTTATTAAATGTGCATTACATATCTAATGCAGATATAGTACTAATGATATGGTTATTAAATGTACATTGATCTGTGGGAATGAATCAGTATATTACACTATATCGAATGTAGATATGGTAATAATGACATTGGTATTAAATGTAGCTACATTGATCTGCGGGAATGAATCAGTATATTACATTACATCGAATGTAGATATAGCACTAATGATATTGTTATTACATGTACATTGATCTGTGGGAAGGAATCGGTATATTACATTATATCTAATGTAGATATGGTAATAATGATATGGTTATTGAATGTACATTGGTCTGCGGGAAGGAATCAGTATATTACATTATATCTAGTGTAGATATGGTAATAATAACATTGGTACTAAATGTAGATACATTGATCTGTGGGAATGAATCAATATATTACATTACATAGAATGTAGATATAGTACCAATGATATTGTTATTGAATGTACATTGATCTGTGGGAACGAATCAGAATGTTACATTATATCTAATGTAGATATGGTAATAATGATATCGTTATTAAATGTACATACCATATCTAATGTAGATATAGTGCTAATGATATTGTTATTAAATGTACAGTGATCTGTGGGAATGAATCAGTTTATTACATTATATCGAATGTAGATATAGTAATAATGATATTGTTATTAAATGTACATTGATCTGTCGAAATGAATCAGTATATTGCATTATATCGAATGCAGATATAGTACCAATGATATTGTTATTAAATGTCCATTGATCTGTGGGAATGGATCTGTATATTACATTATATCTAATGTAGATATGGTAATAATGAGATTGTTATTAAATGTACATTGATCTGTGGGAAATAATCAGTATATTACATTATATCTAATGTAGATATAGTACCAATGATATTGTTATTAAATGTACATTGATCTGTGGGAATGGATCTGTATATTACATTATATCTAGTGTACATATGGTAATAATGACATTGGTACTAAATGTAGGTACATTGATCTGTTGGAATGTATCACTACACGACATTATATCTAATGTAGATATAGTACTAATGATATTGCTTTAAATGTACATTTATCTGTGGAAATTAATCAGTATATTACATTATATCGAATGTAGATATAGTACTAATGATACGATTATTAAATGTACATTGATCTGAGGGAATGAATCAGTATATTACATTATATCTAATGTAGATATGGTAATAACGATATTGTTTTTAAATGTACATTACATATCTAATGTAGATATAGTGCTAATGATATTGTTATTAAATGTACATTGATCTGTGGGAAGGAATCAGTATATTACATTATATCTAATGTAAATACGGTAAAAATGATATTGTTTTTTAATGTACATTACATATTTAATGTAGATATAGTACTAATGATATTGTTATTAAATATACATTCATCTGAGGGAATGAATCTGTATATGACATTATATCTAATGTAGATATAGTAATAATGATATTGTTATTAAATGTACATTGATTTGTGGGAATGAATCAGTATATTACATTATATCTAGTGTAGATATGGTAATAATGACATTGGTACTAAATGTAGATACATTGATCTGTGGGAATGAATCAATATATTACATTACATAGAATGTAGATATAGTACCAATGATATTGTTATTGAATGTACATTGATCTGCGGGAAGGAATCAGTATATTACATTATACCTAATGTAGATATGGTACCAATGATATTGTTATTAAATGTACATTGATGTGTGGGATGGAATCAGTATATTACATTATATCTAATGTAGGTATGGTAATAATGATATTGTTATCAAGTGTACAATACATATCTAATGTAGATATGGTAATAATGATATTGCTATTAAATGTACATTGATCTGTTGGAAGGAATCAGTATATTACATTATATCTAATGTAGATATGGTAATAATGAGATTGTTATTAAATGTACATGACATATCTAAGGTAGATATAGTACTAATGATATTGTTATTAAATGTACATTGATCTGTGGGAATGAATCTGTATATGACATTATATCTAATGTAGATATGGTAATAATGATATTGTTATTAAATGTACATTGATCTGTTGGAAGGAATCAGTATATTACATTATATCTAGTGTAGATATGGTTATAGTGACATTGGTACTAAATGTAGGTACATTGACCTGTTGGAATGTACCACTATATGACATTATATCTAATGTAGATGTGGTAATAATGATATTGTTATTAAATGTACATTGATCTGTGGGAATGAATCAGTATATTACATTATATCGAATGTAGATATGGTAATAATGACATTGGTATTAAATGTAGCTACATTGATCTGCGGGAATGAATCAGTATATTACATTATATCGAATGGAGATTTAGCACTAATGATATTGTTATTAAATGTACATTGATCTGTGGGAAGGAATCAGTATATTACATTATATCTAATGTAGATATGGTAATAATGATATGGTTATTGAATGTACATTGGTCTGCGGGAAGGAATCAGTATATTACATTATATCTAGTGTAGATATGGTAATAATAACATTGGTACTAAATGTAGATACATTGATCTGTGGGAATGAATCAATATATTACATTACATAGAATATAGATATAGTACCAATGATATTGTTATTGAATGTACATTGATCTGTGGGAACGAATCAGTATGTTACATTATATCTACTGTAGATATGGTAATAATGATATCGTTATTAAATGTACATACCATATCTCATGTAGATATAGTGCTAATGATATTGTTATTAAATGTACAGTGATCTGTGGGAATGAATCAGTTTATTACATTATATCGAATGTAGATATAGTACCAATGATATTGTTATTAAATGTACATTGGTCTGTGGGAAGTAATCAGTATATCACGTTATATCTAGTGAACATATGGTAATAATGACATTGGTACTAAATGTAGGTACATTAATCTGTTGGAATGTATCACTATACGACATTATATCTAATGTAGATATGGTAATAATGATATTGTTATTAAATGTACATTGGTCTGTGGGAAGTAATCAGTATATCACGTTATATCTAGTGTACATATGGTAATAATGACATTGGTACTAAATGTAGGTACATTAATCTGTTGGAGTGTATCACTATACGACATTATATCTAATGTAGATATGGTAATAATGATATTGTTATTAAATGTACATTGATCTGTGGGAATGAATCAGTATATTACATTATATCGAATGTAGATATGGTAATAATGACATTGGTATTAAATGTAGCTACATTGATCTGCGGGAATGAATCAGTATATTACATTATATCGAATGTAGATATGGTAATAACGATATTGTTTTTAAATGTACATTACATATCTAATGTAGATATAGTGCTAATGATATTGTTATTAAATGTACATTGATCTGTGGGTAGCAATCAGTATATTACATTGTATCTCATGTAGATATTGTAATAATGACATTGGTATTAAATGTGCATTACATATCTAATGTAGATATAGTACTAATGATATGGTTATTAAATGTACATTAATCTGAGGGAATGAATCAATATATTACATTATATCGAATGTAGATATGGTAATAATGACATTGGTATTAAATGTAGCTACATTGATCTGCGGGAATGAATCAGTATATTACATTATATCGAATGTAGATATAGTACTAATGATATTGTTATTAAATGTACATTGATCTGTGGGAAGGAATCAGTATATTACATTATATCTAATGTAGATATAGTACCAATGATATTGTTATTAAATGTACATTGATCTGTGGGAATGGATCTGTATATTACATTATATCTACTGTACGTATGGTAATAATGACATTGGTATTAAATGTAGCTACATTGATCTGTGGGAATGAATCAGTATATTACATTATATCGAATGTAGATATAGTACTAATGATATTGTTATTAAATGTACATTGATCTGTGGAAAGGAATCAGTATATTACATTATATCGAATGTAGATATAGCACTAATGATATTGTTATTAAATGTACATTGGTCTGTGGGAAGTAATCAGTATATCACGTTATATCTAGTGTACATATGGTAATAATGACATTGGTACTAAATGTAGGTACAATAATCTGTTAGAATGTATCGCTATACGACATTATATCTAATGCAGATATAGTAATAATGATATTGTTATTAAATGTACATTGATCTGTGGGAATGAATCAGTATATTACGTTATAACCAATGTAGATATAGTACCAATGATATTGATATTAAATGTACATTTATCTGCTGGAAGGAATCAGTATATTACATTATATCTAATGTAGATATAGTACTAATGATATGATTATTAAATGTACATTGATCTGTGGGAATGAATCAGTGTATTACATTATATCGAATGTAGATATGGTAATAATGACATTGGTATTAAATGTAGCTACATTGATCTGCGGGAATGAATCAGTATATTACATTACATCGAATGTAGATATAGCACTAATGATATTGTTATTAAATGTACATTGATCTGTGGGAAGGAATCAGTATATTACATTATATCTAATGTAGATATAGTACCAATGATATTGTTATTAAATGTACATTGATCTGTGGGAATGGATCTGTATATTACATTATATCTAATGTACGTATGGTATTAATGACATTGGTATTAAATGTAGCTACATTGATCTGTGGGAATGAATCAGTATATTACATTATATCGAATGTAGATATAGTGCTAATGATATTGTTATTAAATGTACATTGGTCTGTTGGAAGGAATCAGTATATTACATTATATCTAATGTAGATATGGTAATAATGAGATTGTTATTAAATGTACATTACATATCTAATGTAGATGTAGTACTAATGATATTGTTATTAAATGTACATTGATCTGTGGCAATGAACCTGTATATAACATTATATGTAATGTAGACATAGTACTGATGATATTGTTATTAAATGTACATTGATCTGTGGGAGTGAATCCGTATATTACATTATATCGAATGTAGATATGGTACTGATGATATTGTTATTAAATGTACACTGATCTGTGGGAATGAATCAGTATATTACTTTATATCTAATGTAGATATAGTACCAATGATATTGTTATTGAATGTACATTGATCTGTGGGAAGGAATCAGTATGTTACATTATACCTAATGTAGATATGGTACCAATGATATTGTTATTAAATGTACAATGATGTGTGGGAAGGAATCAGTATATTACGTTATATCTAATGTAGGTATGGTAATAATGATATTGTTATCAAGTGTACAATACATATCTAATGTAGATATGGTAATAATGATATTGTTTTTAAATGTATATTACATATCTAATGTAGATATATAGTAATAATGATATTGTTATTAAATGTACATTGACCTGTGGGGAGGTCCCAGCATATTACATTTTGTCCAATGTAGATATGATAATAGTGATATTGTTATTAAATGTACATTGATCTGTGGGAAGCAATCAGTATATTACATTATATCTAATGTAGATATAGTACCAATGATACTGTTATTAAATGTACATTGGTCTGTGGGAAGTAATCAGTATATCACGTTATATCTAGTGTACATATGGTAAAAATGATATTGTTTTTTAATGGACATTACATATTTAATGTAGATATAGTACTAATGATATTGTTATTAAATGTACATTGATCTGTGGGAATGAATCTGTATATGACATTATATCTAATGTAGATATAGTAATAATGACATTGTTAATAAATGTACATTGATTTGTGGGAATGAATCAGTATATTACATTATATCTAGTGTAGATATGGTAATAATGACATTGGTACTAAACGTAGGTACATTGATCTGTGGGAATGAATCAATATATTACATTACATAGAATGTAGATATAGTACCAATGATATTGTTATTAAATGTACATTGATCTGTCGGAAGGAATCAGTATATTGCATTATATCTAATGTAGATATGGTAATAATGATATTGTTATCAAGTGTACAATACATATCTAATGTAGATATGGTAATAATGATATTGTTATTAAATGTACATTGATCTGTTGGAAGGAATCAGTATATTACATTATATCTAATGTAGATATGGTAATAATGAGATTGTTATTAAATGTACATGACATATCAAAGGTAGATATAGTACTAATGATATTGTTATTAAATGTACATTGATCTGTGGGAATGAATCAGTATATTACATTATATCGAATGTAGATATGGTACTGATGATATTGTTATTAAATGTCCACTGATCTGTGGGAAGGCACCAGTACATTATATTATATCGAATGTAGATATGGTAATAATGATATGGTTATTGAATGTACATTGGTCTGCGGGAAGGAATCAGTATATTACATTATATCTAGTGTAGATATGGTAATAATAACATTGGTACTAAATGTAGATACATTGATCTGTGGGAATGAATCAATATATTACATTACATAGAATGTAGATATAGTACCAATGATATTGTTATTGAATGTACATTGATCTGTGGGAACGAATCAGAATGTTACATTATATCTAATGTAGATATGGTAATAATGATATCGTTATTAAATGTACATACCATATCTAATGTAGATATAGTGCTAATGATATTGTTATTAAATGTACAGTGATCTGTGGGAATGAATCAGTTTATTACATTATATCGAATGTAGATATAGTAATAATGATATTGTTATTAAATGTACATTGATCTGTCGAAATGAATCAGTATATTGCATTATATCGAATGCAGATATAGTACCAATGATATTGTTATTAAATGTCCATTGATCTGTGGGAATGGATCTGTATATTACATTATATCTAATGTAGATATGGTAATAATGAGATTGTTATTAAATGTACATTGATCTGTGGGAAATAATCAGTATATTACATTATATCTAATGTAGATATAGTACCAATGATATTGTTATTAAATGTACATTGATCTGTGGGAATGGATCTGTATATTACATTATATCTAGTGTACATATGGTAATAATGACATTGGTACTAAATGTAGGTACATTGATCTGTTGGAATGTATCACTACACGACATTATATCTAATGTAGATATAGTACTAATGATATTGCTTTAAATGTACATTTATCTGTGGAAATTAATCAGTATATTACATTATATCGAATGTAGATATAGTACTAATGATACGATTATTAAATGTACATTGATCTGAGGGAATGAATCAGTATATTACATTATATCTAATGTAGATATGGTAATAACGATATTGTTTTTAAATGTACATTACATATCTAATGTAGATATAGTGCTAATGATATTGTTATTAAATGTACATTGATCTGTGGGAAGGAATCAGTATATTACATTATATCTAATGTAAATACGGTAAAAATGATATTGTTTTTTAATGTACATTACATATTTAATGTAGATATAGTACTAATGATATTGTTATTAAATATACATTCATCTGAGGGAATGAATCTGTATATGACATTATATCTAATGTAGATATAGTAATAATGATATTGTTATTAAATGTACATTGATTTGTGGGAATGAATCAGTATATTACATTATATCTAGTGTAGATATGGTAATAATGACATTGGTACTAAATGTAGATACATTGATCTGTGGGAATGAATCAATATATTACATTACATAGAATGTAGATATAGTACCAATGATATTGTTATTGAATGTACATTGATCTGCGGGAAGGAATCAGTATATTACATTATACCTAATGTAGATATGGTACCAATGATATTGTTATTAAATGTACATTGATGTGTGGGATGGAATCAGTATATTACATTATATCTAATGTAGGTATGGTAATAATGATATTGTTATCAAGTGTACAATACATATCTAATGTAGATATGGTAATAATGATATTGCTATTAAATGTACATTGATCTGTTGGAAGGAATCAGTATATTACATTATATCTAATGTAGATATGGTAATAATGAGATTGTTATTAAATGTACATGACATATCTAAGGTAGATATAGTACTAATGATATTGTTATTAAATGTACATTGATCTGTGGGAATGAATCTGTATATGACATTATATCTAATGTAGATATGGTAATAATGATATTGTTATTAAATGTACATTGATCTGTTGGAAGGAATCAGTATATTACATTATATCTAGTGTAGATATGGTTATAGTGACATTGGTACTAAATGTAGGTACATTGACCTGTTGGAATGTACCACTATATGACATTATATCTAATGTAGATGTGGTAATAATGATATTGTTATTAAATGTACATTGATCTGTGGGAATGAATCAGTATATTACATTATATCGAATGTAGATATGGTAATAATGACATTGGTATTAAATGTAGCTACATTGATCTGCGGGAATGAATCAGTATATTACATTATATCGAATGGAGATTTAGCACTAATGATATTGTTATTAAATGTACATTGATCTGTGGGAAGGAATCAGTATATTACATTATATCTAATGTAGATATGGTAATAATGATATGGTTATTGAATGTACATTGGTCTGCGGGAAGGAATCAGTATATTACATTATATCTAGTGTAGATATGGTAATAATAACATTGGTACTAAATGTAGATACATTGATCTGTGGGAATGAATCAATATATTACATTACATAGAATGTAGATATAGTACCAATGATATTGTTATTGAATGTACATTGATCTGTGGGAACGAATCAGTATGTTACATTATATCTACTGTAGATATGGTAATAATGATATCGTTATTAAATGTACATACCATATCTCATGTAGATATAGTGCTAATGATATTGTTATTAAATGTACAGTGATCTGTGGGAATGAATCAGTTTATTACATTATATCGAATGTAGATATAGTACCAATGATATTGTTATTAAATGTACATTGGTCTGTGGGAAGTAATCAGTATATCACGTTATATCTAGTGAACATATGGTAATAATGACATTGGTACTAAATGTAGGTACATTAATCTGTTGGAATGTATCACTATACGACATTATATCTAATGTAGATATGGTAATAATGATATTGTTATTAAATGTACATTGGTCTGTGGGAAGTAATCAGTATATCACGTTATATCTAGTGTACATATGGTAATAATGACATTGGTACTAAATGTAGGTACATTAATCTGTTGGAGTGTATCACTATACGACATTATATCTAATGTAGATATGGTAATAATGATATTGTTATTAAATGTACATTGATCTGTGGGAATGAATCAGTATATTACATTATATCGAATGTAGATATGGTAATAATGACATTGGTATTAAATGTAGCTACATTGATCTGCGGGAATGAATCAGTATATTACATTATATCGAATGTAGATATGGTAATAACGATATTGTTTTTAAATGTACATTACATATCTAATGTAGATATAGTGCTAATGATATTGTTATTAAATGTACATTGATCTGTGGGTAGCAATCAGTATATTACATTGTATCTCATGTAGATATTGTAATAATGACATTGGTATTAAATGTGCATTACATATCTAATGTAGATATAGTACTAATGATATGGTTATTAAATGTACATTAATCTGAGGGAATGAATCAATATATTACATTATATCGAATGTAGATATGGTAATAATGACATTGGTATTAAATGTAGCTACATTGATCTGCGGGAATGAATCAGTATATTACATTATATCGAATGTAGATATAGTACTAATGATATTGTTATTAAATGTACATTGATCTGTGGGAAGGAATCAGTATATTACATTATATCTAATGTAGATATAGTACCAATGATATTGTTATTAAATGTACATTGATCTGTGGGAATGGATCTGTATATTACATTATATCTACTGTACGTATGGTAATAATGACATTGGTATTAAATGTAGCTACATTGATCTGTGGGAATGAATCAGTATATTACATTATATCGAATGTAGATATAGTACTAATGATATTGTTATTAAATGTACATTGATCTGTGGAAAGGAATCAGTATATTACATTATATCGAATGTAGATATAGCACTAATGATATTGTTATTAAATGTACATTGGTCTGTGGGAAGTAATCAGTATATCACGTTATATCTAGTGTACATATGGTAATAATGACATTGGTACTAAATGTAGGTACAATAATCTGTTAGAATGTATCGCTATACGACATTATATCTAATGCAGATATAGTAATAATGATATTGTTATTAAATGTACATTGATCTGTGGGAATGAATCAGTATATTACGTTATAACCAATGTAGATATAGTACCAATGATATTGATATTAAATGTACATTTATCTGCTGGAAGGAATCAGTATATTACATTATATCTAATGTAGATATAGTACTAATGATATGATTATTAAATGTACATTGATCTGTGGGAATGAATCAGTGTATTACATTATATCGAATGTAGATATGGTAATAATGACATTGGTATTAAATGTAGCTACATTGATCTGCGGGAATGAATCAGTATATTACATTACATCGAATGTAGATATAGCACTAATGATATTGTTATTAAATGTACATTGATCTGTGGGAAGGAATCAGTATATTACATTATATCTAATGTAGATATAGTACCAATGATATTGTTATTAAATGTACATTGATCTGTGGGAATGGATCTGTATATTACATTATATCTAATGTACGTATGGTATTAATGACATTGGTATTAAATGTAGCTACATTGATCTGTGGGAATGAATCAGTATATTACATTATATCGAATGTAGATATAGTGCTAATGATATTGTTATTAAATGTACATTGGTCTGTTGGAAGGAATCAGTATATTACATTATATCTAATGTAGATATGGTAATAATGAGATTGTTATTAAATGTACATTACATATCTAATGTAGATGTAGTACTAATGATATTGTTATTAAATGTACATTGATCTGTGGCAATGAACCTGTATATAACATTATATGTAATGTAGACATAGTACTGATGATATTGTTATTAAATGTACATTGATCTGTGGGAGTGAATCCGTATATTACATTATATCGAATGTAGATATGGTACTGATGATATTGTTATTAAATGTACACTGATCTGTGGGAATGAATCAGTATATTACTTTATATCTAATGTAGATATAGTACCAATGATATTGTTATTGAATGTACATTGATCTGTGGGAAGGAATCAGTATGTTACATTATACCTAATGTAGATATGGTACCAATGATATTGTTATTAAATGTACAATGATGTGTGGGAAGGAATCAGTATATTACGTTATATCTAATGTAGGTATGGTAATAATGATATTGTTATCAAGTGTACAATACATATCTAATGTAGATATGGTAATAATGATATTGTTTTTAAATGTATATTACATATCTAATGTAGATATATAGTAATAATGATATTGTTATTAAATGTACATTGACCTGTGGGGAGGTCCCAGCATATTACATTTTGTCCAATGTAGATATGATAATAGTGATATTGTTATTAAATGTACATTGATCTGTGGGAAGCAATCAGTATATTACATTATATCTAATGTAGATATAGTACCAATGATACTGTTATTAAATGTACATTGGTCTGTGGGAAGTAATCAGTATATCACGTTATATCTAGTGTACATATGGTAATAATGACATTGGTACTAAATGTAGGTACAATAATCTGTTGGAATGTATCGCTATACGACATTATATCTAATGCAGATATAGTAATAATGATATTGTTATTAAATGTACATTGATCTGTGGGAATGAATCAGTATATTACGTTATAACCAATGTAGATATAGTACCAATGATATTGATATTAAATGTACATTTATCTGCTGGAAGGAATCAGTATATTACATTATATCTAATGTAGATATAGTACTAATGATATAATTATTAAATGTACATTGATCTGTGGGAATGAATCAGTGTATTACATTATATCAGATGTAGATATAGTACTAATGATATTGTTATTAAATGTACATTGATCTGTGGGAAGGAATCAGTACATTACATTATATCTAATGTAAATATGGTAAAAATGATATTGTTTTTTAATGGACATTACATATTTAATGTAGATATAGTACTAATGATATTGTTATTAAATGTACATTGATCTGTGGGAATGAATCTGTATATGACATTATATCTAATGTAGATATAGTAATAATGACATTGTTAATAAATGTACATTGATTTGTGGGAATGAATCAGTATATTACATTATATCTAGTGTAGATATGGTAATAATGACATTGGTACTAAACGTAGGTACATTGATCTGTGGGAATGAATCAATATATTACATTACATAGAATGTAGATATAGTACCAATGATATTGTTATTAAATGTACATTGATCTGTCGGAAGGAATCAGTATATTGCATTATATCTAATGTAGATATGGTAATAATGATATTGTTATCAAGTGTACAATACATATCTAATGTAGATATGGTAATAATGATATTGTTATTAAATGTACATTGATCTGTTGGAAGGAATCAGTATATTACATTATATCTAATGTAGATATGGTAATAATGAGATTGTTATTAAATGTACATGACATATCAAAGGTAGATATAGTACTAATGATATTGTTATTAAATGTACATTGATCTGTGGGAATGAATCAGTATATTACATTATATCGAATGTAGATATGGTACTGATGATATTGTTATTAAATGTCCACTGATCTGTGGGAAGGCACCAGTACATTATATTATATCGAATGTAGATATGGTAATAATGATATGGTTAGTAAATGTACATTGGTCTGTGGGAGTGAATCCGTATATTACATTATATCGTATGTAGATATGCTACTGATGATATTGTTATTAAATGTACATTGGTCTGTGGGAAGTAATCAGTATATCACGTTATATCTAGTGTACATATGGTAATAATGACATTGGTACTAAATGTAGGTACATTAATCTGTTGGAATGTATCACTATACGACATTATATCTAATGTAGATATGGTAATAATGATATGGTTATTAAATGTACATTGGTCTGTGGGGAGGAATCAGTATATTACATTATATCTAGTGTAGATATGGTAATAATGACATTGGTACTAAATGTAGGTACATTGATCTGTTGGAATGTATCACTATACGACATTATATCTAATGTAGATTTGGTACTAATGATATTGTTATTAAATGTACATTGATCTGTGGCAATGAACCTGTATATAACATTATATGTAATGTAGACATAGTACTGATGATATTGTTATTAAATGTACATTGATCTGTGGGAGTGAATCCGTATATTACATTATATCGTATGTAGATATGGTACTGATGATATTGTTATTAAATGTACACTGATCTGTGGGAATGAATCAGTATATTACATTATATCGAATGTAGATATAGTACTAATGATATTGTTATTAAATGTACATTGATCTGTGGGAATGAATCAGTATATTACATATCTAATGTAGATATAGTACTAATGATATTGTTATTAAATGTACATTGATCTGTGGGAATGAATCAGTATATTACATATCTAATGTAGATATAGTAATAATGATACTGTTATTAAATGTACATTGATCTGTGGGAAGTGATCAGTATATTACATTATATCTAACGTAGATATGGTAATAATGATATTGTTTGTAATTGTATATTACATATCTAATGTAGACATAGTAATAATGATATTGTTATTAAATGTACATTGACCTGTGGGAAGGTATCAGCATATTACATTTTGTGCAATGTAGATATGGTAATAATGATATTGTTATTAAATGTACATTGATCTGTGGGAATGAATCAGTATATTACATTATATCGAATGTAGATATGGTACTGATGATATTGTTATTAAATGTCCACTGATCTGTGGGAAGGCACCAGTACATTACATTATATCGAATGTAGATATGGTAATAATGATATGGTTATTAAATGTACATTGGTCTGTGGGGAGGAATCAGTATATTACATTATATCTAGTGTAGATATGGTAATAATGACATTGGTACTAAATGCAGGTACATTGATCTGTTGGAATGTATCACTATACGACATTATATCTAATGTAGATTTAGTACTAATGATATTGTTATTAAATGTACATTGATCTGTGGCAATGAATCTGTATATAACATTATATGTAATGTAGACATAGTACTGATGATATTGTTATTAAATGTACATTGATCTGTGGGAGTGAATCCGTATATTACATTATATCGTATGTAGATATGGTACTGATGATATTGTTATTAAATGTACACTGATCTGTGGGAATGAATCAGTAGATTACATTATATCGAATGTAGATATAGTACTAATGATATTGTTATTAAATGTACATTGATCTGTGGGAATGAATCAGTATATTACATATCTAATGTAGATATAGTACCAATGATATTGTTATTAAATGTACATTGATCTGTGGGAAGGAATCAGTATGTTACATTATATCTAATGTAGATATGGTAATAATGATATCGTTATTAAATGTACATACCATATCTAATGTAGATATAGTGCTAATGACATTGTTATTAAATGTACAGTGATCTGTGGGAATGAATCAGTTTATTACATTATATCGAATGTAGATATAGTAATAATGATATTGTTATTGAATGTACATTGATCTGTCGGAATGAATCAGTATATTACATTATATGGAATGCAGATATAGTACCAATGATATTGTTATTAAATGTACATTGGTCTGTGGGAAGTAATCAGCATATTACGTTGTATCTAGTGTACATATGGTAATAATGACATTGGTACTAAATGTAGGTACATTAATCTGTTGGAATGTATCACTATACGACATTATATCTAATGTAGATATGGTAATAATGATATTGTTATTAAATGTACATTGATCTGTGGGAATGATTCAGTATATTACATTATAACCAATGTAGATATAGTACCAATGATATTGATATTAAATGTACATTTATCTGCTGTAAGGAATCAGTATATTACATTATATCTAATGTAGATATAGTACTAATGATATGGTTACTAAATGTGCATTGATCTTGTGAGAAGTAATCAGTATATTACATTGTATCGAATGTAGATATGGTAATAATAATATTGTTATTAAATGTACATTCCATATCTAATGTAGATATAGTACTAATGATATTGCTTTAAATGTCCATTTATCTGTGGAAATTAATCAGTATATTACATAATATCGAATGTAGATATAGTACTAATGATATGATTATTAAATGTACATTGATCTGTGGGAATGAATCAGTATATTACATTATATCTAATGTAGATATGGTAATAATGATATTGTTTTTAAATGTACATTACATATCTAATGTAGATATAGTGCTAATGATATTGTTATTAAATGTACATTGATCTGTGGGTAGCAATCAGTATATTACATTGTATCTCATGTAGATATTGTAATAATGACATTGTTATTAAATGTGCATTACATATCTAATGCAGATATAGTACTAATGATATGGTTATTAAATGTACATTGATCTGTGGGAATGAATCAGTATATTACACTATATCGAATGTAGATATGGTAATAATGACATTGGTATTAAATGTAGCTACATTGATCTGCGGGAATGAATCAGTATATTACATTACATCGAATGTAGATATAGCACTAATGATATTGTTATTACATGTACATTGATCTGTGGGAAGGAATCGGTATATTACATTATATCTAATGTAGATATGGTAATAATGATATGGTTATTGAATGTACATTGGTCTGCGGGAAGGAATCAGTATATTACATTATATCTAGTGTAGATATGGTAATAATAACATTGGTACTAAATGTAGATACATTGATCTGTGGGAATGAATCAATATATTACATTACATAGAATGTAGATATAGTACCAATGATATTGTTATTGAATGTACATTGATCTGTGGGAACGAATCAGAATGTTACATTATATCTAATGTAGATATGGTAATAATGATATCGTTATTAAATGTACATACCATATCTAATGTAGATATAGTGCTAATGATATTGTTATTAAATGTACAGTGATCTGTGGGAATGAATCAGTTTATTACATTATATCGAATGTAGATATAGTAATAATGATATTGTTATTAAATGTACATTGATCTGTCGAAATGAATCAGTATATTGCATTATATCGAATGCAGATATAGTACCAATGATATTGTTATTAAATGTACATTGATCTGTGGGAATGGATCTGTATATTACATTATATCTAATGTAGATATGGTAATAATGAGATTGTTATTAAATGTACATTGATCTGTGGGAAATAATCAGTATATTACATTATATCTAATGTAGATATAGTACCAATGATATTGTTATTAAATGTACATTGATCTGTGGGAATGGATCTGTATATTACATTATATCTAATGTAAATACGGTAAAAATGATATTGTTTTTTAATGTACATTACATATTTAATGTAGATATAGCACTAATGATATTGTTATTAAATGTACATTGATCTGTGGGAATGAATCTGTATATGACATTATATCTAATGTAGATATAGTAATAATGATATTGTTATTAAATGTACATTGATTTGTGGGAATGAATCAGTATATTACATTATATCGAATGTAGATATAGTACTAATGATATTGTTATTAAATGTACATTGATCTGTGGGAATGAATCAGTATATTACATATCTTATGTAGATATAGTAATAATGATACTGTTATTAAATGTACATTGATCTGTGGGAAGTGATCAGTATATTACATTATATCTAACGTAGATATGGTAATAATGATATTGTTTGTAATTGTATATTACATATCTAATGTAGACATAGTAATAATGATATTGTTATTAAATGTACATTGACCTGTGGGAAGGTATCAGCATATTACATTTTGTGCAATGTAGATATGGTAATAATGATATTGTTATTAAATGTACATTGATCTGTGGGAATGAATCAGTATATTACATTATATCGAATGTAGATATGGTACTGATGATATTGTTATTAAATGTCCACTGATCTGTGGGAAGGCACCAGTACATTACATTATATCGAATGTAGATATGGTAATAATGATATGGTTATTAAATGTACATTGGTCTGTGGGGAGGAATCAGTATATTACATTATATCTAGTGTAGATATGGTAATAATGACATTGGTGCTAAATGCAGGTACATTGATCTGTTGGAATGTATCACTATACGACATTATATCTAATGTAGATTTAGTACTAATGATATTGTTATTAAATGTACATTGATCTGTGGCAATGAATCTGTATATAACATTATATGTAATGTAGACATAGTACTGATGATATTGTTATTAAATGTACATTGATCTGTGGGAGTGAATCCGTATATTACATTATATCGTATGTAGATATGGTACTGATGATATTGTTATTAAATGTACACTGATCTGTGGGAATGAATCAGTAGATTACATTATATCGAATGTAGATATAGTACTAATGATATTGTTATTAAATGTACATTGATCTGTGGGAATGAATCAGTATATTACATATCTAATGTAGATATAGTACCAATGATATTGTTATTAAATGTACATTGATCTGTGGGAAGGAATCAGTATGTTACATTATATCTAATGTAGATATGGTAATAATGATATCGTTATTAAATGTACATACCATATCTAATGTAGATATAGTGCTAATGACATTGTTATTAAATGTACAGTGATCTGTGGGAATGAATCAGTTTATTACATTATATCGAATGTAGATATAGTAATAATGATATTGTTATTGAATGTACATTGATCTGTCGGAATGAATCAGTATATTACATTATATGGAATGCAGATATAGTACCAATGATATTGTTATTAAATGTACATTGGTCTGTGGGAAGTAATCAGCATATTACGTTGTATCTAGTGTACATATGGTAATAATGACATTGGTACTAAATGTAGGTACATTAATCTGTTGGAATGTATCACTATACGACATTATATCTAATGTAGATATGGTAATAATGATATTGTTATTAAATGTACATTGATCTGTGGGAATGATTCAGTATATTACATTATAACCAATGTAGATATAGTACCAATGATATTGATATTAAATGTACATTTATCTGCTGTAAGGAATCAGTATATTACATTATATCTAATGTAGATATAGTACTAATGATATGGTTACTAAATGTGCATTGATCTTGTGAGAAGTAATCAGTATATTACATTGTATCGAATGTAGATATGGTAATAATAATATTGTTATTAAATGTACATTCCATATCTAATGTAGATATAGTACTAATGATATTGCTTTAAATGTCCATTTATCTGTGGAAATTAATCAGTATATTACATAATATCGAATGTAGATATAGTACTAATGATATGATTATTAAATGTACATTGATCTGTGGGAATGAATCAGTATATTACATTATATCTAATGTAGATATGGTAATAATGATATTGTTTTTAAATGTACATTACATATCTAATGTAGATATAGTGCTAATGATATTGTTATTAAATGTACATTGATCTGTGGGTAGCAATCAGTATATTACATTGTATCTCATGTAGATATTGTAATAATGACATTGTTATTAAATGTGCATTACATATCTAATGCAGATATAGTACTAATGATATGGTTATTAAATGTACATTGATCTGTGGGAATGAATCAGTATATTACACTATATCGAATGTAGATATGGTAATAATGACATTGGTATTAAATGTAGCTACATTGATCTGCGGGAATGAATCAGTATATTACATTACATCGAATGTAGATATAGCACTAATGATATTGTTATTACATGTACATTGATCTGTGGGAAGGAATCGGTATATTACATTATATCTAATGTAGATATGGTAATAATGATATGGTTATTGAATGTACATTGGTCTGCGGGAAGGAATCAGTATATTACATTATATCTAGTGTAGATATGGTAATAATAACATTGGTACTAAATGTAGATACATTGATCTGTGGGAATGAATCAATATATTACATTACATAGAATGTAGATATAGTACCAATGATATTGTTATTGAATGTACATTGATCTGTGGGAACGAATCAGAATGTTACATTATATCTAATGTAGATATGGTAATAATGATATCGTTATTAAATGTACATACCATATCTAATGTAGATATAGTGCTAATGATATTGTTATTAAATGTACAGTGATCTGTGGGAATGAATCAGTTTATTACATTATATCGAATGTAGATATAGTAATAATGATATTGTTATTAAATGTACATTGATCTGTCGAAATGAATCAGTATATTGCATTATATCGAATGCAGATATAGTACCAATGATATTGTTATTAAATGTACATTGATCTGTGGGAATGGATCTGTATATTACATTATATCTAATGTAGATATGGTAATAATGAGATTGTTATTAAATGTACATTGATCTGTGGGAAATAATCAGTATATTACATTATATCTAATGTAGATATAGTACCAATGATATTGTTATTAAATGTACATTGATCTGTGGGAATGGATCTGTATATTACATTATATCTAATGTAAATACGGTAAAAATGATATTGTTTTTTAATGTACATTACATATTTAATGTAGATATAGCACTAATGATATTGTTATTAAATGTACATTGATCTGTGGGAATGAATCTGTATATGACATTATATCTAATGTAGATATAGTAATAATGATATTGTTATTAAATGTACATTGATTTGTGGGAATGAATCAGTATATTACATTATATCGAATGTAGATATAGTACTAATGATATTGTTATTAAATGTACATTGATCTGTGGGAATGAATCAGTATATTACATATCTTATGTAGATATAGTAATAATGATACTGTTATTAAATGTACATTGATCTGTGGGAAGTGATCAGTATATTACATTATATCTAACGTAGATATGGTAATAATGATATTGTTTGTAATTGTATATTACATATCTAATGTAGACATAGTAATAATGATATTGTTATTAAATGTACATTGACCTGTGGGAAGGTATCAGCATATTACATTTTGTGCAATGTAGATATGGTAATAATGATATTGTTATTAAATGTACATTGATCTGTGGGAATGAATCAGTATATTACATTATATCGAATGTAGATATGGTACTGATGATATTGTTATTAAATGTCCACTGATCTGTGGGAAGGCACCAGTACATTACATTATATCGAATGTAGATATGGTAATAATGATATGGTTATTAAATGTACATTGGTCTGTGGGGAGGAATCAGTATATTACATTATATCTAGTGTAGATATGGTAATAATGACATTGGTGCTAAATGCAGGTACATTGATCTGTTGGAATGTATCACTATACGACATTATATCTAATGTAGATTTAGTACTAATGATATTGTTATTAAATGTACATTGATCTGTGGCAATGAATCTGTATATAACATTATATGTAATGTAGACATAGTACTGATGATATTGTTATTAAATGTACATTGATCTGTGGGAGTGAATCCGTATATTACATTATATCGTATGTAGATATGGTACTGATGATATTGTTATTAAATGTACACTGATCTGTGGGAATGAATCAGTAGATTACATTATATCGAATGTAGATATAGTACTAATGATATTGTTATTAAATGTACATTGATCTGTGGGAATGAATCAGTATATTACATATCTAATGTAGATATAGTACCAATGATATTGTTATTAAATGTACATTGATCTGTGGGAAGGAATCAGTATGTTACATTATATCTAATGTAGATATGGTAATAATGATATCGTTATTAAATGTACATACCATATCTAATGTAGATATAGTGCTAATGACATTGTTATTAAATGTACAGTGATCTGTGGGAATGAATCAGTTTATTACATTATATCGAATGTAGATATAGTAATAATGATATTGTTATTGAATGTACATTGATCTGTCGGAATGAATCAGTATATTACATTATATGGAATGCAGATATAGTACCAATGATATTGTTATTAAATGTACATTGGTCTGTGGGAAGTAATCAGCATATTACGTTGTATCTAGTGTACATATGGTAATAATGACATTGGTACTAAATGTAGGTACATTAATCTGTTGGAATGTATCACTATACGACATTATATCTAATGTAGATATGGTAATAATGATATTGTTATTAAATGTACATTGATCTGTGGGAATGATTCAGTATATTACATTATAACCAATGTAGATATAGTACCAATGATATTGATATTAAATGTACATTTATCTGCTGTAAGGAATCAGTATATTACATTATATCTAATGTAGATATAGTACTAATGATATGGTTACTAAATGTGCATTGATCTTGTGAGAAGTAATCAGTATATTACATTGTATCGAATGTAGATATGGTAATAATAATATTGTTATTAAATGTACATTCCATATCTAATGTAGATATAGTACTAATGATATTGCTTTAAATGTCCATTTATCTGTGGAAATTAATCAGTATATTACATAATATCGAATGTAGATATAGTACTAATGATATGATTATTAAATGTACATTGATCTGTGGGAATGAATCAGTATATTACATTATATCTAATGTAGATATGGTAATAATGATATTGTTTTTAAATGTACATTACATATCTAATGTAGATATAGTGCTAATGATATTGTTATTAAATGTACATTGATCTGTGGGTAGCAATCAGTATATTACATTGTATCTCATGTAGATATTGTAATAATGACATTGTTATTAAATGT
Organism: Osmia lignaria lignaria; assembly: GCF_051020975.1. Taxonomy (NCBI): domain Eukaryota; kingdom Metazoa; phylum Arthropoda; class Insecta; order Hymenoptera; family Megachilidae; genus Osmia; species Osmia lignaria. Next base: position 599,491 of record NC_135046.1, on the reverse strand, counting down.
GCATTACATATCTAATGCAGATATAGTACTAATGATATGGTTATTAAATGTACATTGATCTGTGGGAATGAATCAGTATATTACACTATATCGAATGTAGATATGGTAATAATGACATTGGTATTAAATGTAGCTACATTGATCTGCGGGAATGAATCAGTATATTACATTACATCGAATGTAGATATAGCACTAATGATATTGTTATTACATGTACATTGATCTGTGGGAAGGAATCGGTATATTACATTATATCTAATGTAGATATGGTAATAATGATATGGTTATTGAATGTACATTGGTCTGCGGGAAGGAATCAGTATATTACATTATATCTAGTGTAGATATGGTAATAATAACATTGGTACTAAATGTAGATACATTGATCTGTGGGAATGAATCAATATATTACATTACATAGAATGTAGATATAGTACCAATGATATTGTTATTGAATGTACATTGATCTGTGGGAACGAATCAGAATGTTACATTATATCTAATGTAGATATGGTAATAATGATATCGTTATTAAATGTACATACCATATCTAATGTAGATATAGTGCTAATGATATTGTTATTAAATGTACAGTGATCTGTGGGAATGAATCAGTTTATTACATTATATCGAATGTAGATATAGTAATAATGATATTGTTATTAAATGTACATTGATCTGTCGAAATGAATCAGTATATTGCATTATATCGAATGCAGATATAGTACCAATGATATTGTTATTAAATGTACATTGATCTGTGGGAATGGATCTGTATATTACATTATATCTAATGTAGATATGGTAATAATGAGATTGTTATTAAATGTACATTGATCTGTGGGAAATAATCAGTATATTACATTATATCTAATGTAGATATAGTACCAATGATATTGTTATTAAATGTACATTGATCTGTGGGAATGGATCTGTATATTACATTATATCTAATGTAAATACGGTAAAAATGATATTGTTTTTTAATGTACATTACATATTTAATGTAGATATAGCACTAATGATATTGTTATTAAATGTACATTGATCTGTGGGAATGAATCTGTATATGACATTATATCTAATGTAGATATAGTAATAATGATATTGTTATTAAATGTACATTGATTTGTGGGAATGAATCAGTATATTACATTATATCGAATGTAGATATAGTACTAATGATATTGTTATTAAATGTACATTGATCTGTGGGAATGAATCAGTATATTACATATCTAATGTAGATATAGTAATAATGATACTGTTATTAAATGTACATTGATCTGTGGGAAGTGATCAGTATATTACATTATATCTAACGTAGATATGGTAATAATGATATTGTTTGTAATTGTATATTACATATCTAATGTAGACATAGTAATAATGATATTGTTATTAAATGTACATTGACCTGTGGGAAGGTATCAGCATATTACATTTTGTGCAATGTAGATATGGTAATAATGATATTGTTATTAAATGTACATTGATCTGTGGGAATGAATCAGTATATTACATTATATCGAATGTAGATATGGTACTGATGATATTGTTATTAAATGTCCACTGATCTGTGGGAAGGCACCAGTACATTACATTATATCGAATGTAGATATGGTAATAATGATATGGTTATTAAATGTACATTGGTCTGTGGGGAGGAATCAGTATATTACATTATATCTAGTGTAGATATGGTAATAATGACATTGGTACTAAATGCAGGTACATTGATCTGTTGGAATGTATCACTATACGACATTATATCTAATGTAGATTTAGTACTAATGATATTGTTATTAAATGTACATTGATCTGTGGCAATGAATCTGTATATAACATTATATGTAATGTAGACATAGTACTGATGATATTGTTATTAAATGCACATTGATCTGTGGGAGTGAATCCGTATATTACATTATATCGTATGGAGATATGGTACTGATGATATTGTTATTAAATGTACACTGATCTGTGGGAATGAATCAGTAGATTACATTATATCGAATGTAGATATAGTACTAATGATATTGTTATTAAATGTACATTGATCTGTGGGAATGAATCAGTATATTACATATCTAATGTAGATATAGTACCAATGATATTGTTATTAAATGTACATTGATCTGTGGGAAGGAATCAGTATGTTACATTATATCTAATGTAGATATGGTAATAATGATATCGTTATTAAATGTACATACCATATCTAATGTAGATATAGTGCTAATGACATTGTTATTAAATGTACAGTGATCTGTGGGAATGAATCAGTTTATTACATTATATCGAATGTAGATATAGTAATAATGATATTGTTATTGAATGTACATTGATCTGTCGGAATGAATCAGTATATTACATTATATGGAATGCAGATATAGTACCAATGATATTGTTATTAAATGTACATTGGTCTGTGGGAAGTAATCAGCATATTACGTTGTATCTAGTGTACATATGGTAATAATGACATTGGTACTAAATGTAGGTACATTAATCTGTTGGAATGTATCACTATACGACATTATATCTAATGTAGATATGGTAATAATGATATTGTTATTAAATGTACATTGATCTGTGGGAATGATTCAGTATATTACATTATAACCAATGTAGATATAGTACCAATGATATTGATATTAAATGTACATTTATCTGCTGTAAGGAATCAGTATATTACATTATATCTAATGTAGATATAGTACTAATGATATGGTTACTAAATGTGCATTGATCTTGTGAGAAGTAATCAGTATATTACATTGTATCGAATGTAGATATGGTAATAATAATATTGTTATTAAATGTACATTCCATATCTAATGTAGATATAGTACTAATGTTATTGCTTTAAATGTCCATTTATCTGTGGAAATTAATCAGTATATTACATAATATCGAATGTAGATATAGTACTAATGATATGATTATTAAATGTACATTGATCTGTGGGAATGAATCAGTATATTACATTATATCTAATGTAGATATGGTAATAATGATATTGTTTTTAAATGTACATTACATATCTAATGTAGATATAGTGCTAATGATATTGTTATTAAATGTACATTGATCTGTGGGTAGCAATCAGTATATTACATTGTATCTCATGTAGATATTGTAATAATGACATTGGTAGTAAATGTGCATTACATATCTAATGCAGATATAGTACTAATGATATGGTTATTAAATGTACATTGATCTGTGGGAATGGATCTGTATATTACATTATATCTAATGTACGTATGGTAATAATGACATTGGTATTAAATGTAGCTACATTGATCTGTGGGAATGAATCAGTATATTACATTATATCGAATGTAGATATAGTACTAATGATATTGTTATTAAAAGTACATTGATCTGTGGGAAGGAATCAGTATATTACATTATATCTAATGTAAATACGGTAAAAATGATATTGTTTTTTAATGTACATTACATATTTAATGTAGATATAGTACTAATGATATTGTTATTAAATATACATTCATCTGAGGGAATGAATCTGTATATGACATTATATCTAATGTAGATATAGTAATAATGATATTGTTATTAAATGTACATTGATTTGTGGGAATGAATCAGTATATTACATTATATCTAGTGTAGATATGGTAATAATGACATTGGTACTAAATGTAGATACATTGATCTGTGGGAATGAATCAATATATTACATTACATAGAATGTAGATATAGTACCAATGATATTGTTATTGAATGTACATTGATCTGCGGGAAGGAATCAGTATATTACATTATACCTAATGTAGATATGGTACCAATGATATTGTTATTAAATGTACATTGATGTGTGGGATGGAATCAGTATATTACATTATATCTAATGTAGGTATGGTAATAATGATATTGTTATCAAGTGTACAATACATATCTAATGTAGATATGGTAATAATGATATTGCTATTAAATGTACATTGATCTGTTGGAAGGAATCAGTATATTACATTATATCTAATGTAGATATGGTAATAATGAGATTGTTATTAAATGTACATGACATATCTAAGGTAGATATAGTACTAATGATATTGTTATTAAATGTACATTGATCTGTGGGAATGAATCTGTATATGACATTATATCTAATGTAGATATGGTAATAATGATATTGTTATTAAATGTACATTGATCTGTTGGAAGGAATCAGTATATTACATTATATCTAGTGTAGATATGGTTATAGTGATATTGGTACTAAATGTAGGTACATTGACCTGTTGGAATGTACCACTATATGACATTATATCTAATGTAGATGTGGTAATAATGATATTGTTATTAAATGTACATTGATCTGTGGGAATGAATCAGTATATTACATTATATCGAATGTAGATATGGTAATAATGACATTGGTATTAAATGTAGCTACATTGATCTGCGGGAATGAATCAGTATATTACATTATATCGAATGGAGATTTAGCACTAATGATATTGTTATTAAATGTACATTGATCTGTGGGAAGGAATCAGTATATTACATTATATCTAATGTAGATATGGTAATAATGATATGGTTATTGAATGTACATTGGTCTGCGGGAAGGAATCAGTATATTACATTATATCTAGTGTAGATATGGTAATAATAACATTGGTACTAAATGTAGATACATTGATCTGTGGGAATGAATCAATATATTACATTACATAGAATGTAGATATAGTACCAATGATATTGTTATTGAATGTACATTGATCTGTGGGAACGAATCAGTATGTTACATTATATCTACTGTAGATATGGTAATAATGATATCGTTATTAAATGTACATACCATATCTCATGTAGATATAGTGCTAATGATATTGTTATTAAATGTACAGTGATCTGTGGGAATGAATCAGTTTATTACATTATATCGAATGTAGATATAGTACCAATGATATTGTTATTAAATGTACATTGGTCTGTTGGAAGGAATCAGTATATTACATTATATCTAATGTAGATATGGTAATAATGAGATTGTTATTAAATGTACATTACATATCTAATGTAGATGTAGTACTAATGATATTGTTATTAAATGTACATTGATCTGTGGCAATGAACCTGTATATAACATTATATGTAATGTAGACATAGTACTGATGATATTGTTATTAAATGTACATTGATCTGTGGGAGTGAATCCGTATATTACATTATATCGAATGTAGATATGGTACTGATGATATTGTTATTAAATGTACACTGATCTGTGGGAATGAATCAGTATATTACTTTATATCTAATGTAGATATAGTACCAATGATATTGTTATTGAATGTACATTGATCTGTGGGAAGGAATCAGTATGTTACATTATACCTAATGTAGATATGGTACCAATGATATTGTTATTAAATGTACAATGATGTGTGGGAAGGAATCAGTATATTACGTTATATCTAATGTAGGTATGGTAATAATGATATTGTTATCAAGTGTACAATACATATCTAATGTAGATATGGTAATAATGATATTGTTTTTAAATGTATATTACATATCTAATGTAGATATATAGTAATAATGATATTGTTATTAAATGTACATTGACCTGTGGGGAGGTCCCAGCATATTACATTTTGTCCAATGTAGATATGATAATAGTGATATTGTTATTAAATGTACATTGATCTGTGGGAAGCAATCAGTATATTACATTATATCTAATGTAGATATAGTACCAATGATACTGTTATTAAATGTACATTGGTCTGTGGGAAGTAATCAGTATATCACGTTATATCTAGTGTACATATGGTAAAAATGATATTGTTTTTTAATGGACATTACATATTTAATGTAGATATAGTACTAATGATATTGTTATTAAATGTACATTGATCTGTGGGAATGAATCTGTATATGACATTATATCTAATGTAGATATAGTAATAATGACATTGTTAATAAATGTACATTGATTTGTGGGAATGAATCAGTATATTACATTATATCTAGTGTAGATATGGTAATAATGACATTGGTACTAAACGTAGGTACATTGATCTGTGGGAATGAATCAATATATTACATTACATAGAATGTAGATATAGTACCAATGATATTGTTATTAAATGTACATTGATCTGTCGGAAGGAATCAGTATATTGCATTATATCTAATGTAGATATGGTAATAATGATATTGTTATCAAGTGTACAATACATATCTAATGTAGATATGGTAATAATGATATTGTTATTAAATGTACATTGATCTGTTGGAAGGAATCAGTATATTACATTATATCTAATGTAGATATGGTAATAATGAGATTGTTATTAAATGTACATGACATATCAAAGGTAGATATAGTACTAATGATATTGTTATTAAATGTACATTGATCTGTGGGAATGAATCAGTATATTACATTATATCGAATGTAGATATGGTACTGATGATATTGTTATTAAATGTCCACTGATCTGTGGGAAGGCACCAGTACATTATATTATATCGAATGTAGATATGGTAATAATGATATGGTTATTGAATGTACATTGGTCTGCGGGAAGGAATCAGTATATTACATTATATCTAGTGTAGATATGGTAATAATAACATTGGTACTAAATGTAGATACATTGATCTGTGGGAATGAATCAATATATTACATTACATAGAATGTAGATATAGTACCAATGATATTGTTATTGAATGTACATTGATCTGTGGGAACGAATCAGAATGTTACATTATATCTAATGTAGATATGGTAATAATGATATCGTTATTAAATGTACATACCATATCTAATGTAGATATAGTGCTAATGATATTGTTATTAAATGTACAGTGATCTGTGGGAATGAATCAGTTTATTACATTATATCGAATGTAGATATAGTAATAATGATATTGTTATTAAATGTACATTGATCTGTCGAAATGAATCAGTATATTGCATTATATCGAATGCAGATATAGTACCAATGATATTGTTATTAAATGTCCATTGATCTGTGGGAATGGATCTGTATATTACATTATATCTAATGTAGATATGGTAATAATGAGATTGTTATTAAATGTACATTGATCTGTGGGAAATAATCAGTATATTACATTATATCTAATGTAGATATAGTACCAATGATATTGTTATTAAATGTACATTGATCTGTGGGAATGGATCTGTATATTACATTATATCTAGTGTACATATGGTAATAATGACATTGGTACTAAATGTAGGTACATTGATCTGTTGGAATGTATCACTACACGACATTATATCTAATGTAGATATAGTACTAATGATATTGCTTTAAATGTACATTTATCTGTGGAAATTAATCAGTATATTACATTATATCGAATGTAGATATAGTACTAATGATACGATTATTAAATGTACATTGATCTGAGGGAATGAATCAGTATATTACATTATATCTAATGTAGATATGGTAATAACGATATTGTTTTTAAATGTACATTACATATCTAATGTAGATATAGTGCTAATGATATTGTTATTAAATGTACATTGATCTGTGGGAAGGAATCAGTATATTACATTATATCTAATGTAAATACGGTAAAAATGATATTGTTTTTTAATGTACATTACATATTTAATGTAGATATAGTACTAATGATATTGTTATTAAATATACATTCATCTGAGGGAATGAATCTGTATATGACATTATATCTAATGTAGATATAGTAATAATGATATTGTTATTAAATGTACATTGATTTGTGGGAATGAATCAGTATATTACATTATATCTAGTGTAGATATGGTAATAATGACATTGGTACTAAATGTAGATACATTGATCTGTGGGAATGAATCAATATATTACATTACATAGAATGTAGATATAGTACCAATGATATTGTTATTGAATGTACATTGATCTGCGGGAAGGAATCAGTATATTACATTATACCTAATGTAGATATGGTACCAATGATATTGTTATTAAATGTACATTGATGTGTGGGATGGAATCAGTATATTACATTATATCTAATGTAGGTATGGTAATAATGATATTGTTATCAAGTGTACAATACATATCTAATGTAGATATGGTAATAATGATATTGCTATTAAATGTACATTGATCTGTTGGAAGGAATCAGTATATTACATTATATCTAATGTAGATATGGTAATAATGAGATTGTTATTAAATGTACATGACATATCTAAGGTAGATATAGTACTAATGATATTGTTATTAAATGTACATTGATCTGTGGGAATGAATCTGTATATGACATTATATCTAATGTAGATATGGTAATAATGATATTGTTATTAAATGTACATTGATCTGTTGGAAGGAATCAGTATATTACATTATATCTAGTGTAGATATGGTTATAGTGACATTGGTACTAAATGTAGGTACATTGACCTGTTGGAATGTACCACTATATGACATTATATCTAATGTAGATGTGGTAATAATGATATTGTTATTAAATGTACATTGATCTGTGGGAATGAATCAGTATATTACATTATATCGAATGTAGATATGGTAATAATGACATTGGTATTAAATGTAGCTACATTGATCTGCGGGAATGAATCAGTATATTACATTATATCGAATGGAGATTTAGCACTAATGATATTGTTATTAAATGTACATTGATCTGTGGGAAGGAATCAGTATATTACATTATATCTAATGTAGATATGGTAATAATGATATGGTTATTGAATGTACATTGGTCTGCGGGAAGGAATCAGTATATTACATTATATCTAGTGTAGATATGGTAATAATAACATTGGTACTAAATGTAGATACATTGATCTGTGGGAATGAATCAATATATTACATTACATAGAATGTAGATATAGTACCAATGATATTGTTATTGAATGTACATTGATCTGTGGGAACGAATCAGTATGTTACATTATATCTACTGTAGATATGGTAATAATGATATCGTTATTAAATGTACATACCATATCTCATGTAGATATAGTGCTAATGATATTGTTATTAAATGTACAGTGATCTGTGGGAATGAATCAGTTTATTACATTATATCGAATGTAGATATAGTACCAATGATATTGTTATTAAATGTACATTGGTCTGTGGGAAGTAATCAGTATATCACGTTATATCTAGTGAACATATGGTAATAATGACATTGGTACTAAATGTAGGTACATTAATCTGTTGGAATGTATCACTATACGACATTATATCTAATGTAGATATGGTAATAATGATATTGTTATTAAATGTACATTGGTCTGTGGGAAGTAATCAGTATATCACGTTATATCTAGTGTACATATGGTAATAATGACATTGGTACTAAATGTAGGTACATTAATCTGTTGGAGTGTATCACTATACGACATTATATCTAATGTAGATATGGTAATAATGATATTGTTATTAAATGTACATTGATCTGTGGGAATGAATCAGTATATTACATTATATCGAATGTAGATATGGTAATAATGACATTGGTATTAAATGTAGCTACATTGATCTGCGGGAATGAATCAGTATATTACATTATATCGAATGTAGATATGGTAATAACGATATTGTTTTTAAATGTACATTACATATCTAATGTAGATATAGTGCTAATGATATTGTTATTAAATGTACATTGATCTGTGGGTAGCAATCAGTATATTACATTGTATCTCATGTAGATATTGTAATAATGACATTGGTATTAAATGTGCATTACATATCTAATGTAGATATAGTACTAATGATATGGTTATTAAATGTACATTAATCTGAGGGAATGAATCAATATATTACATTATATCGAATGTAGATATGGTAATAATGACATTGGTATTAAATGTAGCTACATTGATCTGCGGGAATGAATCAGTATATTACATTATATCGAATGTAGATATAGTACTAATGATATTGTTATTAAATGTACATTGATCTGTGGGAAGGAATCAGTATATTACATTATATCTAATGTAGATATAGTACCAATGATATTGTTATTAAATGTACATTGATCTGTGGGAATGGATCTGTATATTACATTATATCTACTGTACGTATGGTAATAATGACATTGGTATTAAATGTAGCTACATTGATCTGTGGGAATGAATCAGTATATTACATTATATCGAATGTAGATATAGTACTAATGATATTGTTATTAAATGTACATTGATCTGTGGAAAGGAATCAGTATATTACATTATATCGAATGTAGATATAGCACTAATGATATTGTTATTAAATGTACATTGGTCTGTGGGAAGTAATCAGTATATCACGTTATATCTAGTGTACATATGGTAATAATGACATTGGTACTAAATGTAGGTACAATAATCTGTTAGAATGTATCGCTATACGACATTATATCTAATGCAGATATAGTAATAATGATATTGTTATTAAATGTACATTGATCTGTGGGAATGAATCAGTATATTACGTTATAACCAATGTAGATATAGTACCAATGATATTGATATTAAATGTACATTTATCTGCTGGAAGGAATCAGTATATTACATTATATCTAATGTAGATATAGTACTAATGATATGATTATTAAATGTACATTGATCTGTGGGAATGAATCAGTGTATTACATTATATCGAATGTAGATATGGTAATAATGACATTGGTATTAAATGTAGCTACATTGATCTGCGGGAATGAATCAGTATATTACATTACATCGAATGTAGATATAGCACTAATGATATTGTTATTAAATGTACATTGATCTGTGGGAAGGAATCAGTATATTACATTATATCTAATGTAGATATAGTACCAATGATATTGTTATTAAATGTACATTGATCTGTGGGAATGGATCTGTATATTACATTATATCTAATGTACGTATGGTATTAATGACATTGGTATTAAATGTAGCTACATTGATCTGTGGGAATGAATCAGTATATTACATTATATCGAATGTAGATATAGTGCTAATGATATTGTTATTAAATGTACATTGGTCTGTTGGAAGGAATCAGTATATTACATTATATCTAATGTAGATATGGTAATAATGAGATTGTTATTAAATGTACATTACATATCTAATGTAGATGTAGTACTAATGATATTGTTATTAAATGTACATTGATCTGTGGCAATGAACCTGTATATAACATTATATGTAATGTAGACATAGTACTGATGATATTGTTATTAAATGTACATTGATCTGTGGGAGTGAATCCGTATATTACATTATATCGAATGTAGATATGGTACTGATGATATTGTTATTAAATGTACACTGATCTGTGGGAATGAATCAGTATATTACTTTATATCTAATGTAGATATAGTACCAATGATATTGTTATTGAATGTACATTGATCTGTGGGAAGGAATCAGTATGTTACATTATACCTAATGTAGATATGGTACCAATGATATTGTTATTAAATGTACAATGATGTGTGGGAAGGAATCAGTATATTACGTTATATCTAATGTAGGTATGGTAATAATGATATTGTTATCAAGTGTACAATACATATCTAATGTAGATATGGTAATAATGATATTGTTTTTAAATGTATATTACATATCTAATGTAGATATATAGTAATAATGATATTGTTATTAAATGTACATTGACCTGTGGGGAGGTCCCAGCATATTACATTTTGTCCAATGTAGATATGATAATAGTGATATTGTTATTAAATGTACATTGATCTGTGGGAAGCAATCAGTATATTACATTATATCTAATGTAGATATAGTACCAATGATACTGTTATTAAATGTACATTGGTCTGTGGGAAGTAATCAGTATATCACGTTATATCTAGTGTACATATGGTAATAATGACATTGGTACTAAATGTAGGTACAATAATCTGTTGGAATGTATCGCTATACGACATTATATCTAATGCAGATATAGTAATAATGATATTGTTATTAAATGTACATTGATCTGTGGGAATGAATCAGTATATTACGTTATAACCAATGTAGATATAGTACCAATGATATTGATATTAAATGTACATTTATCTGCTGGAAGGAATCAGTATATTACATTATATCTAATGTAGATATAGTACTAATGATATAATTATTAAATGTACATTGATCTGTGGGAATGAATCAGTGTATTACATTATATCAGATGTAGATATAGTACTAATGATATTGTTATTAAATGTACATTGATCTGTGGGAAGGAATCAGTACATTACATTATATCTAATGTAAATATGGTAAAAATGATATTGTTTTTTAATGGACATTACATATTTAATGTAGATATAGTACTAATGATATTGTTATTAAATGTACATTGATCTGTGGGAATGAATCTGTATATGACATTATATCTAATGTAGATATAGTAATAATGACATTGTTAATAAATGTACATTGATTTGTGGGAATGAATCAGTATATTACATTATATCTAGTGTAGATATGGTAATAATGACATTGGTACTAAACGTAGGTACATTGATCTGTGGGAATGAATCAATATATTACATTACATAGAATGTAGATATAGTACCAATGATATTGTTATTAAATGTACATTGATCTGTCGGAAGGAATCAGTATATTGCATTATATCTAATGTAGATATGGTAATAATGATATTGTTATCAAGTGTACAATACATATCTAATGTAGATATGGTAATAATGATATTGTTATTAAATGTACATTGATCTGTTGGAAGGAATCAGTATATTACATTATATCTAATGTAGATATGGTAATAATGAGATTGTTATTAAATGTACATGACATATCAAAGGTAGATATAGTACTAATGATATTGTTATTAAATGTACATTGATCTGTGGGAATGAATCAGTATATTACATTATATCGAATGTAGATATGGTACTGATGATATTGTTATTAAATGTCCACTGATCTGTGGGAAGGCACCAGTACATTATATTATATCGAATGTAGATATGGTAATAATGATATGGTTAGTAAATGTACATTGGTCTGTGGGAGTGAATCCGTATATTACATTATATCGTATGTAGATATGCTACTGATGATATTGTTATTAAATGTACATTGGTCTGTGGGAAGTAATCAGTATATCACGTTATATCTAGTGTACATATGGTAATAATGACATTGGTACTAAATGTAGGTACATTAATCTGTTGGAATGTATCACTATACGACATTATATCTAATGTAGATATGGTAATAATGATATGGTTATTAAATGTACATTGGTCTGTGGGGAGGAATCAGTATATTACATTATATCTAGTGTAGATATGGTAATAATGACATTGGTACTAAATGTAGGTACATTGATCTGTTGGAATGTATCACTATACGACATTATATCTAATGTAGATTTGGTACTAATGATATTGTTATTAAATGTACATTGATCTGTGGCAATGAACCTGTATATAACATTATATGTAATGTAGACATAGTACTGATGATATTGTTATTAAATGTACATTGATCTGTGGGAGTGAATCCGTATATTACATTATATCGTATGTAGATATGGTACTGATGATATTGTTATTAAATGTACACTGATCTGTGGGAATGAATCAGTATATTACATTATATCGAATGTAGATATAGTACTAATGATATTGTTATTAAATGTACATTGATCTGTGGGAATGAATCAGTATATTACATATCTAATGTAGATATAGTACTAATGATATTGTTATTAAATGTACATTGATCTGTGGGAATGAATCAGTATATTACATATCTAATGTAGATATAGTAATAATGATACTGTTATTAAATGTACATTGATCTGTGGGAAGTGATCAGTATATTACATTATATCTAACGTAGATATGGTAATAATGATATTGTTTGTAATTGTATATTACATATCTAATGTAGACATAGTAATAATGATATTGTTATTAAATGTACATTGACCTGTGGGAAGGTATCAGCATATTACATTTTGTGCAATGTAGATATGGTAATAATGATATTGTTATTAAATGTACATTGATCTGTGGGAATGAATCAGTATATTACATTATATCGAATGTAGATATGGTACTGATGATATTGTTATTAAATGTCCACTGATCTGTGGGAAGGCACCAGTACATTACATTATATCGAATGTAGATATGGTAATAATGATATGGTTATTAAATGTACATTGGTCTGTGGGGAGGAATCAGTATATTACATTATATCTAGTGTAGATATGGTAATAATGACATTGGTACTAAATGCAGGTACATTGATCTGTTGGAATGTATCACTATACGACATTATATCTAATGTAGATTTAGTACTAATGATATTGTTATTAAATGTACATTGATCTGTGGCAATGAATCTGTATATAACATTATATGTAATGTAGACATAGTACTGATGATATTGTTATTAAATGTACATTGATCTGTGGGAGTGAATCCGTATATTACATTATATCGTATGTAGATATGGTACTGATGATATTGTTATTAAATGTACACTGATCTGTGGGAATGAATCAGTAGATTACATTATATCGAATGTAGATATAGTACTAATGATATTGTTATTAAATGTACATTGATCTGTGGGAATGAATCAGTATATTACATATCTAATGTAGATATAGTACCAATGATATTGTTATTAAATGTACATTGATCTGTGGGAAGGAATCAGTATGTTACATTATATCTAATGTAGATATGGTAATAATGATATCGTTATTAAATGTACATACCATATCTAATGTAGATATAGTGCTAATGACATTGTTATTAAATGTACAGTGATCTGTGGGAATGAATCAGTTTATTACATTATATCGAATGTAGATATAGTAATAATGATATTGTTATTGAATGTACATTGATCTGTCGGAATGAATCAGTATATTACATTATATGGAATGCAGATATAGTACCAATGATATTGTTATTAAATGTACATTGGTCTGTGGGAAGTAATCAGCATATTACGTTGTATCTAGTGTACATATGGTAATAATGACATTGGTACTAAATGTAGGTACATTAATCTGTTGGAATGTATCACTATACGACATTATATCTAATGTAGATATGGTAATAATGATATTGTTATTAAATGTACATTGATCTGTGGGAATGATTCAGTATATTACATTATAACCAATGTAGATATAGTACCAATGATATTGATATTAAATGTACATTTATCTGCTGTAAGGAATCAGTATATTACATTATATCTAATGTAGATATAGTACTAATGATATGGTTACTAAATGTGCATTGATCTTGTGAGAAGTAATCAGTATATTACATTGTATCGAATGTAGATATGGTAATAATAATATTGTTATTAAATGTACATTCCATATCTAATGTAGATATAGTACTAATGATATTGCTTTAAATGTCCATTTATCTGTGGAAATTAATCAGTATATTACATAATATCGAATGTAGATATAGTACTAATGATATGATTATTAAATGTACATTGATCTGTGGGAATGAATCAGTATATTACATTATATCTAATGTAGATATGGTAATAATGATATTGTTTTTAAATGTACATTACATATCTAATGTAGATATAGTGCTAATGATATTGTTATTAAATGTACATTGATCTGTGGGTAGCAATCAGTATATTACATTGTATCTCATGTAGATATTGTAATAATGACATTGTTATTAAATGTGCATTACATATCTAATGCAGATATAGTACTAATGATATGGTTATTAAATGTACATTGATCTGTGGGAATGAATCAGTATATTACACTATATCGAATGTAGATATGGTAATAATGACATTGGTATTAAATGTAGCTACATTGATCTGCGGGAATGAATCAGTATATTACATTACATCGAATGTAGATATAGCACTAATGATATTGTTATTACATGTACATTGATCTGTGGGAAGGAATCGGTATATTACATTATATCTAATGTAGATATGGTAATAATGATATGGTTATTGAATGTACATTGGTCTGCGGGAAGGAATCAGTATATTACATTATATCTAGTGTAGATATGGTAATAATAACATTGGTACTAAATGTAGATACATTGATCTGTGGGAATGAATCAATATATTACATTACATAGAATGTAGATATAGTACCAATGATATTGTTATTGAATGTACATTGATCTGTGGGAACGAATCAGAATGTTACATTATATCTAATGTAGATATGGTAATAATGATATCGTTATTAAATGTACATACCATATCTAATGTAGATATAGTGCTAATGATATTGTTATTAAATGTACAGTGATCTGTGGGAATGAATCAGTTTATTACATTATATCGAATGTAGATATAGTAATAATGATATTGTTATTAAATGTACATTGATCTGTCGAAATGAATCAGTATATTGCATTATATCGAATGCAGATATAGTACCAATGATATTGTTATTAAATGTACATTGATCTGTGGGAATGGATCTGTATATTACATTATATCTAATGTAGATATGGTAATAATGAGATTGTTATTAAATGTACATTGATCTGTGGGAAATAATCAGTATATTACATTATATCTAATGTAGATATAGTACCAATGATATTGTTATTAAATGTACATTGATCTGTGGGAATGGATCTGTATATTACATTATATCTAATGTAAATACGGTAAAAATGATATTGTTTTTTAATGTACATTACATATTTAATGTAGATATAGCACTAATGATATTGTTATTAAATGTACATTGATCTGTGGGAATGAATCTGTATATGACATTATATCTAATGTAGATATAGTAATAATGATATTGTTATTAAATGTACATTGATTTGTGGGAATGAATCAGTATATTACATTATATCGAATGTAGATATAGTACTAATGATATTGTTATTAAATGTACATTGATCTGTGGGAATGAATCAGTATATTACATATCTTATGTAGATATAGTAATAATGATACTGTTATTAAATGTACATTGATCTGTGGGAAGTGATCAGTATATTACATTATATCTAACGTAGATATGGTAATAATGATATTGTTTGTAATTGTATATTACATATCTAATGTAGACATAGTAATAATGATATTGTTATTAAATGTACATTGACCTGTGGGAAGGTATCAGCATATTACATTTTGTGCAATGTAGATATGGTAATAATGATATTGTTATTAAATGTACATTGATCTGTGGGAATGAATCAGTATATTACATTATATCGAATGTAGATATGGTACTGATGATATTGTTATTAAATGTCCACTGATCTGTGGGAAGGCACCAGTACATTACATTATATCGAATGTAGATATGGTAATAATGATATGGTTATTAAATGTACATTGGTCTGTGGGGAGGAATCAGTATATTACATTATATCTAGTGTAGATATGGTAATAATGACATTGGTGCTAAATGCAGGTACATTGATCTGTTGGAATGTATCACTATACGACATTATATCTAATGTAGATTTAGTACTAATGATATTGTTATTAAATGTACATTGATCTGTGGCAATGAATCTGTATATAACATTATATGTAATGTAGACATAGTACTGATGATATTGTTATTAAATGTACATTGATCTGTGGGAGTGAATCCGTATATTACATTATATCGTATGTAGATATGGTACTGATGATATTGTTATTAAATGTACACTGATCTGTGGGAATGAATCAGTAGATTACATTATATCGAATGTAGATATAGTACTAATGATATTGTTATTAAATGTACATTGATCTGTGGGAATGAATCAGTATATTACATATCTAATGTAGATATAGTACCAATGATATTGTTATTAAATGTACATTGATCTGTGGGAAGGAATCAGTATGTTACATTATATCTAATGTAGATATGGTAATAATGATATCGTTATTAAATGTACATACCATATCTAATGTAGATATAGTGCTAATGACATTGTTATTAAATGTACAGTGATCTGTGGGAATGAATCAGTTTATTACATTATATCGAATGTAGATATAGTAATAATGATATTGTTATTGAATGTACATTGATCTGTCGGAATGAATCAGTATATTACATTATATGGAATGCAGATATAGTACCAATGATATTGTTATTAAATGTACATTGGTCTGTGGGAAGTAATCAGCATATTACGTTGTATCTAGTGTACATATGGTAATAATGACATTGGTACTAAATGTAGGTACATTAATCTGTTGGAATGTATCACTATACGACATTATATCTAATGTAGATATGGTAATAATGATATTGTTATTAAATGTACATTGATCTGTGGGAATGATTCAGTATATTACATTATAACCAATGTAGATATAGTACCAATGATATTGATATTAAATGTACATTTATCTGCTGTAAGGAATCAGTATATTACATTATATCTAATGTAGATATAGTACTAATGATATGGTTACTAAATGTGCATTGATCTTGTGAGAAGTAATCAGTATATTACATTGTATCGAATGTAGATATGGTAATAATAATATTGTTATTAAATGTACATTCCATATCTAATGTAGATATAGTACTAATGATATTGCTTTAAATGTCCATTTATCTGTGGAAATTAATCAGTATATTACATAATATCGAATGTAGATATAGTACTAATGATATGATTATTAAATGTACATTGATCTGTGGGAATGAATCAGTATATTACATTATATCTAATGTAGATATGGTAATAATGATATTGTTTTTAAATGTACATTACATATCTAATGTAGATATAGTGCTAATGATATTGTTATTAAATGTACATTGATCTGTGGGTAGCAATCAGTATATTACATTGTATCTCATGTAGATATTGTAATAATGACATTGTTATTAAATGTGCATTACATATCTAATGCAGATATAGTACTAATGATATGGTTATTAAATGTACATTGATCTGTGGGAATGAATCAGTATATTACACTATATCGAATGTAGATATGGTAATAATGACATTGGTATTAAATGTAGCTACATTGATCTGCGGGAATGAATCAGTATATTACATTACATCGAATGTAGATATAGCACTAATGATATTGTTATTACATGTACATTGATCTGTGGGAAGGAATCGGTATATTACATTATATCTAATGTAGATATGGTAATAATGATATGGTTATTGAATGTACATTGGTCTGCGGGAAGGAATCAGTATATTACATTATATCTAGTGTAGATATGGTAATAATAACATTGGTACTAAATGTAGATACATTGATCTGTGGGAATGAATCAATATATTACATTACATAGAATGTAGATATAGTACCAATGATATTGTTATTGAATGTACATTGATCTGTGGGAACGAATCAGAATGTTACATTATATCTAATGTAGATATGGTAATAATGATATCGTTATTAAATGTACATACCATATCTAATGTAGATATAGTGCTAATGATATTGTTATTAAATGTACAGTGATCTGTGGGAATGAATCAGTTTATTACATTATATCGAATGTAGATATAGTAATAATGATATTGTTATTAAATGTACATTGATCTGTCGAAATGAATCAGTATATTGCATTATATCGAATGCAGATATAGTACCAATGATATTGTTATTAAATGTACATTGATCTGTGGGAATGGATCTGTATATTACATTATATCTAATGTAGATATGGTAATAATGAGATTGTTATTAAATGTACATTGATCTGTGGGAAATAATCAGTATATTACATTATATCTAATGTAGATATAGTACCAATGATATTGTTATTAAATGTACATTGATCTGTGGGAATGGATCTGTATATTACATTATATCTAATGTAAATACGGTAAAAATGATATTGTTTTTTAATGTACATTACATATTTAATGTAGATATAGCACTAATGATATTGTTATTAAATGTACATTGATCTGTGGGAATGAATCTGTATATGACATTATATCTAATGTAGATATAGTAATAATGATATTGTTATTAAATGTACATTGATTTGTGGGAATGAATCAGTATATTACATTATATCGAATGTAGATATAGTACTAATGATATTGTTATTAAATGTACATTGATCTGTGGGAATGAATCAGTATATTACATATCTTATGTAGATATAGTAATAATGATACTGTTATTAAATGTACATTGATCTGTGGGAAGTGATCAGTATATTACATTATATCTAACGTAGATATGGTAATAATGATATTGTTTGTAATTGTATATTACATATCTAATGTAGACATAGTAATAATGATATTGTTATTAAATGTACATTGACCTGTGGGAAGGTATCAGCATATTACATTTTGTGCAATGTAGATATGGTAATAATGATATTGTTATTAAATGTACATTGATCTGTGGGAATGAATCAGTATATTACATTATATCGAATGTAGATATGGTACTGATGATATTGTTATTAAATGTCCACTGATCTGTGGGAAGGCACCAGTACATTACATTATATCGAATGTAGATATGGTAATAATGATATGGTTATTAAATGTACATTGGTCTGTGGGGAGGAATCAGTATATTACATTATATCTAGTGTAGATATGGTAATAATGACATTGGTGCTAAATGCAGGTACATTGATCTGTTGGAATGTATCACTATACGACATTATATCTAATGTAGATTTAGTACTAATGATATTGTTATTAAATGTACATTGATCTGTGGCAATGAATCTGTATATAACATTATATGTAATGTAGACATAGTACTGATGATATTGTTATTAAATGTACATTGATCTGTGGGAGTGAATCCGTATATTACATTATATCGTATGTAGATATGGTACTGATGATATTGTTATTAAATGTACACTGATCTGTGGGAATGAATCAGTAGATTACATTATATCGAATGTAGATATAGTACTAATGATATTGTTATTAAATGTACATTGATCTGTGGGAATGAATCAGTATATTACATATCTAATGTAGATATAGTACCAATGATATTGTTATTAAATGTACATTGATCTGTGGGAAGGAATCAGTATGTTACATTATATCTAATGTAGATATGGTAATAATGATATCGTTATTAAATGTACATACCATATCTAATGTAGATATAGTGCTAATGACATTGTTATTAAATGTACAGTGATCTGTGGGAATGAATCAGTTTATTACATTATATCGAATGTAGATATAGTAATAATGATATTGTTATTGAATGTACATTGATCTGTCGGAATGAATCAGTATATTACATTATATGGAATGCAGATATAGTACCAATGATATTGTTATTAAATGTACATTGGTCTGTGGGAAGTAATCAGCATATTACGTTGTATCTAGTGTACATATGGTAATAATGACATTGGTACTAAATGTAGGTACATTAATCTGTTGGAATGTATCACTATACGACATTATATCTAATGTAGATATGGTAATAATGATATTGTTATTAAATGTACATTGATCTGTGGGAATGATTCAGTATATTACATTATAACCAATGTAGATATAGTACCAATGATATTGATATTAAATGTACATTTATCTGCTGTAAGGAATCAGTATATTACATTATATCTAATGTAGATATAGTACTAATGATATGGTTACTAAATGTGCATTGATCTTGTGAGAAGTAATCAGTATATTACATTGTATCGAATGTAGATATGGTAATAATAATATTGTTATTAAATGTACATTCCATATCTAATGTAGATATAGTACTAATGATATTGCTTTAAATGTCCATTTATCTGTGGAAATTAATCAGTATATTACATAATATCGAATGTAGATATAGTACTAATGATATGATTATTAAATGTACATTGATCTGTGGGAATGAATCAGTATATTACATTATATCTAATGTAGATATGGTAATAATGATATTGTTTTTAAATGTACATTACATATCTAATGTAGATATAGTGCTAATGATATTGTTATTAAATGTACATTGATCTGTGGGTAGCAATCAGTATATTACATTGTATCTCATGTAGATATTGTAATAATGACATTGTTATTAAATGTGCATTACATATCTAATGCAGATATAGTACTAATGATATGGTTATTAAATGTACATTGATCTGTGGGAATGAATCAGTATATTACACTATATCGAATGTAGATATGGTAATAATGACATTGGTATTAAATGTAGCTACATTGATCTGCGGGAATGAATCAGTATATTACATTACATCGAATGTAGATATAGCACTAATGATATTGTTATTACATGTACATTGATCTGTGGGAAGGAATCGGTATATTACATTATATCTAATGTAGATATGGTAATAATGATATGGTTATTGAATGTACATTGGTCTGCGGGAAGGAATCAGTATATTACATTATATCTAGTGTAGATATGGTAATAATAACATTGGTACTAAATGTAGATACATTGATCTGTGGGAATGAATCAATATATTACATTACATAGAATGTAGATATAGTACCAATGATATTGTTATTGAATGTACATTGATCTGTGGGAACGAATCAGAATGTTACATTATATCTAATGTAGATATGGTAATAATGATATCGTTATTAAATGTACATACCATATCTAATGTAGATATAGTGCTAATGATATTGTTATTAAATGTACAGTGATCTGTGGGAATGAATCAGTTTATTACATTATATCGAATGTAGATATAGTAATAATGATATTGTTATTAAATGTACATTGATCTGTCGAAATGAATCAGTATATTGCATTATATCGAATGCAGATATAGTACCAATGATATTGTTATTAAATGTACATTGATCTGTGGGAATGGATCTGTATATTACATTATATCTAATGTAGATATGGTAATAATGAGATTGTTATTAAATGTACATTGATCTGTGGGAAATAATCAGTATATTACATTATATCTAATGTAGATATAGTACCAATGATATTGTTATTAAATGTACATTGATCTGTGGGAATGGATCTGTATATTACATTATATCTAATGTAAATACGGTAAAAATGATATTGTTTTTTAATGTACATTACATATTTAATGTAGATATAGCACTAATGATATTGTTATTAAATGTACATTGATCTGTGGGAATGAATCTGTATATGACATTATATCTAATGTAGATATAGTAATAATGATATTGTTATTAAATGTACATTGATTTGTGGGAATGAATCAGTATATTACATTATATCGAATGTAGATATAGTACTAATGATATTGTTATTAAATGTACATTGATCTGTGGGAATGAATCAGTATATTACATATCTAATGTAGATATAGTAATAATGATACTGTTATTAAATGTACATTGATCTGTGGGAAGTGATCAGTATATTACATTATATCTAACGTAGATATGGTAATAATGATATTGTTTGTAATTGTATATTACATATCTAATGTAGACATAGTAATAATGATATTGTTATTAAATGTACATTGACCTGTGGGAAGGTATCAGCATATTACATTTTGTGCAATGTAGATATGGTAATAATGATATTGTTATTAAATGTACATTGATCTGTGGGAATGAATCAGTATATTACATTATATCGAATGTAGATATGGTACTGATGATATTGTTATTAAATGTCCACTGATCTGTGGGAAGGCACCAGTACATTACATTATATCGAATGTAGATATGGTAATAATGATATGGTTATTAAATGTACATTGGTCTGTGGGGAGGAATCAGTATATTACATTATATCTAGTGTAGATATGGTAATAATGACATTGGTACTAAATGCAGGTACATTGATCTGTTGGAATGTATCACTATACGACATTATATCTAATGTAGATTTAGTACTAATGATATTGTTATTAAATGTACATTGATCTGTGGCAATGAATCTGTATATAACATTATATGTAATGTAGACATAGTACTGATGATATTGTTATTAAATGCACATTGATCTGTGGGAGTGAATCCGTATATTACATTATATCGTATGGAGATATGGTACTGATGATATTGTTATTAAATGTACACTGATCTGTGGGAATGAATCAGTAGATTACATTATATCGAATGTAGATATAGTACTAATGATATTGTTATTAAATGTACATTGATCTGTGGGAATGAATCAGTATATTACATATCTAATGTAGATATAGTACCAATGATATTGTTATTAAATGTACATTGATCTGTGGGAAGGAATCAGTATGTTACATTATATCTAATGTAGATATGGTAATAATGATATCGTTATTAAATGTACATACCATATCTAATGTAGATATAGTGCTAATGACATTGTTATTAAATGTACAGTGATCTGTGGGAATGAATCAGTTTATTACATTATATCGAATGTAGATATAGTAATAATGATATTGTTATTGAATGTACATTGATCTGTCGGAATGAATCAGTATATTACATTATATGGAATGCAGATATAGTACCAATGATATTGTTATTAAATGTACATTGGTCTGTGGGAAGTAATCAGCATATTACGTTGTATCTAGTGTACATATGGTAATAATGACATTGGTACTAAATGTAGGTACATTAATCTGTTGGAATGTATCACTATACGACATTATATCTAATGTAGATATGGTAATAATGATATTGTTATTAAATGTACATTGATCTGTGGGAATGATTCAGTATATTACATTATAACCAATGTAGATATAGTACCAATGATATTGATATTAAATGTACATTTATCTGCTGTAAGGAATCAGTATATTACATTATATCTAATGTAGATATAGTACTAATGATATGGTTACTAAATGTGCATTGATCTTGTGAGAAGTAATCAGTATATTACATTGTATCGAATGTAGATATGGTAATAATAATATTGTTATTAAATGTACATTCCATATCTAATGTAGATATAGTACTAATGTTATTGCTTTAAATGTCCATTTATCTGTGGAAATTAATCAGTATATTACATAATATCGAATGTAGATATAGTACTAATGATATGATTATTAAATGTACATTGATCTGTGGGAATGAATCAGTATATTACATTATATCTAATGTAGATATGGTAATAATGATATTGTTTTTAAATGTACATTACATATCTAATGTAGATATAGTGCTAATGATATTGTTATTAAATGTACATTGATCTGTGGGTAGCAATCAGTATATTACATTGTATCTCATGTAGATATTGTAATAATGACATTGGTAGTAAATGTGCATTACATATCTAATGCAGATATAGTACTAATGATATGGTTATTAAATGTACATTGATCTGTGGGAATGGATCTGTATATTACATTATATCTAATGTACGTATGGTAATAATGACATTGGTATTAAATGTAGCTACATTGATCTGTGGGAATGAATCAGTATATTACATTATATCGAATGTAGATATAGTACTAATGATATTGTTATTAAAAGTACATTGATCTGTGGGAAGGAATCAGTATATTACATTATATCTAATGTAAATACGGTAAAAATGATATTGTTTTTTAATGTACATTACATATTTAATGTAGATATAGTACTAATGATATTGTTATTAAATATACATTCATCTGAGGGAATGAATCTGTATATGACATTATATCTAATGTAGATATAGTAATAATGATATTGTTATTAAATGTACATTGATTTGTGGGAATGAATCAGTATATTACATTATATCTAGTGTAGATATGGTAATAATGACATTGGTACTAAATGTAGATACATTGATCTGTGGGAATGAATCAATATATTACATTACATAGAATGTAGATATAGTACCAATGATATTGTTATTGAATGTACATTGATCTGCGGGAAGGAATCAGTATATTACATTATACCTAATGTAGATATGGTACCAATGATATTGTTATTAAATGTACATTGATGTGTGGGATGGAATCAGTATATTACATTATATCTAATGTAGGTATGGTAATAATGATATTGTTATCAAGTGTACAATACATATCTAATGTAGATATGGTAATAATGATATTGCTATTAAATGTACATTGATCTGTTGGAAGGAATCAGTATATTACATTATATCTAATGTAGATATGGTAATAATGAGATTGTTATTAAATGTACATGACATATCTAAGGTAGATATAGTACTAATGATATTGTTATTAAATGTACATTGATCTGTGGGAATGAATCTGTATATGACATTATATCTAATGTAGATATGGTAATAATGATATTGTTATTAAATGTACATTGATCTGTTGGAAGGAATCAGTATATTACATTATATCTAGTGTAGATATGGTTATAGTGATATTGGTACTAAATGTAGGTACATTGACCTGTTGGAATGTACCACTATATGACATTATATCTAATGTAGATGTGGTAATAATGATATTGTTATTAAATGTACATTGATCTGTGGGAATGAATCAGTATATTACATTATATCGAATGTAGATATGGTAATAATGACATTGGTATTAAATGTAGCTACATTGATCTGCGGGAATGAATCAGTATATTACATTATATCGAATGGAGATTTAGCACTAATGATATTGTTATTAAATGTACATTGATCTGTGGGAAGGAATCAGTATATTACATTATATCTAATGTAGATATGGTAATAATGATATGGTTATTGAATGTACATTGGTCTGCGGGAAGGAATCAGTATATTACATTATATCTAGTGTAGATATGGTAATAATAACATTGGTACTAAATGTAGATACATTGATCTGTGGGAATGAATCAATATATTACATTACATAGAATGTAGATATAGTACCAATGATATTGTTATTGAATGTACATTGATCTGTGGGAACGAATCAGTATGTTACATTATATCTACTGTAGATATGGTAATAATGATATCGTTATTAAATGTACATACCATATCTCATGTAGATATAGTGCTAATGATATTGTTATTAAATGTACAGTGATCTGTGGGAATGAATCAGTTTATTACATTATATCGAATGTAGATATAGTACCAATGATATTGTTATTAAATGTACATTGGTCTGTGGGAAGTAATCAGTATACCACGTTATATCTAGTGAACATATGGTAATAATGACATTGGTACTAAATGTAGGTACATTAATCTGTTGGAATGTATCACTATACGACATTATATCTAATGTAGATATGGTAATAATGATATTGTTATTAAATGTACATTGGTCTGTGGGAAGTAATCAGTATATCACGTTATATCTAGTGTACATATGGTAATAATGACATTGGTACTAAATGTAGGTACATTAATCTGTTGGAGTGTATCACTGTACGACATTATATCTAATGTAGATATGGTAATAATGATATTGTTATTAAATGTACATTGATCTGTGGGAATGAATCAGTATATTACATTATATCGAATGTAGATATGGTAATAATGACATTGGTATTAAATGTAGCTACATTGATCTGCGGGAATGAATCAGTATATTACATTATATCGAATGTAGATATGGTAATAACGATATTGTTTTTAAATGTACATTACATATCTAATGTAGATATAGTGCTAATGATATTGTTATTAAATGTACATTGATCTGTGGGTAGCAATCAGTATATTACATTGTATCTCATGTAGATATTGTAATAATGACATTGGTATTAAATGTGCATTACATATCTAATGTAGATATAGTACTAATGATATGGTTATTAAATGTACATTAATCTGAGGGAATGAATCAATATATTACATTATATCGAATGTAGATATGGTAATAATGACATTGGTATTAAATGTAGCTACATTGATCTGCGGGAATGAATCAGTATATTACATTATATCGAATGTAGATATAGTACTAATGATATTGTTATTAAATGTACATTGATCTGTGGGAAGGAATCAGTATATTACATTATATCTAATGTAGATATAGTACCAATGATATTGTTATTAAATGTACATTGATCTGTGGGAATGGATCTGTATATTACATTATATCTACTGTACGTATGGTAATAATGACATTGGTATTAAATGTAGCTACATTGATCTGTGGGAATGAATCAGTATATTACATTATATCGAATGTAGATATAGTACTAATGATATTGTTATTAAATGTACATTGATCTGTGGAAAGGAATCAGTATATTACATTATATCGAATGTAGATATAGCACTAATGATATTGTTATTAAATGTACATTGGTCTGTGGGAATGAATCAGTGTATTACATTATATCGAATGTAGATATGGTAATAATGACATTGGTATTAAATGTAGCTACATTGATCTGTGGGAATGAATCAGTATATTACATTATATCGAATGTAGATATAGTGCTAATGATATTGTTATTAAATGTACATTGGTCTGTTGGAAGGAATCAGTATATTACATTATATCTAATGTAGATATGGTAATAATGAGATTGTTATTAAATGTACATTACATATCTAATGTAGATGTAGTACTAATGATATTGTTATTAAATGTACATTGATCTGTGGCAATGAACCTGTATATAACATTATATGTAATGTAGACATAGTACTGATGATATTGTTATTAAATGTACATTGATCTGTGGGAGTGAATCCGTATATTACATTATATCGAATGTAGATATGGTACTGATGATATTGTTATTAAATGTACACTGATCTGTGGGAATGAATCAGTATATTACTTTATATCTAATGTAGATATAGTACCAATGATATTGTTATTGAATGTACATTGGTCTGTTGGAAGGAATCAGTATATTACATTATATCTAATGTAGATATGGTAATAATGAGATTGTTATTAAATGTACATTACATATCTAATGTAGATGTAGTACTAATGATATTGTTATTAAATGTACACTGATCTGTGGGAATGAATCAGTATATTACTTTATATCTAATGTAGATATAGTACCAATGATATTGTTATTGAATGTACATTGATCTGTGGGAAGGAATCAGTATGTTACATTATACCTAATGTAGATATGGTACCAATGATATTGTTATTAAATGTACAATGATGTGTGGGAAGGAATCAGTATATTACGTTATATCTAATGTAGGTATGGTAATAATGATATTGTTATCAAGTGTACAATACATATCTAATGTAGATATGGTAATAATGATATTGTTTTTAAATGTATATTACATATCTAATGTAGATATATAGTAATAATGATATTGTTATTAAATGTACATTGACCTGTGGGGAGGTCCCAGCATATTACATTTTGTCCAATGTAGATATGATAATAGTGATATTGTTATTAAATGTACATTGATCTGTGGGAAGGAATCAGTATATTACATTATATCTAATGTAGATATAGTACCAATGATACTGTTATTAAATGTACATTGGTCTGTGGGAAGTAATCAGTATATCACGTTATATCTAGTGTACATATGGTAATAATGACATTGGTACTAAATGTAGGTACAATAATCTGTTGGAATGTATCGCTATACGACATTATATCTAATGCAGATATAGTAATAATGATATTGTTATTAAATGTACATTGATCTGTGGGAATGAATCAGTATATTACGTTATAACCAATGTAGATATAGTACCAATGATATTGATATTAAATGTACATTTATCTGCTGGAAGGAATCAGTATATTACATTATATCTAATGTAGATATAGTACTAATGATATAATTATTAAATGTACATTGATCTGTGGGAATGAATCAGTGTATTACATTATATCGAATGTAGATATAGTACTAATGATATTGTTATTAAATGTACATTGATCTGTGGGAAGGAATCAGTGCATTACATTATATCCAATGTAAATATGGTAAAAATGATATTGTTTTTTAATGTACATTACATATTTAATGTAGATATAGTACTAATGATATTGTTATTAAATGTACATTGATCTGTGGGAATGAATCTGTATATGACATTATATCTAATGTAGATATAGTAATAATGACATTGTTAATAAATGTACATTGATTTGTGGGAATGAATCAGTATATTACATTATATCTAGTGTAGATATGGTAATAATGATATGGTTATTGAATGTACATTGGTCTGCGGGAAGGAATCAGTATATTACATTATATCTAGTGTAGATATGGTAATAATAACATTGGTACTAAATGTAGATACATTGATCTGTGGGAATGAATCAATATATTACATTACATAGAATGTAGATATAGTACCAATGATATTGTTATTGAATGTACATTGATCTGTGGGAACGAATCAGTATGTTACATTATATCTACTGTAGATATGGTAATAATGATATCGTTATTAAATGTACATACCATATCTAATGTAGATATAGTGCTAATGATATTGTTATTAAATGTACAGTGATCTGTGGGAATGAATCAGTTTATTACATTATATCGAATGTAGATATAGTACCAATGATACTGTTATTAAATGTACATTGGTCTGTGGGAAGTAATCAGTATATCACGTTATATCTAGTGAACATATGGTAATAATGACATTGGTACTAAATGTAGGTACATTAATCTGTTGGAATGTATCACTATACGACATTATATCTAATGTAGATATGGTAATAATGATATTGTTATTAAATGTACATTGGTCTGTGGGAAGTAATCAGTATATCACGTTATATCTAGTGTACATATGGTAATAAAAACATTGGTACTAAATGTAGGTACATTAATCTGTTGGAATGTATCACTATACGACATTATATCTAATGTAGATATGGTAATAATGATATTGTTATTAAATGTACATTGATCTGTGGGAATGAATCAGTATATTACATTGTGTCTCATGTAGATATTGTAATAATGACATTGGTATTAAATGTGCATTACATATCTAATGTAGATATAGTACTAATGATATGGTTATTAAATGTACATTAATCTGAGGGAATGAATCAATATATTACATTATATCGAATGTAGATATGGTAATAATGACATTGGTATTAAATGTAGCTACATTGATCTGCGGGAATGAATCAGTATATTACATTATATCGAATGTAGATATAGTACTAATGATATTGTTATTAAATGTACATTGATCTGTGGGAAGGAATCAGTATATTACATTATATCTAATGTAGATATAGTACCAATGATATTGTTATTAAATGTACATTGATCTGTGGGAATGGATCTGTATATTACATTATATCTACTGTACGTACGGTAATAATGACATTGGTATTAAATGTAGCTACATTGATCTGTGGGAATGAATCAGTATATTACATTATATCGAATGTAGATATAGTGCTAATGATATTGTTATTAAATGTACATTGGTCTGTTGGAAGGAATCAGTATATTACATTATATCTAGTGTACATATGGTAATAATGACATTGGTACTAAATGTAGGTACAATAATCTGTTGGAATGTATCGCTATACGACATTATATCTAATGCAGATATAGTAATAATGATATTGTTATTAAATGTACATTGATCTGTGGGAATGAATCAGTATATTACGTTATAACCAATGTAGATATAGTACCAATGATATTGATATTAAATGTACATTTATCCGCTGGAAGGAATCAGTATATTACATTATATCTAATGTAGATATAGTACTAATGATATCGTTATTAAATGTACATTGATCTGTCAGAATGAATCAGTATATTACATTATATCGAATGCAGATATAGTACCAATGATATTGTTATTAAACGTACATTGGTCTGTGGGATGTAATCAGTATATCACGTTATATCTAGTGTACATATGGTAATAATGACATTGGTACTAAATGTGGGTACATTAATCTGTTGGAATGTATCACTATACGACATTATATCTAATGTAGATATGGTAATAATGATATTGTTATTAAATGTACATTGATCGGTGGGAGTGAATCAGTATATTACATTATAGCCAATGTATATATAGTACCAATGATATTGATATTAAATGTACATTTATCTGTTGTAAGGAATCAGTATATTACATTTTATCTAATGTAGATGTAGTACTAATGATATGGTTACTAAATGTGCTTTGACCTGTGAGAAGTAATCAGTATATTACATTGTATCGAATGTAGATATGGTAATAATAATATTGTTATTAAATGTACATTCCATATCTAATGTAGACATAGTGCTAATGATATTGTTATTAAATGTACATTGATCTGTGGGTAGCAATCAGTATATTACATTGTATTTCATGTAGATATTGTAATAATGACATTGGTAGTAAATGTGCATTACATATCTAATGCAGATATAGTACTAATAATATGGTTATTAAATGTACATTGATCTGTGGGAATGGATCTGTATATTACATTATATCTAATGTACGTATGGTAATAATGACATTGGTATTAAATGTAGCTACATTGATCTGTGGGAATGAATCAGTATATTACATTATATCGAATGTAGATATAGTACTAATGATATTGTTATTAAATGTACATTGATCTGTGGGAAGGAATCAGTATATTACATTATATCTAATGTAAATACGGTAAAAATGATATTGTTTTTTAATGTACATTACATATTTAATGTAGATATAGTACTAATGATATTGTTATTAAATATACATTCATCTGAGGGAATGAATCTGTATATGACATTATATCTAATGTAGATATAGTAATAATGATATTGTTATTAAATGTACATTGATTTGTGGGAATGAATCAGTATATTACATTATATCTAGTGTAGATATGGTAATAATGACATTGGTACTAAATGTAGATACATTGATCTGTGGGAATGAATCAATATATTACATTACATCGAATGTAGATATAGTACCAATGATATTGTTATTGAATGTACATTGATCTGCGGGAAGGAATCAGTATATTACATTATACCTAATGTAGATATGGTACCAATGATATTGTTATTAAATGTACATTGATGTGTGGGAAGGAATCAGTATATTACATTATATCTAATGTAGGTATGGTAATAATGATATTGTTATCAAGTGTACAATACATATCTAATGTAGATATGGTAATAATGATATTGCTATTAAATGTACATTGATCTGTTGGAAGGAATCAGTATATTACATTATATCTAATGTAGATATGGTAATAATGAGATTGTTATTAAATGTACATGACATATCTAAGGTAGATATAGTACTAATGATATTGTTATTAAATGTACATTGATCTGTGGGAATGAATCTGTATATGACATTATATCTAATGTAGATATGGTAATAATGATATTGTTATTAAATGTACATTGATCTGTTGGAAGGAATCAGTATATTACATTATATCTAGTGTAGATATGGTTATAGTGACATTGGTACTAAATGTAGGTACATTGACCTGTTGGAATGTACCACTATATGACATTATATCTAATGTAGATGTGGTAATAATGATATTGTTATTAAATGTACATTGATCTGTGGAAATGAATCAGTATATTACATTATATCGAATGTAGATATGGTAATAATGACATTGGTATTAAATGTAGCTACATTGATCTGCGGGAATGAATCAGTATATTACATTATATCGAATGGAGATTTAGCACTAATGATATTGTTATTAAATGTACATTGATCTGTGGGAAGGAATCAGTATATTACATTATATCTAATGTAGGTATGGTAATAATGATATGGTTATTGAATGTACATTGGTCTGCGGGAAGGAATCAGTATATTACATTATATCTAGTGTAGATATGGTAATAATAACATTGGTACTAAATGTAGATACATTGATCTGTGGGAATGAATCAATATATTACATTACATAGAATGTAGATATAGTACCAATGATATTGTTATTGAATGTACATTGATCTGTGGGAACGAATCAGTATGTTACATTATATCTACTGTAGATATGGTAATAATGATATCGTTATTAAATGTACATACCATATCTAATGTAGATATAGTGCTAATGATATTGTTATTAAATGTACAGTGATCTGTGGGAATGAATCAGTTTATTACATTATATCGAATGTAGATATAGTACCAATGATATTGTTATTAAATGTACATTGATCTGTGGGAACGAATCAGTATATTACATATCTAATGTAGATATAGTAATAATGATATTGTTATTAAATGTACATTGATCTGTGGGAAGGGATCAGTATATCACATTATATTTAACGTAGATATGGTAATAATGATATTGTTTTTAAATGTATATTACATATCTAATTTGGATATATAGTAATAATGATATTGTTATTAAATGTACATTGATCTGTGGGAAGTGATCAGTATATTACATTATATCTAACGTAGATATGGTAATAATGATATTGTTTGTAATTGTATATTACATATCTAATGTAGATATAGTAATAATGATATTGTTATTAAATGTACATTGATCTGTCGGAAGGAATCAGTATATTGCATTATATCTAATGTAGATATGGTAATAATGATGTGGTTAATAAATGTACATTGATCTGTGGGAAGGAATCAGTATATTACATTATATCTAATGTAGATATGGTAATAATGGTATTGTTATTAAATGTACACTACATATCTAATGTAGATACAGTACTAATGATATTGTTATTAAATGTACATTGATCTGTGGGAACGAATAAGTATATTACATTATATCTAATGTAGATATGGTAATAATGATATTGTTATTAAATGTACATTGATCTGTTGGGAGGAATCAGTATATTACATTATATCTAGTGTAGATATGGTAATAGTGACATTGGTACTAAATGTAGGTACATTGATCTGTTGGAATGTACCACTATATGACAATATATCTAATGTAGATATGGTAATAATGATATGGTTATTGAATGTACATTGGTCTGCGGGAAGGAACCAGTATATTACATTATATCTAGTGTAGATATGGTAACAATAACATTGGTACTAAATGTAGATACATTGATCTGTGGGAATGAATCAATATATTACATTACATAGAATGTAGATATAGTACCAATGATATTGTTATTGAATGTACATTGATCTGTGGGAAGGAATCAGTATGTTACATTATATCTAATGTAGATATGGTAATAATGATATCGTTAATAAATGTACATACCATATCTAATGTAGATATAGTGCTAATGATATTGTTATTAAATGTACAGTGATCTCTGGGAATGAATCAGTTTATTACATTATATCGAATGTAGATATAGTAATAATGATATTGTTATTAAATGTACATTGATCTGTCGGAAGGAATCAGTATATTACATTATATGGAATGCAGATATAGTACCAATGATATTGTTATTAAATGTACATTGGTCTGTGGGAAGTAATCAGCATATCACGTTATATCTAGTGTACATATGGTAATAATGACATTGGTACTAAATGTAGGTACATTAATCTGTTGGAATGTATCACTATACGACATTATATCTAATGTAGATATGGTAATAATGATATTGTTATTAAATGTACATTGATCTGTGGGAATGATTCAGTATATTACATTATATCGAATGTAGATAAAGTACTAATGATATTGTTATTAAATGTACATTGATCTGTGGGAAGGAATCAGTATATTACATTATATCTAATGTAAATATGGTAAAAATGATATTGTTTTTTAATGTACATTACATATTTATTGTAGATATAGTAATAATGATATTGTTATTAAATGTACATTGATTTGTGGGAATGAATCAGTATATTACATTATATCTAGTGTAGATATGGTAATAATGACATTGGTACTAAATGTAGATACATTGATCTGTGGGAATGAATCAATATATTACATTACATAGAATGTACATATAGTAATAATGATATTGTTATTAAATGTACATTGATCTGTCGGAATGAATCAGTATATTACATTATATGGAATGCAGATATAGTACCAATGATATTGTTATTAAATGTACATTGGTCTGTGGGAAGTAATCAGCATATCACGTTATATCTAGTGTACATATGGTAATAATGACATTGGTACTAAATGTAGGTACATTAATCTGTTGGAATGTATCACTATACGACATTATATCTAATGTAGATATGGTAATAATGATATTGTTATTAAATGTACATTGATCTGTGGGAATGATTCAGTATATTACATTATAACCAATGTAGATATAGTACCAATGATATTGATATTAAATGTACATTTATCTGCTGTAAGGAATCAGTATATTACATTATATCTAATGTAGATATAGTACTAATGATATGGTTACTAAATGTGCATTGATATGTGAGAAGTAATCAGTATATTACATTGTATCGAATGTAGATATGGTAATAATAATATTGTTATTAAATGTACATTCCATATCTAATGTAGATATAGTACTAATGATATTGCTTTAAATGTACATTTATCTGTGGAAATTAATCAGTATATTACATAATATCGAATGTAGATATAGTACTAATGATATGATTATTAAATGTACATTGATCTGTGGGAATGAATCAGTATATTACATTATATCTAATGTAGATATGGTAATAATGATATTGTTTTTAAATGTACATTACAAATCTAATGTAGATATAGTGCTAATGATATTGTTATTAAATGTACATTGATCTGTGGGTAGCAATCAGTATATTACATTGTATCTCATGTAGATATTGTAATAATGACATTCTTATTAAATGTGCATTACATATCTAATGTAGATATAGTACTAATGATATGGTTATTAAATGTACATTGATCTGTGGGAATGAATCAATATATTACATTATATCGAATGTAGATATGGTAATAATGACATTGGTATTAAATGTAGCTGCATTGATCTGCGGGAATGAATCAGTATATTACATTATATCGAATGTAGATAAAGTACTAATGATATTGTTATTAAATGTACATTGATCTGTGGGAAGGAATCAGTATATTACATTATATCTAATGTAAATATGGTAAAAATGATATTGTTTTTTAATGTACATTACATATTTAATGTAGATATAGTACTAATGATATTGTTATTAAATGTACATTCATCTGAGGGAATGAATCTGTATATGACATTATATCTAATGTAGATATAGTAATAATGATATTGTTATTAAATGTACATTGATTTGTGGGAATGAATCAGTATATTACATTATATCTAGTGTAGATATGGTAATAATGACATTGGTACTAAATGTAGATACATTGATCTGTGGGAATGAATCAATATATTACATTACATAGAATGTAGATATAGTAATAATGATATTGTTCTTAAATGTACATTGATCTGTCGGAATGAATCAGTATATTACATTATATGGAATGCAGATATAGTACCAATGATATTGTTATTAAATGTACATTGGTCTGTGGGAAGTAATCAGCATATCACGTTATATCTAGTGTACATATGGTAATAATGACATTGGTACTAAATGTAGGTACATTAATCTGTTGGAATGTATCACTATACGACATTATATCTAATGTAGATATGGTAATAATGATATTGTTATTAAATGTACATTGATCTGTGGGAATGATTCAGTATATTACATTATAACCAATGTAGATATAGTACCAATGATATTGATATTAAATGTACATTTATCTGCTGTAAGGAATCAGTATATTACATTATATCTAATGTAGATATAGTACTAATGATATGGTTACTAAATGTGCATTGATCTGTGAGAAGTAATCAGTATATTACATTGTATCGAATGTAGATATGGTAATAATAATATTGTTATTAAATGTACATTCCATATCTAATGTAGATATAGTACTAATGATATTGCTTTAAATGTACATTTATCTGTGGAAATTAATCAGTATATTACATAATATCGAATGTAGATATGGTACTAATGATATGATTATTAAATGTACATTGATCTGTGGGAATGAATCAGTATATTACATTATATCTAATGTAGATATGGTAATAATGATATTGTTTTTAAATGTACATTACATATCTAATGTAGATATAGTGCTAATGATATTGTTATTAAATGTACATTGATCTGTGGGTAGCAATCAGTATATTACATTGTATCTCATGTAGATATTGTAATAATGACATTGTTATTAAATGTGCATTACATATCTAATGTAGATATAGTACTAATGATATGGTTATTAAATGTACATTGATCTGAGGGAATGAATCAATATATTACATTATATCGAATGTAGATATGGTAATAATGACATTGGTATTAAATGTAGCTACATTGATCTGCGGGAATGAATCAGTATATTACATTATATCGAATGTAGATAAAGTACTAATGATATTGTTATTAAATGTACATTGATCTGTGGGAAGGAATCAGTATATTACATTATATCTAATGTAAATACGGTAAAAATGATATTGTTTTTTAATGTACATTACATATTTAATGTAGATATAGTACTAATGATATTGTTATTAAATATACATTCATCTGAGGGAATGAATCTGTATATGACATTATATCTAATGTAGATATAGTAATAATGATATTGTTATTAAATGTACATTGATTTGTGGGAATGAATCAGTATATTACATTATACCTAATGTAGATATGGTACCAATGATATTGTTATTAAATGTACATTGATGTGTGGGAAGGAATCAGTATATTACATTATATCTAATGTAGGTATGGTAATAATGATATTGTTATCAAGTGGACAATACATATCTAATGTAGATATGGTAATAATGAGATTGTTATTAAATGTATATGACATATCTAAGGTAGATATAGTACTAATGATATTGTTATTAAATGTACATTGATCTGTGGGAATGAATCTGTATATGACATTATATCTAATGTAGATATGGTAATAATGATATTGTTATTAAATGTACATTGATCTGTTGGAAGGAATCAGTATATTACATTATATCTAGTGTAGATATGGTTATAGTGACATTGGTACTAAATGTAGGTACATTGACCTGTTGGAATGTACCACTATATGACATTATATCTAATGTAGATATGGTAATAATGATATTGTTATTAAATGTACATTGATCTGTGGGAATGAATCAGTATATTACATTATATCGAATGTAGATATGGTAATAATGACATTGGTATTAAATGTAGCTACATTGATCTGCGGGAATGAATCAGCATATTACATTATATCGAATGGAGATTTAGCACTAATGATATTGTTATTAAATGTACATTGATCTGTGGGAAGGAATCAGTATATTACATTATATCTACTGTAGATATGGTAATAATGACATCATTATTAAATGTACATACCATATCTAATGTAGATATAGTGCTAATGATATTGTTATTAAATGTACAGTGATCTGTGGGAATGAATCAGTTTATTACATTATATCGAATGTAGATATAGTACCAATGATATTGTTATTAAATGTACATTGGTCTGTGGGAAGTAATCAGTATATCACGTTATATCTAGTGTACATATGGTAATAATGACATTGGTACTAAATGTAGGTACATTAATCTGTTGGAATGTATCACTATACGACATTATATCTAATGTAGATATGGTAATAATGATATTGTTATTAAATGTACATTGATCTGTGGGAATGAATCAGTATATTACATTATATCGAATGTAGATATGGTAATAATGACATTGGTATTAAATGTAGCTACATTGATCTGCGGGAATGAATCAGTATATTACATTATATCGAATGTAGATATAGCACTAATGATATTGTTATTAAATGTACATTGATCTGTGGGAAGGAATCAGTATATTACATTATATCTAATGTAAATATGGTAAAAATGATATTGTTTTTTAATGTACATTACATATTTAATGTAGATATAGTACTAATGATATTGTTATTAAATGTACATTCATCTGAGGGAATGAATCTGTATATGACATTATATCTAATGTAGATATAGTAATAATGATATTGTTATTAAATGTACATTGATTTGTGGGAATGAATCAGTATATTACATTATATCTAGTGTAGATATGGTAATAATGACATTGGTACTAAATGTAGATACATTGATCTGTGGGAATGAATCAATATATTACATTACATAGAATGTAGATATAGTAATAATGATATTGTTATTAAATGTACATTGATCTGTCGGAATGAATCAGTATATTACATTATATGGAATGCAGATATAGTACCAATGATATTGTTATTAAATGTACATTGGTCTGTGGGAAGTAATCAGCATATCACGTTATATCTAGTGTACATATGGTAATAATGACATTGGTACTAAATGTAGGTACATTAATCTGTTGGAATGTATCACTATACGACATTATATCTAATGTAGGTATGGTAATAATGATATTGTTATCAAGTGTACAATACATATCTAATGTAGATATGGTAATAATGAGATTGTTATTAAATGTACATGACATATCTAAGGTAGATATAGTACTAATGATATTGTTATTAAATGTACATTGATCTGTGGGAATGAATCTGTATATGACATTATATCTAATGTAGATATGGTAATAATGATAATGTTATTAAATGTACATTGATCTGTTGGAAGGAATCAGTATATTACATTATATCTAGTGTAGATATGGTTATAGTGACATTGGTACTAAATGTAGGTACATTGACCTGTTGGAATGTACCACTATATGACATTATATCTAATGTAGATATGGTAATAATGATATTGTTATTAAATGTACATTGATCTGTGGGAATGAATCAGTATATTACATTATATCGAATGTAGATATGGTAATAATGACATTGGTATTAAATGTAGCTACATTGATCTGCGGGAATGAATCAGTATATTACATTATATCGAATGGAGATTTAGCACTAATGATATTGTTATTAAATGTACATTGATCTGTGGGAAGGAATCAGTATATTACATTATATCTAATGTAGATATGGTAATAATGATATGGTTATTGAATGTACATTGGTCTGCGGGAAGGAATCAGTATATTACATTATATCTAGTGTAGATATGGTAATAATAACATTGGTACTAAATGTAGATACATTGATCTGTGGGAATGAATCAGTATATTACATTATATCGAATGTAGATATGGTAATAATAACATTGGTACTAAATGTAGCTACATTGATCTGTGGGAATGAATCAGTATATTACATTATATCGAATGTAGATATAGTACTAATGATATTGTTATTAAATGTACATTGATCTGTGGGAATGAATCTGTATATGACATTATATCTAATGTAGATATAGTAATAATGATATTGTTATTAAATGTACATTGATTTGTGGGAATGAATCAGTATATTACATTATATCTAGTGTAGATATGGTAATAATGACATTGGTACTAAACGTAGCTACATTGATCTGCGGGAATGAATCAGTATATTACATTACATCGAATGTAGATATAGCACTAATGATATTGTTATTAAATGTACATTGATCTGTGGGAAGGAATCAGTATATTACATTATATCTAATGTAGATATAGTACCAATGATATTGTTATTAAATGTACATTGATCTGTGGGAATGGATCTGTATATTACATTATATCTAATGTACGTATGGTATTAATGACATTGGTATTAAATGTAGCTACATTGATCTGTGGGAATGAATCAGTATATTACATTATATCGAATGTAGATATAGTGCTAATGATATTGTTATTAAATGTACATTGGTCTGTTGGAAGGAATCAGTATATTACATTATATCTAATGTAGATATGGTAATAATGAGATTGTTATTAAATGTACATTACATATCTAATGTAGATGTAGTACTAATGATATTGTTATTAAATGTACACTGATCTGTGGGAATGAATCAGTATATTACTTTATATCTAATGTAGATATAGTACCAATGATATTGTTATTGAATGTACATTGATCTGTGGGAAGGAATCAGTATGTTACATTATACCTAATGTAGATATGGTACCAATGATATTGTTATTAAATGTACAATGATGTGTGGGAAGGAATCAGTATATTACGTTATATCTAATGTAGGTATGGTAATAATGATATTGTTATCAAGTGTACAATACATATCTAATGTAGATATGGTAATAATGATATTGTTTTTAGATGTATATTACATATCTAATGTAGATATATAGTAATAATGATATTGTTATTAAATGTACATTGACCTGTGGGGAGGTCCCAGCATATTACATTTTGTCCAATGTAGATATGATAATAGTGATATTGTTATTAAATGTACATTGATCTGTGGGAAGGAATCAGTATATTACATTATATCTAATGTAGATATAGTACCAATGATACTGTTATTAAATGTACATTGGTCTGTGGGAAGTAATCAGTATATCACGTTATATCTAGTGTACATATGGTAATAATGACATTGGTACTATATGTAGGTACAATAATCTGTTGGAATGTATCGCTATACGACATTATATCTAATGCAGATATAGTAATAATGATATTGTTATTAAATGTACATTGATCTGTGGGAATGAATCAGTATATTACGTTATAACCAATGTAGATATAGTACCAATGATATTGATATTAAATGTATATTTATCTGCTGGAAGGAATCAGTATATTACATTATATCTAATGTAGATATAGTACTAATGATATAATTATTAAATGTACATTGATCTGTGGGAATGAATCAGTGTATTACATTATATCGAATGTAGATATAGTACTAATGATATTGTTATTAAATGTACATTGATCTGTGGGAAGGAATCAGTGCATTACATTATATCCAATGTAAATATGGTAAAAATGATATTGTTTTTTAATGTACATTACATATTTAATGTAGATATAGTACTAATGATATTGTTATTAAATGTACATTGATCTGTGGGAATGAATCTGTATATGACATTATATCTAATGTAGATATAGTAATAATGACATTGTTAATAAATGTACATTGATTTGTGGGAATGAATCAGTATATTACATTATATCTAGTGTAGATATGGTAATAATGATATGGTTATTGAATGTACATTGGTCTGCGGGAAGGAATCAGTATATTACATTATATCTAGTGTAGATATGGTAATAATAACATTGGTACTAAATGTAGATACATTGATCTGTGGGAATGAATCAATATATTACATTACATAGTATGTAGATATAGTACCAATGATATTGTTATTGAATGTACATTGATCTGTGGGAACGAATCAGTATGTTACATTATATCTACTGTAGATATGGTAATAATGATATCGTTATTAAATGTACATACCATATCTAGTGTAGATATAGTGCTAATGATATTGTTATTAAATGTACAGTGATCTGTGGGAATGAATCAGTTTATTACATTATATCGAATGTAGATATAGTACCAATGATATTGTTATTAAATGTACATTGGTCTGTGGGAAGTAATCAGTATATCACGTTATATCTAGTGAACATATGGTAATAATGACATTGGTACTAAATGTAGGTACATTAATCTGTTGGAATGTATCACTATACGACATTATATCTAATGTAGATATGGTAATAATGATATTGTTATTAAATGTACATTGATCTGTGGGAATGAATCAGTATATTACATTGTATCTCATGTCGATATTGTAATAATGACATTGGTATTAAATGTGCATTACATATCTAATGTAGATATAGTACTAATGATATGGTTATTAAATGTACATTAATCTGAGGGAATGAATCAATATATTACATTATATCGAATGTAGATATGGTAATAATGACATTGGTATTAAATGTAGCTACATTGATCT
Source organism: Osmia lignaria lignaria (assembly GCF_051020975.1). Classification (NCBI taxonomy): domain Eukaryota; kingdom Metazoa; phylum Arthropoda; class Insecta; order Hymenoptera; family Megachilidae; genus Osmia; species Osmia lignaria. Next base: position 555,784 of record NC_135046.1, on the reverse strand, counting down.
GCGGGAATGAATCAGTATATTACATTATATCGAATGTAGATATAGTACTAATGATATTGTTATAAATGTACATTGATCTGTGGGAAGGAATCAGTATATTACATTATATCTAATGTAGATATAGTACCAATGATATTGTTATTAAATGTACATTGATCTGTGGGAATGGATCTGTATATTACATTATATCTACTGTACGTACGGTAATAATGACATTGGTATTAAATGTAGCTACATTGATCTGTGGGAATGAATCAGTATATTACATTATATCGAATGTAGATATAGTACTAATGATATTGTTATTAAATGTACATTGATCTGTGGAAAGGAATCAGTATATTACATTATATCGAATGTAGATATAGCACTAATGATATTGTTATTAAATGTACATTGATCTGTGGGAAATAATCAGTATATTACATTATATCTAATGTAGATATAGTACCAATGATATTGTTATTAAATGTACATTGATCTGTGGGAATGGATCTGTATATTACATTATATCTAATGTACGTATGGTAATAATGACATTGGTATTAAATGTAGCTACATTGATCTGTGGGAATGAATCAGTATATTACATTATATCGAATGTAGATATAGTGCTAATGATATTGTTATTAAATGTACATTGGTCTGTTGGAAGGAATCAGTATATTACATTATATCTAGTGTACATATGGTAATAATGACATTGGTACTAAATGTAGGTACATTGATCTGTTGGAATGTATCACTACACGACATTATATCTAATGTAGATATAGTACTAATGATATTGCTTTAAATGTACATTTATCTGTGGAAATTAATCAGTATATTACATTATATCGAATGTAGATATAGTACTAATGATACGATTATTAAATGTACATTGATCTGAGGGAATGAATCAGTATATTACATTATATCTAATGTAGATATGGTAATAACGATATTGTTTTTAAATGTACATTACATATCTAATGTAGATATAGTGCTAATGATATTGTTATTAAATGTACATTGATCTGTGGGTAGCAATCAGTATATTACATTGTATCTCATGTAGATATTGTAATAATGACATTGGTATTAAATGTGCATTACATATCTAATGTAGATATAGTACTAATGATATGGTTATTAAATGTACATTAATCTGAGGGAATGAATCAATATATTACATTATATCGAATGTAGATATGGTAATAATGACATTGGTATTAAATGTAGCTACATTGATCTGCGGGAATGAATCAGTATATTACATTATATCGAATGTAGATATAGTACTAATGATATTGTTATTAAATGTACATTGATCTGTGGGAATGAATCTGTATATGACATTATATCGAATGCAGATATAGTACCAATGATACTGTTATTAAATGTACATTGGTCTGTGGGAAGTAATCAGTATATCACGTTATATCTAGTGTACATATGGTAATAATGACATTGGTACTAAATGTAGGTGCAATAATCTGTTGGAATGTATCGCTATACGACATTATATCTAATGCAGATATAGTAATAATGATATTGTTATTAAATGTACATTGATCTGTGGGAATGAATCAGTATATTACGTTATAACCAATGTAGATATAGTACCAATGATATTGATATTAAATGTACATTTATCCGCTGGAAGGAATCAGTATATTACATTATATCTAATGTAGATATAGTACTAATGATATCGTTATTAAATGTACATTGATCTGTCAGAATGAATCAGTATATTACATTATATCGAATGCAGATATAGTACCAATGATATTGTTATTAAACGTACATTGGTCTGTGGGATGTAATCAGTATATCACGTTATATCTAGTGTACATATGGTAATAATGACATTGGTACTAAATGTGGGTACATTAATCTGTTGGAATGTATCACTATACGACATTATATCTAATGTAGATATGGTAATAATGATATTGTTATTAAATGTACATTGATCGGTGGGAGTGAATCAGTATATTACATTATAACCAATGTAGATATAGTAGCAATGATATTGATATTAAATGTACATTTATCTGTTGTAAGGAATCAGTATATTACATTTTATCTAATGTAGATGTAGTACTAATGATATGGTTACTAAATGTGCTTTGACCTGTGAGAAGTAATCAGTATATTACATTGTATCGAATGTAGATATGGTAATAATAATATTGTTATTAAATGTACATTCCATATCTAATGTAGACATAGTGCTAATGATATTGTTATTAAATGTACATTGATCTGTGGGTAGCAATCAGTATATTACATTGTATTTCATGTAGATATTGTAATAATGACATTGGTAGTAAATGTGCATTACATATCTAATGCAGATATAGTACTAATAATATGGTTATTAAATGTACATTGATCTGTGGGAATGGATCTGTATATTACATTATATCTAATGTACGTATGGTAATAATGACATTGGTATTAAATGTAGCTACATTGATCTGTGGGAATGAATCAGTATATTACATTATATCGAATGTAGATATAGTACTAATGATATTGTTATTAAATGTACATTGATCTGTGGGAAGGAATCAGTATATTACATTATATCTAATGTAAATACGGTAAAAATGATATTGTTTTTTAATGTACATTACATATTTAATGTAGATATAGTACTAATGATATTGTTATTAAATATACATTCATCTGAGGGAATGAATCTGTATATGACATTATATCTAATGTAGATATAGTAATAATGATATTGTTATTAAATGTACATTGATTTGTGGGAATGAATCAGTATATTACATTATATCTAGTGTAGATATGGTAATAATGACATTGGTACTAAATGTAGATACATTGATCTGTGGGAATGAATCAATATATTACATTACATAGAATGTAGATATAGTACCAATGATATTGTTATTGAATGTACATTGATCTGCGGGAAGGAATCAGTATATTACATTATACCTAATGTAGATATGGTACCAATGATATTGTTATTAAATGTACATTGATGTGTGGGAAGGAATCAGTATATTACATTATATCTAATGTAGGTATGGTAATAATGATATTGTTATCAAGTGTACAATACATATCTAATGTAGATATGGTAATAATGAGATTGTTATTAAATGTACATGACATATCTAAGGTAGATATAGTACTAATGATATTGTTATTAGATGTACATTGATCTGTGGGAATGAATCTGTATATGACATTATATCTAATGTAGATATGGTAATAATGATAATGTTATTAAATGTACATTGATCTGTTGGAAGGAATCAGTATATTACATTATATCTAGTGTAGATATGGTTATAGTGACATTGGTACTAAATGTAGGTACATTGACCTGTTGGAATGTACCACTATATGACATTATATCTAATGTAGATATGGTAATAATGATATTGTTATTAAATGTACATTGATCTGTGGGAATGAATCAGTATATTACATTATATCGAATGTAGATATGGTAATAATGACATTGGTATTAAATGTAGCTACATTGATCTGCGGGAATGAATCAGTATATTACATTATATCGAATGGAGATTTAGCACTAATGATATTGTTATTAAATGTACATTGATCTGTGGGAAGGAATCAGTATATTACATTATATCTAATGTAGATATGGTAATAATGATATGGTTATTGAATGTACATTGGTCTGCGGGAAGGAATCAGTATATTACATTATATCTAGTGTAGATATGGTAATAATAACATTGGTACTAAATGTAGATACATTGATCTGTGGGAATGAATCAATATATTACATTACATAGAATGTAGATATAGTACCAATGATATTGTTATTGAATGTACATTGATCTGTGGGAGCGAATCAGTATGTTTCATTATATCTACTGTAGATATGGTAATAATGATATCGTTATTAAATGTACATACCATATCTAATGTAGATATAGTGCTAATGATATTGTTATTAAATGTACAGTGATCTGTGGGAATGAATCAGTTTATTACATTATATCGAATGTAGATATAGTACGAATGATATTGTTATTAAATGTACATTGGTCTGTGGGAAGTAATCAGTATATCACGTTATATCTAGTGAACATATGGTAATAATGACATTGGTACTAAATGTAGGTACATTAATCTGTTGGAATGTATCACTATACGACATTATATCTAATGTAGATATGGTAATAATGATATTGTTATTAAATGTACATTGGTCTGTGGGAAGTAATCAGTATATCACGTTATATCTAGTGTACATATGGTAATAATGACATTGGTACTAAATGTAGGTACATTAATCTGTTGGAATGTATCACTATACGACATTATATCTAATGTAGATATGGTAATAATGATATTGTTATTAAATGTACATTGATCTGTGGGAATGAATCAGTATATTACATTATATCGAATGTAGATATGGTAATAACGATATTGTTTTTAAATGTACATTACATATCTAATGTAGATATAGTGCTATTGATATTGTTATTAAATGTACATTGATCTGTGGGTAGCAATAAGTATATTACATTGTATCTCATGTAGATATTGTAATAATGACATTGGTATTAAATGTGCATTACATATCTAATGTAGATATAGTACTAATGATATGGTTATTAAATGTACATTAATCTGAGGGAATGAATCAATATATTACATTATATCGAATGTAGATATGGTAATAATGACATTGGTATTAAATGTAGCTACATTGATCTGCGGGAATGAATCAGTATATTACATTATATCGAATGTAGATATAGTACTAATGATATTGTTATTAAATGTACATTGATCTGTGGGAAGGAATCAGTATATTACATTATATCTAATGTAGATATAGTACCAATGATATTGTTATTAAATGTACATTGATCTGTGGGAATGGATCTGTATATTACATTATATCTACTGTACGTATGGTAATAATGACATTGGTATTATATGTAGCTACATTGATCTGTGGGAATGAATCAGTATATTACATTATATCGAATGTAGATATAGTACTAATGATATGGTTACTAAATGTGCATTGATCTGTGAGAAGTAATCAGTATATTACATTGTATCGAATGTAGATATGGTAATAATAATATTGTTATTAAATGTACATTCCATATCTAATGTAGATATAGTACTAATGATATTGTTATTAAATGTACATTGATCTGCGGGAAGGAATCAGCATATCACGTTATATCTAGTGTACATATGGTAATAATGACATTGGTACTAAATGTAGGTACATTAATCTGTTGGAATGTATCACTATACGACATTATATCTAATGTAGATATGGTAATAATGATATTGTTATTAAATGTACATTGATCTGTGGGAATGAATCAATATATTACATTACATAGAATGTAGATATAGTACCAATGATATTGTTATTGAATGTACATTGATCTGCGGGAAGGAATCAGTATATTACATTATACCTAATGTAGATATGGTACCAATGATATTGTTATTAAATGTACATTGATGTGTGGGAAGGAATCAGTATATTACATTATATCTAATGTAGGTATGGTAATAATGATATTGTTATCAAGTGTACAATACATATCTAATGTAGATATGGTAATAATGAGATTGTTATTAAATGTACATGACATATCTAAGGTAGATATAGTACTAATGATATTGTTATTAAATGTACATTGATCTGTGGGAATGAATCTGTATATGACATTATATCTAATGTAGATATGGTAATAATGATAATGTTATTAAATGTACATTGATCTGTTGGAAGGAATCAGTATATTACATTATATCTAGTGTAGATATGGTTATAGTGACATTGGTACTAAATGTAGGTACATTGACCTGTTGGAATGTACCACTATATGACATTATATCTAATGTAGATATGGTAATAATGATATTGTTATTCAATGTACATTGATCTGTGGGAATGAATCAGTATATTACATTATATCGAATGTAGATATGGTAATAATGACATTGGTATTAAATGTAGCTACATTGATCTGCGGGAATGAATCAGTATATTACATTATATCGAATGGAGATTTAGCACTAATGATATTGTTATTAAATGTACATTGATCTGTGGGAAGGAATCAGTATATTACATTATATCTAATGTAGATATGGTAATAATGATATGGTTATTGAATGTACATTGGTCTGCGGGAAGGAATCAGTATATTACATTATATCTAGTGTAGATATGGTAATAATAACATTGGTACTAAATGTAGATACATTGATCTGTGGGAATGAATCAGTATATTACATTACATAGAATGTAGATATAGTACCAATGATATTGTTATTAAATGTACATTGATCTGTCGGAAGGAATCAGTATATTGCATTATATCTAATGTAGATATGGTAATAATGATATTGTTATCAAGTGTACAATACATATCTAATGTAGATATGGTAATAATGATATTGTTATTAAATGTACATTGATCTGTTGGAAGGAATCAGTATATTACATTATATCTAATGTAGATATGGTAATAATGAGATTGTTATTAAATGTACATGACATATCTAAGGTAGATATAGTACTAATGATATTGTTATTAAATGTACATTGATCTGTGGGAATGAATCAGTATATTACATTATATCGAATGTAGATATGGTACTGATGATATTGTTATTAAATGTCCACTGATCTGTGGGAAGGCACCAGTACATTACATTATATCGAATGTAGATATGGTAATAATGATATGGTTAGTAAATGTACATTGGTCTGTGGGGAGGAATCAGTATATTACATTATATCTAGTGTAGATATGGTAATAATGACATTGGTACTAAATGTAGGTACATTGATCTGTTGGAATGTATCACTATACGACATTATATCTAATGTAGATTTAGTACTAATGATATTGTTATTAAATGTACATTGATCTGTGGCAATGAATCTGTATATAACATTATATGTAATGTAGACATAGTACTGATGATATTGTTATTAAATGTACATTGATCTGTGGGAGTGAATCCGTATATTACATTATATCGTATGTAGATATGGTACTGATGATATTGTTATTAAATGTACACTGATCTGTGGGAATGAATCAGTATATTACATTATATCGAATGTAGATATAGTACTAATGATATTGTTATTAAATGTACATTGATCTGTGGGAATGAATCAGTATATTACATATCTAATGTAGATATAGTACCAATGATATTGTTATTAAATGTACATTGATCTGTGGGAAGGAATCAGTATGTTACATTATATCTAATGTAGATATGGTAATAATGATATCGTTATTAAATGTACATACCATATCTAATGTAGATATAGTGCTAATGACATTGTTATTAAATGTACAGTGATCTGTGGGAATGAATCAGTTTATTACATTATATCGAATGTAGATATAGTAATAATGATATCGTTATTAAATGTACATTGATCTGTCAGAATGAATCAGTATATTACATTATATCGAATGCAGATATAGTACCAATGATATTGTTATTAAACGTACATTGGTCTGTGGGATGTAATCAGTATATCACGTTATATCTAGTGTACATATGGTAATAATGACATTGGTACTAAATGTGGGTACATTAATCTGTTGGAATGTATCACTATACGACATTATATCTAATGTAGATATGGTAATAATGATATTGTTATTAAATGTACATTGATCGGTGGGAATGAATCAGTATATTACATTATAGCCAATGTAGATATAGTACCAATGATATTGATATTAAATGTACATTTATCTGTTGTAAGGAATCAGTATATTACATTTTATCTAATGTAGATATAGTACTAATGATATGGTTACTAAATGTGCTTTGACCTGTGAGAAGTAATCAGTATATTACATTGTATCGAATGTAGATATGGTAATAATAATATTGTTATTAAATGTACATTCCATATCTAATGTAGACATAGTGCTAATGATATTGTTATTAAATGTACATTGATCTGTGGGTAGCAATCAGTATATTACATTGTATCTCATGTAGATATTGTAATAATGACATTGGTAGTAAATGTGCATTACATATCTAATGCAGATATAGTACTAATGATATGGTTATTAAATGTACATTGATCTGTGGGAATGGATCTGTATATTACATTATATCGAATGTAGATATGGTAATAATGACATTGGTATTAAATGTAGCTACATTGATCTGCGGGAATGAATCAGTATATTACATTATATCGAATGTAGATATAGCACTAATGACATTGTTATTAAATGTACATTGATCTGTGGGAAGGAGTCAGTATATTACATTATATCTAATGTACGTATGGTAATAATGACATTGGTATTAAATGTAGCTACATTGATCTGTGGGAATGAATCAGTATATTACATTATATCGAATGTAGATATGGTAATAACGATATTGTTTTTAAATGTACATTACATATCTAATGTAGATATAGTGCTAATGATATTGTTATTAAATGTACATTGATCTGTGGGTAGCAATCAGTATATTACATTGTATCTCATGTAGATATTGTAATAATGACATTGGAATTAAATGTGCATTACATATCTAATGTAGATATAGTACTAATGATATGGTTATTAAATGTACATTAATCTGAGGGAATGAATCAATATATTCCATTATATCGAATGTAGATATGGTAATAATGACATTGGTATTAAATGTAGCTACATTGATCTGTGGGAATGAATCAGTATATTACATTATATCGAATGTAGATATAGTACTAATGATATTGTTATTAAATGTACATTGATCTGTGGAAAGGAATCAGTATATTACATTATATGTAATGTAAATATGGTAAAAATGATATTGTTTTTTAATGTACATTACATATTTAATGTAGATATAGTACTAATGATATTGTTATTAAATGTACATTGATCTGTGGGAATGAATCTGTATATGACATTATATCTAATGTAGATATAGTAATAATGATATTGTTATTAAATGTACATTGATTTGTGGGAATGAATCAGTATATTACATTATATCTAATGTAGATATAGTACTAATGATATTGTTATTAAATGTACATTGATCTGTGGGAACGAATCAGTATATTACATATCTAATGTAGATATAGTAATAATGATATTGTTATTAAATGTACATTGATCTGTGGGAAGGGATCAGTATATCACATTATATCTAACGTAGATATGGTAATAATGATATTGTTTTTAAATGTATATTACATATCTAATTTGGATATATAGTAATAATGATATTGTTATTAAATGTACATTGATCTGTGGGAAGTGATCAGTATATTACATTATATCTAACGTAGATATGGTAATAATGATATTGTTTGTAATTGTATATTACATATCTAATGTAGATATAGTAATAATGATATTGTTATTAAATGTACATTGATCTGTCGGAAGGAATCAGTATATTGCATTATATCTAATGTAGATATGGTAATAATGATGTGGTTAATAAATGTACATTGATCTGCGGGAAGGAATCAGTATATTACATTATATCTAATGTATATATGGTAATAATGGTATTGTTATTAAATGTACACTACATATCTAATGTAGATACAGTACTAATGATATTGTTATTAAATGCACATTGATCTGTGGGAACGAATAAGTATATTACATTATATCTAATGTAGATATGGTAATAATGATTTTGTTATTAAATATACATTGATCTGTTGGGAGGAATCAGTATATTACATTATATCTAGTGTAGATATGGTAATAGTGACATTGGTACTAAATGTAGGTACATTGATCTGTTGGAATGTACCACTATATGACAATATATCTAATGTAGATATGGTAATAATGATATGGTTATTGAATGCACATTGGTCTGCGGGAAGGAACCAGTATATTACATTATATCTAGTGTAGATATGGTAACAATAACATTGGTACTAAATGTAGATACATTGATCTGTGGGAATGAATCAATATATTACATTACATAGAATGTAGATATAGTACCAATGATATTGTTATTGAATGTACATTGATCTGCGGGAAGGAATCAGTATATTACATTATACCTAATGTAGATATGGTACCAATGATATTGTTATTAAATGTACATTGATGTGTGGGATGGAATCAGTATATTACATTATATCTAATGTAGGTATGGTAATAATGATATTGTTATCAAGTGTACAATACATATCTAATGTAGATATGGTAATAATGATATTGCTATTAAATGTACATTGATCTGTTGGAAGGAATCAGTATATTACATTATATCTAATGTAGATATGGTAATAATGAGATTGTTATTAAATGTACATGACATATCTAAGGTAGATATAGTACTAATGATATTGTTATTAAATGTACATTGACCTGTGGGGAGGTCCCAGCATATTACATTTTGTCCAATGTAGATATGATAATAGTGATATTGTTATTAAATGTACATTGATCTGTGGGAAGGAATCAGTATATTACATTATATCTAATGTAGATATAGTACCAATGATACTGTTATTAAATGTACATTGGTCTGTGGGAAGTAATCAGTATATCACGTTATATCTAGTGTACATATGGTAATAATGACATTGGTACTATATGTAGGTACAATAATCTGTTGGAATGTATCGCTATACGACATTATATCTAATGCAGATATAGTAATAATGATATTGTTATTAAATGTACATTGATCTGTGGGAATGAATCAGTATATTACGTTATAACCAATGTAGATATAGTACCAATGATATTGATATTAAATGTATATTTATCTGCTGGAAGGAATCAGTATATTACATTATATCTAATGTAGATATAGTACTAATGATATAATTATTAAATGTACATTGATCTGTGGGAATGAATCAGTGTATTACATTATATCGAATGTAGATATAGTACTAATGATATTGTTATTAAATGTACATTGATCTGTGGGAAGGAATCAGTGCATTACATTATATCCAATGTAAATATGGTAAAAATGATATTGTTTTTTAATGTACATTACATATTTAATGTAGATATAGTACTAATGATATTGTTATTAAATGTACATTGATCTGTGGGAATGAATCTGTATATGACATTATATCTAATGTAGATATAGTAATAATGACATTGTTAATAAATGTACATTGATTTGTGGGAATGAATCAGTATATTACATTATATCTAGTGTAGATATGGTAATAATGATATGGTTATTGAATGTACATTGGTCTGCGGGAAGGAATCAGTATATTACATTATATCTAGTGTAGATATGGTAATAATAACATTGGTACTAAATGTAGATACATTGATCTGTGGGAATGAATCAATATATTACATTACATAGAATGTAGATATAGTACCAATGATATTGTTATTGAATGTACATTGATCTGTGGGAACGAATCAGTATGTTACATTATATCTACTGTAGATATGGTAATAATGATATCGTTATTAAATGTACATACCATATCTAATGTAGATATAGTGCTAATGATATTGTTATTAAATGTACAGTGATCTGTGGGAATGAATCAGTTTATTACATTATATCGAATGTAGATATAGTACCAATGATATTGTTATTAAATGTACATTGGTCTGTGGGAAGTAATCAGTATATCACGTTATATCTAGTGAACATATGGTAATAATGACATTGGTACTAAATGTAGGTACATTAATCTGTTGGAATGTATCACTATACGACATTATATCTAATGTAGATATGGTAATAATGATATTGTTATTAAATGTACATTGATCTGTGGGAATGAATCAGTATATTACATTGTATCTCATGTCGATATTGTAATAATGACATTGGTATTAAATGTGCATTACATATCTAATGTAGATATAGTACTAATGATATGGTTATTAAATGTACATTAATCTGAGGGAATGAATCAATATATTACATTATATCGAATGTAGATATGGTAATAATGACATTGGTATTAAATGTAGCTACATTGATCTGCGGGAATGAATCAGTATATTACATTATATCGAATGTAGATATAGTACTAATGATATTGTTATAAATGTACATTGATCTGTGGGAAGGAATCAGTATATTACATTATATCTAATGTAGATATAGTACCAATGATATTGTTATTAAATGTACATTGATCTGTGGGAATGGATCTGTATATTACATTATATCTACTGTACGTACGGTAATAATGACATTGGTATTAAATGTAGCTACATTGATCTGTGGGAATGAATCAGTATATTACATTATATCGAATGTAGATATAGTACTAATGATATTGTTATTAAATGTACATTGATCTGTGGAAAGGAATCAGTATATTACATTATATCGAATGTAGATATAGCACTAATGATATTGTTATTAAATGTACATTGATCTGTGGGAAATAATCAGTATATTACATTATATCTAATGTAGATATAGTACCAATGATATTGTTATTAAATGTACATTGATCTGTGGGAATGGATCTGTATATTACATTATATCTAATGTACGTATGGTAATAATGACATTGGTATTAAATGTAGCTACATTGATCTGTGGGAATGAATCAGTATATTACATTATATCGAATGTAGATATAGTGCTAATGATATTGTTATTAAATGTACATTGGTCTGTTGGAAGGAATCAGTATATTACATTATATCTAGTGTACATATGGTAATAATGACATTGGTACTAAATGTAGGTACATTGATCTGTTGGAATGTATCACTACACGACATTATATCTAATGTAGATATAGTACTAATGATATTGCTTTAAATGTACATTTATCTGTGGAAATTAATCAGTATATTACATTATATCGAATGTAGATATAGTACTAATGATACGATTATTAAATGTACATTGATCTGAGGGAATGAATCAGTATATTACATTATATCTAATGTAGATATGGTAATAACGATATTGTTTTTAAATGTACGTTACATATCTAATGTAGATATAGTGCTAATGATATTGTTATTAAATGTACATTGATCTGTGGGTAGCAATCAGTATATTACATTGTATCTCATGTAGATATTGTAATAATGACATTGGTATTAAATGTGCATTACATATCTAATGTAGATATAGTACTAATGATATGGTTATTAAATGTACATTAATCTGAGGGAATGAATCAATATATTACATTATATCGAATGTAGATATGGTAATAATGACATTGGTATTAAATGTAGCTACATTGATCTGCGGGAATGAATCAGTATATTACATTATATCGAATGTAGATATAGTACTAATGATATTGTTATTAAATGTACATTGATCTGTGGGAATGAATCTGTATATGACATTATATCGAATGCAGATATAGTACCAATGATACTGTTATTAAATGTACATTGGTCTGTGGGAAGTAATCAGTATATCACGTTATATCTAGTGTACATATGGTAATAATGACATTGGTACTAAATGTAGGTGCAATAATCTGTTGGAATGTATCGCTATACGACATTATATCTAATGCAGATATAGTAATAATGATATTGTTATTAAATGTACATTGATCTGTGGGAATGAATCAGTATATTACGTTATAACCAATGTAGATATAGTACCAATGATATTGATATTAAATGTACATTTATCCGCTGGAAGGAATCAGTATATTACATTATATCTAATGTAGATATAGTACTAATGATATCGTTATTAAATGTACATTGATCTGTCAGAATGAATCAGTATATTACATTATATCGAATGCAGATATAGTACCAATGATATTGTTATTAAACGTACATTGGTCTGTGGGATGTAATCAGTATATCACGTTATATCTAGTGTACATATGGTAATAATGACATTGGTACTAAATGTGGGTACATTAATCTGTTGGAATGTATCACTATACGACATTATATCTAATGTAGATATGGTAATAATGATATTGTTATTAAATGTACATTGATCGGTGGGAGTGAATCAGTATATTACATTATAACCAATGTAGATATAGTAGCAATGATATTGATATTAAATGTACATTTATCTGTTGTAAGGAATCAGTATATTACATTTTATCTAATGTAGATGTAGTACTAATGATATGGTTACTAAATGTGCTTTGACCTGTGAGAAGTAATCAGTATATTACATTGTATCGAATGTAGATATGGTAATAATAATATTGTTATTAAATGTACATTCCATATCTAATGTAGACATAGTGCTAATGATATTGTTATTAAATGTACATTGATCTGTGGGTAGCAATCAGTATATTACATTGTATTTCATGTAGATATTGTAATAATGACATTGGTAGTAAATGTGCATTACATATCTAATGCAGATATAGTACTAATAATATGGTTATTAAATGTACATTGATCTGTGGGAATGGATCTGTATATTACATTATATCTAATGTACGTATGGTAATAATGACATTGGTATTAAATGTAGCTACATTGATCTGTGGGAATGAATCAGTATATTACATTATATCGAATGTAGATATAGTACTAATGATATTGTTATTAAATGTACATTGATCTGTGGGAAGGAATCAGTATATTACATTATATCTAATGTAAATACGGTAAAAATGATATTGTTTTTTAATGTACATTACATATTTAATGTAGATATAGTACTAATGATATTGTTATTAAATATACATTCATCTGAGGGAATGAATCTGTATATGACATTATATCTAATGTAGATATAGTAATAATGATATTGTTATTAAATGTACATTGATTTGTGGGAATGAATCAGTATATTACATTATATCTAGTGTAGATATGGTAATAATGACATTGGTACTAAATGTAGATACATTGATCTGTGGGAATGAATCAATATATTACATTACATAGAATGTAGATATAGTACCAATGATATTGTTATTGAATGTACATTGATCTGCGGGAAGGAATCAGTATATTACATTATACCTAATGTAGATATGGTACCAATGATATTGTTATTAAATGTACATTGATGTGTGGGAAGGAATCAGTATATTACATTATATCTAATGTAGGTATGGTAATAATGATATTGTTATCAAGTGTACAATACATATCTAATGTAGATATGGTAATAATGAGATTGTTATTAAATGTACATGACATATCTAAGGTAGATATAGTACTAATGATATTGTTATTAGATGTACATTGATCTGTGGGAATGAATCTGTATATGACATTATATCTAATGTAGATATGGTAATAATGATAATGTTATTAAATGTACATTGATCTGTTGGAAGGAATCAGTATATTACATTATATCTAGTGTAGATATGGTTATAGTGACATTGGTACTAAATGTAGGTACATTGACCTGTTGGAATGTACCACTATATGACATTATATCTAATGTAGATATGGTAATAATGATATTGTTATTAAATGTACATTGATCTGTGGGAATGAATCAGTATATTACATTATATCGAATGTAGATATGGTAATAATGACATTGGTATTAAATGTAGCTACATTGATCTGCGGGAATGAATCAGTATATTACATTATATCGAATGGAGATTTAGCACTAATGATATTGTTATTAAATGTACATTGATCTGTGGGAAGGAATCAGTATATTACATTATATCTAATGTAGATATGGTAATAATGATATGGTTATTGAATGTACATTGGTCTGCGGGAAGGAATCAGTATATTACATTATATCTAGTGTAGATATGGTAATAATAACATTGGTACTAAATGTAGATACATTGATCTGTGGGAATGAATCAATATATTACATTACATAGAATGTAGATATAGTACCAATGATATTGTTATTGAATGTACATTGATCTGTGGGAGCGAATCAGTATGTTTCATTATATCTACTGTAGATATGGTAATAATGATATCGTTATTAAATGTACATACCATATCTAATGTAGATATAGTGCTAATGATATTGTTATTAAATGTACAGTGATCTGTGGGAATGAATCAGTTTATTACATTATATCGAATGTAGATATAGTACGAATGATATTGTTATTAAATGTACATTGGTCTGTGGGAAGTAATCAGTATATCACGTTATATCTAGTGAACATATGGTAATAATGACATTGGTACTAAATGTAGGTACATTAATCTGTTGGAATGTATCACTA
This sequence comes from Osmia lignaria lignaria, assembly GCF_051020975.1. NCBI lineage: Eukaryota > Metazoa > Arthropoda > Insecta > Hymenoptera > Megachilidae > Osmia > Osmia lignaria. Next base: position 539,640 of record NC_135046.1, on the reverse strand, counting down.
TACGACATTATATCTAATGTAGATATGGTAATAATGATATTGTTATTAAATGTACATTGGTCTGTGGGAAGTAATCAGTATATCACGTTATATCTAGTGTACATATGGTAATAATGACATTGGTACTAAATGTAGGTACATTAATCTGTTGGAATGTATCACTATACGACATTATATCTAATGTAGATATGGTAATAATGATATTGTTATTAAATGTACATTGATCTGTGGGAATGAATCAGTATATTACATTATATCGAATGTAGATATGGTAATAACGATATTGTTTTTAAATGTACATTACATATCTAATGTAGATATAGTGCTATTGATATTGTTATTAAATGTACATTGATCTGTGGGTAGCAATAAGTATATTACATTGTATCTCATGTAGATATTGTAATAATGACATTGGTATTAAATGTGCATTACATATCTAATGTAGATATAGTACTAATGATATGGTTATTAAATGTACATTAATCTGAGGGAATGAATCAATATATTACATTATATCGAATGTAGATATGGTAATAATGACATTGGTATTAAATGTAGCTACATTGATCTGCGGGAATGAATCAGTATATTACATTATATCGAATGTAGATATAGTACTAATGATATTGTTATTAAATGTACATTGATCTGTGGGAAGGAATCAGTATATTACATTATATCTAATGTAGATATAGTACCAATGATATTGTTATTAAATGTACATTGATCTGTGGGAATGGATCTGTATATTACATTATATCTACTGTACGTATGGTAATAATGACATTGGTATTATATGTAGCTACATTGATCTGTGGGAATGAATCAGTATATTACATTATATCGAATGTAGATATAGTACTAATGATATGGTTACTAAATGTGCATTGATCTGTGAGAAGTAATCAGTATATTACATTGTATCGAATGTAGATATGGTAATAATAATATTGTTATTAAATGTACATTCCATATCTAATGTAGATATAGTACTAATGATATTGTTATTAAATGTACATTGATCTGCGGGAAGGAATCAGCATATCACGTTATATCTAGTGTACATATGGTAATAATGACATTGGTACTAAATGTAGGTACATTAATCTGTTGGAATGTATCACTATACGACATTATATCTAATGTAGATATGGTAATAATGATATTGTTATTAAATGTACATTGATCTGTGGGAATGAATCAATATATTACATTACATAGAATGTAGATATAGTACCAATGATATTGTTATTGAATGTACATTGATCTGCGGGAAGGAATCAGTATATTACATTATACCTAATGTAGATATGGTACCAATGATATTGTTATTAAATGTACATTGATGTGTGGGAAGGAATCAGTATATTACATTATATCTAATGTAGGTATGGTAATAATGATATTGTTATCAAGTGTACAATACATATCTAATGTAGATATGGTAATAATGAGATTGTTATTAAATGTACATGACATATCTAAGGTAGATATAGTACTAATGATATTGTTATTAAATGTACATTGATCTGTGGGAATGAATCTGTATATGACATTATATCTAATGTAGATATGGTAATAATGATAATGTTATTAAATGTACATTGATCTGTTGGAAGGAATCAGTATATTACATTATATCTAGTGTAGATATGGTTATAGTGACATTGGTACTAAATGTAGGTACATTGACCTGTTGGAATGTACCACTATATGACATTATATCTAATGTAGATATGGTAATAATGATATTGTTATTCAATGTACATTGATCTGTGGGAATGAATCAGTATATTACATTATATCGAATGTAGATATGGTAATAATGACATTGGTATTAAATGTAGCTACATTGATCTGCGGGAATGAATCAGTATATTACATTATATCGAATGGAGATTTAGCACTAATGATATTGTTATTAAATGTACATTGATCTGTGGGAAGGAATCAGTATATTACATTATATCTAATGTAGATATGGTAATAATGATATGGTTATTGAATGTACATTGGTCTGCGGGAAGGAATCAGTATATTACATTATATCTAGTGTAGATATGGTAATAATAACATTGGTACTAAATGTAGATACATTGATCTGTGGGAATGAATCAGTATATTACATTACATAGAATGTAGATATAGTACCAATGATATTGTTATTAAATGTACATTGATCTGTCGGAAGGAATCAGTATATTGCATTATATCTAATGTAGATATGGTAATAATGATATTGTTATCAAGTGTACAATACATATCTAATGTAGATATGGTAATAATGATATTGTTATTAAATGTACATTGATCTGTTGGAAGGAATCAGTATATTACATTATATCTAATGTAGATATGGTAATAATGAGATTGTTATTAAATGTACATGACATATCTAAGGTAGATATAGTACTAATGATATTGTTATTAAATGTACATTGATCTGTGGGAATGAATCAGTATATTACATTATATCGAATGTAGATATGGTACTGATGATATTGTTATTAAATGTCCACTGATCTGTGGGAAGGCACCAGTACATTACATTATATCGAATGTAGATATGGTAATAATGATATGGTTAGTAAATGTACATTGGTCTGTGGGGAGGAATCAGTATATTACATTATATCTAGTGTAGATATGGTAATAATGACATTGGTACTAAATGTAGGTACATTGATCTGTTGGAATGTATCACTATACGACATTATATCTAATGTAGATTTAGTACTAATGATATTGTTATTAAATGTACATTGATCTGTGGCAATGAATCTGTATATAACATTATATGTAATGTAGACATAGTACTGATGATATTGTTATTAAATGTACATTGATCTGTGGGAGTGAATCCGTATATTACATTATATCGTATGTAGATATGGTACTGATGATATTGTTATTAAATGTACACTGATCTGTGGGAATGAATCAGTATATTACATTATATCGAATGTAGATATAGTACTAATGATATTGTTATTAAATGTACATTGATCTGTGGGAATGAATCAGTATATTACATATCTAATGTAGATATAGTACCAATGATATTGTTATTAAATGTACATTGATCTGTGGGAAGGAATCAGTATGTTACATTATATCTAATGTAGATATGGTAATAATGATATCGTTATTAAATGTACATACCATATCTAATGTAGATATAGTGCTAATGACATTGTTATTAAATGTACAGTGATCTGTGGGAATGAATCAGTTTATTACATTATATCGAATGTAGATATAGTAATAATGATATCGTTATTAAATGTACATTGATCTGTCAGAATGAATCAGTATATTACATTATATCGAATGCAGATATAGTACCAATGATATTGTTATTAAACGTACATTGGTCTGTGGGATGTAATCAGTATATCACGTTATATCTAGTGTACATATGGTAATAATGACATTGGTACTAAATGTGGGTACATTAATCTGTTGGAATGTATCACTATACGACATTATATCTAATGTAGATATGGTAATAATGATATTGTTATTAAATGTACATTGATCGGTGGGAATGAATCAGTATATTACATTATAGCCAATGTAGATATAGTACCAATGATATTGATATTAAATGTACATTTATCTGTTGTAAGGAATCAGTATATTACATTTTATCTAATGTAGATATAGTACTAATGATATGGTTACTAAATGTGCTTTGACCTGTGAGAAGTAATCAGTATATTACATTGTATCGAATGTAGATATGGTAATAATAATATTGTTATTAAATGTACATTCCATATCTAATGTAGACATAGTGCTAATGATATTGTTATTAAATGTACATTGATCTGTGGGTAGCAATCAGTATATTACATTGTATCTCATGTAGATATTGTAATAATGACATTGGTAGTAAATGTGCATTACATATCTAATGCAGATATAGTACTAATGATATGGTTATTAAATGTACATTGATCTGTGGGAATGGATCTGTATATTACATTATATCGAATGTAGATATGGTAATAATGACATTGGTATTAAATGTAGCTACATTGATCTGCGGGAATGAATCAGTATATTACATTATATCGAATGTAGATATAGCACTAATGACATTGTTATTAAATGTACATTGATCTGTGGGAAGGAGTCAGTATATTACATTATATCTAATGTACGTATGGTAATAATGACATTGGTATTAAATGTAGCTACATTGATCTGTGGGAATGAATCAGTATATTACATTATATCGAATGTAGATATGGTAATAACGATATTGTTTTTAAATGTACATTACATATCTAATGTAGATATAGTGCTAATGATATTGTTATTAAATGTACATTGATCTGTGGGTAGCAATCAGTATATTACATTGTATCTCATGTAGATATTGTAATAATGACATTGGAATTAAATGTGCATTACATATCTAATGTAGATATAGTACTAATGATATGGTTATTAAATGTACATTAATCTGAGGGAATGAATCAATATATTCCATTATATCGAATGTAGATATGGTAATAATGACATTGGTATTAAATGTAGCTACATTGATCTGTGGGAATGAATCAGTATATTACATTATATCGAATGTAGATATAGTACTAATGATATTGTTATTAAATGTACATTGATCTGTGGAAAGGAATCAGTATATTACATTATATGTAATGTAAATATGGTAAAAATGATATTGTTTTTTAATGTACATTACATATTTAATGTAGATATAGTACTAATGATATTGTTATTAAATGTACATTGATCTGTGGGAATGAATCTGTATATGACATTATATCTAATGTAGATATAGTAATAATGATATTGTTATTAAATGTACATTGATTTGTGGGAATGAATCAGTATATTACATTATATCTAATGTAGATATAGTACTAATGATATTGTTATTAAATGTACATTGATCTGTGGGAACGAATCAGTATATTACATATCTAATGTAGATATAGTAATAATGATATTGTTATTAAATGTACATTGATCTGTGGGAAGGGATCAGTATATCACATTATATCTAACGTAGATATGGTAATAATGATATTGTTTTTAAATGTATATTACATATCTAATTTGGATATATAGTAATAATGATATTGTTATTAAATGTACATTGATCTGTGGGAAGTGATCAGTATATTACATTATATCTAACGTAGATATGGTAATAATGATATTGTTTGTAATTGTATATTACATATCTAATGTAGATATAGTAATAATGATATTGTTATTAAATGTACATTGATCTGTCGGAAGGAATCAGTATATTGCATTATATCTAATGTAGATATGGTAATAATGATGTGGTTAATAAATGTACATTGATCTGCGGGAAGGAATCAGTATATTACATTATATCTAATGTATATATGGTAATAATGGTATTGTTATTAAATGTACACTACATATCTAATGTAGATACAGTACTAATGATATTGTTATTAAATGCACATTGATCTGTGGGAACGAATAAGTATATTACATTATATCTAATGTAGATATGGTAATAATGATTTTGTTATTAAATATACATTGATCTGTTGGGAGGAATCAGTATATTACATTATATCTAGTGTAGATATGGTAATAGTGACATTGGTACTAAATGTAGGTACATTGATCTGTTGGAATGTACCACTATATGACAATATATCTAATGTAGATATGGTAATAATGATATGGTTATTGAATGCACATTGGTCTGCGGGAAGGAACCAGTATATTACATTATATCTAGTGTAGATATGGTAACAATAACATTGGTACTAAATGTAGATACATTGATCTGTGGGAATGAATCAATATATTACATTACATAGAATGTAGATATAGTACCAATGATATTGTTATTGAATGTACATTGATCTGCGGGAAGGAATCAGTATATTACATTATACCTAATGTAGATATGGTACCAATGATATTGTTATTAAATGTACATTGATGTGTGGGATGGAATCAGTATATTACATTATATCTAATGTAGGTATGGTAATAATGATATTGTTATCAAGTGTACAATACATATCTAATGTAGATATGGTAATAATGATATTGCTATTAAATGTACATTGATCTGTTGGAAGGAATCAGTATATTACATTATATCTAATGTAGATATGGTAATAATGAGATTGTTATTAAATGTACATGACATATCTAAGGTAGATATAGTACTAATGATATTGTTATTAAATGTACATTGATCTGTGGGAATGAATCTGTATATGACATTATATCTAATGTAGATATGGTAATAATGATATTGTTATTAAATGTACATTGATCTGTTGGAAGGAATCAGTATATTACATTATATCTAGTGTAGATATGGTTATAGTGACATTGGTACTAAATGTAGGTACATTGACCTGTTGGAATGTACCACTATATGACATTATATCTAATGTAGATGTGGTAATAATGATATTGTTATTAAATGTACATTGATCTGTGGGAATGAATCAGTATATTACATTATATCGAATGTAGATATGGTAATAATGACATTGGTATTAAATGTAGCTACATTGATCTGCGGGAATGAATCAGTATATTACATTATATCGAATGGAGATTTAGCACTAATGATATTGTTATTAAATGTACATTGATCTGTGGGAAGGAATCAGTATATTACATTATATCTAATGTAGATATAGTACCAATGATACTGTTATTAAATGTACATTGGTCTGTGGGAAGTAATCAGTATATCACGTTATATCTAGTGTACATATGGTAATAATGACATTGGTACTAAATGTAGGTACAATAATCTGTTGGAATGTATCGCTATACGACATTATATCTAATGCAGATATAGTAATAATGATATTGTTATTAAATGTACATTGATCTGTGGGAATGAATCAGTATATTACGTTATAACCAATGTAGATATAGTACCAATGATATTGATATTAAATGTACATTTATCTGCTGGAAGGAATCAGTATATTACATTATATCTAATGTAGATATAGTACTAATGATATAATTATTAAATGTACATTGATCTGTGGGAATGAATCAGTGTATTACATTATATCGAATGTAGATATAGTACTAATGATATTGTTATTAAATGTACATTGATCTGTGGGAAGGAATCAGTGCATTACATTATATCCAATGTAAATATGGTAAAAATGATATTGTTTTTTAATGTACATTACATATTTAATGTAGATATAGTACTAATGATATTGTTATTAAATGTACATTGATCTGTGGGAATGAATCTGTATATGACATTATATCTAATGTAGATATAGTAATAATGACATTGTTAATAAATGTACATTGATTTGTGGGAATGAATCAGTATATTACATTATATCTAGTGTAGATATGGTAATAATGATATGGTTATTGAATGTACATTGGTCTGCGGGAAGGAATCAGTATATTACATTATATCTAGTGTAGATATGGTAATAATAACATTGGTACTAAATGTAGATACATTGATCTGTGGGAATGAATCAATATATTACATTACATAGAATGTAGATATAGTACCAATGATATTGTTATTGAATGTACATTGATCTGTGGGAACGAATCAGTATGTTACATTATATCTACTGTAGATATGGTAATAATGATATCGTTATTAAATGTACATACCATATCTAATGTAGATATAGTGCTAATGATATTGTTATTAAATGTACAGTGATCTGTGGGAATGAATCAGTTTATTACATTATATCGAATGTAGATATAGTACCAATGATATTGTTATTAAATGTACATTGGTCTGTGGGAAGTAATCAGTATATCACGTTATATCTAGTGAACATATGGTAATAATGACATTGGTACTAAATGTAGGTACATTAATCTGTTGGAATGTATCACTATACGACATTATATCTAATGTAGATATGGTAATAATGATATTGTTATTAAATGTACATTGGTCTGTGGGAAGTAATCAGTATATCACGTTATATCTAGTGTACATATGGTAATAAAAACATTGGTACTAAATGTAGGTACATTAATCTGTTGGAATGTATCACTATACGACATTATATCTAATGTAGATATGGTAATAATGATATTGTTATTAAATGTACATTGATCTGTGGGAATGAATCAGTATATTACATTGTGTCTCATGTAGATATTGTAATAATGACATTGGTATTAAATGTGCATTACATATCTAATGTAGATATAGTACTAATGATATGGTTATTAAATGTACATTAATCTGAGGGAATGAATCAATATATTACATTATATCGAATGTAGATATGGTAATAATGACATTGGTATTAAATGTAGCTACATTGATCTGCGGGAATGAATCAGTATATTACATTATATCGAATGTAGATATAGTACTAATGATATTGTTATTAAATGTACATTGATCTGTGGGAAGGAATCAGTATATTACATTATATCTAATGTAGATATAGTACCAATGATATTGTTATTAAATGTACATTGATCTGTGGGAATGGATCTGTATATTACATTATATCTACTGTACGTACGGTAATAATGACATTGGTATTAAATGTAGCTACATTGATCTGTGGGAATGAATCAGTATATTACATTATATCGAATGTAGATATAGTGCTAATGATATTGTTATTAAATGTACATTGGTCTGTTGGAAGGAATCAGTATATTACATTATATCTAGTGTACATATGGTAATAATGACATTGGTACTAAATGTAGGTACAATAATCTGTTGGAATGTATCGCTATACGACATTATATCTAATGCAGATATAGTAATAATGATATTGTTATTAAATGTACATTGATCTGTGGGAATGAATCAGTATATTACGTTATAACCAATGTAGATATAGTACCAATGATATTGATATTAAATGTACATTTATCCGCTGGAAGGAATCAGTATATTACATTATATCTAATGTAGATATAGTACTAATGATATCGTTATTAAATGTACATTGATCTGTCAGAATGAATCAGTATATTACATTATATCGAATGCAGATATAGTACCAATGATATTGTTATTAAACGTACATTGGTCTGTGGGATGTAATCAGTATATCACGTTATATCTAGTGTACATATGGTAATAATGACATTGGTACTAAATGTGGGTACATTAATCTGTTGGAATGTATCACTATACGACATTATATCTAATGTAGATATGGTAATAATGATATTGTTATTAAATGTACATTGATCGGTGGGAGTGAATCAGTATATTACATTATAGCCAATGTATATATAGTACCAATGATATTGATATTAAATGTACATTTATCTGTTGTAAGGAATCAGTATATTACATTTTATCTAATGTAGATGTAGTACTAATGATATGGTTACTAAATGTGCTTTGACCTGTGAGAAGTAATCAGTATATTACATTGTATCGAATGTAGATATGGTAATAATAATATTGTTATTAAATGTACATTCCATATCTAATGTAGACATAGTGCTAATGATATTGTTATTAAATGTACATTGATCTGTGGGTAGCAATCAGTATATTACATTGTATTTCATGTAGATATTGTAATAATGACATTGGTAGTAAATGTGCATTACATATCTAATGCAGATATAGTACTAATAATATGGTTATTAAATGTACATTGATCTGTGGGAATGGATCTGTATATTACATTATATCTAATGTACGTATGGTAATAATGACATTGGTATTAAATGTAGCTACATTGATCTGTGGGAATGAATCAGTATATTACATTATATCGAATGTAGATATAGTACTAATGATATTGTTATTAAATGTACATTGATCTGTGGGAAGGAATCAGTATATTACATTATATCTAATGTAAATACGGTAAAAATGATATTGTTTTTTAATGTACATTACATATTTAATGTAGATATAGTACTAATGATATTGTTATTAAATATACATTCATCTGAGGGAATGAATCTGTATATGACATTATATCTAATGTAGATATAGTAATAATGATATTGTTATTAAATGTACATTGATTTGTGGGAATGAATCAGTATATTACATTATATCTAGTGTAGATATGGTAATAATGACATTGGTACTAAATGTAGATACATTGATCTGTGGGAATGAATCAATATATTACATTACATCGAATGTAGATATAGTACCAATGATATTGTTATTGAATGTACATTGATCTGCGGGAAGGAATCAGTATATTACATTATACCTAATGTAGATATGGTACCAATGATATTGTTATTAAATGTACATTGATGTGTGGGAAGGAATCAGTATATTACATTATATCTAATGTAGGTATGGTAATAATGATATTGTTATCAAGTGTACAATACATATCTAATGTAGATATGGTAATAATGATATTGCTATTAAATGTACATTGATCTGTTGGAAGGAATCAGTATATTACATTATATCTAATGTAGATATGGTAATAATGAGATTGTTATTAAATGTACATGACATATCTAAGGTAGATATAGTACTAATGATATTGTTATTAAATGTACATTGATCTGTGGGAATGAATCTGTATATGACATTATATCTAATGTAGATATGGTAATAATGATATTGTTATTAAATGTACATTGATCTGTTGGAAGGAATCAGTATATTACATTATATCTAGTGTAGATATGGTTATAGTGACATTGGTACTAAATGTAGGTACATTGACCTGTTGGAATGTACCACTATATGACATTATATCTAATGTAGATGTGGTAATAATGATATTGTTATTAAATGTACATTGATCTGTGGAAATGAATCAGTATATTACATTATATCGAATGTAGATATGGTAATAATGACATTGGTATTAAATGTAGCTACATTGATCTGCGGGAATGAATCAGTATATTACATTATATCGAATGGAGATTTAGCACTAATGATATTGTTATTAAATGTACATTGATCTGTGGGAAGGAATCAGTATATTACATTATATCTAATGTAGGTATGGTAATAATGATATGGTTATTGAATGTACATTGGTCTGCGGGAAGGAATCAGTATATTACATTATATCTAGTGTAGATATGGTAATAATAACATTGGTACTAAATGTAGATACATTGATCTGTGGGAATGAATCAATATATTACATTACATAGAATGTAGATATAGTACCAATGATATTGTTATTGAATGTACATTGATCTGTGGGAACGAATCAGTATGTTACATTATATCTACTGTAGATATGGTAATAATGATATCGTTATTAAATGTACATACCATATCTAATGTAGATATAGTGCTAATGATATTGTTATTAAATGTACAGTGATCTGTGGGAATGAATCAGTTTATTACATTATATCGAATGTAGATATAGTACCAATGATATTGTTATTAAATGTACATTGATCTGTGGGAACGAATCAGTATATTACATATCTAATGTAGATATAGTAATAATGATATTGTTATTAAATGTACATTGATCTGTGGGAAGGGATCAGTATATCACATTATATTTAACGTAGATATGGTAATAATGATATTGTTTTTAAATGTATATTACATATCTAATTTGGATATATAGTAATAATGATATTGTTATTAAATGTACATTGATCTGTGGGAAGTGATCAGTATATTACATTATATCTAACGTAGATATGGTAATAATGATATTGTTTGTAATTGTATATTACATATCTAATGTAGATATAGTAATAATGATATTGTTATTAAATGTACATTGATCTGTCGGAAGGAATCAGTATATTGCATTATATCTAATGTAGATATGGTAATAATGATGTGGTTAATAAATGTACATTGATCTGTGGGAAGGAATCAGTATATTACATTATATCTAATGTAGATATGGTAATAATGGTATTGTTATTAAATGTACACTACATATCTAATGTAGATACAGTACTAATGATATTGTTATTAAATGTACATTGATCTGTGGGAACGAATAAGTATATTACATTATATCTAATGTAGATATGGTAATAATGATATTGTTATTAAATGTACATTGATCTGTTGGGAGGAATCAGTATATTACATTATATCTAGTGTAGATATGGTAATAGTGACATTGGTACTAAATGTAGGTACATTGATCTGTTGGAATGTACCACTATATGACAATATATCTAATGTAGATATGGTAATAATGATATGGTTATTGAATGTACATTGGTCTGCGGGAAGGAACCAGTATATTACATTATATCTAGTGTAGATATGGTAACAATAACATTGGTACTAAATGTAGATACATTGATCTGTGGCAATGAATCTGTATATAACATTATATGTAATGTAGACATAGTACTGATGATATTGTTATTAAATGTACATTGATCTGTGGGAGTGAATCCGTATATTACATTATATCGTATGTAGATATGGTACTGATGATATTGTTATTAAATGTACACTGATCTGTGGGAATGAATCAGTATATTACATTATATCGAATGTAGATATAGTACTAATGATATTGTTATTAAATGTACATTGATCTGTGGGAATGAATCAGTATATTACATATCTAATGTAGATATAGTACCAATGATATTGTTATTAAATGTACATTGATCTGTGGGAAGGAATCAGTATGTTACATTATATCTAATGTAGATATGGTAATAATGATATCGTTATTAAATGTACATACCATATCTAATGTAGATATAGTGCTAATGACATTGTTATTAAATGTACAGTGATCTGTGGGAATGAATCAGTTTATTACATTATATCGAATGTAGATATAGTAATAATGATATCGTTATTAAATGTACATTGATCTGTCAGAATGAATCAGTATATTACATTATATCGAATGCAGATATAGTACCAATGATATTGTTATTAAACGTACATTGGTCTGTGGGATGTAATCAGTATATCACGTTATATCTAGTGTACATATGGTAATAATGACATTGGTACTAAATGTGGGTACATTAATCTGTTGGAATGTATCACTATACGACATTATATCTAATGTAGATATGGTAATAATGATATTGTTATTAAATGTACATTGATCGGTGGGAATGAATCAGTATATTACATTATAGCCAATGTAGATATAGTACCAATGATATTGATATTAAATGTACATTTATCTGTTGTAAGGAATCAGTATATTACATTTTATCTAATGTAGATATAGTACTAATGATATGGTTACTAAATGTGCTTTGACCTGTGAGAAGTAATCAGTATATTACATTGTATCGAATGTAGATATGGTAATAATAATATTGTTATTAAATGTACATTCCATATCTAATGTAGACATAGTGCTAATGATATTGTTATTAAATGTACATTGATCTGTGGGTAGCAATCAGTATATTACATTGTATCTCATGTAGATATTGTAATAATGACATTGGTAGTAAATGTGCATTACATATCTAATGCAGATATAGTACTAATGATATGGTTATTAAATGTACATTGATCTGTGGGAATGGATCTGTATATTACATTATATCGAATGTAGATATGGTAATAATGACATTGGTATTAAATGTAGCTACATTGATCTGCGGGAATGAATCAGTATATTACATTATATCGAATGTAGATATAGCACTAATGACATTGTTATTAAATGTACATTGATCTGTGGGAAGGAGTCAGTATATTACATTATATCTAATGTACGTATGGTAATAATGACATTGGTATTAAATGTAGCTACATTGATCTGTGGGAATGAATCAGTATATTACATTATATCGAATGTAGATATGGTAATAACGATATTGTTTTTAAATGTACATTACATATCTAATGTAGATATAGTGCTAATGATATTGTTATTAAATGTACATTGATCTGTGGGTAGCAATCAGTATATTACATTGTATCTCATGTAGATATTGTAATAATGACATTGGAATTAAATGTGCATTACATATCTAATGTAGATATAGTACTAATGATATGGTTATTAAATGTACATTAATCTGAGGGAATGAATCAATATATTCCATTATATCGAATGTAGATATGGTAATAATGACATTGGTATTAAATGTAGCTACATTGATCTGTGGGAATGAATCAGTATATTACATTATATCGAATGTAGATATAGTACTAATGATATTGTTATTAAATGTACATTGATCTGTGGAAAGGAATCAGTATATTACATTATATGTAATGTAAATATGGTAAAAATGATATTGTTTTTTAATGTACATTACATATTTAATGTAGATATAGTACTAATGATATTGTTATTAAATGTACATTGATCTGTGGGAATGAATCTGTATATGACATTATATCTAATGTAGATATAGTAATAATGATATTGTTATTAAATGTACATTGATTTGTGGGAATGAATCAGTATATTACATTATATCTAATGTAGATATAGTACTAATGATATTGTTATTAAATGTACATTGATCTGTGGGAACGAATCAGTATATTACATATCTAATGTAGATATAGTAATAATGATATTGTTATTAAATGTACATTGATCTGTGGGAAGGGATCAGTATATCACATTATATCTAACGTAGATATGGTAATAATGATATTGTTTTTAAATGTATATTACATATCTAATTTGGATATATAGTAATAATGATATTGTTATTAAATGTACATTGATCTGTGGGAAGTGATCAGTATATTACATTATATCTAACGTAGATATGGTAATAATGATATTGTTTGTAATTGTATATTACATATCTAATGTAGATATAGTAATAATGATATTGTTATTAAATGTACATTGATCTGTCGGAAGGAATCAGTATATTGCATTATATCTAATGTAGATATGGTAATAATGATGTGGTTAATAAATGTACATTGATCTGCGGGAAGGAATCAGTATATTACATTATATCTAATGTATATATGGTAATAATGGTATTGTTATTAAATGTACACTACATATCTAATGTAGATACAGTACTAATGATATTGTTATTAAATGCACATTGATCTGTGGGAACGAATAAGTATATTACATTATATCTAATGTAGATATGGTAATAATGATTTTGTTATTAAATATACATTGATCTGTTGGGAGGAATCAGTATATTACATTATATCTAGTGTAGATATGGTAATAGTGACATTGGTACTAAATGTAGGTACATTGATCTGTTGGAATGTACCACTATATGACAATATATCTAATGTAGATATGGTAATAATGATATGGTTATTGAATGCACATTGGTCTGCGGGAAGGAACCAGTATATTACATTATATCTAGTGTAGATATGGTAACAATAACATTGGTACTAAATGTAGATACATTGATCTGTGGGAATGAATCAATATATTACATTACATAGAATGTAGATATAGTACCAATGATATTGTTATTGAATGTACATTGATCTGCGGGAAGGAATCAGTATATTACATTATACCTAATGTAGATATGGTACCAATGATATTGTTATTAAATGTACATTGATGTGTGGGATGGAATCAGTATATTACATTATATCTAATGTAGGTATGGTAATAATGATATTGTTATCAAGTGTACAATACATATCTAATGTAGATATGGTAATAATGATATTGCTATTAAATGTACATTGATCTGTTGGAAGGAATCAGTATATTACATTATATCTAATGTAGATATGGTAATAATGAGATTGTTATTAAATGTACATGACATATCTAAGGTAGATATAGTACTAATGATATTGTTATTAAATGTACATTGATCTGTGGGAATGAATCTGTATATGACATTATATCTAATGTAGATATGGTAATAATGATATTGTTATTAAATGTACATTGATCTGTTGGAAGGAATCAGTATATTACATTATATCTAGTGTAGATATGGTTATAGTGACATTGGTACTAAATGTAGGTACATTGACCTGTTGGAATGTACCACTATATGACATTATATCTAATGTAGATGTGGTAATAATGATATTGTTATTAAATGTACATTGATCTGTGGGAATGAATCAGTATATTACATTATATCGAATGTAGATATGGTAATAATGACATTGGTATTAAATGTAGCTACATTGATCTGCGGGAATGAATCAGTATATTACATTATATCGAATGGAGATTTAGCACTAATGATATTGTTATTAAATGTACATTGATCTGTGGGAAGGAATCAGTATATTACATTATATCTAATGTAGATATAGTACCAATGATACTGTTATTAAATGTACATTGGTCTGTGGGAAGTAATCAGTATATCACGTTATATCTAGTGTACATATGGTAATAATGACATTGGTACTAAATGTAGGTACAATAATCTGTTGGAATGTATCGCTATACGACATTATATCTAATGCAGATATAGTAATAATGATATTGTTATTAAATGTACATTGATCTGTGGGAATGAATCAGTATATTACGTTATAACCAATGTAGATATAGTACCAATGATATTGATATTAAATGTACATTTATCTGCTGGAAGGAATCAGTATATTACATTATATCTAATGTAGATATAGTACTAATGATATAATTATTAAATGTACATTGATCTGTGGGAATGAATCAGTGTATTACATTATATCGAATGTAGATATAGTACTAATGATATTGTTATTAAATGTACATTGATCTGTGGGAAGGAATCAGTGCATTACATTATATCCAATGTAAATATGGTAAAAATGATATTGTTTTTTAATGTACATTACATATTTAATGTAGATATAGTACTAATGATATTGTTATTAAATGTACATTGATCTGTGGGAATGAATCTGTATATGACATTATATCTAATGTAGATATAGTAATAATGACATTGTTAATAAATGTACATTGATTTGTGGGAATGAATCAGTATATTACATTATATCTAGTGTAGATATGGTAATAATGATATGGTTATTGAATGTACATTGGTCTGCGGGAAGGAATCAGTATATTACATTATATCTAGTGTAGATATGGTAATAATAACATTGGTACTAAATGTAGATACATTGATCTGTGGGAATGAATCAATATATTACATTACATAGAATGTAGATATAGTACCAATGATATTGTTATTGAATGTACATTGATCTGTGGGAACGAATCAGTATGTTACATTATATCTACTGTAGATATGGTAATAATGATATCGTTATTAAATGTACATACCATATCTAATGTAGATATAGTGCTAATGATATTGTTATTAAATGTACAGTGATCTGTGGGAATGAATCAGTTTATTACATTATATCGAATGTAGATATAGTACCAATGATATTGTTATTAAATGTACATTGGTCTGTGGGAAGTAATCAGTATATCACGTTATATCTAGTGAACATATGGTAATAATGACATTGGTACTAAATGTAGGTACATTAATCTGTTGGAATGTATCACTATACGACATTATATCTAATGTAGATATGGTAATAATGATATTGTTATTAAATGTACATTGGTCTGTGGGAAGTAATCAGTATATCACGTTATATCTAGTGTACATATGGTAATAAAAACATTGGTACTAAATGTAGGTACATTAATCTGTTGGAATGTATCACTATACGACATTATATCTAATGTAGATATGGTAATAATGATATTGTTATTAAATGTACATTGATCTGTGGGAATGAATCAGTATATTACATTGTGTCTCATGTAGATATTGTAATAATGACATTGGTATTAAATGTGCATTACATATCTAATGTAGATATAGTACTAATGATATGGTTATTAAATGTACATTAATCTGAGGGAATGAATCAATATATTACATTATATCGAATGTAGATATGGTAATAATGACATTGGTATTAAATGTAGCTACATTGATCTGCGGGAATGAATCAGTATATTACATTATATCGAATGTAGATATAGTACTAATGATATTGTTATTAAATGTACATTGATCTGTGGGAAGGAATCAGTATATTACATTATATCTAATGTAGATATAGTACCAATGATATTGTTATTAAATGTACATTGATCTGTGGGAATGGATCTGTATATTACATTATATCTACTGTACGTACGGTAATAATGACATTGGTATTAAATGTAGCTACATTGATCTGTGGGAATGAATCAGTATATTACATTATATCGAATGTAGATATAGTGCTAATGATATTGTTATTAAATGTACATTGGTCTGTTGGAAGGAATCAGTATATTACATTATATCTAGTGTACATATGGTAATAATGACATTGGTACTAAATGTAGGTACAATAATCTGTTGGAATGTATCGCTATACGACATTATATCTAATGCAGATATAGTAATAATGATATTGTTATTAAATGTACATTGATCTGTGGGAATGAATCAGTATATTACGTTATAACCAATGTAGATATAGTACCAATGATATTGATATTAAATGTACATTTATCCGCTGGAAGGAATCAGTATATTACATTATATCTAATGTAGATATAGTACTAATGATATCGTTATTAAATGTACATTGATCTGTCAGAATGAATCAGTATATTACATTATATCGAATGCAGATATAGTACCAATGATATTGTTATTAAACGTACATTGGTCTGTGGGATGTAATCAGTATATCACGTTATATCTAGTGTACATATGGTAATAATGACATTGGTACTAAATGTGGGTACATTAATCTGTTGGAATGTATCACTATACGACATTATATCTAATGTAGATATGGTAATAATGATATTGTTATTAAATGTACATTGATCGGTGGGAGTGAATCAGTATATTACATTATAGCCAATGTATATATAGTACCAATGATATTGATATTAAATGTACATTTATCTGTTGTAAGGAATCAGTATATTACATTTTATCTAATGTAGATGTAGTACTAATGATATGGTTACTAAATGTGCTTTGACCTGTGAGAAGTAATCAGTATATTACATTGTATCGAATGTAGATATGGTAATAATAATATTGTTATTAAATGTACATTCCATATCTAATGTAGACATAGTGCTAATGATATTGTTATTAAATGTACATTGATCTGTGGGTAGCAATCAGTATATTACATTGTATTTCATGTAGATATTGTAATAATGACATTGGTAGTAAATGTGCATTACATATCTAATGCAGATATAGTACTAATAATATGGTTATTAAATGTACATTGATCTGTGGGAATGGATCTGTATATTACATTATATCTAATGTACGTATGGTAATAATGACATTGGTATTAAATGTAGCTACATTGATCTGTGGGAATGAATCAGTATATTACATTATATCGAATGTAGATATAGTACTAATGATATTGTTATTAAATGTACATTGATCTGTGGGAAGGAATCAGTATATTACATTATATCTAATGTAAATACGGTAAAAATGATATTGTTTTTTAATGTACATTACATATTTAATGTAGATATAGTACTAATGATATTGTTATTAAATATACATTCATCTGAGGGAATGAATCTGTATATGACATTATATCTAATGTAGATATAGTAATAATGATATTGTTATTAAATGTACATTGATTTGTGGGAATGAATCAGTATATTACATTATATCTAGTGTAGATATGGTAATAATGACATTGGTACTAAATGTAGATACATTGATCTGTGGGAATGAATCAATATATTACATTACATCGAATGTAGATATAGTACCAATGATATTGTTATTGAATGTACATTGATCTGCGGGAAGGAATCAGTATATTACATTATACCTAATGTAGATATGGTACCAATGATATTGTTATTAAATGTACATTGATGTGTGGGAAGGAATCAGTATATTACATTATATCTAATGTAGGTATGGTAATAATGATATTGTTATCAAGTGTACAATACATATCTAATGTAGATATGGTAATAATGATATTGCTATTAAATGTACATTGATCTGTTGGAAGGAATCAGTATATTACATTATATCTAATGTAGATATGGTAATAATGAGATTGTTATTAAATGTACATGACATATCTAAGGTAGATATAGTACTAATGATATTGTTATTAAATGTACATTGATCTGTGGGAATGAATCTGTATATGACATTATATCTAATGTAGATATGGTAATAATGATATTGTTATTAAATGTACATTGATCTGTTGGAAGGAATCAGTATATTACATTATATCTAGTGTAGATATGGTTATAGTGACATTGGTACTAAATGTAGGTACATTGACCTGTTGGAATGTACCACTATATGACATTATATCTAATGTAGATGTGGTAATAATGATATTGTTATTAAATGTACATTGATCTGTGGAAATGAATCAGTATATTACATTATATCGAATGTAGATATGGTAATAATGACATTGGTATTAAATGTAGCTACATTGATCTGCGGGAATGAATCAGTATATTACATTATATCGAATGGAGATTTAGCACTAATGATATTGTTATTAAATGTACATTGATCTGTGGGAAGGAATCAGTATATTACATTATATCTAATGTAGGTATGGTAATAATGATATGGTTATTGAATGTACATTGGTCTGCGGGAAGGAATCAGTATATTACATTATATCTAGTGTAGATATGGTAATAATAACATTGGTACTAAATGTAGATACATTGATCTGTGGGAATGAATCAATATATTACATTACATAGAATGTAGATATAGTACCAATGATATTGTTATTGAATGTACATTGATCTGTGGGAACGAATCAGTATGTTACATTATATCTACTGTAGATATGGTAATAATGATATCGTTATTAAATGTACATACCATATCTAATGTAGATATAGTGCTAATGATATTGTTATTAAATGTACAGTGATCTGTGGGAATGAATCAGTTTATTACATTATATCGAATGTAGATATAGTACCAATGATATTGTTATTAAATGTACATTGATCTGTGGGAACGAATCAGTATATTACATATCTAATGTAGATATAGTAATAATGATATTGTTATTAAATGTACATTGATCTGTGGGAAGGGATCAGTATATCACATTATATTTAACGTAGATATGGTAATAATGATATTGTTTTTAAATGTATATTACATATCTAATTTGGATATATAGTAATAATGATATTGTTATTAAATGTACATTGATCTGTGGGAAGTGATCAGTATATTACATTATATCTAACGTAGATATGGTAATAATGATATTGTTTGTAATTGTATATTACATATCTAATGTAGATATAGTAATAATGATATTGTTATTAAATGTACATTGATCTGTCGGAAGGAATCAGTATATTGCATTATATCTAATGTAGATATGGTAATAATGATGTGGTTAATAAATGTACATTGATCTGTGGGAAGGAATCAGTATATTACATTATATCTAATGTAGATATGGTAATAATGGTATTGTTATTAAATGTACACTACATATCTAATGTAGATACAGTACTAATGATATTGTTATTAAATGTACATTGATCTGTGGGAACGAATAAGTATATTACATTATATCTAATGTAGATATGGTAATAATGATATTGTTATTAAATGTACATTGATCTGTTGGGAGGAATCAGTATATTACATTATATCTAGTGTAGATATGGTAATAGTGACATTGGTACTAAATGTAGGTACATTGATCTGTTGGAATGTACCACTATATGACAATATATCTAATGTAGATATGGTAATAATGATATGGTTATTGAATGTACATTGGTCTGCGGGAAGGAACCAGTATATTACATTATATCTAGTGTAGATATGGTAACAATAACATTGGTACTAAATGTAGATACATTGATCTGTGGGAATGAATCAATATATTACATTACATAGAATGTAGATATAGTACCAATGATATTGTTATTGAATGTACATTGATCTGTGGGAAGGAATCAGTATGTTACATTATATCTAATGTAGATATGGTAATAATGATATCGTTAATAAATGTACATACCATATCTAATGTAGATATAGTGCTAATGATATTGTTATTAAATGTACAGTGATCTGTGGGAATGAATCAGTTTATTACATTATATCGAATGTAGATATAGTAATAATGATATTGTTATTAAATGTACATTGATCTGTCGGAAGGAATCAGTATATTACATTATATGGAATGCAGATATAGTACCAATGATATTGTTATTAAATGTACATTGGTCTGTGGGAAGTAATCAGCATATCACGTTATATCTAGTGTACATATGGTAATAATGACATTGGTACTAAATGTAGGTACATTAATCTGTTGGAATGTATCACTATACGACATTATATCTAATGTAGATATGGTAATAATGATATTGTTATTAAATGTACATTGATCTGTGGGAATGATTCAGTATATTACATTATATCGAATGTAGATAAAGTACTAATGATATTGTTATTAAATGTACATTGATCTGTGGGAAGGAATCAGTATATTACATTATATCTAATGTAAATATGGTAAAAATGATATTGTTTTTTAATGTACATTACATATTTATTGTAGATATAGTAATAATGATATTGTTATTAAATGTACATTGATTTGTGGGAATGAATCAGTATATTACATTATATCTAGTGTAGATATGGTAATAATGACATTGGTACTAAATGTAGATACATTGATCTGTGGGAATGAATCAATATATTACATTACATAGAATGTACATATAGTAATAATGATATTGTTATTAAATGTACATTGATCTGTCGGAATGAATCAGTATATTACATTATATGGAATGCAGATATAGTACCAATGATATTGTTATTAAATGTACATTGGTCTGTGGGAAGTAATCAGCATATCACGTTATATCTAGTGTACATATGGTAATAATGACATTGGTACTAAATGTAGGTACATTAATCTGTTGGAATGTATCACTATACGACATTATATCTAATGTAGATATGGTAATAATGATATTGTTATTAAATGTACATTGATCTGTGGGAATGATTCAGTATATTACATTATAACCAATGTAGATATAGTACCAATGATATTGATATTAAATGTACATTTATCTGCTGTAAGGAATCAGTATATTACATTATATCTAATGTAGATATAGTACTAATGATATGGTTACTAAATGTGCATTGATATGTGAGAAGTAATCAGTATATTACATTGTATCGAATGTAGATATGGTAATAATAATATTGTTATTAAATGTACATTCCATATCTAATGTAGATATAGTACTAATGATATTGCTTTAAATGTACATTTATCTGTGGAAATTAATCAGTATATTACATAATATCGAATGTAGATATGGTACTAATGATATGATTATTAAATGTACATTGATCTGTGGGAATGAATCAGTATATTACATTATATCTAATGTAGATATGGTAATAATGATATTGTTTTTAAATGTACATTACATATCTAATGTAGATATAGTGCTAATGATATTGTTATTAAATGTACATTGATCTGTGGGTAGCAATCAGTATATTACATTGTATCTCATGTAGATATTGTAATAATGACATTGTTATTAAATGTGCATTACATATCTAATGTAGATATAGTACTAATGATATGGTTATTAAATGTACATTGATCTGAGGGAATGAATCAATATATTACATTATATCGAATGTAGATATGGTAATAATGACATTGGTATTAAATGTAGCTACATTGATCTGCGGGAATGAATCAGTATATTACATTATATCGAATGTAGATAAAGTACTAATGATATTGTTATTAAATGTACATTGATCTGTGGGAAGGAATCAGTATATTACATTATATCTAATGTAAATACGGTAAAAATGATATTGTTTTTTAATGTACATTACATATTTAATGTAGATATAGTACTAATGATATTGTTATTAAATATACATTCATCTGAGGGAATGAATCTGTATATGACATTATATCTAATGTAGATATAGTAATAATGATATTGTTATTAAATGTACATTGATTTGTGGGAATGAATCAGTATATTACATTATACCTAATGTAGATATGGTACCAATGATATTGTTATTAAATGTACATTGATGTGTGGGAAGGAATCAGTATATTACATTATATCTAATGTAGGTATGGTAATAATGATATTGTTATCAAGTGGACAATACATATCTAATGTAGATATGGTAATAATGAGATTGTTATTAAATGTATATGACATATCTAAGGTAGATATAGTACTAATGATATTGTTATTAAATGTACATTGATCTGTGGGAATGAATCTGTATATGACATTATATCTAATGTAGATATGGTAATAATGATATTGTTATTAAATGTACATTGATCTGTTGGAAGGAATCAGTATATTACATTATATCTAGTGTAGATATGGTTATAGTGACATTGGTACTAAATGTAGGTACATTGACCTGTTGGAATGTACCACTATATGACATTATATCTAATGTAGATATGGTAATAATGATATTGTTATTAAATGTACATTGATCTGTGGGAATGAATCAGTATATTACATTATATCGAATGTAGATATGGTAATAATGACATTGGTATTAAATGTAGCTACATTGATCTGCGGGAATGAATCAGCATATTACATTATATCGAATGGAGATTTAGCACTAATGATATTGTTATTAAATGTACATTGATCTGTGGGAAGGAATCAGTATATTACATTATATCTACTGTAGATATGGTAATAATGACATCATTATTAAATGTACATACCATATCTAATGTAGATATAGTGCTAATGATATTGTTATTAAATGTACAGTGATCTGTGGGAATGAATCAGTTTATTACATTATATCGAATGTAGATATAGTACCAATGATATTGTTATTAAATGTACATTGGTCTGTGGGAAGTAATCAGTATATCACGTTATATCTAGTGTACATATGGTAATAATGACATTGGTACTAAATGTAGGTACATTAATCTGTTGGAATGTATCACTATACGACATTATATCTAATGTAGATATGGTAATAATGATATTGTTATTAAATGTACATTGATCTGTGGGAATGAATCAGTATATTACATTATATCGAATGTAGATATGGTAATAATGACATTGGTATTAAATGTAGCTACATTGATCTGCGGGAATGAATCAGTATATTACATTATATCGAATGTAGATATAGCACTAATGATATTGTTATTAAATGTACATTGATCTGTGGGAAGGAATCAGTATATTACATTATATCTAATGTACGTATGGTAATAATGACATTGGTATTAAATGTAGCTACATTGATCT
The DNA here is from genome assembly GCF_051020975.1 of Osmia lignaria lignaria. Lineage (NCBI taxonomy): Eukaryota > Metazoa > Arthropoda > Insecta > Hymenoptera > Megachilidae > Osmia > Osmia lignaria. Next base: position 514,414 of record NC_135046.1, on the reverse strand, counting down.
GTGGGAATGAATCAGTATATTACATTATATCGAATGTAGATATGGTAATAACGATATTGTTTTTAAATGTACATTACATATCTAATGTAGATATAGTGCTAATGATATGGTTACTAAATGTGCATTGATCTGTGAGAAGTAATCAGTATATTACATTGTATCGAATGTAGATATGGTAATAATAATATTGTTATTAAATGTACATTCCATATCTAATGTAGATATAGTACTAATGATATTGCTTTAAATGTACATTTATCTGTGGAAATTAATCAGTATATTACATTATATCGAATGTAGATATAGTACTAATGATACGATTATTAAATGTACATTGATCTGAGGGAATGAATCAGTATATTACATTATATCTAATGTAGATATGGTAATAACGATATTGTTTTTAAATGTACATTACATATCTAATGTAGATATAGTGCTAATGATATTGTTATTAAATGTACATTGATCTGTGGGTAGCAATCAGTATATTACATTGTATCTCATGTAGATATTGTAATAATGACATTGGTATTAAATGTGCATTACATATCTAATGTAGATATAGTACTAATGATATGGTTATTAAATGTACATTACTCTGAGGGAATGAATCAATATATTACATTATATCGAATGTAGATATGGTAATAATGACATTGGTATTAAATGTAGCTACATTGATCTGCGGGAATGAATCAGTATATTACATTATATCGAATGTAGATATAGTACTAATGATATTGTTATTAAATGTACATTGATCTGTGGGAATGGATCTGTATATTACATTATATCTACTGTACGTATGGTAATAATGACATTGGTATTAAATGTAGCTACATTGATCTGTGGGAATGAATCAGTATATTACATTATATCGAATGTAGATATAGTACTAATGATATTGTTATTAAATGTACATTGATCTGTGGAAAGGAATCAGTATATTACATTATATGTAATGTAAATATGGTAAAAATGATATTGTTTTTTAATGTACATTACATATTTAATGTAGATATAGTACTAATGATATTGTTATTAAATGTACATTGATCTGTGGGAATGAATCTGTATATGACATTATATCTAATGTAGATATAGTAATAATGATATTGTTATTAAATGTACATTGATTTGTGGGAATGAATCAGTATATTACATTATATCTAATGTAGATATAGTACTAATGATATTGTTATTAAATGTACATTGATCTGTGGGAACGAATCAGTATATTACATATCTAATGTAGATATAGTAATAATGATATTGTTATTAAATGTACATTGATCTGTGGGAAGGGATCAGTATATCACATTATATCTAACGTAGATATGGTAATAATGATATTGTTTTTAAATGTATATTACATATCTAATTTGGATATATAGTAATAATGATATTGTTATTAAATGTACATTGATCTGTGGGAAGTGATCAGTATATTACATTATATCTAACGTAGATATGGTAATAATGATATTGTTTGTAATTGTATATTACATATCTAATGTAGATATAGTAATAATGATATTGTTATTAAATGTACATTGATCTGTGGGAACGAATAAGTATATTACATTATATCTAATGTAGATATGGTAATAATGATTTTGTTATTAAATGTACATTGATCTGTTGGGAGGAATCAGTATATTACATTATATCTAGTGTAGATATGGTAATAGTGACATTGGTACTAAATGTAGGTACATTGATCTGTTGGAATGTACCACTATACGACAATATATCTAATGTAGATATGGTAATAATGATATGGTTATTGAATGTACATTGGTCTGCGGGAAGGAACCAGTATATTACATTATATCTAGTGTAGATATGGTAACAATAACATTGGTACTAAATGTAGATACATTGATCTGTGGGAATGAATCAATATATTACATTACATAGAATGTAGATATAGTACCAATGATATTGTTATTGAATGTACATTGATCTGTGGGAAGGAATCAGTATGTTACATTATATCTAATGTAGATATGGTAGTAATGATATCGTTATTAAATGTACATACCATATCTAATGTAGATATAGTGCTAATGATATTGTTATTAAATGTACAGTGGTCTGTGGGAATGAATCAGTATATTACATTATATGGAATGCAGATATAGTACCAATGATATTGTTATTAAATGTACATTGGTCTGTGGGAAGTAATCAGCATATCACGTTATATCTAGTGTACATATGGTAATAATGACATTTGTACTAAATGTAGGTACATTAATCTGTTGGAATGTATCACTATACGACATTATATCTAATGTAGATATGGTAATAATGATATTGTTATTAAATGTACATTGATCTGTGGGAATGATTCAGTATATTACATTATAACCAATGTAGATATAGTACCAATGATATTGATATTAAATGTACATTTATCTGCTGTAAGGAATCAGTATATTACATTATATCTAATGTAGATATAGTACTAATGATATGGTTACTAAATGTGCATTGATCTGTGAGAAGTAATCAGTATATTACATTGTATCGAATGTAGATATGGTAATAATAATATTGTTATTAAATGTACATTCCATATCTAATGTAGATATAGTACTAATGATATTGCTTTAAATGTACATTTATCTGTGGAAATTAATCAGTATATTACATAATATCGAATGTAGATATAGTACTAATGATATGATTATTAAATGTACATTGATCTGTGGGAATGAATCAGTATATTACATTATATCTAATGTAGATATGGTAATAATGATATTGTTTTCAAATGTACATTACAAATCTAATGTAGATATTGTGCTAATGATATTGTTATTAAATGTACATTGATCTGTGGGAAGGAATCAGTATATTACATTATATCTAATGTAAATATGGTAAAAATGATATTGTTTTTTAATGTACATTACATATTTAATGTAGATATAGTACTAATGATATTGTTATTAAATGTACATTCATCTGAGGGAATGAATCTGTATATGACATTATATCTAATGTAGATATAGTAATAATGATATTGTTATTAAATGTACATTGATTTGTGGGAATGAATCAGTATATTACATTATATCTAGTGTAGATATGGTAATAATGACATTGGTACTAAATGTAGATACATTGATCTGTGGGAATGAATCAATATATTACATTACATAGAATGTAGATATAGTAATAATGATATTGTTATTAAATGTACATTGATCTGTCGGAATGAATCAGTATATTACATTATATGGAATGCAGATATAGTACCAATGATATTGTTATTAAATGTACATTGGTCTGTGGGAAGTAATCAGCATATCACGTTATATCTAGTGTACATATGGTAATAATGACATTGGTACTAAATGTAGGTACATTAATCTGTTGGAATGTATCACTATACGACATTATATCTAATGTAGGTATGGTAATAATGATATTGTTATCAAGTGTACAATACATATCTAATGTAGATATGGTAATAATGAGATTGTTATTAAATGTACATGACATATCTAAGGTAGATATAGTACTAATGATATTGTTATTAAATGTACATTGATCTGTGGGAATGAATCTGTATATGACATTATATCTAATGTAGATATGGTAATAATGATAATGTTATTAAATGTACATTGATCTGTTGGAAGGAATCAGTATATTACATTATATCTAATGTAGATATAGTACTAATGATATTGTTATTAAATGTACATTGATCTGTGGGAACGAATCAGTATATTACATATCTAATGTAGATATAGTAATAATGATATTGTTATTAAATGTACATTGATCTGTGGGAAGGGATCAGTATATCACATTATATCTAACGTAGATATGGTAATAATGATATTGTTTTTAAATGTATATTACATATCTAATTTGGATATATAGTAATAATGATATTGTTATTAAATGTACATTGATCTGTGGGAAGTGATCAGTATATTACATTATATCTAACGTAGATATGGTAATAATGATATTGTTTGTAATTGTATATTACATATCTAATGTAGATATAGTAATAATGATATTGTTATTAAATGTACATTGATCTGTCGGAAGGAATCAGTATATTGCATTATATCTAATGTAGATATGGTAATAATGATGTGGTTAATAAATGTACATTGATCTGCGGGAAGGAATCAGTATATTACATTATATCTAATGTAGATATGGTAATAATGGTATTGTTATTAAATGTACACTACATATCTAATGTAGATACAGTACTAATGATATTGTTATTAAATGCACATTGATCTGTGGGAACGAATAAGTATATTACATTATATCTAATGTAGATATGGTAATAATGATTTTGTTATTAAATATACATTGATCTGTTGGGAGGAATCAGTATATTACATTATATCTAGTGTAGATATGGTAATAGTGACATTGGTACTAAATGTAGGTACATTGATCTGTTGGAATGTACCACTATATGACAATATATCTAATGTAGATATGGTAATAATGATATGGTTATTGAATGCACATTGGTCTGCGGGAAGGAACCAGTATATTACATTATATCTAGTGTAGATATGGTAACAATAACATTGGTACTAAATGTAGATACATTGATCTGTGGGAATGAATCAATATATTACATTACATAGAATGTAGATACAGTACCAATGATATTGTTATTGAATGTACATTGATCTGTGGGAAGGAATCAGTATGTTACATTATATCTAATGTAGATATGGTAATAATGATATCGTTATTAAATGTACATACCATATCTAATGTAGATATAGTGCTAATGATATTGTTATTAAATGTACAGTGATCTGTGGGAATGAATCAGTTTATTACATTATATCGAATGTAGATATAGTAATAATGATATTGTTATTAAATGTACATTGATCTGCCGGAATGAATCAGTATATTACATTATATGGAATGCAGATATAGTACCAATGATATTGTTATTAAATGTACATTGGTCTGTGGGAAGTAATCAGCATATCACGTTATATCTAGTGTACATATGGTAATAATGACATTGGTACTAAATGTAGGTACATTAATCTGTTGGAATGTATCACTATACGACATTATATCTAATGTAGATATGGTAATAATGATATTGTTATTAAATGTACATTGATCTGTGGGAATGATTCAGCATATTACATTATAACCAATGTAGATATAGTACCAATGATATTGATATTAAATGTACATTTATCTGCTGTAAGGAATCAGTATATTACATTATATCTAATGTAGATATAGTACTAATGATACGGTTACTAAATGTGCATTGATCTGTGAGAAGTAATCAGTATATTACATTGTATCGAATGTAGATATGGTAATAATAATATTGTTATTAAATGTACATTCCATATCTAATGTAGATATAGTACTAATGATATTGCTTTAAATGTACATTTATCTGTGGAAATTAATCAGTATATTACATAATATCGAATGTAGATATAGTACTAATGATATGATTATTAAATGTACATTGATCTGTGGGAATGAATCAGTATATTACATTATATCTAATGTAGATATGGTAATAATGATATTGTTTTTAAATGTACATTACAAATCTAATGTAGATATTGTGCTAATGATATTGTTATTAAATGTACATTGATCTGTCGGAAGGAATCAGTATATTGCATTATATCTAATGTAGATATGGTAATAATGATATTGTTATCAAGTGTACAATACATATCTAATGTAGATATGGTAATAATGATATTGTTATTAAATGTACATTGATCTGTTGGAAGGAATCAGTATATTACATTATATCTAATGTAGATATGGTAATAATGAGATTGTTATTAAATGTACATGACATATCTAAGGTAGATATAGTACTAATGATATTGTTATTAAATGTACATTGATCTGTGGGAATGAATCAGTATATTACATCATATCGAATGTAGATATGGTACTGATGATATTGTTATTAAATGTCCACTGATCTGTGGGAAGGCACCAGTACATTACATTATATCGAATGTAGATATGGTAATAATGATATGGTTAGTAAATGTACATTGGTCTGTGGGGAGGAATCAGTATATTACATTATATCTAGTGTAGATATGGTAATAATGACATTGGTACTAAATGTAGGTACATTGATCTGTTGGAATGTATCACTATACGACATTATATCTAATGTAGATTTAGTACTAATGATATTGTTATTAAATGTACATTGATCTGTGGCAATGAATCTGTATATAACATTATATGTAATGTAGACATAGTACTGATGATATTGTTATTAAATGTACATTGATCTGTGGGAGTGAATCCGTATATTACATTATATCGTATGTAGATATGGTACTGATGATATTGTTATTAAATGTACACTGATCTGTGGGAATGAATCAGTATATTACATTATATCGAATGTAGATATAGTACTAATGATATTGTTATTAAATGTACATTGATCTGTGGGAATGAATCAGTATATTACATATCTAATGTAGATATAGTACCAATGATATTGTTATTAAATGTACATTGATCTGTGGGAAGGAATCAGTATGTTACATTATATCTAATGTAGATATGGTAATAATGATATCGTTATTAAATGTACATACCATATCTAATGTAGATATAGTGCTAATGACATTGTTATTAAATGTACAGTGATCTGTGGGAATGAATCAGTTTATTACATTATATCGAATGTAGATATAGTAATAATGATATCGTTATTAAATGTACATTGATCTGTCAGAATGAATCAGTATATTACATTATATCGAATGCAGATATAGTACCAATGATATTGTTATTAAACGTACATTGGTCTGTGGGATGTAATCAGTATATCACGTTATATCTAGTGTACATATGGTAATAATGACATTGGTACTAAATGTGGGTACATTAATCTGTTGGAATGTATCACTATACGACATTATATCTAATGTAGATATGGTAATAATGATATTGTTATTAAATGTACATTGATCGGTGGGAATGAATCAGTATATTACATTATAGCCAATGTAGATATAGTACCAATGATATTGATATTAAATGTACACTTATCTGTTGTAAGGAATCAGTATATTACATTTTATCTAATGTAGATATAGTACTAATGATATGGTTACTAAATGTGCTTTGACCTGTGAGAAGTAATGAGTATATTACATTGTATCGAATGTAGATATGGTAATAATAATATTGTTATTAAATGTACATTCCATATCTAATGTAGACATAGTGCTAATGATATTGTTATTAAATGTACATTGATCTGTGGGTAGCAATCAGTATATTACATTGTATCTCATGTAGATATTGTAATAATGACATTGGTAGTAAATGTGCATTACATATCTAATGCAGATATAGTACTAATGATATGGTTATTAAATGTACATTGATCTGTGGGAATGGATCTGTATATTACATTATATCGAATGTAGATATGGTAATAATGACATTGGTATTAAATGTAGCTACATTGATCTGCGGGAATGAATCAGTATATTACATTATATCGAATGTAGATATAGCACTAATGATATTGTTATTAAATGTACATTGATCTGTGGGAAGGAATCAGTATATTACATTATATCTAATGTACGTATGGTAATAATGACATTGGTATTAAATGTAGCTACATTGATCTGTGGGAATGAATCAGTATATTACATTATATCGAATGTAGATATGGTAATAACGATATTGTTTTTAAATGTACATTACATATCTAATGTAGATATAGTGCTACTGATATTGTTATTAAATGTACATTGATCTGTGGGTAGCAATCAGTATATTACATTGTATCTCATGTAGATATTGTAATAATGACATTGGTATTAAATGTGCATTACATATCTAATGTAGATATAGTACTAATGATATGGTTATTAAATGTACATTAATCTGAGGGAATGAATCAATATATTACATTATATCGAATGTAGATATGGTAATAATGACATTGGTATTAAATGTAGCTACATTGATCTGCGGGAATGAATCAGTATATTACATTATATCGAATGTAGATATAGTACTAATGATATTGTTATTAAATGTACATTGATCTGTGGGAAGGAATCAGTATATTACATTATATCTAATGTAGATATAGTACCAATGATATTGTTATTAAATGTACATTGATCTGTGGGAATGGATCTGTATATTACATTATATCTACTGTACGTATGGTAATAATGACATTGGTATTAAATGTAGCTACATTGATCTGTGGGAATGAATCAGTATATTACATTATATCGAATGTAGATATAGTACTAATGATATTGTTATTAAATGTACATTGATCTGTGGAAAGGAATCAGTATATTACATTATATCGAATGTAGATATAGCACTAATGATATTGTTATTAAATGTACATTGATCTGTGGGAAATAATCAGTATATTACATTATATCTAATGTAGATATAGTACCAATGATATTGTTATTAAATGTACATTGATCTGTGGGAATGGATCTGTATATTACATTATATCTAATGTACGTATGGTAATAATGACATTGGTATTAAATGTAGCTACATTGATCTGTGGGAATGAATCAGTATATTACATTATATCGAATGTAGATATAGTGCTAATGATATTGTTATTAAATGTACATTGGTCTGTTGGAAGGAATCAGTATATTACATTATATCTAGTGTACATATGGTAATAATGACATTGGTACTAAATGTAGGTACATTGATCTGTTGGAATGTATCACTACACGACATTATATCTAATGTAGATATAGTACTAATGATATTGCTTTAAATGTACATTTATCTGTGGAAATTAATCAGTATATTACATTATATCGAATGTAGACATAGTACTAATGATACGATTATTAAATGTACATTGATCTGAGGGAATGAATCAGTATATTACATTATATCTAATGTAGATATGGTAATAACGATATTGTTTTTAAATGTACATTACATATCTAATGTAGATATAGTGCTAATGATATTGTTATTAAATGTACATTGATCTGTGGGTAGCAATCAGTATATTACATTGTATCTCATGTAGATATTGTAATAATGACATTGGAATTAAATGTGCATTACATATCTAATGTAGATATAGTACTAATGATATGGTTATTAAATGTACATTAATCTGAGGGAATGAATCAATATATTACATTATATCGAATGTAGATATGGTAATAATGACGTTGGTATTAAATGTAGCTACATTGATCTGCGGGAATGAATCAGTATATTACATTATATCGAATATAGATATAGTACTAATGATATTGTTATTAAATGTACATTGATCTGTGGGAATGAATCTGTATATGACATTATATCTAATGTTGATATAGTAATAATGATATTGTTATTAAATGTACATTGATTTGTGGGAATGAATCAGTATATTACATTATATCTAGTGTAGATATGGTAATAATGACACTGGTACTACATGTAGATACATTGATCTGTGGGAATGAATCAATATACTACATTACATAGAATGTAGATATAGTACCAATGATATTGTTATTGAATGTACATTGATCTGTGGGAAGGAATCGGTATGTTACATTATACCTAATGTAGATATGGTACCAATGATATTGTTATTAAATGTACAATGATGTGTGGGAAGGAATCAGTATATTACGTTATATCTAATGTAGGTATGGTAATAATGATATTGTTATCAAGTGTACAATACATATCTAATGTAGATATGGTAATAATGATATTGTTTTTAAATGTATATTACATATCTAATGTAGATATATAGTAATAATGATATTGTTATTAAATGTACATTGACCTGTGGGGAGGTATCAGCATATTACATTTTGTCCAATGTAGATATGATAATAATGATATTGTTATTAAATGTACATTGATCTGTGGGAAGGAATCAGTATATTACATTATATCGAATGCAGATATAGTACCAATGATACTGTTATTAAATGTACATTGGTCTGTGGGAAGTAATCAGTATATCACGTTACATCTAGTGTACATATGGTAATAATGACATTGGTACTAAATGTAGGTACAATAATCTGTTGGAATGTATCGCTATACGACATTATATCTAATGCAGATATAGTAATAATGATATTGTTATTAAATGTACATTGATCTGTGGGAATGAATCAGTATATTACGTTATAACCAATGTAGATATAGTACCAATGATATTGATATTAAATGTACATTTATCTGCTGGTAGGAATCAGTATATTACATTATATCTAATGTAGATATAGTACTAATAATATGATTATTAAATGCACATTGATCTGTGGGAATGAATCAGTATATTACATTATATCGAATGTGGATATAGTACTAATGATATTGTTATTAAATGTACATTGATCTGTGGGAAGGAATCAGTATATTACATTATATCTAATGTAAATATGGTAAAAATGATATTGTTTTTTAATGTACATTACATATTTAATGTAGATATAGTACTAATGATATTGTTATTAAATGTACATTGATCTGTGGGAATGAATCTGTACATGACATTATATCTAATGTAGATATAGTAATAATGACATTGTTAATAAATGTACATTGATTTGTGGGAATGAATCAGTATATTACATTATATCTAGTGTAGTTATGGTAATAATGACATTGGTACTAAACGTAGGTACATTGATCTGTGGGAATGAATCAATATATTACATTACATAGAATGTAGATATAGTACCAATGATATTGTTATTAAATGTACATTGATCTGTCGGAAGGAATCAGTATATTGCATTATATCTAATGTAGATATGGTAATAATGATATTGTTATCAAGTGTACAATACATATCTAATGTAGATATGGTAATAATGATATTGTTATTAAATGTACATTGATCTGTTGGAAGGAATCAGTATATTACATTATATCTAATGTAGATATGGTAATAATGAGATTGTTATTAAATGTACATGACATATCTAAGGTAGATATAGTACTAATGATATTGTTATTAAATGTACATTGATCTGTGGGAATGAATCAGTATATTACATTATATCGAATGTAGATATGGTACTGATGATATTGTTATTAAATGTCCACTGATCTGTGGGAAGGCACCAGTACATTACATTATATCGAATGTAGATATGGTAATAATGATATGGTTAGTAAATGTACATTGGTCTGTGGGGAGGAATCAGTATATTACATTATATCTAGTGTAGATATGGTAATAATGACATTGGTACTAAATGTAGGTACATTGATCTGTTGGAATGTATCACTATACGAAATTATATATAATGTAGATATGGTAATAATGATATTGTTATTAAATGTACATTGATCTGTGGGAATGAATCAGTATATTACATTATATCGAATGTAGATATGGTAATAACGATATTGTTTTTAAATGTACATTACATATCTAATGTAGATATAGTGCTATTGATATTGTTATTAAATGTACATTGATCTGTGGGTAGCAATAAGTATATTACATTGTATCTCATGTAGATATTGTAATAATGACATTGGTATTAAATGTGCATTACATATCTAATGTAGATATAGTACTAATGATATGGTTATTAAATGTACATTAATCTGAGGGAATGAATCAATATATTACATTATATCGAATGTAGATATGGTAATAATGACATTGGTATTAAATGTAGCTACATTGATCTGCGGGAATGAATCAGTATATTACATTATATCGAATGTAGATATAGTACTAATGATATTGTTATTAAATGTACATTGATCTGTGGGAAGGAATCAGTATATTACATTATATCTAATGTAGATATAGTACCAATGATATTGTTATTAAATGTACATTGATCTGTGGGAATGGATCTGTATATTACATTATATCTACTGTACGTATGGTAATAATGACATTGGTATTAAATGTAGCTACATTGATCTGTGGGAATGAATCAGTATATTACATTATATCGAATGTAGATATAGTACTAATGATATTGTTATTAAATGTACATTGATCTGTGGAAAGGAATCAGTATATTACATTATATCGAATGTAGATATAGCACTAATGATATTGTTATTAAATGTACATTGATCTGTGGGAAATAATCAGTATATTACATTATATCTAATGTAGATATAGTACCAATGATATTGTTATTAAATGTACATTGATCTGTGGGAATGGATCAGTATATTACATTATATCGAATGTAGATATAGTGCTAATGATATTGTTATTAAATGTACATTGGTCTGTTGGAAGGAATCAGTATATTACATTATATCTAGTGTACATATGGTAATAATGACATTGGTACTAAATGTAGGTACATTGATCTGTTGGAATGTATCACTACACGACATTATATCTAATGTAGATATAGTACTAATGATATTGCTTTAAATGTACATTTATCTGTGGAAATTAATCAGTATATTACATTATATCGAATGTAGACATAGTACTAATGATACGATTATTAAATGTACATTGATCTGAGGGAATGAATCAGTATATTACATTATATCTAATGTAGATATGGTAATAACGATATTGTTTTTAAATGTACATTACATATCTAATGTAGATATAGTGCTAATGATATTGTTATTAAATGTACATTGATCTGTGGGTAGCAATCAGTATATTACATTGTATCTCATGTAGATATTGTAATAATGACATTGGAATTAAATGTGCATTACATATCTAATGTAGATATAGTACTAATGATATGGTTATTAAATGTACATTAATCTGAGGGAATGAATCAATATATTACATTATATCGAATGTAGATATGGTAATAATGACGTTGGTATTAAATGTAGCTACATTGATCTGCGGGAATGAATCAGTATATTACATTATATCGAATATAGATATAGTACTAATGATATTGTTATTAAATGTACATTGATCTGTGGGAATGAATCTGTATATGACATTATATCTAATGTTGATATAGTAATAATGATATTGTTATTAAATGTACATTGATTTGTGGGAATGAATCAATATACTACATTACATAGAATGTAGATATAGTACCAATAATATTGTTATTGAATGTACATTGATCTGTGGGAAGGAATCGGTATGTTACATTATACCTAATGTAGATATGGTACCAATGATATTGTTATTAAATGTACAATGATGTGTGGGAAGGAATCAGTATATTACGTTATATCTAATGTAGGTATGGTAATAATGATATTGTTATCAAGTGTACAATACATATCTAATGTAGATATGGTAATAATGATATTGTTTTTAAATGTATATTACATATCTAATGTAGATATATAGTAATAATGATATTGTTATTAAATGTACATTGACCTGTGGGGAGGTATCAGCATATTACATTTTGTCCAATGTAGATATGATAATAATGATATTGTTATTAAATGTACATTGATCTGTGGGAAGGAATCAGTATATTACATTATATCGAATGCAGATATAGTACCAATGATACTGTTATTAAATGTACATTGGTCTGTGGGAAGTAATCAGTATATCACGTTACATCTAGTGTACATATGGTAATAATGACATTGGTACTAAATGTAGGTACAATAATCTGTTGGAATGTATCGCTATACGACATTATATCTAATGCAGATATAGCAATAATGATATTGTTATTAAATGTACATTGATCTGTGGGAATGAATCAGTATATTACGTTATAACCAATGTAGATATAGTACCAATGATATTGATATTAAATGTACATTTATCTGCTGGAAGGAATCAGTATATTACATTATATCTAATGTAGATATAGTACTAATGATATGATTATTAAATGCACATTGATCTGTGGGAATGAATCAGTATATTACATTATATCGAATGTGGATATAGTACTAATGATATTGTTATTAAATGTACATTGATCTGTGGGAAGGAATCAGTATATTACATTATATCTAATGTAAATATGGTAAAAATGATATTGTTTTTTAATGTACATTACATATTTAATGTAGATATAGTACTAATGATATTGTTATTAAATGTACATTGATCTGTGGGAATGAATCTGTACATGACATTATATCTAATGTAGATATAGTAATAATGACATTGTTAATAAATGTACATTGATTTGTGGGAATGAATCAGTATATTACATTATATCTAGTGTAGATATGGTAATAATGACATTGGTACTAAACGTAGGTACATTGATCTGTGGGAATGAATCAATATATTACATTACATAGAATGTAGATATAGTACCAATGATATTGTTATTAAATGTACATTGATCTGTCGGAAGGAATCAGTATATTGCATTATATCTAATGTAGATATGGTAATAATGATATTGTTATCAAGTGTACAATACATATCTAATGTAGATATGGTAATAATGATATTGTTATTAAATGTACATTGATCTGTCGGAAGGAATCAGTATATTACATTATATCTAATGTAGATATGGTAATAATGAGATTGTTATTAAATGTACATGACATATCTAAGGTAGATATAGTACTAATGATATTGTTATTAAATGTACATTGATCTGTGGGAATGAATCAGTATATTACATTATATCGAATGTAGATATGGTACTGATGATATTGTTATTAAATGTCCACTGATCTGTGGGAAGGCACCAGTACATTACATTATATCGAATGTAGATATGGTAATAATGATATGGTTAGTAAATGTACATTGGTCTGTGGGGAGGAATCAGTATATTACATTATATCTAGTGTAGATATGGTAATAATGACATTGGTACTAAATGTAGGTACATTGATCTGTTGGAATGTATCACTATACGACATTATATATAATGTAGATATGGTAATAATGATATTGTTATTAAATGTACATTGATCTGTGGGAATGAATCAGTATATTACATTATATCGAATGTAGATATGGTAATAACGATATTGTTTTTAAATGTACATTACATATCTAATGTAGATATAGTGCTATTGATATTGTTATTAAATGTACATTGATCTGTGGGTAGCAATAAGTATATTACATTGTATCTCATGTAGATATTGTAATAATGACATTGGTATTAAATGTGCATTACATATCTAATGTAGATATAGTACTAATGATATGGTTATTAAATGTACATTAATCTGAGGGAATGAATCAATATATTACATTATATCGAATGTAGATATAGTACTAATGATATTGTTATTAAATGTACATTGATCTGTGGGAAGGAATCAGTATATTACATTATATCTAATGTAGATATAGTACCAATGATATTGTTATTAAATGTACATTGATCTGTGGGAATGGATCTGTATATTACATTATATCTACTGTACGTATGGTAATAATGACATTGGTATTATATGTAGCTACATTGATCTGTGGGAATGAATCAGTATATTACATTATATCGAATGTAGATATAGTACTAATGATATTGTTATTAAATGTACATTGATCTGTGGAAAGGAATCAGTATATTACATTATATCGAATGTAGATATAGCACTAATGATATTGTTATTAAATGTACATTGATCTGTGGGAAATAATCAGTATATTACATTATATCTAATGTAGATATAGTACCAATGATATTGTTATTAAATGTACATTGATCTGTGGGAATGGATCTGTATATTACATTATATCTGATGTACGTATGGTAATAATGACATTGGTATTAAATGTAGCTACATTGATCTGTGGGAATGAATCAGTATATTACATTACATCGAATGTAGATATACCACTAATGATATTGTTATTAAATGTACATTGATCTGTGGGAAGGAATCGGTATATTACATTATATCTAATGTAGATATGGTAATAATGATATGGTTATTGAATGTACATTGGTCTGCGGGAAGGAATCAGTATATTACATTATATCTAGTGTAGATATGGTAATAATAACATTGGTACTAAATGTAGATACATTGATCTGTGGGAATGAATCAATATATTACATTACATAGAATGTAGATATAGTACCAATGATATTGTTATTGAATGTACATTGATCTGTGGGAACGAATCAGTATGTTACATTATATCTAATGTAGATATGGTAATAATGATATCGTTATTAAATGTACATACCATATCTAATGTAGATATAGTGCTAATGATATTGTTATTAAATGTACAGTGATCTGTGGGAATGAATCAGTTTATTACATTATATCGAATGTAGATATAGTAGTAATGATATTGTTATTAAATGTACATTGATCTGTCGAAATGAATCAGTATATTACATTATATCGAATGCAGATATAGTACCAATGATATTGTTATTAAATGTACATTGGTCTGTGGGAAGTAATCAGTATATCACGTTATATCTAGTGTACATATGGTAATAATGACATTGGTACTAAATGTAGGTACATTAATCTGTTGGAATGTATCACTATACGACATTATATCTAATGTAGATATGGTAATAATGATATTGTTATTAAATGTACATTGATCTGCGGGAATGAATCAGTATATTACATTATATCGAATGTAGATATAGCACTAATGATATTGTTATTAAATGTACATTGATCTGTGGGAAGGAATCAGTATATTACATTATATCTAATGTAGATATAGTACCAATGATATTGTTATTAAATGTACATTGATCTGTGGGAATGGATCTGTATATTACATTATATCTAATGTACGTATGGTATTAATGACATTGGTATTAAATGTAGCTACATTGATCTGTGGGAATGAATCGGTATATTACATTATATCGAATGTAGATATAGTGCTAATGATATTGTTATTAAATGTACATTGGTCTGTTGGAAGGAATCAGTATATTACATTATATCTAATGTAGATATGGTAATAATGAGATTGTTATTAAATGTACATTACATATCTAATGTAGATATAGTACTAATGATATTGTTATTAAATGTACATTGATCTGTGGCAATGAAGCTGTATATAACATTATATGTAATGTAGACATAGTACTGATGATATTGTTATTAAATGTACATTGATCTGTGGGAGTGAATCCGTATATTACATTATATCAAATGAAGATATGGTACTGATGATATTGTTATTAAATGTACACTGATCTGTGGGAATGAATCAGTATATTACATTATATCGAATGTAGATATAGTACTAATGATATTGTTATTAAATGTACATTGATCTGTGGGAATGAATCGGTATATTACATATCTAATGTAGATATAGTACTAATGATATGGTTACTAAATGTGCATTGATCTGTGAGAAGTAATCAGTATATTACATTGTATCGAATGTAGATATGGTAATAATAATATTGTTATTAAATGTACATTCCATATCTAATGTAGATATAGTACTAATGATATTGCTTTAAATGTACATTTATCTGTGGAAATTAATCAGTATATTACATTATATCGAATGTAGATATAGTACTAATGATACGATTATTAAATGTACATTGATCTGAGGGAATGAATCAGTATATTACATTATATCTAATGTAGATATGGTAATAACGATATTGTTTTTAAATGTACATTACATATCTAATGTAGATATAGTGCTAATGATATTGTTATTAAATGTACATTGATCTGTGGGTAGCAATCAGTATATTACATTGTATCTCATGTAGATATTGTAATAATGACATTGGTATTAAATGTGCATTACATATCTAATGTAGATATAGTACTAATGATATGGTTATTAAATGTACATTACTCTGAGGGAATGAATCAATATATTACATTATATCGAATGTAGATATGGTAATAATGACATTGGTATTAAATGTAGCTACATTGATCTGCGGGAATGAATCAGTATATTACATTATATCGAATGTAGATATAGTACTAATGATATTGTTATTAAATGTACATTGATCTGTGGGAAGGAATCAGTATATTACATTATATCTAATGTAGATATAGTACCAATGATATTGTTATTAAATGTACATTGATCTGTGGGAATGGATCTGTATATTACATTATATCTACTGTACGTATGGTAATAATGACATTGGTATTAAATGTAGCTACATTGATCTGTGGGAATGAATCAGTATATTACATTATTTCGAATGTAGATATAGCACTAATGATATTGTTATTAAATGTACATTGATCTGTGGAAAGGAATCAGTATATTACATTATATGTAATGTAAATATGGTAAAAATGATATTGTTTTTTAATGTACATTACATATTTAATGTAGATATGGTACTAATGATATTGTTATTAAATGTACATTGATCTGTGGGAATGAATCTGTATATGACATTATATCTAATGTAGATATAGTAATAATGATATTGTTATTAAATGTACATTGATTTGTGGGAATGAATCAGTATATTACATTATATCTAATGTAGATATAGTACTAATGATATTGTTATTAAATGTACATTGATCTGTGGGAACGAATCAGTATATTACATATCTAATGTAGATATAGTAATAATGATATTGTTATTAAATGTACATTGATCTGTGGGAAGGGATCAGTATATCACATTATATCTAGTGTAGATATGGTAACAATAACATTGGTACTAAATGTAGATACATTGATCTGTGGGAATGAATCAATATATTACATTACATAGAATGTAGATATAGTACCAATGATATTGTTATTGAATGTACATTGATCTGTGGGAAGGAATCAGTATGTTACATTATATCTAATGTAGATATAGTACCAATGATATTGTTATTAAATGTACATTGATCTGTGGGAATGGATCTGTATATTACATTATATCTACTGTACGTATGGTAATAATGACATTGGTATTATATGTAGCTACATTGATCTGTGGGAATGAATCAGTATATTACATTATATCGAATGTAGATATAGTACTAATGATATTGTTATTAAATGTACATTGATCTGTGGAAAGGAATCAGTATATTACATTATATCGAATGTAGATATAGCACTAATGATATTGCTATTAAATGTACATTGATCTGTGGGAAATAATCAGTATATTACATTATATCTAATGTAGATATAGTACCAATGATATTGTTATTAAATGTACATTGATCTGTGGGAATGGATCTGTATATTACATTATATCTGATGTACGTATGGTAATAATGACATTGGTATTAAATGTAGCTACATTGATCTGTGGGAATGAATCAGTATATTACATTATATCGAATGTAGATATAGTACTAATGATATTGTTATTAAATGTACATTGATCTGTGGGAATGAATCTGTATATGACATTATATCTAATGTAGATATAGTAATAATGATATTGTTATTAAATGTACATTGATTTGTGGGAATGAATCAGTATATTACATTATATCTAGTGTAGATATGGTAATAATGACATTGGTACTAAATGTAGATACATTGATCTGTGGGAATGAATCAATATACTACATTACATAGAATGTAGATATAGTAGCAATGATATTGTTATTGAATGTACATTGATCTGTGGGAACGAATCAGTATGTTACATTATATCTAATGTAGATATGGTAATAATGATATCGTTATTAAATGTACATACTATATCTAATGTAGATATAGTGCTAATGATATTGTTATTAAATGTACAGTGATCTGTGGGAATGAATCAGTTTATTACATTATATCGAATGTAGATATAGTAATAATGATATTGTTATTAAATGTACATTGATCTGTCGAAATGAATCAGTATATTACATTATATCGAATGCAGATATAGTACCAATGATATTGTTATTCAATGTACATTGGTCTGTGGGAAGTAATCAGTATATCACGTTATATCTAGTGTACATATGGTAATAATGACATTGGTACTAAATGTGGGTACATTAATCTGTTGGAATGTATCACTATACGACATTATATCTAATGTAGATATGGTAATAATGATATTGTTATTAAATGTACATTGGTCTGTTGGAAGGAATCAGTATATTACATTATATCTAGTGTACATATGGTAATAATGACATTGGTACTAAATGTAGGTACATTGATCTGTTGGAATGTATCACTACACGACATTATATCTAATGTAGATATAGTACTAATGATATTGCTTTAAATGTACATTTATCTGTGGAAATTAATCAGTATATTACATTATATCGAATGTAGACATAGTACTAATGATACGATTATTAAATGTACATTGATCTGAGGGAATGAATCAGTATATTACATTATATCTAATGTAGATATGGTAATAACGATATTGTTTTTAAATGTACATTACATATCTAATGTAGATATAGTGCTAATGATATTGTTATTAAATGTACATTGATCTGTGGGTAGCAATCAGTATATTACATTGTATCTCATGTAGATATTGTAATAATGACATTGGAATTAAATGTGCATTACATATCTAATGTAGATATAGTACTAATGATATGGTTATTAAATGTACATTAATCTGAGGGAATGAATCAATATATTACATTATATCGAATGTAGATATGGTAATAATGACGTTGGTATTAAATGTAGCTACATTGATCTGCGGGAATGAATCAGTATATTACATTATATCGAATATAGATATAGTACTAATGATATTGTTATTAAATGTACATTGATCTGTGGGAATGAATCTGTATATGACATTATATCTAATGTTGATATAGTAATAATGATATTGTTATTAAATGTACATTGATTTGTGGGAATGAATCAGTATATTACATTATATCTAGTGTAGATATGGTAATAATGACACTGGTACTACATGTAGATACATTGATCTGTGGGAATGAATCAATATACTACATTACATAGAATGTAGATATAGTACCAATGATATTGTTATTGAATGTACATTGATCTGTGGGAAGGAATCGGTATGTTACATTATACCTAATGTAGATATGGTACCAATGATATTGTTATTAAATGTACAATGATGTGTGGGAAGGAATCAGTATATTACGTTATATCTAATGTAGGTATGGTAATAATGATATTGTTATCAAGTGTACAATACATATCTAATGTAGATATGGTAATAATGATATTGTTTTTAAATGTATATTACATATCTAATGTAGATATATAGTAATAATGATATTGTTATTAAATGTACATTGACCTGTGGGGAGGTATCAGCATATTACATTTTGTCCAATGTAGATATGATAATAATGATATTGTTATTAAATGTACATTGATCTGTGGGAAGGAATCAGTATATTACATTATATCGAATGCAGATATAGTACCAATGATACTGTTATTAAATGTACATTGGTCTGTGGGAAGTAATCAGTATATCACGTTACATCTAGTGTACATATGGTAATAATGACATTGGTACTAAATGTAGGTACAATAATCTGTTGGAATGTATCGCTATACGACATTATATCTAATGCAGATATAGTAATAATGATATTGTTATTAAATGTACATTGATCTGTGGGAATGAATCAGTATATTACGTTATAACCAATGTAGATATAGTACCAATGATATTGATATTAAATGTACATTTATCTGCTGGAAGGAATCAGTATATTACATTATATCTAATGTAGATATGGTAATAATGAGATTGTTATTAAATGTACATGACATATCTAAGGTAGATATAGTACTAATGATATTGTTATTAAATGTACATTGATCTGTGGGAATGAATCAGTATATTACATTATATCGAATGTAGATATGGTACTGATGATATTGTTATTAAATGTCCACTGATCTGTGGGAAGGCACCAGTACATTACATTATATCGAATGTAGATATGGTAATAATGATATGGTTAGTAAATGTACATTGGTCTGTGGGGAGGAATCAGTATATTACATTATATCTAGTGTAGATATGGTAATAATGACATTGGTACTAAATGTAGGTACATTGATCTGTTGGAATGTATCACTATACGACATTATATATAATGTAGATATGGTAATAATGATATTGTTATTAAATGTACATTGATCTGTGGGAATGAATCAGTATATTACATTATATCGAATGTAGATATGGTAATAACGATATTGTTTTTAAATGTACATTACATATCTAATGTAGATATAGTGCTATTGATATTGTTATTAAATGTACATTGATCTGTGGGTAGCAATAAGTATATTACATTGTATCTCATGTAGATATTGTAATAATGACATTGGTATTAAATGTGCATTACATATCTAATGTAGATATAGTACTAATGATATGGTTATTAAATGTACATTAATCTGAGGGAATGAATCAATATATTACATTATATCGAATGTAGATATAGTACTAATGATATTGTTATTAAATGTACATTGATCTGTGGGAAGGAATCAGTATATTACATTATATCTAATGTAGATATAGTACCAATGATATTGTTATTAAATGTACATTGATCTGTGGGAATGGATCTGTATATTACATTATATCTACTGTACGTATGGTAATAATGACATTGGTATTATATGTAGCTACATTGATCTGTGGGAATGAATCAGTATATTACATTATATCGAATGTAGATATAGTACTAATGATATTGTTATTAAATGTACATTGATCTGTGGAAAGGAATCAGTATATTACATTATATCGAATGTAGATATAGCACTAATGATATTGTTATTAAATGTACATTGATCTGTGGGAAATAATCAGTATATTACATTATATCTAATGTAGATATAGTACCAATGATATTGTTATTAAATGTACATTGATCTGTGGGAATGGATCTGTATATTACATTATATCTGATGTACGTATGGTAATAATGACATTGGTATTAAATGTAGCTACATTGATCTGTGGGAATGAATCAGTATATTACATTACATCGAATGTAGATATAGCACTAATGATATTGTTATTAAATGTACATTGATCTGTGGGAAGGAATCGGTATATTACATTATATCTAATGTAGATATGGTAATAATGATATGGTTATTGAATGTACATTGGTCTGCGGGAAGGAATCAGTATATTACATTATATCTAGTGTAGATATGGTAATAATAACATTGGTACTAAATGTAGATACATTGATCTGTGGGAATGAATCAATATATTACATTACATAGAATGTAGATATAGTACCAATGATATTGTTATTGAATGTACATTGATCTGTGGGAACGAATCAGTATGTTACATTATATCTAATGTAGATATGGTAATAATGATATCGTTATTAAATGTACATACCATATCTAATGTAGATATAGTGCTAATGATATTGTTATTAAATGTACAGTGATCTGTGGGAATGAATCAGTTTATTACATTATATCGAATGTAGATATAGTAGTAATGATATTGTTATTAAATGTACATTGATCTGTCGAAATGAATCAGTATATTACATTATATCGAATGCAGATATAGTACCAATGATATTGTTATTAAATGTACATTGGTCTGTGGGAAGTAATCAGTATATCACGTTATATCTAGTGTACATATGGTAATAATGACATTGGTACTAAATGTAGGTACATTAATCTGTTGGAATGTATCACTATACGACATTATATCTAATGTAGATATGGTAATAATGATATTGTTATTAAATGTACATTGATCTGCGGGAATGAATCAGTATATTACATTATATCGAATGTAGATATAGCACTAATGATATTGTTATTAAATGTACATTGATCTGTGGGAAGGAATCAGTATATTACATTATATCTAATGTAGATATAGTACCAATGATATTGTTATTAAATGTACATTGATCTGTGGGAACGGATCTGTATATTACATTATATCTAATGTACGTATGGTATTAATGACATTGGTATTAAATGTAGCTACATTGATCTGTGGGAATGAATCGGTATATTACATTATATCGAATGTAGATATAGTGCTAATGATATTGTTATTAAATGTACATTGGTCTGTTGGAAGGAATCAGTATATTACATTATATCTAATGTAGATATGGTAATAATGAGATTGTTATTAAATGTACATTACATATCTAATGTAGATATAGTACTAATGATATTGTTATTAAATGTACATTGATCTGTGGCAATGAAGCTGTATATAACATTATATGTAATGTAGACATAGTACTGATGATATTGTTATTAAATGTACATTGATCTGTGGGAGTGAATCCGTATATTACATTATATCGAATGAAGATATGGTACTGATGATATTGTTATTAAATGTACACTGATCTGTGGGAATGAATCAGTATATTACATTATATCGAATGTAGATATAGTACTAATGATATTGTTATTAAATGTACATTGATCTGTGGGAATGAATCGGTATATTACATATCTAATGTAGATATAGTACTAATGATATGGTTACTAAATGTGCATTGATCTGTGAGAAGTAATCAGTATATTACATTGTATCGAATGTAGATATGGTAATAATAATATTGTTATTAAATGTACATTCCATATCTAATGTAGATATAGTACTAATGATATTGCTTTAAATGTACATTTATCTGTGGAAATTAATCAGTATATTACATTATATCGAATGTAGATATAGTACTAATGATACGATTATTAAATGTACATTGATCTGAGGGAATGAATCAGTATATTACATTATATCTAATGTAGATATGGTAATAACGATATTGTTTTTAAATGTACATTACATATCTAATGTAGATATAGTGCTAATGATATTGTTATTAAATGTACATTGATCTGTGGGTAGCAATCAGTATATTACATTGTATCTCATGTAGATATTGTAATAATGACATTGGTATTAAATGTGCATTACATATCTAATGTAGATATAGTACTAATGATATGGTTATTAAATGTACATTACTCTGAGGGAATGAATCAATATATTACATTATATCGAATGTAGATATGGTAATAATGACATTGGTATTAAATGTAGCTACATTGATCTGCGGGAATGAATCAGTATATTACATTATATCGAATGTAGATATAGTACTAATGATATTGTTATTAAATGTACATTGATCTGTGGGAAGGAATCAGTATATTACATTATATCTAATGTAGATATAGTACCAATGATATTGTTATTAAATGTACATTGATCTGTGGGAATGGATCTGTATATTACATTATATCTACTGTACGTATGGTAATAATGACATTGGTATTAAATGTAGCTACATTGATCTGTGGGAATGAATCAGTATATTACATTATTTCGAATGTAGATATAGCACTAATGATATTGTTATTAAATGTACATTGATCTGTGGAAAGGAATCAGTATATTACATTATATGTAATGTAAATATGGTAAAAATGATATTGTTTTTTAATGTACATTACATATTTAATGTAGATATAGTACTAATGATATTGTTATTAAATGTACATTGATCTGTGGGAATGAATCTGTATATGACATTATATCTAATGTAGATATAGTAATAATGATATTGTTATTAAATGTACATTGATTTGTGGGAATGAATCAGTATATTACATTATATCTAGTGTAGATATGGTAATAATGACATTGGTACTAAATGTAGATACATTGATCTGTGGGAATGAATCAATATACTACATTACATAGAATGTAGATATAGTAGCAATGATATTGTTATTGAATGTACATTGATCTGTGGGAACGAATCAGTATGTTACATTATATCTAATGTAGATATGGTAATAATGATATCGTTATTAAATGTACATACTATATCTAATGTAGATATAGTGCTAATGATATTGTTATTAAATGTACAGTGATCTGTGGGAATGAATCAGTTTATTACATTATATCGAATGTAGATATAGTAATAATGATATTGTTATTAAATGTACATTGATCTGTCGAAATGAATCAGTATATTACATTATATCGAATGCAGATATAGTACCAATGATATTGTTATTCAATGTACATTGGTCTGTGGGAAGTAATCAGTATATCACGTTATATCTAGTGTACATATGGTAATAATGACATTGGTACTAAATGTAGGTACATTGATCTGTTGGAATGTACCACTATATGACATTATATCTAATGTAGATATGGTAATAATGATATTGTTATTAAATGTACATTGATCTGTGGGAATGAATCAGTATATTACATTATATCGAATGTAGATATGGTAATAATGACATTGGTATTAAATGTAGCTACATTGATCTGCGGGAATGAATCAGTATATTACATTACATCGAATGTAGATATAGCACTAATGATATTGTTATTAAATGTACATTGATCTGTGGGAAGGAATCGGTATATTACATTATATCTAATGTAGATATGGTAATAATGATATGGTTATTGAATGTACATTGGTCTGCGGGAAGGAATCAGTATATTACATTATATCTAGTGTAGATATGGTAATAATAACATTGGTACTAAATGTAGATACATTGATCTGTGGGAATGAATCAATATATTACATTACATAGAATGTAGATATAGTACCAATGATATTGTTATTGAATGTACATTGATCTGTGGGAACGAATCAGTATGTTACATTATATCTAATGTAGATATGGTAATAATGATATCGTTATTAAATGTACATACCATATCTAATGTAGATATAGTGCTAATGATATTGTTATTAAATGTACAGTGATCTGTGGGAATGAATCAGTTTATTACATTATATCGAATGTAGATATAGTAATAATGATATTGTTATTAAATGTACATTGATCTGTCGAAATGAATCAGTATATTACATTATATCGAATGCAGATATAGTACCAATGATATTGTTATTAAGTGTACATTGGTCTGTGGGAAGTAATCAGTATATCACGTTATATCTAGTGTACATATGGTAATAATGACATTGGTACTAAATGTAGGTACATTGATCTGTTGGAATGTACCACTATATGACATTATATCTAATGTAGATATGGTAATAGTGATATTGTTATTAAATGTACATTGATCTGTGGGAATGAATCAGTATATTACATTATATCGAATGTAGATATGGTAATAATGACATTGGTATTAAATGTAGCTACATTGATCTGCGGGAATGAATCAGTATATTACATTACATCGAATGTAGATATAGCACTAATGATATTGTTATTAAATGTACATTGATCTGTGGGAAGGAATCGGTATATTACATTATATCTAATGTAGATATGGTAATAATGATATGGTTATTGAATGTACATTGGTCTGCGGGAAGGAATCAGTATATTACATTATATCTAGTGTAGATATGGTAATAATAACATTGGTACTAAATGTAGATACATTGATCTGTGGGAATGAATCAATATATTACATTACATAGAATGTAGATATAGTACCAATGATATTGTTATTGAATGTACATTGATCTGTGGGAACGAATCAGTATGTTACATTATATCTAATGTAGATATGGTAATAATGATATCGTTATTAAATGTACATACCATATCTAATGTAGATATAGTGCTAATGATATTGTTATTAAATGTACAGTGATCTGTGGGAATGAATCAGTTTATTACATTATATCGAATGTAGATATAGTAATAATGATATTGTTATTAAATGTACATTGATCTGTCGAAATGAATCAGTATATTACATTATATCGAATGCAGATATAGTACCAATGATATTGTTATTAAATGTACATTGGTCTGTGGGAAGTAATCAGTATATCACGTTATATCTAGTGTACATATGGTAATAATGACATTGGTACTAAATGTAGGTACATTAATCTGTTGGAATGTATCACTATACGACATTATATCTAATGTAGATATGGTAATAATGATATTGTTATTAAATGTACATTGATCTGTGGGAATGAATCAGTATATTACATTATATCGAATGTAGATATGGTAATAATGACATTGGTATTAAATGTAGCTACATTGATCTGCGGGAATGAATCAGTATATTACATTATATCGAATGTAGATATAGCACTAATGATATTGTTATTAAATGTACATTGATCTGTGGGAAGGAATCAGTATATTACATTATATCTAATGTAGATATAGTACCAATGATATTGTTATTAAATGTACATTGATCTGTGGGAATGGATCTGTATATTACATTATATCTAATGTACGTATGGTATTAATGACATTGGTATTAAATGTAGCTACATTGATCTGTGGGAATGAATCAGTATATTACATTATATCGTATGTAGATATAGTGCTAATGATATTGTTATTAAATGTACATTGGTCTGTTGGAAGGAATCAGTATATTACATTATATCTAATGTAGATATGGTAATAATGAGATTGTTATTAAATGTACATTACATATCTAATGTAGATGTAGTACTAATGATATTGCTTTAAATGTACATTTATCTGTGGAAATTAATCAGTATATTACATTATATCGAATGTAGATATAGTACTAATGATACGATTATTAAATGTACATTGCTCTGAGGGAATGAATCAGTATATTACATTATATCTAATGTAGATATGGTAATAACGATATTGTTTTTAAATGTACATTACATATCTAATGTAGATATAGTGCTAATGATATTGTTATTAAATGTACATTGATCTGTGGGTAGCAATCAGTATATTACATTGTATCTCATGTAGATATTGTAATAATGACATTGGTATTAAATGTGCATTACATATCTAATGTAGATATAGTACTAATGATATGGTTATTAAATGTACATTACTCTGAGGGAATGAATCAATATATTACATTATATCGAATGTAGATATGGTAATAATGACATTGGTATTAAATGTAGCTACATTGATCTGCGGGAATGAATCAGTATATTACATTATATCGAATGTAGATATAGTAATAATGATATTGTTATTAAATGTACATTGATCTGTCGAAATGAATCAGTATATTACATTATATCGAATGCAGATATAGTACCAATGATATTGTTATTAAATGTACATTGGTCTGTGGGAAGTAATCAGTATATCACGTTATATCTAGTGTACGTATGGTATTAATGACATTGGTATTAAATGTAGCTACATTGATCTGTGGGAATGAATCGGTATATTACATTATATCGAATGTAGATATAGTGCTAATGATATTGTTATTAAATGTACATTGGTCTGTTGGAAGGAATCCGTATATTACATTATATCGAATGTAGATATAGTACTAATGATATTGTTATTAAATGTACATTGATCTGTGGGAATGAATCGGTATATTACATATCTAATGTAGATATAGTACTAATGATATGGTTACTAAATGTGCATTGATCTGTGAGAAGTAATCAGTATATTACATTGTATCGAATGTAGATATGGTAATAATAATATTGTTATTAAATGTACATTCCATATCTAATGTAGATATAGTACTAATGATATTGCTTTAAATGTACATTTATCTGTGGAAATTAATCAGTATATTACATTATATCGAATGTAGATATAGTACTAATGATACGATTATTAAATGTACATTGATCTGAGGGAATGAATCAGTATATTACATTATATCTAATGTAGATATGGTAATAACGATATTGTTTTTAAATGTACATTACATATATAATGTAGATATAGTGCTAATGATATTGTTATTAAATGTACATTGATCTGTGGGTAGCAATCAGTATATTGCATTGTATCTCATGTAGATATTGTAATAATGACATTGGTATTAAATGTGCATTACATATCTAATGTAGATATAGTACTAATGATATGGTTATTAAATGTACATTACTCTGAGGGAATGAATCAATATATTACATTATATCGAATGTAGATATGGTAATAATGACATTGGTATTAAATGTAGCTACATTGATCTGCGGGAATGAATCAGTATATTACATTATATCGAATGTAGATATAGTACTAATGATATTGTTATTAAATGTACATTGATCTGTGGGAAGGAATCAGTATATTACATTATATCTAATGTAGATATAGTACCAATGATATTGTTATTAAATGTACATTGATCTGTGGGAATGGATCTGTATATTACATTATATCTACTGTACGTATGGTAATAATGACATTGGTATTAAATGTAGCTACATTGATCTGTGGGAATGAATCAGTATATTACATTATATCGAATGTAGATATAGTACTAATGATATTGTTATTAAATGTACATTGATCTGTGGAAAGGAATCAGTATATTACATTATATGTAATGTAAATATGGTAAAAATGATATTGTTTTTTAATGTACATTACATATTTAATGTAGATATAGTACTAATGATATTGTTATTAAATGTACATTGATCTGTGGGAATGAATCTGTATATGACATTATATCTAATGTAGATATAGTAATAATGATATTGTTATTAAATGTACATTGATTTGTGGGAATGAATCAGTATATTACATTATATCTAATGTAGATATAGTACTAATGATATTGTTATTAAATGTACATTGATCTGTGGGAACGAATCAGTATATTACATATCTAATGTAGATATAGTAATAATGATATTGTTATTAAATGTACATTGATCTGTGGGAAGGGATCAGTATATCACATTATATCTAACGTAGATATGGTAATAATGATATTGTTTTTAAATGTATATTACATATCTAATTTGGATATATAGTAATAATGATATTGTTATTAAATGTACATTGATCTGTGGGAAGTGATCAGTATATTACATTATATCTAACGTAGATATGGTAATAATGATATTGTTTGTAATTGTATATTACATATCTAATGTAGATATAGTAATAATGATATTGATATTAAATGTACATTTATCTGCTGTAAGGAATCAGTATATTACATTATATCTAATGTAGATATAGTACTAATGATATGGTTACTAAATGTGCATTGATCTGTGAGAAGTAATCAGTATATTACATTGTATCGAATGTAGATATGGTAATAATAATATTGTTATTAAATGTACATTCCATATCTAATGTAGATATAGTACTAATGATATTGCTTTAAATGTACATTTATCTGTGGAAATTAATCAGTATATTACATAATATCGAATGTAGATATAGTACTAATGATATGATTATTAAATGTACATTGATCTGTGGGAATGAATCAGTATATTACATTATATCTAATGTAGATATGGTAATAATGATATTGTTTTTAAATGTACATTACATATCTAATGTAGATATAGTGCTAATGATATTGTTATTAAATGTACAGTGATCTGTGGGTAGCAATCAGTATATTACATTGTATCTCAAGTAGATATTGTAATAATGACATTGTTATTAAATATGCATTACATATCTAATGTAGATATAGTACTAATGATATGGTTATTAAATGTACATTGATCTGAAGGAATGAATCAATATATTACATTATATCGAATGTAGATATGGTAATAATGACATTGGTATTAAATGTAGCTACATTGATCTGCGGGAATGAATCAGTATATTACATTATATCGAATGTAGATAAAGTACTAATGATATTGTTATTAAATGTACATTGATCTGTGGGAAGGAATCAGTATATTACATTATATCTAATGTAAATATGGTAAAAATGATATTGTTTTTTAATGTACATTACATATTTAATGTAGATATAGTACTAATGATATTGTTATTAAATGTACATTCATCTGAGGGAATGAATCTGTATATGACATTATATCTAATGTCGATATAGTAATAATGATATTGTTATTAAATGTACATTGATTTGTGGGAATGAATCAGTATATTACATTATATCTAGTGTAGATATGGTAATAATGACATTGGTACTAAATGTAGATACATTGATCTGTGGGAATGAATCAATATATTACATTACATAGAATGTAGATATAGTAATAATGATATTGTTATTAAATGTACATTGATCTGTCGGAATGAATCAGTATATTACATTATATGGAATGCAGATATAGTACCAATGATATTGTTATTAAATGTACATTGGTCTGTGGGAAGTAATCAGCATATCACGTTATATCTAGTGTACATATGGTAATAATGACATTGGTACTAAATGTAGGTACATTAATCTGTTGGAATGTATCACTATACGACATTATATCTAATGTAGATATGGTAATAATGATATTGTTATTAAATGTACATTGATCTGTGGGAATGATTCAGTATATTACATTATAACCAATGTAGATATAGTACCAATGATATTGATATTAAATGTACATTTATCTGCTGTAAGGAATCAGTATATTACATTATATCTAATGTAGATGTAGTACTAATGATATGGTTACTAAATGTGCATTGATCTGTGAGAAGTAATCAGTATATTACATTGTATCGAATGTAGATATGGTAATAATAATATTGTTATTAAATGTACATTCCATATCTAATGTAGATATAGTACTAATGATATTGCTTTAAATGTACATTTATCTGTGGAAATTAATCAGTATATTACATAATATCGAATGTAGATATAGTACTAATGATATGATTATTAAATGTACATTGATCTGTGGGAATGAATCAGTATATTACATTATATCTAATGTAGATATGGTAATAATGATATTGTTTTTAAATGTACATTACATATCTAATGTAGATATAGTGCTAATGATATTGTTATTAAATGTACATTGATCTGTGGGTAGCAATCAGTATATTACATTGTATCTCATGTAGATATTGTAATAATGACATTGTTATTAAATGTGCATTACATATCTAATGTAGATATAGTACTAATGATATGGTTATTAAATGTACATTGATCTGAGGGAATGAATCAATACATTACATTATATCGAATGTAGATATGGTAATAATGACATTGGTATTAAATGTAGCTACATTGATCTGCGGGAATGAATCAGTATATTACATTATATCGAATGTAGATAAAGTACTAATGATATTGTTATTAAATGTACATTGATCTGTGGGAAGGAATCAGTATATTACATTATATCTAATGTAAATACGGTAAAAATGATATTGTTTTTTAATGTACATTACATATTTAATGTAGATATAGTACTAATGATATTGTTATTAAATATACATTCATCTGAGGGAATGAATCTGTATATGACATTATATCTAATGTAGATATAGTAATAATGATATTGTTATTAAATGTACATTGATTTGTGGGAATGAATCAGTATATTACATTATATCTAGTGTAGATATGGTAATAATGACATTGGTACTAAATGTAGATACATTGATCTGTGGGAATGAATCAATATATTACATTACATAGAATGTAGATATAGTACCAATGATATTGTTATTGAATGTACATTGATCTGTGGGAACGAATCAGTATGTTACATTATATCTAATGTAGATATGGTAATAATGATATCGTTATTAAATGTACATACCATATCTAATGTAGATATAGTGCTAATGATATTGTTATTAAATGTACAGTGATCTGTGGGAATGAATCAGTTTATTACATTATATCGAATGTAGATATAGTAATAATGATATTGTTATTAAATGTACATTGATCTGTCGAAATGAATCAGTATATTACATTATATCAAATGCAGATATAGTACCAATGATATTGTTATTAAATGTACATTGGTCTGTGGGAAGTAATCAGTATATCACGTTATATCTAGTGTACATATGGTAATAATGACATTGGTACTAAATGTAGGTACATTGATCTGTTGGAATGTACCACTATATGACATTATATCTAATGTAGATATGGTAATAATGATATTGTTATTAAATGTACATTGATCTGTGGGAATGAATCAGTATATTACATTATATCGAATGTAGATACGGTAATAATGACATTGGTATTAAATGTAGCTACATTGATCTGCGGGAATGAATCAGTATATTACATTACATCGAATGTAGATATAGCACTAATGATATTGTTATTAAATGTACATTGATCTGTGGGAAGGAATCGGTATATTACATTATATCTAATGTAGATATGGTAATAATGATATGGTTATTGAATGTACATTGGTCTGCGGGAAGGAATCAGTATATTACATTATATCTAGTGTAGATATGGTAATAATAACATTGGTACTAAATGTAGATACATTGATCTGTGGGAATGAATCAATATATTACATTACATAGAATGTAGATATAGTACCAATGATATTGTTATTGAATGTACATTGATCTGTGGGAACGAATCAGTATGTTACATTATATCTAATGTAGATATGGTAATAATGATATCGTTATTAAATGTACATACCATATCTAATGTAGATATAGTGCTAATGATATTGTTATTAAATGTACAGTGATCTGTGGGAATGAATCAGTTTATTACATTATATCGAATGTAGATATAGTAATAGTGATATTGTTATTAAATGTACATTGATCTGTCGAAATGAATCAGTATATTACATTATATCGAATGCAGATATAGTACCAATGATATTGTTATTAAATGTACATTGGTCTGTGGGAAGTAATCAGTATATCACGTTATATCTAGTGTACATATGGTAATAATGACATTGGTACTAAATGTAGGTACATTAATCTGTTGGAATGTATCACTATACGACATTATATCTAATGTAGATATGGTAATAATGATATTGTTATTAAATGTACATTGATCTGTGGGAATGAATCAGTATATTACATTATATCGAATGTAGATATGGTAATAATGACATTGGTATTAAATGTAGCTACATTGATCTGCGGGAATGAATCAGTATATTACATTATATCGAATGTAGATATAGCACTAATGATATTGTTATTAAATGTACATTGATCTGTGGGAAGGAATCAGTATATTACATTATATCTAATGTAGATATAGTACCAATGATATTGTTATTAAATGTACATTGATCTGTGGGAATGGATCTGTATATTACATTATATCTAATGTACGTATGGTATTAATGACATTGGTATTAAATGTAGTTACATTGATCTGTGGGAATGAATCAGTATATTACATTATATCGTATGTAGATATAGTGCTAATGATATTGTTATTAAATGTACATTGGTCTGTTGGAAGGAATCAGTATATTACATTATATCTAATGTAGATATGGTAATAATGAGATTGTTATTAAATGTACATTACATATCGAATGTAGATGTAGTACTAATGATATTGTTATTAAATGTACATTGATCTGTGGCAATGAACCTGTATATAACATTATATGTAATGTAGACATAGTACTGATGATATTGTTATTAAATGTACATTGATCTGTGGGAGTGAATCCGTATATTA
This sequence comes from Osmia lignaria lignaria, assembly GCF_051020975.1. NCBI lineage: Eukaryota > Metazoa > Arthropoda > Insecta > Hymenoptera > Megachilidae > Osmia > Osmia lignaria. The sequence goes on along the minus strand of NC_135046.1, from coordinate 479,183 downwards.
CATTATATCGAATGTAGATATGGTACAGATGATATTGTTATTAAATGTACACTGATCTGTGGGAATGAATCAGTATATTACATTATATCGAATGTAGATATAGTACTAATGATATTGTTATTAAATGTACATTGATCTGTGGGAATGAATCTGTATATGACATTATATCTAATGTAGATATAGTAATAATGATATTGTTATTAAATGTACATTGATTTGTGGGAATGAATCAGTATATTACATTATATCTAGTGTAGATATGGTAATAATGACATTGGTACTAAATGTAGACACATTGATCTGTGGGAATGAATCAATATACTACATTACATAGAATGTAGATATAGTACCAATGATATTGTTATTGAATGTACATTGATCTGTGGGAAGGAATCAGTATGTTACATTATACCTAATGTAGATATGGTACCAATGATATTGTTATTAAATGTACAATGATGTGTGGGAAGGAATCAGTATATTACGTTATATCTAATGTAGGTATGGTAATAATGATATTGTTATCAAGTGTACAATACATATCTAATGTAGATATGGTAATAATGATATTGTTTTTAAATGTATATTACATATCTAATGTAGATATATAGTAATAATGATATTGTTATTAAATGTACATTGACCTGTGGGGAGGTATCAGCATATTACATTTTGTCCAATGTAGATATGATAATAATGATATTGTTATTAAATGTACCTTGATCTGTGGGAAGGAATCAGTATATTACATTATATCGAATGCAGATATAGTACCAATGATACTGTTATTAAATGTACATTGGTCTGTGGGAAGTAATCAGTATATCACGTTATATCTAGTGTACATATGGTAATAATGACATTGGTACTAAATGTAGGTACAATAATCTGTTGGAATGTATCGCTATACGACATTATATCTAATGCAGATATAGTAATAATGATATTGTTATTAAATGTACATTGATCTGTGGGAATGAATCAGTATATTACGTTATAACCAATGTAGATATAGTACCAATGATATTGATATCAAATGTACATTTATCTGCTGGAAGGAATCAGTATATTACATTATATCTAATGTAGATATAGTACAAATGATATGATTATTAAATGTACATTGATCTGTGGGAATGAATCAGTATATTACATTATATCGAATGTAGATATAGTACTAATGATATTGTTATTAAATGTACATTGATCTGTGGGAAGGAATCAGTATATTACATTATATCTAATGTAAATATGGTAAAAATGATATTGTTTTTTAATGTACATTACATATTTAATGTAGATATAGTACTAATGATATTGTTATTAAATGTACATTGATCTGTGGGAATGAATCTGTATATGACATTATATCTAATGTAGATATAGTAATAATGACATTGTTAATAAATGTACATTGATTTGTGGGAATGAATCAGTATATTACATTATATCTAGTGTAGATATGGTAATAATGACATTGGTACTAAACGTAGGTACATTGATCTGTGGGAATGAATCAATATATTACATTACATAGAATGTAGATATAGTACCAATGATATTGTTATTAAATGTACATTGATCTGTCGGAAGGAATCAGTATATTGCATTATATCTAATGTAGATATGGTAATAATGATATTGTTATCAAATGTACAATACATATCTAATGTAGATATGGTAATAATGATATTGTTATTAAATGTACATTGATCTGTTGGAAGGAATCAGTATATTACATTATATCTAATGTAGATATGGTAATAATGAGATTGTTATTAAATGTACATGACATATCTAAGGTAGATATAGTACTAATGATATTGTTATTAAATGTACATTGATCTGTGGGAATGAATCAGTATATTACATTATATCGAATGTAGATATAGTGCTAATGATATTGTTATTAAATGTACATTGATCTGTGGGAATGAATCAGTATATTACATTATATCGAATGTAGATATGGTACTGATGATATTGTTATTAAATGTCCACTGATCTGTGGGAAGGCACCAGTACATTATATTATATCGAATGTAGATATGGTAATAATGATATGGTTAGTAAATGTACATTGGTCTGTGGGGAGGAATCAGTATATTACATTATATCTAGTGTAGATGTGGTAATAATGACATTGGTACTAAATGTAGGTACATTGATCTGTTGGAATGTATCACTATACGACATTATATCTAATGTAGATTTAGTACTAATGATATTGTTATTAAATGTACATTGATCTGTGGCAATGAATCTGTATATAACATTATATGTAATGTAGACATAGTATTGATGATATTGTTATTAAATGTACATTGATCTGTGGGAGTGAATCCGTATATTACATTATATCGTATGTAGATATGGTACTGATGATATTGTTATTAAATGTACACTGATCTGTGGGAATGAATCAGTATATTACATTATATCGAATGTAGATATAGTACTAATGATATTGTTATTAAATGTACATTGATCTGTGGGAATGAATCAGTATATTACATATCTAATGTAGATATAGTACCAATGACATTGTTATTAAATGTACATTGATCTGTGGGAAGGAATCAGTATGTTACATTATATCTAATGTAGATATGGTAATAATGATATCGTTATTAAATGTACATACCATATCTAATGTAGATATAGTGCTAATGACATTGTTATTAAATGTACAGTGATCTGTGGGAATGAATCAGTTTATTACATTATATCGAATGTAGATATAGTAATAATGATATCGTTATTAAATGTACATTGATCTGTCAGAATGAATCAGTATATTACATTATATCGAATGCAGATATAGTACCAATGATATTGTTATTAAACGTACATTGGTCTGTGGGATGTAATCAGTATATCACGTTATATCTAGTGTACATATGGTAATAATGACATTGGTACTAAATGTGGGTACATTAATCTGTTGGAATGTATCACTATACGACATTATATCTAATGTAGATATGGTAATAATGATATTGTTATTAAATGTACATTGATCGGTGGGAATGAATCAGTATATTACATTATAGCCAATGTAGATATAGTACCAATGATATTGATATTAAATGTACATTTATCTGTTGTAAGGAATCAGTATATTACATTTTATCTAATGTAGATATAGTACTAATGATATGGTTACAAAATGTGCTTTGACCTGTGAGAAGTAATCAGTATATTACATTGTATCTAATGTAGATATGGTAATAATGATATGGTTATTGAATGTACATTGGTCTGCGGGAAGGAATCAGTATATTACATTATATCTAGTGTAGATATGGTAATAATAACATTGGTACTAAATGTAGATACATTGATCTGTGGGAATGAATCAATATATTACATTACATAGAATGTAGATATAGTACCAATGATATTGTTATTGAATGTACATTGATCTGTGGGAACGAATCAGTATGTTACATTATATCTAATGTAGATATGGTAATAATGATATCGTTATTAAATGTACATACCATATCTAATGTAGATATAGTGCTAATGATATTGTTATTAAATGTACAGTGATCTGTGGGAATGAATCAGTTTATTACATTATATCGAATGTAGATATAGTAATAGTGATATTGTTATTAAATGTACATTGATCTGTCGAAATGAATCAGTATATTACATTATATCGAATGCAGATATAGTACCAATGATATTGTTATTAAATGTACATTGGTCTGTGGGAAGTAATCAGTATATCACGTTATATCTAGTGTACATATGGTAATAATGACATTGGTACTAAATGTAGGTACATTAATCTGTTGGAATGTATCACTATACGACATTATATCTAATGTAGATATGGTAATAATGATATTGTTATTAAATGTACATTGATCTGTGGGAATGAATCAGTATATTACATTATATCGAATGTAGATATGGTAATAATGACATTGGTATTAAATGTAGCTACATTGATCTGCGGGAATGAATCAGTATATTACATTATATCGAATGTAGATATAGCACTAATGATATTGTTATTAAATGTACATTGATCTGTGGGAAGGAATCAGTATATTACATTATATCTAATGTAGATATAGTACCAATGATATTGTTATTAAATGTACATTGATCTGTGGGAATGGATCTGTATATTACATTATATCTAATGTACGTATGGTATTAATGACATTGGTATTAAATGTAGCTACATTGATCTGTGGGAATGAATCAGTATATTACATTATATCGTATGTAGATATAGTGCTAATGATATTGTTATTAAATGTACATTGGTCTGTTGGAAGGAATCAGTATATTACATTATATCTAATGTAGATATGGTAATAATGAGATTGTTATTAAATGTACATTACATATCTAATGTAGATGTAGTACTAATGATATTGCTTTAAATGTACATTTATCTGTGGAAATTAATCAGTATATTACATTATATCGAATGTAGATATAGTACTAATGATACGATTATTAAATGTACATTGCTCTGAGGGAATGAATCAGTATATTACATTATATCTAATGTAGATATGGTAATAACGATATTGTTTTTAAATGTACATTACATATCTAATGTAGATATAGTGCTAATGATATTGTTATTAAATGTACATTGATCTGTGGGTAGCAATCAGTATATTACATTGTATCTCATGTAGATATTGTAATAATGACATTGGTATTAAATGTGCATTACATATCTAATGTAGATATAGTACTAATGATATGGTTATTAAATGTACATTACTCTGAGGGAATGAATCAATATATTACATTATATCGAATGTAGATATGGTAATAATGACATTGGTATTAAATGTAGCTACATTGATCTGCGGGAATGAATCAGTATATTACATTATATCGAATGTAGATATAGTAATAATGATATTGTTATTAAATGTACATTGATCTGTCGAAATGAATCAGTATATTACATTATATCGAATGCAGATATAGTACCAATGATATTGTTATTAAATGTACATTGGTCTGTGGGAAGTAATCAGTATATCACGTTATATCTAGTGTACGTATGGTATTAATGACATTGGTATTAAATGTAGCTACATTGATCTGTGGGAATGAATCGGTATATTACATTATATCGAATGTAGATATAGTGCTAATGATATTGTTATTAAATGTACATTGGTCTGTTGGAAGGAATCCGTATATTACATTATATCGAATGTAGATATAGTACTAATGATATTGTTATTAAATGTACATTGATCTGTGGGAATGAATCGGTATATTACATATCTAATGTAGATATAGTACTAATGATATGGTTACTAAATGTGCATTGATCTGTGAGAAGTAATCAGTATATTACATTGTATCGAATGTAGATATGGTAATAATAATATTGTTATTAAATGTACATTCCATATCTAATGTAGATATAGTACTAATGATATTGCTTTAAATGTACATTTATCTGTGGAAATTAATCAGTATATTACATTATATCGAATGTAGATATAGTACTAATGATACGATTATTAAATGTACATTGATCTGAGGGAATGAATCAGTATATTACATTATATCTAATGTAGATATGGTAATAACGATATTGTTTTTAAATGTACATTACATATATAATGTAGATATAGTGCTAATGATATTGTTATTAAATGTACATTGATCTGTGGGTAGCAATCAGTATATTGCATTGTATCTCATGTAGATATTGTAATAATGACATTGGTATTAAATGTGCATTACATATCTAATGTAGATATAGTACTAATGATATGGTTATTAAATGTACATTACTCTGAGGGAATGAATCAATATATTACATTATATCGAATGTAGATATGGTAATAATGACATTGGTATTAAATGTAGCTACATTGATCTGCGGGAATGAATCAGTATATTACATTATATCGAATGTAGATATAGTACTAATGATATTGTTATTAAATGTACATTGATCTGTGGGAAGGAATCAGTATATTACATTATATCTAATGTAGATATAGTACCAATGATATTGTTATTAAATGTACATTGATCTGTGGGAATGGATCTGTATATTACATTATATCTACTGTACGTATGGTAATAATGACATTGGTATTAAATGTAGCTACATTGATCTGTGGGAATGAATCAGTATATTACATTATATCGAATGTAGATATAGTACTAATGATATTGTTATTAAATGTACATTGATCTGTGGAAAGGAATCAGTATATTACATTATATGTAATGTAAATATGGTAAAAATGATATTGTTTTTTAATGTACATTACATATTTAATGTAGATATAGTACTAATGATATTGTTATTAAATGTACATTGATCTGTGGGAATGAATCTGTATATGACATTATATCTAATGTAGATATAGTAATAATGATATTGTTATTAAATGTACATTGATTTGTGGGAATGAATCAGTATATTACATTATATCTAATGTAGATATAGTACTAATGATATTGTTATTAAATGTACATTGATCTGTGGGAACGAATCAGTATATTACATATCTAATGTAGATATAGTAATAATGATATTGTTATTAAATGTACATTGATCTGTGGGAAGGGATCAGTATATCACATTATATCTAACGTAGATATGGTAATAATGATATTGTTTTTAAATGTATATTACATATCTAATTTGGATATATAGTAATAATGATATTGTTATTAAATGTACATTGATCTGTCGAAATGAATCAGTATATTACATTATATCGAATGCAGATATAGTACCAATGATATTGTTATTAAATGTACATTGGTCTGTGGGAAGTAATCAGTATATCACGTTATATCTAGTGTACATATGGTAATAATGACATTGGTACTAAATGTAGGTACATTAATCTGTTGGAATGTATCACTATACGACATTATATCTAATGTAGATATGGTAATAATGATATTGTTATTAAATGTACATTGATCTGTGGGAATGAATCAGTATATTACATTATATCGAATGTAGATATGGTAATAATGACATTGGTATTAAATGTAGCTACATTGATCTGCGGGAATGAATCAGTATATTACATTATATCGAATGTAGATATAGCACTAATGATATTGTTATTAAATGTACATTGATCTGTGGGAAGGAATCAGTATATTACATTATATCTAATGTAGATATAGTACCAATGATATTGTTATTAAATGTACATTGATCTGTGGGAATGGATCTGTATATTACATTATATCTAATGTACGTATGGTATTAATGACATTGGTATTAAATGTAGCTACATTGATCTGTGGGAATGAATCAGTATATTACATTATATCGTATGTAGATATAGTGCTAATGATATTGTTATTAAATGTACATTGGTCTGTTGGAAGGAATCAGTATATTACATTATATCTAATGTAGATATGGTAATAATGAGATTGTTATTAAATGTACATTACATATCTAATGTAGATGTAGTACTAATGATATTGCTTTAAATGTACATTTATCTGTGGAAATTAATCAGTATATTACATTATATCGAATGTAGATATAGTACTAATGATACGATTATTAAATGTACATTGCTCTGAGGGAATGAATCAGTATATTACATTATATCTAATGTAGATATGGTAATAACGATATTGTTTTTAAATGTACATTACATATCTAATGTAGATATAGTGCTAATGATATTGTTATTAAATGTACATTGATCTGTGGGTAGCAATCAGTATATTACATTGTATCTCATGTAGATATTGTAATAATGACATTGGTATTAAATGTGCATTACATATCTAATGTAGATATAGTACTAATGATATGGTTATTAAATGTACATTACTCTGAGGGAATGAATCAATATATTACATTATATCGAATGTAGATATGGTAATAATGACATTGGTATTAAATGTAGCTACATTGATCTGCGGGAATGAATCAGTATATTACATTATATCGAATGTAGATATAGTAATAATGATATTGTTATTAAATGTACATTGATCTGTCGAAATGAATCAGTATATTACATTATATCGAATGCAGATATAGTACCAATGATATTGTTATTAAATGTACATTGGTCTGTGGGAAGTAATCAGTATATCACGTTATATCTAGTGTACGTATGGTATTAATGACATTGGTATTAAATGTAGCTACATTGATCTGTGGGAATGAATCGGTATATTACATTATATCGAATGTAGATATAGTGCTAATGATATTGTTATTAAATGTACATTGGTCTGTTGGAAGGAATCCGTATATTACATTATATCGAATGTAGATATAGTACTAATGATATTGTTATTAAATGTACATTGATCTGTGGGAATGAATCGGTATATTACATATCTAATGTAGATATAGTACTAATGATATGGTTACTAAATGTGCATTGATCTGTGAGAAGTAATCAGTATATTACATTGTATCGAATGTAGATATGGTAATAATAATATTGTTATTAAATGTACATTCCATATCTAATGTAGATATAGTACTAATGATATTGCTTTAAATGTACATTTATCTGTGGAAATTAATCAGTATATTACATTATATCGAATGTAGATATAGTACTAATGATACGATTATTAAATGTACATTGATCTGAGGGAATGAATCAGTATATTACATTATATCTAATGTAGATATGGTAATAACGATATTGTTTTTAAATGTACATTACATATATAATGTAGATATAGTGCTAATGATATTGTTATTAAATGTACATTGATCTGTGGGTAGCAATCAGTATATTGCATTGTATCTCATGTAGATATTGTAATAATGACATTGGTATTAAATGTGCATTACATATCTAATGTAGATATAGTACTAATGATATGGTTATTAAATGTACATTACTCTGAGGGAATGAATCAATATATTACATTATATCGAATGTAGATATGGTAATAATGACATTGGTATTAAATGTAGCTACATTGATCTGCGGGAATGAATCAGTATATTACATTATATCGAATGTAGATATAGTACTAATGATATTGTTATTAAATGTACATTGATCTGTGGGAAGGAATCAGTATATTACATTATATCTAATGTAGATATAGTACCAATGATATTGTTATTAAATGTACATTGATCTGTGGGAATGGATCTGTATATTACATTATATCTACTGTACGTATGGTAATAATGACATTGGTATTAAATGTAGCTACATTGATCTGTGGGAATGAATCAGTATATTACATTATATCGAATGTAGATATAGTACTAATGATATTGTTATTAAATGTACATTGATCTGTGGAAAGGAATCAGTATATTACATTATATGTAATGTAAATATGGTAAAAATGATATTGTTTTTTAATGTACATTACATATTTAATGTAGATATAGTACTAATGATATTGTTATTAAATGTACATTGATCTGTGGGAATGAATCTGTATATGACATTATATCTAATGTAGATATAGTAATAATGATATTGTTATTAAATGTACATTGATTTGTGGGAATGAATCAGTATATTACATTATATCTAATGTAGATATAGTACTAATGATATTGTTATTAAATGTACATTGATCTGTGGGAACGAATCAGTATATTACATATCTAATGTAGATATAGTAATAATGATATTGTTATTAAATGTACATTGATCTGTGGGAAGGGATCAGTATATCACATTATATCTAACGTAGATATGGTAATAATGATATTGTTTTTAAATGTATATTACATATCTAATTTGGATATATAGTAATAATGATATTGTTATTAAATGTACATTGATCTGTCGAAATGAATCAGTATATTACATTATATCGAATGCAGATATAGTACCAATGATATTGTTATTAAATGTACATTGGTCTGTGGGAAGTAATCAGTATATCACGTTATATCTAGTGTACATATGGTAATAATGACATTGGTACTAAATGTAGGTACATTAATCTGTTGGAATGTATCACTATACGACATTATATCTAATGTAGATATGGTAATAATGATATTGTTATTAAATGTACATTGATCTGTGGGAATGAATCAGTATATTACATTATATCGAATGTAGATATGGTAATAATGACATTGGTATTAAATGTACCTACATTGATCTGCGGGAATGAATCAGTATATTACATTATATCGAATGTAGATATAGCACTAATGATATTGTTATTAAATGTACATTGATCTGTGGGAAGGAATCAGTATATTACATTATATCTAATGTAGATATAGTACCAATGATATTGTTATTAAATGTACATTGATCTGTGGGAATGGATCTGTATATTACATTATATCTAATGTACGTATGGTATTAATGACATTGGTATTAAATGTAGCTACATTGATCTGTGGGAATGAATCAGTATATTACATTATATCGTATGTAGATATAGTGCTAATGATATTGTTATTAAATGTACATTGGTCTGTTGGAAGGAATCAGTATATTACATTATATCTAATGTAGATATGGTAATAATGAGATTGTTATTAAATGTACATTACATATCTAATGTAGATGTAGTACTAATGATATTGCTTTAAATGTACATTTATCTGTGGAAATTAATCAGTATATTACATTATATCGAATGTAGATATAGTACTAATGATACGATTATTAAATGTACATTGCTCTGAGGGAATGAATCAGTATATTACATTATATCTAATGTAGATATGGTAATAACGATATTGTTTTTAAATGTACATTACATATCTAATGTAGATATAGTGCTAATGATATTGTTATTAAATGTACATTGATCTGTGGGTAGCAATCAGTATATTACATTGTATCTCATGTAGATATTGTAATAATGACATTGGTATTAAATGTGCATTACATATCTAATGTAGATATAGTACTAATGATATGGTTATTAAATGTACATTACTCTGAGGGAATGAATCAATATATTACATTATATCGAATGTAGATATGGTAATAATGACATTGGTATTAAATGTAGCTACATTGATCTGCGGGAATGAATCAGTATATTACATTATATCGAATGTAGATATAGTAATAATGATATTGTTATTAAATGTACATTGATCTGTCGAAATGAATCAGTATATTACATTATATCGAATGCAGATATAGTACCAATGATATTGTTATTAAATGTACATTGGTCTGTGGGAAGTAATCAGTATATCACGTTATATCTAGTGTACGTATGGTATTAATGACATTGGTATTAAATGTAGCTACATTGATCTGTGGGAATGAATCGGTATATTACATTATATCGAATGTAGATATAGTGCTAATGATATTGTTATTAAATGTACATTGGTCTGTTGGAAGGAATCCGTATATTACATTATATCGAATGTAGATATAGTACTAATGATATTGTTATTAAATGTACATTGATCTGTGGGAATGAATCGGTATATTACATATCTAATGTAGATATAGTACTAATGATATGGTTACTAAATGTGCATTGATCTGTGAGAAGTAATCAGTATATTACATTGTATCGAATGTAGATATGGTAATAATAATATTGTTATTAAATGTACATTCCATATCTAATGTAGATATAGTACTAATGATATTGCTTTAAATGTACATTTATCTGTGGAAATTAATCAGTATATTACATTATATCGAATGTAGATATAGTACTAATGATACGATTATTAAATGTACATTGATCTGAGGGAATGAATCAGTATATTACATTATATCTAATGTAGATATGGTAATAACGATATTGTTTTTAAATGTACATTACATATATAATGTAGATATAGTGCTAATGATATTGTTATTAAATGTACATTGATCTGTGGGTAGCAATCAGTATATTGCATTGTATCTCATGTAGATATTGTAATAATGACATTGGTATTAAATGTGCATTACATATCTAATGTAGATATAGTACTAATGATATGGTTATTAAATGTACATTACTCTGAGGGAATGAATCAATATATTACATTATATCGAATGTAGATATGGTAATAATGACATTGGTATTAAATGTAGCTACATTGATCTGCGGGAATGAATCAGTATATTACATTATATCGAATGTAGATATAGTACTAATGATATTGTTATTAAATGTACATTGATCTGTGGGAAGGAATCAGTATATTACATTATATCTAATGTAGATATAGTACCAATGATATTGTTATTAAATGTACATTGATCTGTGGGAATGGATCTGTATATTACATTATATCTACTGTACGTATGGTAATAATGACATTGGTATTAAATGTAGCTACATTGATCTGTGGGAATGAATCAGTATATTACATTATATCGAATGTAGATATAGTACTAATGATATTGTTATTAAATGTACATTGATCTGTGGAAAGGAATCAGTATATTACATTATATGTAATGTAAATATGGTAAAAATGATATTGTTTTTTAATGTACATTACATATTTAATGTAGATATAGTACTAATGATATTGTTATTAAATGTACATTGATCTGTGGGAATGAATCTGTATATGACATTATATCTAATGTAGATATAGTAATAATGATATTGTTATTAAATGTACATTGATTTGTGGGAATGAATCAGTATATTACATTATATCTAATGTAGATATAGTACTAATGATATTGTTATTAAATGTACATTGATCTGTGGGAACGAATCAGTATATTACATATCTAATGTAGATATAGTAATAATGATATTGTTATTAAATGTACATTGATCTGTGGGAAGGGATCAGTATATCACATTATATCTAACGTAGATATGGTAATAATGATATTGTTTTTAAATGTATATTACATATCTAATTTGGATATATAGTAATAATGATATTGTTATTAAATGTACATTGATCTGTGGGAAGTGATCAGTATATTACATTATATCTAACGTAGATATGGTAATAATGATATTGTTTGTAATTGTATATTACATATCTAATGTAGATATAGTAATAATGATATTGATATTAAATGTACATTTATCTGCTGTAAGGAATCAGTATATTACATTATATCTAATGTAGATATAGTACTAATGATATGGTTACTAAATGTGCATTGATCTGTGAGAAGTAATCAGTATATTACATTGTATCGAATGTAGATATGGTAATAATAATATTGTTATTAAATGTACATTCCATATCTAATGTAGATATAGTACTAATGATATTGCTTTAAATGTACATTTATCTGTGGAAATTAATCAGTATATTACATAATATCGAATGTAGATATAGTACTAATGATATGATTATTAAATGTACATTGATCTGTGGGAATGAATCAGTATATTACATTATATCTAATGTAGATATGGTAATAATGATATTGTTTTTAAATGTACATTACATATCTAATGTAGATATAGTGCTAATGATATTGTTATTAAATGTACAGTGATCTGTGGGTAGCAATCAGTATATTACATTGTATCTCAAGTAGATATTGTAATAATGACATTGTTATTAAATATGCATTACATATCTAATGTAGATATAGTACTAATGATATGGTTATTAAATGTACATTGATCTGAAGGAATGAATCAATATATTACATTATATCGAATGTAGATATGGTAATAATGACATTGGTATTAAATGTAGCTACATTGATCTGCGGGAATGAATCAGTATATTACATTATATCGAATGTAGATAAAGTACTAATGATATTGTTATTAAATGTACATTGATCTGTGGGAAGGAATCAGTATATTACATTATATCTAATGTAAATATGGTAAAAATGATATTGTTTTTTAATGTACATTACATATTTAATGTAGATATAGTACTAATGATATTGTTATTAAATGTACATTCATCTGAGGGAATGAATCTGTATATGACATTATATCTAATGTCGATATAGTAATAATGATATTGTTATTAAATGTACATTGATTTGTGGGAATGAATCAGTATATTACATTATATCTAGTGTAGATATGGTAATAATGACATTGGTACTAAATGTAGATACATTGATCTGTGGGAATGAATCAATATATTACATTACATAGAATGTAGATATAGTAATAATGATATTGTTATTAAATGTACATTGATCTGTCGGAATGAATCAGTATATTACATTATATGGAATGCAGATATAGTACCAATGATATTGTTATTAAATGTACATTGGTCTGTGGGAAGTAATCAGCATATCACGTTATATCTAGTGTACATATGGTAATAATGACATTGGTACTAAATGTAGGTACATTAATCTGTTGGAATGTATCACTATACGACATTATATCTAATGTAGATATGGTAATAATGATATTGTTATTAAATGTACATTGATCTGTGGGAATGATTCAGTATATTACATTATAACCAATGTAGATATAGTACCAATGATATTGATATTAAATGTACATTTATCTGCTGTAAGGAATCAGTATATTACATTATATCTAATGTAGATGTAGTACTAATGATATGGTTACTAAATGTGCATTGATCTGTGAGAAGTAATCAGTATATTACATTGTATCGAATGTAGATATGGTAATAATAATATTGTTATTAAATGTACATTCCATATCTAATGTAGATATAGTACTAATGATATTGCTTTAAATGTACATTTATCTGTGGAAATTAATCAGTATATTACATAATATCGAATGTAGATATAGTACTAATGATATGATTATTAAATGTACATTGATCTGTGGGAATGAATCAGTATATTACATTATATCTAATGTAGATATGGTAATAATGATATTGTTTTTAAATGTACATTACATATCTAATGTAGATATAGTGCTAATGATATTGTTATTAAATGTACATTGATCTGTGGGTAGCAATCAGTATATTACATTGTATCTCATGTAGATATTGTAATAATGACATTGTTATTAAATGTGCATTACATATCTAATGTAGATATAGTACTAATGATATGGTTATTAAATGTACATTGATCTGAGGGAATGAATCAATACATTACATTATATCGAATGTAGATATGGTAATAATGACATTGGTATTAAATGTAGCTACATTGATCTGCGGGAATGAATCAGTATATTACATTATATCGAATGTAGATAAAGTACTAATGATATTGTTATTAAATGTACATTGATCTGTGGGAAGGAATCAGTATATTACATTATATCTAATGTAAATACGGTAAAAATGATATTGTTTTTTAATGTACATTACATATTTAATGTAGATATAGTACTAATGATATTGTTATTAAATATACATTCATCTGAGGGAATGAATCTGTATATGACATTATATCTAATGTAGATATAGTAATAATGATATTGTTATTAAATGTACATTGATTTGTGGGAATGAATCAGTATATTACATTATATCTAGTGTAGATATGGTAATAATGACATTGGTACTAAATGTAGATACATTGATCTGTGGGAATGAATCAATATATTACATTACATAGAATGTAGATATAGTACCAATGATATTGTTATTGAATGTACATTGATCTGTGGGAACGAATCAGTATGTTACATTATATCTAATGTAGATATGGTAATAATGATATCGTTATTAAATGTACATACCATATCTAATGTAGATATAGTGCTAATGATATTGTTATTAAATGTACAGTGATCTGTGGGAATGAATCAGTTTATTACATTATATCGAATGTAGATATAGTAATAATGATATTGTTATTAAATGTACATTGATCTGTCGAAATGAATCAGTATATTACATTATATCAAATGCAGATATAGTACCAATGATATTGTTATTAAATGTACATTGGTCTGTGGGAAGTAATCAGTATATCACGTTATATCTAGTGTACATATGGTAATAATGACATTGGTACTAAATGTAGGTACATTGATCTGTTGGAATGTACCACTATATGACATTATATCTAATGTAGATATGGTAATAATGATATTGTTATTAAATGTACATTGATCTGTGGGAATGAATCAGTATATTACATTATATCGAATGTAGATACGGTAATAATGACATTGGTATTAAATGTAGCTACATTGATCTGCGGGAATGAATCAGTATATTACATTACATCGAATGTAGATATAGCACTAATGATATTGTTATTAAATGTACATTGATCTGTGGGAAGGAATCGGTATATTACATTATATCTAATGTAGATATGGTAATAATGATATGGTTATTGAATGTACATTGGTCTGCGGGAAGGAATCAGTATATTACATTATATCTAGTGTAGATATGGTAATAATAACATTGGTACTAAATGTAGATACATTGATCTGTGGGAATGAATCAATATATTACATTACATAGAATGTAGATATAGTACCAATGATATTGTTATTGAATGTACATTGATCTGTGGGAACGAATCAGTATGTTACATTATATCTAATGTAGATATGGTAATAATGATATCGTTATTAAATGTACATACCATATCTAATGTAGATATAGTGCTAATGATATTGTTATTAAATGTACAGTGATCTGTGGGAATGAATCAGTTTATTACATTATATCGAATGTAGATATAGTAATAGTGATATTGTTATTAAATGTACATTGATCTGTCGAAATGAATCAGTATATTACATTATATCGAATGCAGATATAGTACCAATGATATTGTTATTAAATGTACATTGGTCTGTGGGAAGTAATCAGTATATCACGTTATATCTAGTGTACATATGGTAATAATGACATTGGTACTAAATGTAGGTACATTAATCTGTTGGAATGTATCACTATACGACATTATATCTAATGTAGATATGGTAATAATGATATTGTTATTAAATGTACATTGATCTGTGGGAATGAATCAGTATATTACATTATATCGAATGTAGATATGGTAATAATGACATTGGTATTAAATGTAGCTACATTGATCTGCGGGAATGAATCAGTATATTACATTATATCGAATGTAGATATAGCACTAATGATATTGTTATTAAATGTACATTGATCTGTGGGAAGGAATCAGTATATTACATTATATCTAATGTAGATATAGTACCAATGATATTGTTATTAAATGTACATTGATCTGTGGGAATGGATCTGTATATTACATTATATCTAATGTACGTATGGTATTAATGACATTGGTATTAAATGTAGTTACATTGATCTGTGGGAATGAATCAGTATATTACATTATATCGTATGTAGATATAGTGCTAATGATATTGTTATTAAATGTACATTGGTCTGTTGGAAGGAATCAGTATATTACATTATATCTAATGTAGATATGGTAATAATGAGATTGTTATTAAATGTACATTACATATCGAATGTAGATGTAGTACTAATGATATTGTTATTAAATGTACATTGATCTGTGGCAATGAACCTGTATATAACATTATATGTAATGTAGACATAGTACTGATGATATTGTTATTAAATGTACATTGATCTGTGGGAGTGAATCCGTATATTACATTATATCGAATGTAGATATGGTACAGATGATATTGTTATTAAATGTACACTGATCTGTGGGAATGAATCAGTATATTACATTATATCGAATGTAGATATAGTACTAATGATATTGTTATTAAATGTACATTGATCTGTGGGAATGAATCTGTATATGACATTATATCTAATGTAGATATAGTAATAATGATATTGTTATTAAATGTACATTGATTTGTGGGAATGAATCAGTATATTACATTATATCTAGTGTAGATATGGTAATAATGACATTGGTACTAAATGTAGATACATTGATCTGTGGGAATGAATCAATATACTACATTACATAGAATGTAGATATAGTACCAATGATATTGTTATTGAATGTACATTGATCTGTGGGAAGGAATCAGTATGTTACATTATACCTAATGTAGATATGGTACCAATGATATTGTTATTAAATGTACAATGATGTGTGGGAAGGAATCAGTATATTACGTTATATCTAATGTAGGTATGGTAATAATGATATTGTTATCAAGTGTACAATACATATCTAATGTAGATATGGTAATAATGATATTGTTTTTAAATGTATATTACATATCTAATGTAGATATATAGTAATAATGATATTGTTATTAAATGTACATTGACCTGTGGGGAGGTATCAGCATATTACATTTTGTCCAATGTAGATATGATAATAATGATATTGTTATTAAATGTACCTTGATCTGTGGGAAGGAATCAGTATATTACATTATATCGAATGCAGATATAGTACCAATGATACTGTTATTAAATGTACATTGGTCTGTGGGAAGTAATCAGTATATCACGTTATATCTAGTGTACATATGGTAATAATGACATTGGTACTAAATGTAGGTACAATAATCTGTTGGAATGTATCGCTATACGACATTATATCTAATGCAGATATAGTAATAATGATATTGTTATTAAATGTACATTGATCTGTGGGAATGAATCAGTATATTACGTTATAACCAATGTAGATATAGTACCAATGATATTGATATCAAATGTACATTTATCTGCTGGAAGGAATCAGTATATTACATTATATCTAATGTAGATATAGTACAAATGATATGATTATTAAATGTACATTGATCTGTGGGAATGAATCAGTATATTACATTATATCGAATGTAGATATAGTACTAATGATATTGTTATTAAATGTACATTGATCTGTGGGAAGGAATCAGTATATTACATTATATCTAATGTAAATATGGTAAAAATGATATTGTTTTTTAATGTACATTACATATTTAATGTAGATATAGTACTAATGATATTGTTATTAAATGTACATTGATCTGTGGGAATGAATCTGTATATGACATTATATCTAATGTAGATATAGTAATAATGACATTGTTAATAAATGTACATTGATTTGTGGGAATGAATCAGTATATTACATTATATCTAGTGTAGATATGGTAATAATGACATTGGTACTAAACGTAGGTACATTGATCTGTGGGAATGAATCAATATATTACATTACATAGAATGTAGATATAGTACCAATGATATTGTTATTAAATGTACATTGATCTGTCGGAAGGAATCAGTATATTGCATTATATCTAATGTAGATATGGTAATAATGATATTGTTATCAAATGTACAATACATATCTAATGTAGATATGGTAATAATGATATTGTTATTAAATGTACATTGATCTGTTGGAAGGAATCAGTATATTACATTATATCTAATGTAGATATGGTAATAATGAGATTGTTATTAAATGTACATGACATATCTAAGGTAGATATAGTACTAATGATATTGTTATTAAATGTACATTGATCTGTGGGAATGAATCAGTATATTACATTATATCGAATGTAGATATAGTGCTAATGATATTGTTATTAAATGTACATTGATCTGTGGGAATGAATCAGTATATTACATTATATCGAATGTAGATATGGTACTGATGATATTGTTATTAAATGTCCACTGATCTGTGGGAAGGCACCAGTACATTATATTATATCGAATGTAGATATGGTAATAATGATATGGTTAGTAAATGTACATTGGTCTGTGGGGAGGAATCAGTATATTACATTATATCTAGTGTAGATGTGGTAATAATGACATTGGTACTAAATGTAGGTACATTGATCTGTTGGAATGTATCACTATACGACATTATATCTAATGTAGATTTAGTACTAATGATATTGTTATTAAATGTACATTGATCTGTGGCAATGAATCTGTATATAACATTATATGTAATGTAGACATAGTATTGATGATATTGTTATTAAATGTACATTGATCTGTGGGAGTGAATCCGTATATTACATTATATCGTATGTAGATATGGTACTGATGATATTGTTATTAAATGTACACTGATCTGTGGGAATGAATCAGTATATTACATTATATCGAATGTAGATATAGTACTAATGATATTGTTATTAAATGTACATTGATCTGTGGGAATGAATCAGTATATTACATATCTAATGTAGATATAGTACCAATGACATTGTTATTAAATGTACATTGATCTGTGGGAAGGAATCAGTATGTTACATTATATCTAATGTAGATATGGTAATAATGATATCGTTATTAAATGTACATACCATATCTAATGTAGATATAGTGCTAATGACATTGTTATTAAATGTACAGTGATCTGTGGGAATGAATCAGTTTATTACATTATATCGAATGTAGATATAGTAATAATGATATCGTTATTAAATGTACATTGATCTGTCAGAATGAATCAGTATATTACATTATATCGAATGCAGATATAGTACCAATGATATTGTTATTAAACGTACATTGGTCTGTGGGATGTAATCAGTATATCACGTTATATCTAGTGTACATATGGTAATAATGACATTGGTACTAAATGTGGGTACATTAATCTGTTGGAATGTATCACTATACGACATTATATCTAATGTAGATATGGTAATAATGATATTGTTATTAAATGTACATTGATCGGTGGGAATGAATCAGTATATTACATTATAGCCAATGTAGATATAGTACCAATGATATTGATATTAAATGTACATTTATCTGTTGTAAGGAATCAGTATATTACATTTTATCTAATGTAGATATAGTACTAATGATATGGTTACTAAATGTGCTTTGACCTGTGAGAAGTAATCAGTATATTACATTGTATCTAATGTAGATATGGTAATAATGATATGGTTATTGAATGTACATTGGTCTGCGGGAAGGAATCAGTATATTACATTATATCTAGTGTAGATATGGTAATAATAACATTGGTACTAAATGTAGATACATTGATCTGTGGGAATGAATCAATATATTACATTACATAGAATGTAGATATAGTACCAATGATATTGTTATTGAATGTACATTGATCTGTGGGAACGAATCAGTATGTTACATTATATCTAATGTAGATATGGTAATAATGATATCGTTATTAAATGTACATACCATATCTAATGTAGATATAGTGCTAATGATATTGTTATTAAATGTACAGTGATCTGTGGGAATGAATCAGTTTATTACATTATATCGAATGTAGATATAGTAATAGTGATATTGTTATTAAATGTACATTGATCTGTCGAAATGAATCAGTATATTACATTATATCGAATGCAGATATAGTACCAATGATATTGTTATTAAATGTACATTGGTCTGTGGGAAGTAATCAGTATATCACGTTATATCTAGTGTACATATGGTAATAATGACATTGGTACTAAATGTAGGTACATTAATCTGTTGGAATGTATCACTATACGACATTATATCTAATGTAGATATGGTAATAATGATATTGTTATTAAATGTACATTGATCTGTGGGAATGAATCAGTATATTACATTATATCGAATGTAGATATGGTAATAATGACATTGGTATTAAATGTAGCTACATTGATCTGCGGGAATGAATCAGTATATTACATTATATCGAATGTAGATATAGCACTAATGATATTGTTATTAAATGTATATTGATCTGTGGGAAGGAATCAGTATATTACATTATATCTAATGTAGATATGGTAATAATGAGATTGTTATTAAATGTACATTACATATCTAATGTAGATGTAGTACTAATGATATTGTTATTAAATGTACATTGATCTGTGGGAATGAATCAGTATATTACATATCTAATGTAGATATAGTACTAATGATATGGTTACTAAATGTGCATTGATCTGTGAGAAGTAATCAGTATATTACATTGTTTCGAATGTAGATATGGTAATAATAATATTGTTATTAAATGTACATTCCATATCTAATGTAGATATAGTACTAATGATATGGTTATTAAATGTACATTGATCTGAGGGAATGAATCAATACATTACATTATATCGAATGTAGATATGGTAATAATGACATTGGTATTAAATGTAGCTACATTGATCTGCGGGAATGAATCAGTATATTACATTATATCGAATGTAGATAAAGTACTAATGATATTGTTATTAAATGTACATTGATCTGTGGGAAGGAATCAGTATATTACATTATATCTAATGTAAATACGGTAAAAATGATATTGTTTTTTAATGTACATTACATATTTAATGTAGATATAGTACTAATGATATTGTTATTAAATATACATTCATCTGAGGGAATGAATCTGTATATGACATTATATCTAATGTAGATATAGTAATAATGATATTGTTATTAAATGTACATTGATTTGTGGGAATGAATCAGTATATTACATTATATCTAGTGTAGATATGGTAATAATGACATTGGTACTAAATGTAGATACATTGATCTGCGGGAATGAATCAATATATTACATTACATAGAATGTAGATATAGTACCAATGATATTGTTATTGAATGTACATTGATCTGTGGGAACGAATCAGTATGTTACATTATATCTAATGTAGATATGGTAATAATGATATCGTTATTAAATGTACATACCATATCTAATGTAGATATAGTGCTAATGATATTGTTATTAAATGTACAGTGATCTGTGGGAATGAATCAGTTTATTACATTATATCGAATGTAGATATAGTAATAATGATATTGTTATTAAATGTACATTGATCTGTCGAAATGAATCAGTATATTACATTATATCGAATGCAGATATAGTACCAATGATATTGTTATTAAATGTACATTGGTCTGTGGGAAGTAATCAGTATATCACGTTATATCTAGTGTACATATGGTAATAATGACATTGGTACTAAATGTAGGTACATTGATCTGTTGGAATGTACCACTATATGACATTATATCTAATGTAGATATGGTAATAATGATATTGTTATTAAATGTACATTGATCTGTGGGAATGAATCAGTATATTACATTATATCGAATGTAGATATGGTAATAATGACATTGGTATTAAATGTAGCTACATTGATCTGCGGGAATGAATCAGTATATTACATTACATCGAATGTAGATATAGCACTAATGATATTGTTATTAAATGTACATTGATCTGTGGGAAGGAATCGGTATATTACATTATATCTAATGTAGATATGGTAATAATGATATGGTTATTGAATGTACATTGGTCTGCGGGAAGGAATCAGTATATTACATTATATCTAGTGTAGATATGGTAATAATAACA
This sequence comes from Osmia lignaria lignaria, assembly GCF_051020975.1. NCBI lineage: Eukaryota > Metazoa > Arthropoda > Insecta > Hymenoptera > Megachilidae > Osmia > Osmia lignaria. The sequence goes on along the minus strand of NC_135046.1, from coordinate 456,060 downwards.
TTGGTACTAAATGTAGATACATTGATCTGTGGGAATGAATCAATATATTACATTACACAGAATGTAGATATAGTACCAATGATATTGTTATTGAATGTACATTGATCTGTGGGAACGAATCAGTATGTTACATTATATCTAATGTAGATATGGTAATAATGATATCGTTATTAAATGTACATACCATATCTAATGTAGATATAGTGCTAATGATATTGTTATTAAATGTACAGTGATCTGTGGGAATGAATCAGTTTATTACATTATATCGAATGTAGATATAGTAATAGTGATATTGTTATTAAATGTACATTGATATGTCGAAATGAATCAGTATATTACATTATATCGAATGCAGATATAGTACCAATGATATTGTTATTAAATGTACATTGGTCTGTGGGAAGTAATCAGTATATCACGTTATATCTAGTGTACATATGGTAATAATGACATTGGTACTAAATGTAGGTACATTAATCTGTTGGAATGTATCACTATACGACATTATATCTAATGTAGATATGGTAATAATGATATTGTTATTAAATGTACATTGATCTGTGGGAATGAATCAGTATATTACATTATATCGAATGTAGATATGGTAATAATGACATTGGTATTAAATGTAGCTACATTGATCTGCGGGAATGAATCAGTATATTACATTATATCGAATGTAGATATAGCACTAATGATATTGTTATTAAATGTACATTGATCTGTGGGAAGGAATCAGTATATTACATTATATCTAATGTAGATATAGTACCAATGATATTGTTATTAAATGTACATTGATCTGTGGGAATGGATCTGTATATTACATTATATCTAATGTACGTATGGTATTAATGACATTGGTATTAAATGTAGCTACATTGATCTGTGGGAATGAATCAGTATATTACATTATATCGTATGTAGATATAGTGCTAATGATATTGTTATTAAATGTACATTGGTCTGTTGGAAGGAATCAGTATATTACATTATATCTAATGTAGATATGGTAATAATGAGATTGTTATTAAATGTACATTACATATCTAATGTAGATGTAGTACTAATGATATTGTTATTAAATGTACATTGATCTGTGGCAATGAACCTGTATATAACATTATATGTAATGTAGACATAGTACTGATGATATTGTTATTAAATGTACATTGATCTGTGGGAGTGAATCCGTATATTACATTATATCGAATGTAGATATGGTACTGATGATATTGTTATTAAATGTACATTGATCTGTGGGAATGAGTCTGTATATGACATTATATCTAATGTAGATATAGTAATAATGATATTGTTATTAAATGTACATTGATTTGTGGGAATGAATCAGTATATTACATTATATCTAGTGTAGATATGGTAATAATGACATTGGTACTAAATGTAGATACATTGATCTGTGGGAATGAATCAATATACTACATTACATAGAATGTAGATATAGTACCAATGATATTGTTATTGAATGTACATTGATCTGTGGGAAGGAATCAGTATGTTACATTATACCTAATGTAGATATGGTACCAATGATATTGTTATTAAATGTACAATGATGTGTGGGAAGGAATCAGTATATTACGTTATATCTAATGTAGGTATGGTAATAATGATATTGTTATCAAGTGTACAATACATATCTAATGTAGATATGGTAATAATGATATTGTTTTTAAATGTATATTACATATCTAATGTAGATATATAGTAATAATGATATTGTTATTAAATGTACATTGACCTGTGGGGAGGTATCAGCATATTACATTTTGTCCAATGTAGATATGATAATAATGATATTGTTATTAAATGTACATTGATCTGTGGGAAGGAATCAGTATATTACATTATATCGAATGCAGATATAGTACCAATGATACTGTTATTAAATGTACATTGGTCTGTGGGAAGTAATCAGTATATCACGTTATATCTAGTGTACATATGGTAATAATGACATTGGTACTAAATGTAGGTACAATAATCTGTTGGAATGTATCGCTATACGACATTATATCTAATGCAGATATAGTAATAATGATATTGTTATTAAATGTACATTGATCTGTGGGAATGAATCAGTATATTACGTTATAACCAATGTAGATATAGTACCAATGATATTGATATTAAATGTACATTTATCTGCTGGAAGGAATCAGTATATTACATTATATCTAATGTAGATATAGTACAAATGATATGATTATTAAATGTACATTGATCTGTGGGAATGAATCAGTATATTACATTATATCGAATGTAGATATAGTACTAATGATATTGTTATTAAATGTACATTGATCTGTGGGAAGGAATCAGTATATTACATTATATCTAATGTAAATATGGTAAAAATGATATTGTTTTTTAATGTACATTACATATTTAATGTAGATATAGTACTAATGATATTGTTATTAAATGTACATTGATCTGTGGGAATGAATCTGTATATGACATTATATCTAATGTAGATATAGTAATAATGACATTGTTAATAAATGTACATTGATTTGTGGGAATGAATCAGTATATTACATTATATCTAGTGTAGATATGGTAATAATGACATTGGTACTAAACGTAGGTACATTGATCTGTGGGAATGAATCAATATATTACATTACATAGAATGTAGATATAGTACCAATGATATTGTTATTAAATGTACATTGATCTGTCGGAAGGAATCAGTATATTGCATTATATCTAATGTAGATATGGTAATAATGATATTGTTATCAAATGTACAATACATATCTAATGTAGATATGGTAATAATGATATTGTTATTAAATGTACATTGATCTGTTGGAAGGAATCAGTATATTACATTATATCTAATGTAGATATGGTAATAATGAGATTGTTATTAAATGTACATGACATATCTAAGGTAGATATAGTACTAATGATATTGTTATTAAATGTACATTGATCTGTGGGAATGAATCAGTATATTACATTATATCGAATGTAGATATAGTGCTAATGATATTGTTATTAAATGTACATTGATCTGTGGGAATGAATCAGTATATTACATTATATCGAATGTAGATATGGTACTGATGATATTGTTATTAAATGTCCACTGATCTGTGGGAAGGCACCAGTACATTATATTATATCGAATGTAGATATGGTAATAATGATATGGTTAGTAAATGTACATTGGTCTGTGGGGAGGAATCAGTATATTACATATCTAATGTAGATATAGTACCAATGATATTGTTATTAAATGTACATTGATCTGTGGGAAGGAATCAGTATGTTACATTATATCTAATGTAGATATGGTAATAATGATATCGTTATTAAATGTACATTGATCTGTCAGAATGAATCAGTATATTACATTATATCGAATGCAGATATAGTACCAATGATATTGTTATTAAACGTACATTGGTCTGTGGGATGTAATCAGTATATCACGTTATATCTAGTGTACATATGGTAATAATGACATTGGTACTAAATGTGGGTACATTAATCTGTTGGAATGTATCACTATACGACATTATATCTAATGTAGATATGGTAATAATGATATTGTTATTAAATGTACATTGATCGGTGGGAATGAATCAGTATATTACATTATAGCCAATGTAGATATAGTACCAATGATATTGATATTAAATGTACATTTATCTGTTGTAAGGAATCAGTATATTACATTTTATCTAATGTAGATATAGTACTAATGATATGGTTACTAAATGTGCTTTGACCTGTGAGAAGTAATCAGTATATTACATTGTATCGAATGTAGATATAGTACTAATGATATTGTTATTAAATGTACATTGATCTGTGGGAAGGAATAAGTATATTACATATTTAATGTAGATATAGTACTAACGATATTGTTATTAAATGTACATTGATCTGTGGGAACGAATAAGTATATTACATTATATCTAATGTAGATATGGTAATAATGATATTGTTATTGAATGTACATTGATCTGTTGGAAGGAATCAGTATATTACATTATATCTAGTGTAGATATGGTTATAGTGACATTGGTACTAAATGTAGGTACATTGATCTGTTGGAATGTACCACTATATGCCATTATATCTAATGTAGATATGGTAATAATGATATTGTTATTAAATGTACATTGATCTGTGGGAATGAATCAGTATATTACATTATATCGAATGTAGATATGGTAATAATGACATTGGTATTAAATGTAGCTACATTGATCTGCGGGAATGTATCAGTATATTACATTACATCGAATGTAGATATAGCACTAATGATATTGTTATTAAATGTACATTGATCTGTGGGAAGGAATCGGTATATTACATTATATCTAATGTAGATATGGTAATAATGATATGGTTATTGAATGTACATTGGTCTGCGGGAAGGAATCAGTATATTACATTATATCTAGTGTAGATATGGTAATAATAACATTGGTACTAAATGTAGATACATTGATCTGTGGGAATGAATCAATATATTACATTACATAGAATGTAGATATAGTACCAATGATATTGTTATTGAATGTACATTGATCTGTGGGAACGAATCAGTATGTTACATTATATCTAATGTAGATATGGTAATAATGATATCGTTATTAAATGTACATACCATATCTAATGTAGATATAGTGCTAATGATATTGTTATTAAATGTACAGTGATCTGTGGGAATGAATCAGTTTATTACATTATATCGAATGTAGATATAGTAATAGTGATATTGTTATTAAATGTACATTGATCTGTCGAAATGAATCAGTATATTACATTATATCGAATGCAGATATAGTACCAATGATATTGTTATTAAATGTACATTGGTCTGTGGGAAGTAATCAGTATATCACGTTATATCTAGTGTACATATGGTAATAATGACATTGGTACTAAATGTAGGTACATTAATCTGTTGGAATGTATCACTATACGACATTATATCTAATGTAGATATGGTAATAATGATATTGTTATTAAATGTACATTGATCTGTGGGAATGAATCAGTATATTACATTATATCGAATGTAGATATGGTAATAATGACATTGGTATTAAATGTAGCTACATTGATCTGCGGGAATGAATCAGTATATTACATTATATCGAATGTAGATATAGCACTAATGATATTGTTATTAAATGTACATTGATCTGTGGGAAGGAATCAGTATATTACATTATATCTAATGTAGATATAGTACCAATGATATTGTTATTAAATGTACATTGATCTGTGGGAATGGATCTGTATATTACATTATATCTAATGTACGTATGGTATTAATGACATTGGTATTAAATGTAGCTACATTGATCTGTGGGAATGAATCAGTATATTACATTATATCGTATGTAGATATAGTGCTAATGATATTGTTATTAAATGTACATTGGTCTGTTGGAAGGAATCAGTATATTACATTATATCTAATGTAGATATGGTAATAATGAGATTGTTATTAAATGTACATTACATATCTAATGTAGATGTAGTACTAATGATATTGTTATTAAATGTACATTGATCTGTGGCAATGAACCTGTATATAACATTATATGTAATGTAGACATAGTACTGATGATATTGTTATTAAATGTACATTGATCTGTGGGAGTGAATCCGTATATTACATTATATCGAATGTAGATATGGTACTGATGATATTGTTATTAAATGTACACTGATCTGTGGGAATGAATCAGTATATTACATTATATCGAATGTAGATATAGTACTAATGATATTGTTATTAAATGTACATTGATCTGTGGGAATGAATCTGTATATGACATTATATCTAATGTAGATATAGTAATAATGATATTGTTATTAAATGTACATTGATTTGTGGGAATGAATCAGTATATTACATTATATCTAGTGTAGATATGGTAATAATGACATTGGTACTAAATGTAGATACATTGATCTGTGGGAATGAATCAATATACTACATTACATAGAATGTAGATATAGTACCAATGATATTGTTATTGAATGTACATTGATCTGTGGGAAGGAATCAGTATGTTACATTATACCTAATGTAGATATGGTACCAATGATATTGTTATTAAATGTACAATGATGTGTGGGAAGGAATCAGTATATTACGTTATATCTAATGTAGGTATGGTAATAATGATATTGTTATCAAGTGTACAATACATATCTAATGTAGATATGGTAATAATGATATTGTTTTTAAATGTATATTACATATCTAATGTAGATATATAGTAATAATGATATTGTTATTAAATGTACATTGACCTGTGGGGAGGTATCAGCATATTACATTTTGTCCAATGTAGATATGATAATAATGATATTGTTATTAAATGTCCACTGATCTGTGGGAAGGCACCAGTACATTATATTATATCGAATGTAGATATGGTAATAATGATATGGTTAGTAAATGTACATTGGTCTGTGGGGAGGAATCAGTATATTACATTATATCTAGTGTAGATGTGGTAATAATGACGTTGGTACTAAATGTAGGTACATTGATCTGTTGGAATGTATCACTATACGACATTATATCTAATGTAGATTTAGTACTAATGATATTGTTATTAAATGTACATTGATCTGTGGCAATGAATCTGTATATAACATTATATGTAATGTAGACATAGTACTGATGATATTGTTATTAAATGTACATTGATCTGTGGGAGTGAATCCGTATATTACATTATATCGTATGTAGATATGGTACTGATGATATTGTTATTAAATGTACACTGATCTGTGGGAATGAATCAGTATATTACATTATATCGAATGTAGATATAGTACTAATGATATTGTTATTAAATGTACATTGATCTGTGGGAATGAATCAGTATATTACATATCTAATGTAGATATAGTACCAATGATATTGTTATTAAATGTACATTGATCTGTGGGAACGAATCAGTATGTTACATTATATCTAATGTAGATATGGTAATAATGATATCGTTATTAAATGTACATACCATATCTAATGTAGATATAGTGCTAATGATATTGTTATTAAATGTACAGTGATCTGTGGGAATGAATCAGTTTATTACATTATATCGAATGTAGATATAGTAATAGTGATATTGTTATTAAATGTACATTGATCTGTCGAAATGAATCAGTATATTACATTATATCGAATGCAGATATAGTACCAATGATATTGTTATTAAATGTACATTGGTCTGTGGGAAGTAATCAGTATATCACGTTATATCTAGTGTACATATGGTAATAATGACATTGGTACTAAATGTAGGTACATTAATCTGTTGGAATGTATCACTATACGACATTATATCTAATGTAGATATGGTAATAATGATATTGTTATTAAATGTACATTGATCTGTGGGAATGAATCAGTATATTACATTATATCGAATGTAGATATGGTAATAATGACATTGGTATTAAATGTAGCTACATTGATCTGCGGGAATGAATCAGTATATTACATTATATCGAATGTAGATATAGCACTAATGATATTGTTATTAAATGTACATTGATCTGTGGGAAGGAATCAGTATATTACATTATATCTAATGTAGATATGGTAATAATGAGATTGTTATTAAATGTACATTACATATCTAATGTAGATGTAGTACTAATGATATTGTTATTAAATGTACATTGATCTGTGGGAATGAATCAGTATATTACATATCTAATGTAGATATAGTACTAATGATATGGTTACTAAATGTGCATTGATCTGTGAGAAGTAATCAGTATATTACATTGTATCGAATGTAGATATGGTAATAATAATATTGTTATTAAATGTACATTCCATATCTAATGTAGATATAGTACTAATGATATGGTTATTAAATGTACATTGATCTGAGGGAATGAATCAATACATTACATTATATCGAATGTAGATATGGTAATAATGACATTGGTATTAAATGTAGCTACATTGATCTGCGGGAATGAATCAGTATATTACATTATATCGAATGTAGATAAAGTACTAATGATATTGTTATTAAATGTACATTGATCTGTGGGAAGGAATCAGTATATTACATTATATCTAATGTAAATACGGTAAAGATGATATTGTTTTTTAATGTACATTACATATTTAATGTAGATATAGTACTAATGATATTGTTATTAAATATACATTCATCTGAGGGAATGAATCTGTATATGACATTATATCTAATGTAGATATAGTAATAATGATATTGTTATTAAATGTACATTGATTTGTGGGAATGAATCAGTATATTACATTATATCTAGTGTAGATATGGTAATAATGACATTGGTACTAAATGTAGATACATTGATCTGTGGGAATGAATCAATATATTACATTACATAGAATGTAGATATAGTACCAATGATATTGTTATTGAATGTACATTGATCTGTGGGAACGAATCAGTATGTTACATTATATCTAATGTAGATATGGTAATAATGATATCGTTATTAAATGTACATACCATATCTAATGTAGATATAGTGCTAATGATATTGTTATTAAATGTACAGTGATCTGTGGGAATGAATCAGTTTATTACATTATATCGAATGTAGATATAGTAATAATGATATTGTTATTAAATGTACATTGATCTGTCGAAATGAATCAGTATATTACATTATATCGAATGCAGATATAGTACCAATGATATTGTTATTAAATGTACATTGGTCTGTGGGAAGTAATCAGTATATCACGTTATATCTAGTGTACATATGGTAATAATGACATTGGTACTAAATGTAGGTACATTGATCTGTTGGAATGTACCACTATATGACATTATATCTAATGTAGATATGGTAATAATGATATTGTTATTAAATGTACATTGATCTGTGGGAATGAATCAGTATATTACATTATATCGAATGTAGATATGGTAATAATGACATTGGTATTAAATGTAGCTACATTGATCTGCGGGAATGAATCAGTATATTACATTACATCGAATGTAGATATAGCACTAATGATATTGTTATTAAATGTACATTGATCTGTGGGAAGGAATCGGTATATTACATTATATCTAATGTAGATATGGTAATAATGATATGGTTATTGAATGTACATTGGTCTGCGGGAAGGAATCAGTATATTACATTATATCTAGTGTAGATATGGTAATAATAACATTGGTACTAAATGTAGATACATTGATCTGTGGGAATGAATCAATATATTACATTACATAGAATGTAGATATAGTACCAATGATATTGTTATTGAATGTACATTGATCTGTGGGAACGAATCAGTATGTTACATTATATCTAATGTAGATATGGTAATAATGATATCGTTATTAAATGTACATACCATATCTAATGTAGATATAGTGCTAATGATATTGTTATTAAATGTACAGTGATCTGTGGGAATGAATCAGTTTATTACATTATATCGAATGTAGATATAGTAATAGTGATATTGTTATTAAATGTACATTGATCTGTCGAAATGAATCAGTATATTACATTATATCGAATGCAGATATAGTACCAATGATATTGTTATTAAATGTACATTGGTCTGTGGGAAGTAATCAGTATATCACGTTATATCTAGTGTACATATGGTAATAATGACATTGGTACTAAATGTAGGTACATTAATCTGTTGGAATGTATCACTATACGACATTATATCTAATGTAGATATGGTAATAATGATATTGTTATTAAATGTACATTGATCTGTGGGAATGAATCAGTATATTACATTATATCGAATGTAGATATGGTAATAATGACATTGGTATTAAATATAGCTACATTGATCTGCGGGAATGAATCAGTATATTACATTATATCGAATGTAGATATAGCACTAATGATATTGTTATTAAATGTACATTGATCTGTGGGAAGGAATCAGTATATTACATTATATCTAATGTAGATATAGTACCAATGATATTGTTATTAAATGTACATTGATCTGTGGGAATGGATCTGTATATTACATTATATCTAATGTACGTATGGTATTAATGACATTGGTATTAAATGTAGCTACATTGATCTGTGGGAATGAATCAGTATATTACATTATATCGTATGTAGATATAGTGCTAATGATATTGTTATTAAATGTACATTGGTCTGTTGGAAGGAATCAGTATATTACATTATATCTAATGTAGATATGGTAATAATGAGATTGTTATTAAATGTACATTACATATCTAATGTAGATGTAGTACTAATGATATTGTTATTAAATGTACATTGATCTGTGGGAATGAATCAGTATATTACATATCTAATGTAGATATAGTACTAATGATATGGTTACTAAATGTGCATTGATCTGTGAGAAGTAATCAGTATATTACATTGTATCGAATGTAGATATGGTAATAATAATATTGTTATTAAATGTACATTCCATATCTAATGTAGATATAGTACTAATGATATTGCTTTAAATGTACATTTATCTGTGGAAATTAATCAGTATATTACATTATATTGAATGTAGATGTAGTACTAATGATACGATTATTAAATGTACATTGATCTGAGGGAATGAATCAGTATATTACATTATATCTAATGTAGATATGGTAATAACGATATTGTTTTTAAATGTACATTACATATCTAATGTAGATATAGTGCTAATGATATTGTTATTAAATGTACACTGATCTGTGGGTAGCAATCAGTATATTACATTGTATCTCATGTAGATATTGTAATAATGATATTGTTATTAAATGTACATTGATCTGTGGGAATGGATCTGTATATTACATTATATCTACTGTACGTATGGTAATAATGACATTGGTATTAAATGTAGCTACATTGATCTGTGGGAATGAATCAGTATATTACATTATATCGAATGTAGATATAGTTCTAATGATATTGTTATTAAATGTACATTGATCTGTGGAAAGGAATCAGTATATTACATTATATCTAATGTAAATATGGTAAAAATGATATTGTTTTTTAATGTACATTACATATTTAATGTAGATATAGTACTAATGATATTGTTATTAAATGTACATTGATCTGTGGGAATGAATCTGTATATGACATTATATCTAATGTAGATATAGTAATAATGATATTGTTATTAAATGTACATTGATTTGTGGGAATGAATCAGTATATTACATTATATCTAATGTAGATATAGTACTAATGATATTGTTATTAAATGTACATTGATCTGTGGGAATGAATCAGTATATTACATATCTAATGTAGATATAGTAATAATGATATTGTTATTAAATGTACATTGATCTGTGGGAAGGGATCAGTATATCACATTATATCTAACGTAGATATGGTAATAATGATATTGTTTTTAAATGTATATTACATATCTAATGTAGATATATAGTAATAATGATATTGTTATTAAATGTACATTGATCTGTGGGAAGTGATCAGCATATTACATTATATCTAACGTAGATATGGTAATAATGATATTGTTTGTAATTGTATATTACATATCTAATGTAGATATAGTAATAATGATATTGTTATTAAATGTACATTGATCTGTGGGAAGGTATCAGCATATTACATTTTGTCCAATGTAGATATGGTAATAATGATATTGTTATTAAATGTACATTGATCTGTGGGAAGGAATCAGTATATTACATTATACCTAATGTAAATATGGTAAAAATGATATTGTTTTTTAATGTACATTAAATATTTAATGTAGATATAGTACTAATGATATTGTTATTAAATGTACATTGATCTGTGGGAATGAATCTGTATATGACATTATATCTAATGTAGATATAGTAATAATGATATTGTTATTAAATGAACATTGATTTGTGGGAATGAATCAGTATATTACATTATATCTAGTGTAGATATGGTAATAATGACATTGGTACTAAACGTAGGTACATTGATCTGTGGGAATGAATCAATATATTACATTACATAGAATGTAGATATAGTACCAATGATATTGTTATTAAATGTACATTGATCTGTCGGAAGGAATCAGTATATTGCATTATATCTAATGTAGATATGGTAATAATGATGTGGTTAATAAATGTACATTGATCTGTGGGAAGGAATCAGTATATTACATTATATCTAATGTAGATATGGTAATAACGATATTGTTATTAAATGTACATTGATCTGTCGGAATGAATCAGTATATTACATTATATGGAATGCAGATATAGTACCAATGATATTGTTATTAAATGTACATTGATCCGTGGGAAGGAATCAGTATATTACATTATATCTAATGTAAATATGGTAAAAATGATATTGTTTTTTAATGTACATTACATATTTAATGTAGATATAGTACTAATTATATTGTTATTAAACGTACATTGATCTGTGGGAATGAATCTGTATATGACATTATATCTAATGTAGATATAGTAATAATGATATTGTTATTAAATGTACATTGATCTGTGGGAATGAATCAGTATATTACATTATATCTAGTGTAGATATGGTAATAATGACATTGGTATTAAACGTAGGTACATTGATCTGTTGGAATGTGCCACTATATGACATTATATCTAATGTAGATATGGTAATAATGATATGGTTATTGAATGTACATTGGTCTGCGGGAAGGAATCAGTATATTACATTATATCTAATGTAGATATGGTAATAATGATGTGGTTAATAAATGTACATTGATCTGTGGGAAGGAATCAGTATATTACATTATATCTAATGTAGATATGGTAATAATGGTATTATTATTAAATGTACACTACATATCTAATGTAGATACAGTACTAATGATATTGTTATTAAATGTACATTGATCTGTGGGAAGGAATAAGTATATTACATATTTAATGTAGAAATAGTACTAACGATATTGTTATTAAATGTACATTGATCTGTGGGAACGAATAAGTATATTACATTATATCTAATGTAGATATGGTAATAATGATATTGTTATTAAATGTACATTGATCTGTTGTAAGGAATCAGTATATTACATTATATCTAGTGTAGATATGGTAATAGTGACATTGGTATTAAATGTAGGTACATTGATCTGTTGGAATGTACCACTATATGACATTATATCTAATGTAGATATGGTAATAATGATATCGTTATTAAATGTACATACCATATCTAATGTAGATATAGTGCTAATGACATTGTTATTAAATGTACAGTGATCTGTGGGAATGAATCAGTTCATTACATTATATCGAATGTAGATATAGTAATAATGATATCGTTATTAAATGTACATTGATCTGTCGGAATGAATCAGTATATTACATTATATCGAATGCAGATATAGTACCAATGATATTGTTATTAAATGTACATTGGTCTGTGGGAAGTAATCAGTATATCACGTTATATCTAGTGTACATATGGTAATAATGACATTGGTACTAAATGTAGGTACATTAATCTGTTGGAATGTATCACTATACGCCATTATATCTAATGTAGATATGGTAATAATGATATTGTTATTAAATGTACATTGATCTGTGGGAATGAATCAGTATATTAGATTATAACCAATGTAGATATAGTACCAATGATATTGATATTAAATGTACATTTATCTGTTGTAAGGAATCAGTATATTACATTATATCTAATGTAGATATAGTACTAATGATATGGTTACTAAATGTGCATTGACCTGTGAGAAGTAATCAGTATATTACATTGTATCGAATGTAGATATGGTAATAATAATATTGTTATTAAATGTACATTCCATATGTAATGTAGATATAGTACTAATGATATTGCTTTAAATGTACATTTATCTGTGGAAATTAATCAGTATATTACATTATATCGAATGTAGATATAGTACTAATGATATGATTATTAAATGTACATTGATCTGTGGGAATGAATCAGTACATTACATTATATCTAATGTAGATATGGTAATAATGATATTGTTTTTAAATGTACATTACATATCTAATGTAGATATAGTGCTAATGATATGATTATTAAATGTACATTGATCTGTGGGAATGAATCAATATATTACATTATATCGAATGTAGATATGGTAATAATGACATAGGTATTAAATGTAGCTACATTGATCTGTGGGAATGAATCAGCATATTACATTATATCGAATGTAGATATAGTACTAATGATATTGTTATTAAATGTACATTGATCTGTGGGAAGGAATCAGTATATTACATTATATCTAATGTAGATATAGTACTAATGATATTGTAATTAAATGTAAATTACACATCTAAGGTAGATATGGTACTAATGATATTGTTATCAAATGTACATTACACATCTAAGGTAGATATAGTACTAATGATATTGTTATTAAATGTACATTGATCTGTGGGAATGAATCAGTACATTACATTATATCTAATGTAGATATGGTAATAATGATATTGTTTTTAAATGTGAATTGCATATCTAATGTAGATATAGTGCTAATGATATGATTATTAAATGTACATTGATCTGTGGGAATGAATCAATATATTACATTATATCGAATGTAGATATGGTAATAATGACATAGGTATTAAATGTAGCTATATTGATCTGTGGGAATGAATCAGCATATCACATTATATCGAATGTAGATATAGTACTAATGATATTGTTATTAAATGTACATTGATCTGTGGGAAGGAATCAGTATATTACATTATATCTAATGTAGATATAGTACTAATGATATTGTAATTAAATGTAAATTACACATCTAAGGTAGATATGGTACTAATGATATTGTTATCAAATGTACATTACACATCTAAGGTAGATATAGTACTAATGATGTTGTTATTAAATGTACATTGATCTGTGGGAATGGATCTGTATATTACATTATATCTAATGTACGTATGGTAATAATGATATTGTTTTTAAATGTGAATTGCATATCTAATGTAGATATAGTACTAATGATATTGTTATTAAATGTACATTGATCTGTGGGAATGAATCTGTGAATGACATTGTTTCGTCCCGGCGGAAAATTTGAAATTTATCCGCCTTCCGTCCCTTATCAAGCCCTTTTGGGTTACGAGAATTTCTCATGTAAGGGGCGTACAGGCGGGTGTTTCGGTTTTCCGCCAACCTTTTCGTTCCTCCTCGACCTTGTACATTCTTGTCAAGCCTTTCGAGGTTACGAGAATTTCTCATGCAGGGATGTACAGGGAAGAGTTTGAGTTTAATTCTTTCCATTTTTGACTTCCTCTATCGCTTTCTCTTCTTTACCTGCTCTGCCCTGGAATCGTGTGTCTTGTCAAGCTCTTTCGATGGTTACGAGAATTTCTCAGGTCAGATCGTTCCACCGTACGAGGTATCGATATCATTCACTATTAAATACTATTTTCGTTTATTACAATTTCGCAATTCCAGTTTCTTTCCATCATCCGAAGGGCACCTTGGTCCAGCTCTTTCGAGAGTTACGAGAATTTCTCAGGCTGGGATGTACCGCAGGCGGAATCCGCCAATCGTATAGTTAAATTTGGCGAGCGAAATTGTTATAATCATTTTTACGCGCCCGGTAATATACTCGTCGGTTTCAGTTGTGATATCAGAGCGTTTTATATTCATATATATATACCTTGTTAACTAATCTTAAGCATCTTTACACTTGTTCACCTTTTTGCAGAACTGGTAATTTTCAATTTAACCAAATTTCTAAATTATTGAACTCACACTTTTGGCTACTATCTGATTTTCATTCACGATTAAACCAGTTTCATTTAGTTAAACAGTTTCCGTTTATTTCGAACACACCTCGCAGGTTTCAGTTAAAACACGCCTACCAACATACCCAGATTCAAGGAGGGTCCCGTACGGGACTAAGCGTTGAACGAACCCAACGAAGGGCTAATAATTATAATCTTTTAACATCTTATCAATTTTGTCTTTCGTTTTTTTATTTGTCGAGAGCGTTAACACGCTCGAGACTGGTGGCAGCGATACCAACCATCTCGCTAAAATAGGGAAGCAGGAATTAGGGGTTGAATTCCAACCAATTAATCGAAATTTAACTACCTATAAATCCACTTGTTATCTTTCCTTTTTACGTTGCGCGCGTGCGACGGCGCAACGTAACAAAATTTTGGTGGCAGCGGTGGGATACTCAGCGCTGGCTCATTGAATCTGTGTAATTTGAGGTGTTTGAAAATTTTTCGTATTTCCGTATTAATCACTTTTACAATCTCTGAAATCACAATTGAGGCAAAACCGGGACATTATAGATACCCCCTTTTGTCAGACTTGCCGCACTGCGAAAGTGAATTATTATTTGTGTAATTTGTGAAATTATTATTTATATCATATTTATATACATATATGTGTGTTGCGATAATTGCTCATCTAAAGTGAATTCAAAATTTCAAATATCTGGTTCGAGTCAAAATTATTTATTTATTTAATTGTTTATTTATTTATTTATTCATTCAATTATTTATTTAATTTATTTTGTGTTTTGTCGAAATTTCTGTTTCATTGAAATTAATTCTGATATATTTTCCGATATATTGAACAATTATCGCCAAATCTTTGCTTTTTCCGTATTCTGATATTTTTGATATTTTTGATTTTGATCTATTTGATTTGAATACTGGTTGTTATATATTCTATATTTTTGTGTTTGTATCTTTATATATATTTGAATTTGAATCCGTATACATTTTTCGCGTACAAAAATTTTTCAAAATGCAAAATCCGATTGACGCTGGCGAAGGCCCGAGCGGAGAGAGACCGCGATCACCCGAGAATGCCGGTGAATTATCTGATACCTGGCGAGATACCCGAAATGTCGGTTTTGAAACGCGTAGAAACGATGATCGCGACCACGGCGATTTATCCACTATGGTTATGGAAAGCTTTGCCGTGCAACAAGCCGCCCACCACGTTCCGATTTTTGATGGACGGAATATCCGTCTCCGGGACTTTATAAGCGAAATACAATACCATTACGATAGTCTACCACCTACGGGAAGAAGAACTTTCCTTCGACTCGTAATTTCGCGTCTAAGGGGGGAGGCACGCGACAGCGTTGACGGTCTACGTTTTCTCACCATAGGAGAATTAGTCCGGCACTTAAAATATCGTTTCACGCCGGAGAAAACGTTCAATGACTATTATCGACAATTAACCGAAATACGCATGCGACGCGACGAGTCAGTATTTGCGTTCCACGACCGAATAAGAGCAGTGTTAACGGGTATCGAAGATGTGCTCAGAAGAGATTACGGGTCAGAGGCTACTGGGATGATTAAGCCGGTAAACTTGACCGCGATAGATGCGTTCATCTATGGATTGCCCGATGAACTTGCGAGAGCGGTTGAAGCGCGCAATCCGAAAACGTTAAAGGACGCGGTAGAAGTCGCCGTTCAGGTAGAAAACCTGAAAAGCATCGCGTGATTATTACTATCGTCCAGCTTATGAGTCGCGTAGAGAACATTACGATGACTATCGACCGCGATATCAGAGTCCGGATCGTGATAGATCGTACCCTCCGCGATATAACAGCTTTTCACCATCTAGACGTGAGCAATCGCCGGAGCGCACGAATTTCGGAGCTCCGATCAGAGACGCGGGTAGAACGCGAGAATTTCGACCATCGAGCCCGATACGAACTTTCCGGGCAGATTCGGCAGTTAGAATGGCTCCGCACTACTGTCCAGACTGTCGCTGTGGAGGAAGATCGCCCACAAGGCGCGAATCTCCAGAACCGCGCTCGCGTAATGATCATCGTAGACCGCGTACACCACCGTTGGAGGAACCGGTACCCGGTCCCTTGCGTGAACGGCTAAGATCGCCGTCACCAGATCCACGCGGTAATTTAAACTTGGGTGCGACTCGCCGGACGGACGCGACGACGAGCCTAAACCCGCAAGAGCGTCAACCCAAGGTTCAGTTTCAAAAGAGACGGTTCTTGCGATAGAAGCAAAGCGTGCAACACCAATCGTGAAAATTCCTTCAGATGACTTAGAACCAGGAACCGCGTTATTTCTTGTTGACACCGGCGCGGAAATAAATCTAATCAAATTAAATCTTTTGAGAGCCGACTTACCAATCGCGACTCACGAGGCGACAATTATCTCAGGCATAACGCCGCAAAAAGATCGTACAATCGGCACAACGACCCTGCACGTGCAAGGGCAGCCTGTTCGCTTCCACGTAGTTCGGTCCGATTTTCCCTTGATAACCGATGGAATTTTGGGACAAGAGTATCTTCAACAGGAAGAGGCCGCGATATCGTTCGCGCATAATACACTCGTGACGCGTACCGAACCGATTAAGCCATTTCGTTTTATCAACTACAATACGTTAAACCATGCTGAACGTAGAGATTTGAAACCGCGCACTTACGTCATCAAAGCGCGCAGTAGGCAATCGATCGGTATTGACGTTGTTAATAATCATTTGCGAGAGGGCTATTTACCCCTGCTGGACACAGTGGACGGCTTGTATGTCGGCAGAGCCGCAGTGGCGGTAAACGACCAGGGGGTATGCCACGTTCTCGCGATTAACACCCTAGAGTGCGATTTGAAATTAGAGGTTCCACCACAAGAACTTATTCCCTTCGATTATCATAACTTTCCGGAAGAGTTAGACGACCCGGATACCGACCAAGACAATCCGGTAACAGCTGATCGAGTTACCGAGGTCCTCAATATGTTGCGTTTAGAGCACTTAAATTCCGAAGAACGTGATCACGTGTGCGACCTAGTAGAAGAGTTTCCGGAAAGATTCCACCTTCCGACGGATAGGCTAAAGGCAACTACCTTCATTAAACATAGTATTCCAACGGTTGACGAGGTGCCAATAAATACCAGGCAATATAGATTTCCTCCCGTCCATAAGGATGAGATAGAGAGGCAGATGCTAACCAAGTTAGCTAGCGGGATAATTGTTCCGTCGAATTCGCCATATAATTCTCCCCTGTGGATTGTTCCGAAGAAACCTGATTCTAAGGGCAATCCCAGGTGGAGAATGGTGATCGACTTCCGGAAATTGAATGAGAAGACCGTAGGCGACGCGTATCCACTACCGAATATGACTGAGATTCTCGATTTAATTGGAAACGCGCAATACTTTTCTGTTTTCGATCTCGCGAGCGGGTTTCAACAAATAGAGACGGACCCAAAAGACCGTCACAATACCGCGTTTAGCACACCTACGGGACATTATGAGTACGTTAGAATGCCCGAGGGATTGAAGAACGCGCCAGCAACCTTTCAACGATTAATGAATCAATTGCTTCGCGGTTTGCAAGGCATAGAATTATTTGTATACTTAGACGATATAGTCATCTTCGCGAAAACGTTGTAGGAACACGGAAAGAAGGTCCGACGCCTGTTTACGCGCCTGGCCGACGCCGGTTTAACCCTTCAGCCAGATAAATGCGAATTCTTGCGAACTGAGGTCGCGTATCTCGGATACGTGATCGGTAGAAACGGAGTCCGACCGGATCCAAAGAAAATATCCGCTGTTAAGAACTTTCCGCGACCCAGAAACACCAAGAACATTCGTCAATTTCTAGGCCTAGCGGGATACTACCGCCGATTCATTAAAAATTTTGCTGCTAAATCAAAACCGCTTTCTGATCTGCTGAAGAAAAACGTACCCTTTGTTTGGGGAAAAGAACAGCGAATAGCTTTTATCGCGTTAAGAAAAGCACTCTGCAGCGCACCGATCTTGCAATACCCCGATTTTCAGAAGTCGTTCACGCTCACTACGGACGCGTCGGACTTCGCTATCGGGGCGGTACTTAGTCAAGAGATCGACGGACACGATCTACCCGTCGCATACCTTTCGCGTACGCTCACAAAACCAGAGCGAAATTATTTCACTACCGAAAAAGAGTGTTTAGCGATTTTATACGCCGTGTTGCATTTTCGACCTTATCTTTACGGGCGTAAATTCAAACTAGTCAGCGATCATGAGCCTTTAAGATGGATCAATTCGATCAAGGATCCAGGGCAACGTCTAGTCCGTTGGCGTCTAAAGCTACGCGATTACGAATACGAATTCGTACATAAACTCGGTAAATTAAATACCAACGCGGACGCGCTTTCGAGAAATCCGGTTAATGAAGCTGAGCTGAATGAATCAGACGCTTTCACGTTATCTTCAAGTTCGGAAACCGAGCGGGAAAAGGAAGAACCGTCTTCCGTGATT
This sequence comes from Osmia lignaria lignaria, assembly GCF_051020975.1. Lineage (NCBI taxonomy): Eukaryota > Metazoa > Arthropoda > Insecta > Hymenoptera > Megachilidae > Osmia > Osmia lignaria. The sequence goes on along the minus strand of NC_135046.1, from coordinate 435,801 downwards.
AAATTAATCCATCGATTTTTAACGACTTCCGCGCAAGTTAAGGAAGCGCGACGAAGGTCAGGTTACGCGAACTTATTGCCGATATCGGAGTCTCCGCGGTCGTCTGACTCTGAAACACCGGCGGTCGTCGTTCGTAAGGGGCGAGGTAGGCCTCCCGGTACCAAAAACAAACCTAAACTAACACCTACTATAGACATTGAAGGAATAGCTACTCGTACACGTTTAAGTTCCGCAAAACAATCAGTTTCGTTAACTTCACCTGATATTCCCAAACCTACTATCATAGTAACGTCCAATACTCCGACAGACACTGACGTTACAACCGATAATCCGACAGACTTAGACACCGACTCTGACGCGGGAACACCGATTTACTTGCGTAGGCGTAGCGTGTTGCCGGGCCTGGGGCTCAGTTCGCGTCAGCGAATTACAGGAGTGTCCCGGACTCCAGCACTCGACAGCGCTACCTCCGATTCAGATCAGGATTGTTTCAAAACACCGATCACAGATGAATCAAAAACGCGCTTCGAAGTACCATCAAACGAAAACGCGACAGATAAGAACCAAGCCAAAGCAGACGCTGACAACCTACACCATCCTGACGGATTATCGCATTTAACTAAAACCTTATCCGACACAGTAATCCATAGACCGTTACGACAATCACAACTACCAGCAGACCTACCATCAACTCCACCAATAGCTCTATCCACACCTAACAGAAACCGCCTCTCCGAAAAGGTTTCGGAACAGCAAGAGAATCAAATAATAATACCTGCAGATTTACCACCGATCGAGCGATCCACTAGCGATTCACTGGTAGACCTCGATTTGCTGTATCTAGACGCGCCGGAAAATAGAGCAACCGTAGGCGCGAAAACAGTACATTTCGCGTGTGAGAACTTAACTTACCATCGTGACAACTATGTTCACTTCATTAGTAAAGATTTATTGCTTACACCAATTAGTAGATTGCTTGTCGAAATAGGAATAATCGATTTTGAGACCTTTAAAGGCCCAGATTTGAAAGTTGGAACGATCTTTGTTACAAAACGCGGTAGCAACCACGTGTTTTCAATCGTGGTTAAAGATAACATCAACGACGATTTACCATTAGCTAGACTAGAATCAATTTTGAGCAAATTAAAACAGAAGATGTCTGAATTGAAAATCGAGTCATTCAGAATCTCTAGATTTGATGATTTGACCGAGAATTTGCCTCAGGATGTATTATCAAGCACCCTGCGGAAAATCTTCGGCCAATCAGGTATCAAGATTACGTTATGCTATGGTAGAGTCCAAATACCACCCACGGAGATTCGTCCGGATATCATCGCGGAATTACACAATAGTTTAGTGGGTGGACATAAAGGGGTAACAAAGACGTACCAACGAATTCGAGAACGTTTCTACTGGCCAAATATGCGACAACAGATTGAAGCTTACATACAGAATTGTCACAGTTGCCAGACGCGAAAAATATCGAGAAAACGTACGCGCGAACCGATGATCATAACAGATACACCGGTTGAACCATTCGCGAAAGTATCGTTAGACACAGTGGGTCCATTCCCGAGAACACCTGACGGGAATAATCATATACTGACTGTTCAAGACAATTTGACGAAATTCTGCATAGCTGTTCCGGTACCTAATATCCGAGCCGAAACAATAGCCCACGCACTAGTAACAAACCTTATCCTGCAATTCGGTGCCCCCAAGGTCATATTATCTGACCGAGGCACGAGTTTCCTAAACCGAGTCATTTCCGCCGTAGCTAAGATGTTTGGTATACATCACCTTACCACGTCTGGCTACAGACCTCAAACAAACGGTTCGTTAGAGCGTAGCCACGCAGTACTGGTGGACTACATTACTCATTATTTAGGAGATTTTGATGACTGGGATAGATTAGTGCCGTTTGCAATGTTCACTTATAATACCTCGGTACACGAAGGTACCAAGTTCACACCGTTTGAACTAGTGTATGGAAAACGCGCGCGCGCACCTACCGCGTTTCCTGCGAGCGACGACCTGCCTACCTACGAAGGATATGTTCGCGATTTAAACGATCGTCTGCACGAGATGCAAGGCATCGCGGGACAGAATCTCGTAGAAGCTAAAAAGCGTTCAAAAACCTATTACGACGCTACAGCTCGTCCGTTTAAGGGTCGCGTGGGGGACGTGGCATATGTCCTGGTTGAGCCGCGCAAGGGCAAGTTCGGCAAAAGATACCATGGACCGTATGAAATAATTGAATTTACTCCTAATAAAAACGTCGTGTTGAAGGATGAAATTGGAAACGTCTTCAGCAAACATATCGACAAACTAAAGTTCTGGAAATCTAGAAATGTCTGATCACTGCACAGTTGGCCGTCTACTCGTAAAATTCGAATTGATCGATGAAGGGGCAACATAGCTCCATCGAGGGCCGGCTGGCGTAGTGCATTCTACTTGAAATAAACAATCTTTTCAGGAGCAGTCCGAGCGTTAACACCGTATTCAAATCAAATCTAGCGTGCGATAACTTGATTTTTACACTGTATTTAAATAATCTAGGAATCAACCATTCATCATGGCATCTACGTCGAAGGCCGTGTATCGGAATACGGCGGAGGAAAACCGGGGGCGCCGAGTTTTTGTAACCAGGATCCCGAGTTTCACCAGGACCAGTGACTTCAAGGAGTACAGCCCGGACCAGGCGGTGGTTGTACGGAAGGCCACGGGGGCATATGCCTTCGTCACTTTTCCAACGGCAGCCCTAGCCGAGCGAGCCGTTCGGTGGGTGGAGGCCACGAAACCAGTATTCCATAAGCGGAAGGTCAAGGCGGCTGTGGCCGACGCGTGGAATGAGACAGCCCTACTTCGACCACGGGGCCGTCCAGACCCCTTCCCAGGATGGCAACCACGCCGAACACCAGCGTTACCTGTGGAAGTTCTGGCCAGAATCGCCGGGTTCCTATGCTTCTCAGACCGGGCAGCCATGGAAGGAGTTTGTCGGGCCTGGCGAGTGGGCGCCCTGGCCTCCTATACAAGCGAACGAGAGCTGTCCACCGCGGACTGGCGTTGGCCACAGGGATGGGCGCACCCCAGAATCACCACTGAAGTCTTCAACTGGGCAGTCCGCCGTATGGGCCCCTATGTCGCGACATTGCGTCTCGCGGCGGCGTTGTCGCGGATGACCCCGGCACTCCGGGAAATTAGACTCCGTGATTGCGCGTCGTTGTCGGCAGCACCGGTGGCCGCGTGTCTGGCGGCCCAGCGTTCGCTCGCGTCGATCGAGCTTTCCCAGTACCTCTGCCGAGCCGCTTGAAGCCCTACTACATAACGACGCCTTACATCAATCCGTCCGGGAAATGATCCTAGTCGACATTAACTTCACCACGACCACCGACGAGGACGGAGAGGAAGACGTTCCGGTTGCTGCCCCAGTACCGGATCCAGTCTTCGTCGAATTGGAACTAGGACCGGTGGAGATCGCGCGTACGCTGCCGGAATCCTTCCGACAGCTTACTGTCGCGCGTATGCAATTTTGTGGATGGGTGGATAGCACATTCATTCGACACGTGGGGGAACATCTCCAGCAACTATTGGAGCTTGACATCTCGGGATGCTCCAACGTGAGGGGCCAGTTTGCCCTGGAGCCCCTGGGTCACCTTCCAAGGCTGGAAAGGATTTCGCTAAACAATCTCCATCCATCGGTAACGGCACTGGCCCTAGCTACCGTGGAAACGTTACGGGAGGTACGAGCGCGGGACAGCCAAGGCGTATCGGACGAAGACACCACGGCCATCGTTCGTGGCTGCCTCCACCTGGACGTACTGGATGTGGAAGGTTGCTTGGGGGTGACCACGCAAACAGTCATAGAGGTCACGGATATCATCAGGAGGCAGGGCAGAGCTGCGGTGCTGCGTTTGTCGGTCGGCGGGACGAGCGCGGATCGTCGAGCGCGCGTCCGACCGAGCCTGATACTGCGGGTCGACTATGATCGGGTGTACCAACCGATCCTTCGCGACTTCTAGATTAAGCATCACCGAGGGCGGCGATGGTTTTAAGGGGGGAGGATTTGTTACGTCCCGGCGGAAAATTTGAAATTTATCCGCCTTGCGTCCCTTATCAAGCCCTTTTGGGTTACGAGAATTTCTCATGTAAGGGGCGTACAGGCGGGTGTTTCGGTTTTCCGCCAACCTTTTCGTTCCTCCTCGACCTTGTACATTCTTGTCAAGCCTTTCGAGGTTACGAGAATTTCTCATGCAGGGATGTACAGGGAAGAGTTTGAGTTTAATTCTTTTCCATTTTTGACTTCCTCTATCGCTTTCTCTTCTTTACCTGCTCTACCCTGGAATCGTGTATCTTGTCAAGCTCTTTCGAGGGTTACGAGAATTTCTCATGCGAGGTACACGAGGAAAGGTCGTTTCTATTTTTCTACTTTTCAATAGTTTACGTGACCCTCCTTGAAACTATCGTCGCCGGCCATTGTAATAAGAAGCTAATACGCACAAAAACTCGGGTTAGCTCGAGTGAGAGAGAGAGAGAGCCGTAGCAATAACACCAGCGCTGCGCAGTTAGCCAGTGCTTCGCATTTCGGGAATTTCCCTTGGTAACTGCGTAGAAACGGGAAAATCGTAATAACTCTTTTGTTAGAAACCTCTTTCTCACTCTGTTGCACAAAGCGTCAGCCGGTCCAACAAGGATCATCGTTACCTGATTGTAATAATAGTATGAGAGAGTGGATAGATGAAACAAATTTAAACAATGAGAGTAAGAATTGAGAACCCTTACGAAAGCGAACGTCGCGAACGTTCGACCGCCGTTCGAAAATCAAGGGTCGTTCGAAGCAATAAACACTATTGTATCGAAATTCTAAGAACTGCCTAGCGATAACGGCAAATTTTGAACAAAGGAACGTTCTCGAAGGAACGTTCGCCAGATCTAGAATTGTTTAAAATTTATAAAATGCGAAATGCCGAATATATCGAGGCGATAGTTTGATGCGCGATAGATTGCATAATTCGCCACGGCATTACAACCACCGTAAGCGCATCATCCGCTGTTAAACATATAACATCATACTGTTTTATTGCAAATCGGGGATGAACAATTTCGATCACGATATACGGATGACGGTTTCCTATCAAACCCGATATTTCACTTTTAATATATATTTCAATATCAAATCTCAAATTGCATTCCAATTAAACTAATAGTTACATCTCGAATAAATGCCGTTAATTAATTATATGTATAAAGAGAAATACTGCGTAGTTTCTGAAAACCGTTGAAACTATCATGGCGACGAATGAGAAAAGGAAGAAACACCAAAGAAAGGGGATGAAAGATCTTCGTCTAGCTCGCGCGTCTTAGCCAATCACCGGGCACGCGACACTTCCCAAAACGGGCTACGATTCGCCAAACCGTCCCCTCCAAGGACGATGTTCGCGCGACGGGCCCTTCGGCCGTCGATCGCGCATGAAATTTGTCACTCTTGATCGATCAATCGTAAGTACGTGATCGGGAGCCCGTGTGTCCGAGAGACAGAGTTATTCGGAAGTTCGCGATATTTTCTCTGCGGTAAAGTCCTCCGCGTAGCGAGGCAGAGTGCCGTGCGAGTTAAAATAATCGGTATTCTGAATAAGGACTCACAGACGCGCACGTAAAATCTTCTCTCTCCCTAAATTTCTATCTTTTCTTTCCGATTTTAAATCGTTTGCTCGCGTAGTTCTCGTACTAACTTCATATCGCGTAATTATATTCGTTGTAATTGTAATTAATCGTAAATCGTTATTCGTTTGTCTCTCGTCGACGTACTCGTCCGTAATAATCCGTTCTCGCCGCGACAAGTGCAGTGGTCGACATCTTACCGTTTCTTTGGTGTTCCAGATCATCAAGCGAATACACCAAAACTTAGCAAGCGAATTATCTTGTATTTTATTGTACACCATAACGGTAAGTCGTTTCAGTTACATTTTTCGATCACGACGTTTATTCAATTGGCAAAACGGGCGATCTGGTCCAGCCCTTCAGGGTTACGAGAATTCCTCAGGTCAGATCGTTCCACGGTACGAGGTATCGATATCATTCACTATTAAATACTATTTTCGTTTATTACAATTTCGCAATACCAATTTCTTTCCATCATCCGAAGGGCACCTTGGTCCAGCTCTTTCGAGAGTTACGAGAATTTCTCAGGCTGGGGTGTACCGCAGGCGGAAACCGCCAATCGTATAGTTAAATTTGGAGAGCGAAATTGTTATAATCATTTTTACGCGCCCGGTAATATACTCGTCGGTTTCAGTTGTGATATCAGAGCGTTTTATATTCATATATATATACCTTGTTAACTAATCTTAAGCATCTTTACACTTGTTTACCTTTTTGCAGAACTGGTAATTTTCAATTTAACCAAATTTCTAAATTATTGAACTCACACTTTTGGCTACTATCTGATTTTCATTCACGATTAAACCAGTTTCATTTAGTTAAACAGTTTCCATTTATTTCGAACACACCTCGCACGTTTCAGTTAAAACACGCCTACCAACATACCCAGATTCAAGGAGGGTCCCGTACGGGACTAAGCGTTGAACGAACCCAACGAAGGGCTAATAATTATAATCTTTTAACATCTTATCAATTTTGTCTTTCGTTTTTTTATTTGTCGAGAGCGTTAACACGCTCGAGACTGGTGGCAGCGATACCAACCATCGCGCTAAAATAGGGAAGCAGGAATTAGGGGTTGAATTCCAACCAGTTAATCGAAATTTAACTACCTATAAATCCACTTGTTATCTTTCCTTTTTACGTTGCGCCGTCGCACGCGCGCAGCGTAACAATTTAATTACTATCAATTAGTTTTATTTCACCATAGGCAAATATAACCTAAAATCTTAAAATACGCAATTCACTAAATTTCCTGAACAATTGTACTAGATAATATTAATCACATATAGTCCGACAATATATTGTGTCAATTATATTTCCTTTTCCTGGTAATCGCTGATACTTTACAATTTTTTGGTGAAAGATGGACTACATGACAGAATGTAACGCGTTATACAGCTGACGCGATAAGACTGTAGAAGTCGATAGCAATCAATGTTCCACTTTTTTTCCACGCATTTTCATGATCAACCCTTTTTTTTGTCGAAAATCACGAGTGCTTATTAATTTTTTAACGAGGGAAGGTGCTTCTCATGAAAAATAAGTTGTTTTAAATACGATGCAATAAATTAGTAAAAAATCGAAAAAATCATTATTTCCACTAATTTTCCATGTATTTGCGTGATCGATCACTCTTTTTAAAATTGAAAACCTTTCGCGATTTCCAGTACAAAATGTGGTCGATCATTCAAATACATGGAAAAATAGTAGAAATAATGATTTTTGCAATTTCTTACTATTTTAATGCGTCGTATTTAAAACAACTTATTTTTCATGATAAGCACCTTTTCTCGCTCAAAAATTGAAAAGTATTCGCGATTTCCAGTAAAAAGTGTGGTCGATTATGCAAGTACATGGAAAAATAGTGGAATTAATGATTTTTGCAATTTTTTACTAATTTATTGCGTCGCATTTAAAACAACTTATTTTTCATGATAAACACCTTTTCTCGCTCAAAAATTGGAAGGTATTCGCGATTTCCAGTAAAAACAGTGGTCGATCATGCAAATACATGGAAAAATGTGGGAAATAATGACTTTTGCGATTTTTTACTATTTTAATGCGTCGTATTTGAAACAACTTATTTTTCATGATAAGCACCTTTTCTCGTTAAAAAATTGAAAAGTACTCGTGATTTTTGACAGAAAAAGGGGTTGATCATGAAAATGCGTGGAAAAATAGTGGAATTATCGATTTTGCTCGATTTCTACAGTCTTATCGCATCAGCTGTATAACGCGTTACATTCTGTCATGTGCTCCGTGTTTCGCCAAAAAACTGTAAAGTATCGGTGATTGCCAGGAAAAAGAAATGTAATTGACACCATATATTGTCGGACTACATGTGATTAATATTATCTAGTACAATTGTTCAAGAAATTTAGTGAATTGCGCATTGTAAGATTTTAGGTTATATTTGCCTATGGTGACATAAAACTAATTCATAGTAATTAGATATCATTTTCTATCTTTTCCCCATAAGTCTTCGTTGAACAAGATTGTTTCTAAAAGTTTTAATATATTTTCTAATTGGTCTGAACAATAGAATATTTCAATTGGACTGTTGTAGTCGGAGAAGATGAGTTTGAGATTTGTAAACACAAGTGATACAAAACAGATGAAAGTGAATAGTAAAGTAACAACTTCGATATTACAACTTTTTTTTTATTTATGAATTAGGACAAGACAAAAGTATTTATTTGTAAGTAGCAAAAGACAATGTAAACCATGAATTAAATTCTACATTAAGGAAATTGGAACAGGAAATTACAATTTAAGAGTTTCATTTTCTCCTATTAATTTATTTACTTAAAATATGCTTGCATTACATTGTTTTTATAGTCCATGATTTGGAAGACAAACTTATCTAATTTTATAATCCTCTTCTTTGGATAATTTGTTCACTGTATCTATCAAATTGTTCTACTCCATAATTCCTTTATTGTAATTTCCTCATCAATGTCTAAATAAATGCTGAAAATAAAAAAAAGATATTATATTATTATATATTGATACATTAACCACCACAACATTAATTTGAAATAAAGGATGTATTGAAGAAAATAAGATTCTATATTCCTTTTACCTTAAACATGTTTCCAGATATATCTTGCGACAAAGTAATTGCATTTCTTTTCAGAGTATGTTCTTGTTATTTATCTTAGTATTTCACTCTACGCTGGTTAATTTCTTTAATGTATCTATTCAATTTTTATACTTCATAATTTTTGGTGGTAATTTTCCCATCAATGTCTGAACAGATTCTGAAAATATAGAAAAAGAACAAGAAGTCATATTATTATATATTGATACATTATATTCGACTGCATCTATATTTGGAATCTACCAAATTAATTGTCAAATAATGGCAAATATATCCCCAATTTGATTTTGATTGTCATATTCAATTAGTGAAAAGCTTCTATTATATGCTCTTTTTCTTAATGTGAAAAGCTACATGTATGAAGATATATATATATATATATATATATACTCCATAATATCTCTGTTGCAATTTTCCCCTCCGTGTCTGATCAAACGCTGAAAATAAAGAAGAAGAAATCATATTATTATATATTGATACATTGTACTCAACAACATTAATTTGAAATAAAGGATGTACATATTGAACAAAATAAGGTTTAATATTTCTTTTACCTTCATCATATTTCCAGATATATCTTGCAAGAAAGTAACTGCATTTCTGTTTCGAGAACATACTTCTGTTATTTGTCCTGGTATTTTATTGGAAATTCTGTACATTCTCTCTATCTTCTTTGATTGTAGTTTCGTTAGATCATGATAATCCATGTAAAAGTATATAATTACATAGAAATAAGATTACTCACTTCAACGAATTTAATTCCACAGTTACTTTAGTGGTCAACATCAAAAGTAAGTACATACATTGTTAAATTGTACAAAACATTTTCAACAAATAGATTGAATTGTAGTCAAAACTATGATTCTAAACGAAGAAATATAAAGCTAATTGAAGCATAAAATAAATAAAAAGATTCATTAAATGCATGCTATAAACGTGGATCAAAGTAGGAGTTTACTTCTTTTTTAATCAGATTGTGGGTGACCATCAATGACATGTCGCAGGACTCAACTTATGGGTACTTCAAACATTAAATCCGATTAAAAAAAGTCCCGTTCCATGTTCATTGATTTCTCTTCAAATCTCCTTATCCTTCCTTATGAGATAAAAAATCTTCTTCATGTTTATAACGCATTTTCCTTACTATATACGTACTTACATTCAAATTAATAATTAAAATATATGATACATAATATTAATATAAAAAACCTGTTCTGTCAAATATTCAATTCTTTGTGTAAAATTTCACATTCTAATCTATACCTGTCAAACGATATGCACAATATACTGACCGTAGTTGTTTTATGGAACAAGCGTATTGGCGATTCGTTTCCCTCAATTAATGTGACGATAGCAGCTGCAATCAATTAGAGACTGTGGAAATGAAAAACCCACAAGAAAACACAGCAATGTCGGACTGTCAAAAACTGGACATCTTGTTTCTTACACCATTTTATCAAAATATATTAGAATGTTGCACAGAAGCGTCGATAAAAACTCCAGATACATATTAAATTCACTTCCGAATTTAAGGGGGTAGACACGGGTAATAGTAGCGCGTTGACATTACCGGCAAAAATGGGTATAAAGATGGGTTTACGCGCTTCCGTTATTCGTCCTTGTATGAGAACATTTAGGGCTGGGTGAGGGCTTATTCGAAAGAGGAAGGTCCAATGCACACCGCTCAACTCATGTTTCAGTGGGATTATGTTGATGTTTAGTAATATAAGCGTGCAAAGTAGAGGTAAAAAATCGACAAAATGCATTCGCGGAATCGAAGCATTTTTAGGCCACTAAAAGAGTGCTGTGATTGAAATCATGAGTTGAGCGGTCTAGCCACAACCCTTACCTGTAAATTAAGATGTATTTTGTCTTCATTTGTTGCGAAATAAGGACGAATAACGGATGCCCGTAAAAGCATTCTCACAGACCAGTTCCGCCATTTTGTGGATAATACAGAGCAATTCATGTGACAAATTCAGTTCAGCTAGTAGTTATAAGGTGGCGTCTAACTAAGAGGGCTGCCGATTTGGAATCGTAGCCAAAATCAGGCGTTAGCTTGGTTACGTCACTCGATTGAAGGCAAACGAAAGCAAGCGAAAAAGGCAACAACGCCGAGTGAGACGCACTACAGTCATGTTGTCCTTCTCTCATTCTGAATGTTGAGATTGTCCCTTTTCGCTAGATTTTGACTGACGCCCGGCTGGATTTTTCACAGCACCCCATAACAAACCTCGCTCACAGAGGAGGTATAACAAGAGAAGAATATACCTCCTCTTTGCAATAATTCTGCAAACGTTTATATAAGTTGTATACGGGATATTTATTTATTTAAATTATTTGCATTCACTCAGAATATTGACTCCTTTGTATTTTTTATTAGTTTCGTAAAAACAAAGTTACTATAGGTTTCTCAAAATACAAGCGTCACGCAATTGGGACGAGTTATATCTTAAATTTGGTAAGAGATAGGAAAAAGCTATTGATGTAAAAGTTGAATGATGAGACATATGAAAAGTATGAGATATCTCACGAAATATTAGTTTTTTAAATATTGTACTGTTAAATATAGGCGCGTCAGCAAAATAGTGAGAGGGAATAGTAGCGAGGGAAGAGGAGAGAAAGAGCCGAGGCCTCTCCATTTATTAGTTCCAATAGTACTTTTTTATGCCGAATGTTTCAAGGAGTTGACACAAGTAAAAAAAAAATGCAATTCCATTTAAATAAAAAGTGGATTTGCATTTTTTGAGTGCATCGTTGCATTCACGAAGAAAATGAAATCACAGAAAAATAGATATTATCATTGAACTTTTACATAAACAGCTCTTTCCTATTCAAGACCAAATTCAAGATATAACCCGTCAGAAATTGCATGACGTATCCTGTATATTTTTACTAATTAAAAAACATTTATTTAAAGAAGTTAATAACTTTTTCTAAAAAATTTCTCAGATTGCACGTTCCTTCGGTTCTTCATAGTAGGCATATATTTTTCAGCAGCGAGGGGTGCTACGGTGCGCTATATAAAATCCAGGCGTTCAGTCAGTCAGAATTTATCGGAGCGGAACAATTCTATCATTTAGGTTGAAAGAAGGATAGCATGATCACCGTACATCTCACTCTAAACACGTGTCAATGTTTCGATTTTGTTCTTCAGCCGTATTGTCGTGATGCCTCTGGCGAGATGAGCGTTTGAATGTGTTTGTAAAAATGCTTGAGGCGCTGTTGCCTTCCTAGATCGTGTTGCGCGCACGTTAGCTGAGAATTAAACCTTTCAAATTCGTAACAGACCACGCAAGTGGCTCCACCAGGCCCAACGAAAAAATTGCTGTAATACCGACGTCCCGAATCGGAGAGGTCACGTGCCGTATTTACCCCCTTAAGGCCACTTGCGTGGTCTGTTACGAATTTGTAAAAGTTCAATGATAATATCTATTTTTCTGTGATTTCATTTTCTTCGTGAATGCAACGATGCACTCAAAAAATGCAAATCCACTTTTTATTTAAATGGAATTGCATTTTTTTTTTACTTGTGTCAACTTCTTGAAAAATTCTGCATAAAAAAGTACTATGGTACTATTAGAACTAATAAATGGAGGGACCTGGCGTCTACATATACAGTAAAAGCTGAATATATACAACAGAGATTGGGAACCAGACGTTGCATACATCCAGCCGAGATGTCGAATCTCGAATTAGATGCGACGACCAGCCAAGCATGAACGTAGAAAGGGACAGACAGTGGAGGACAGAGAGAGAGGTCTAATGATCAAAGGAAAGAGCCGAAACGTATCGGTGTGACTAATACTACTTCAATTATAAAACTTTTTTATTTTTTATTTTTTTTTACTGAAACTTTTACTAGCGCATTGGTGACATTTTTCTGATTAAAATGATACCAAACACAATATAGTTTGAATGGGGCGAGGTTATGGGGCTCTGTGTAAAATCCAGGCGGGCCGCAGTCAAAACTTAGTGAAAAGGGACAATCTCACACATTCAGAATGAGGGAAGGACAGAATGACTATAGTGCGTCTCACTCAGCGTTCGGGCGATGTTGCCTTTTTCGCTTGCCTTCGCAGCACAGTTCAAGTGACGTAATCAAGCTAACGCTTGATTCTGACTACGATTCCAACTCGGCAGCCTTTCTACTTATAACTACTAGCTTAACTAAATTTGTCACGTAACTTGCTCTGTAGTATCCAGATAATGGCGGAACTCGTCTTTGGGAATGCTTTTACGGGAGTCGGTTATTCGTCCTTATATGAAAAGATCTTGAGCTGAATAAGGGCTCATTCGAAAGAGGAAGGTTCAATGCAGGGCGGTCAACTCACCGTTTGAGTGACAAAACTCTTTTAGTTGCCTAAAAATACTTCGATTTCGCAACTGCATTTGGTCGATTTTTTCTTCTACTTTCGACACTGATATTATTAAATATGGACATAATCTCGTTAAACCATGAGTTGACCGCCCTGCATTGGACCTTCCTCTTTTGAATGAGCCCTCACCCAGCCCTATGTGTTTTCATATAAGGACAAATAACCGATTCCCGTAAACCCATTAATAGGCCCATATTTGCCGGTAATGTCACCTCGCTGCAGTACCCGTGTCTACCCCCTTAATATGTAATCACATACTTCAGCATGCATACGCATTCAAATAGCATAGGAATTTGAATCGACGAACAATACCACTATCTACAGACTCCCAAAAGGAATGATATTGGAATATATGGCGTCTAAATGACACGGCATCCAAACGACACGGCGCCCAAAAGGAACGCGTCAGAACGCGTCCAATCGGACCGGCGTCCAAAAGGAACACGTCAGAGCGCGTCCAATCGGCACGGCGTCCAAAAGGAACGCATCCAATCGGCACGGCGTCCAATAGAAACGCGTCAGATCCCGTCCAATCGGACCGGCGTTCAAAAGGATCGCATCCAATCGGCTCGGCGTCTAAAAGAAATGTGTCCTACGGTGACATACTGGAGATTATCAAGAAAAAGAAATATAATTTGAACAATATATTGTCGGACTACATGTAATTAATATTATTTAGTACAATTGTCAAGAAATTTAGTGAATTCCGTTGTTGCGTGTCCGTTCGCGGAAGGTAGAGAAATTTGGGGAATTAAGGCGCAGGTGTGACAATCCGTAGAACGCGGAGGCGCTCCGCTCGAAAGGCGCGAATGTGAAAATAACAAACTATTATTATCGCTTACTGTACTTTAATATTTTAAAGTTTTATTTAGGCTGACTTTGTAACTTGTTTTTACAATGCGATAAATTTAGCGCGTGAGAAGGACTTGTCTAAATCGAGTGACAAAATCAATCTGACGATTCTGCGCTTGGTGGAGGAGATCTTCGCGCGTTGTCGGTCGATGCCCCTTCCTTGGCCGTACCTGTATCCTCCCTCAGGATCATCCCTCGTCCAATGGTGGAGGAGTCCACTCCGTCCTGCGTAGGCCCCTTCTCCTGGCTGTGGTCCACCCTCAGGCGCGTGGAAGTGGAGGCGCTCCGCCAAGACGCTAGAACGTTGCAGCGCACACGCGCTACGAGAAAGCGTGGGACCCAGACAAATTAGGAAACGACAAGACCTTGTACTTGCCAAAGCAACTCTTGAGGAAATTTACGACCCTCTCAGAGTGCATAAATAGACAGGATATCGAAAAAGACATCGTAACTTTTAAGGACCGTTCGTGACTTGGTCGAAAACAACGAATTGGCTATGGTCTATCATAAATTAGTCTTTTAGGAATTTTCGAAGTGAAACTATTCCATTCTCTGGATTTCCGGCCTTCTCTCAGCTCGATCACCCACGTCGAGGGTTCACAGTGTAGTCTTTGTCTATTTATGTAAGTGTACTGAGTTGCATTGAACTTGGCGCAGTGAAGTTGGCTACAAATTCACTAACACATTCACGCCGCGTCGGTGAGTCTATCTCGCCCATCGTCTCACCGACGCGGCATGAATGTGTTAGTGAATTTGTAGCCAACTTCACTGCGACAAGTTCAATGCAACTCAGGGTACGCACAGATGATGTTTGAATTTCGCTCTTAATTTATGACGGTCGATACAAAAGGTCCTCGAAGAACATTCAAGACATATCGATACAACAGACTATCGATAAATATTCCCATGGCAGTGTCGCCATAACACTCTAACCATATTCACGTGATAACATTTCACGTTACCGTTTTGTAAGATTTTAGGTTATATTTGCCTATGGCAAAATAAAACTAATTCATAGTAATTGAAGTTCCTTTTCTATCGTTTCTCCATAAGTCTTCTTTGAACAAGATCGTTTCTAAATGTTTTAATACTTTTTCTGATTGGTCTTGTTGGCGGAATTCCCCAAATTGTCTCAGCCCACGAAGTTGGCAACGAAAGTATTTCGTCGGTGCGTCGTTACCGATAGCGGCAGCATCTCTCGGGCCCACTTTGTCCACGCGGTCCCCTCTTCACGCGGAACCGGTACGATCGACGCCATGATCGATTCTGCTTCTTCTTGTTCGATCGCTTGACACGCAACCGCGTGTTGCTCTCTGTACACGCATCTCGTTCAAGTACGGGCTGCAGTTTAGAATATGGGACACGCCCCCTGATGACGTCACATATTTTTTTTGTAGCTTATCACACAAGGTGTTCATATATGTAGACCATAAGTGCCACAAATTTTTTTTAAGCGTCACAGTACTTTTTTGTAAAAAGTAAAATTCCAGCCCTTTCTCATCTGTCCCGCTTAAGAGGGGGATGCCTCCTATTGTAAACAATAGAGAGGGTCCTGAGGGACACATTGGTGATGATTTCATTTGTAGGAGGCGTGGGAGTCGGGAGTTATGGGAGGTCAAAGATCAGGACATTCAAAATTTGTGAATAAAGCATTGATCTTTTTTTTCAACATAATAAGCAACCTTTCTTACAACTTTTTCACAACCCCCCCCTTTTTTTTTTTTTTTTGAGA
The DNA here is from genome assembly GCF_051020975.1 of Osmia lignaria lignaria. NCBI lineage: Eukaryota > Metazoa > Arthropoda > Insecta > Hymenoptera > Megachilidae > Osmia > Osmia lignaria. The sequence goes on along the minus strand of NC_135046.1, from coordinate 420,077 downwards.
GGGGGAAATACCTTACGCACACCGGGCATGTAATGCTAAGCCCGGTAGTGTGGGACTCCCAGGATAACCCGGTATACCCACTAAACCCCAACCTCTTATCATGTCCCTATTCGAATTCTCGAACGGGATATACAGTTTTTATATCTTTCCATAATTGTTCGAATGGATCTAATTTCCTCTGTCGCACATCTCTATGCCACAGATAGGTGCACAAATGCATTGCCAAATCGTCCTGCTTGTACCCTCTGTTAATGAGGTCATGTTTTAAGTGCTTCCAGCTGCCTCAATCGCTTGGGTGTGGACTCCGGTCGCAGGATTGACAAATCTTCCCTCACCTTGAGTGCTGTGATTTACGGTCTTGTGTATATAACTCATGTTCGGTATATTGGGCAGATCTTTGTATGCTGCCCACTCATCAGTATGAATTTCAGATCCGGGGGCCACATGTTCCACGATGAGTGGGAAGAGGGTCTCCCTATCTCGTTTATTCTCTTTACATATCTCCAGACGATAGGAACCTTTCTCATCTATCATACCCAATACCCAGTTACCTTCACGCAATCGACCTCTATTGTACTTCCTTCTCCCTACTTGTTTCGTCGATCTGTACAATATGCCCTGGCCCTCCGATTTGTCCTTCTGCTTCATAACGTTCGTCCAGTGCTCTCATGCACACCTCACGGCAGTAGCTATACCAGTCGGTAACTGTAGCTGACGCAGTGGCCACATCAGTAATTGATGGCTCCCTTATAGCACTATTCTGGCTCATTTTATTCGCAAAAGCATACGTTAGGATAAGCACTCGTTCAGGATCCAGCTTCACATGTTCGAACCAAGTTCCGGACGCTGCACTTCTGGTATAAGGTCCTCAATTTCCGTGCTTTTTCCTACACCTAAACCGTCCGAATGTACCGTGAGATGCTTCAAATTCCATTTTTACTGGTCTCGGACATCTTGGGCACGATTGCTCTATTTCGGGAATTATTTCATTATCCCTAAGCCACTGTAGACAAGTGTTCCTGTCTTTAATAATGCCAGTGGTAAGCTTGAGCAGGTTCATGGCAAAAACACAAAAAACACAAAGCACAGTACAATAAAAAAAAAGAAACAAGTATCGTAATCGTAATCTAAATCGTTTCCCGTGTCGTGTCCGTGTGCAAAGCCGTAATCGTGGTCGTTATCGTAATCGTATTCCGTAAATCGTAAGCCGTGAGTCAAAATCTGTAAGTCGCCAATTCGTAAAGTTCGTGTATCGTTTCGTGGTTCGCGTTATTATAAACCGTAATCGCTCTCGTGAGCTCTCCCTATCCGTTAGCGCCGGCTTCCTACATTACTAAACAATGAAATGCTTACTCCTTCAAATTCAAATCAATTTCTGTTATGATAACAATTTCGAAACGGTGTTGACGTTTACAAAATAGATATGAGGCGATTAAACGTATTTTTCATAAGTAAATACTACCTTTGAGGAAGTTGAAGATCCAAACGCGTGGGCGGGGGAGGAACTTCGCCCCTCCCCCTGCACCCCCTCCCCATAGATTATACCGTAACCTAACACAATTATCCTTGTGAATAATTGTGGAAAGATATAAAGATTGTATATCCCGTTCGAGAAATCGAGTAGGGACATGATAAGAGGTTGGGTTTTAGTGGGTATACCGGGTTATCCTGGGAGTCCCACACTACCGGGCTTAGCATTACATGCCCGGTGTGCGTAAGGTATTTCCCACTCTCAAAAAAAAAAAAAAAAGGGGGGGGTTGTGAAAAAGTTGTAAGAAAGGTTGCTTATTATGTTGAAAAAAAAGATCAATGCTTTATTCACAAATTTTGAATGTCCTGATCTTTGACCTCCCATAACTCCCGACTCCCACGCCTCCTACAAATGAAATCATCACCAATGTGTCCCTCAGGACCCTCTCTATTGTTTACAATAGGAGGCATCCCCCTCTTAAGCGGGACAGATGAGAAAGGGCTGGAATTTTACTTTTTACAAAAAAGTACTGTGACGCTTAAAAAAAAATTTGTGGCACTTATGGTCTACATACATGAACACCTTGTGTGATAAGCTACAAAAATATATAGGTGACGTCATCAGGGGTCGTGTCCCATATTCTAAACTTGAGCCCAAGTACGTTATCGGAACACGCGAAGTTATATTTCAGCCCGCGCATTAGTATAGTTTATAGTTTGTGTTACGCGATTCCTTAGTTTAAGCTGCGTTAGTTTCGTGTAAATTTAAGTGAACTCTCTGTCCTCTCACACGTATATTCATGTGACTTTTGTAAATATTTTAAGTGTTAATTAAACATAAGTGTTACGTCAAAGCGTGTCTCATTCATGCTCAGACGTCGCAGACCTCGTGATATCACAAACAGGTCTGAATAGTGGAATATTTCAGTTGGACTGTTGTAGTCGGATGAAATGAATTTGGGATTTGTAAATACAATACAATTGATACAAGATACATGAAAGTGAAGAGTGAAGTAACTACAACAATATTACAACTTCTTTTTATTTATGAATTTTTACTCGACAACGGTATTTATTTGCAGCTAGAAGAAGACAATGCGAACCGTAAATTAAATACTATAATAAGGAAATTGGAACAGGAAATTACAAATTAAGTCTCATTTTCTTTCATTAATTTATTTATTTAAAATATTCTGACATTATGATTTACAAGGCAAACTTATCTAATTTAATAATCCTCTTCTTTGGAAAATTTGCTCACTGTATCTACCAAATTTTTCTACAACAAAAATTGATTGTTATAATTTCCTCATCAATCAATGTCTGAATAAATGCTGAAAATAAAGAAAAAGAAATCATATTATTATATATTGATACATTGGACTAAACATCATTAATTTGGAATATAGAATGTATTGAAGAAAGTAAGGATTAATATTTCTTTTACCTTATACATACTTCCAGATATATCTTGTAAGAAAGTAACTGCATTCAATTTCCACGTTTTTCACTATAACCTATACCTGCCAAACGTTACACATAACTATTTGACCTTAGATATATGTAATCATATACTTCAGCATGCATACGCATTCAAATAGCATAGGAATTTAAATCGACGAACAATACCACCATCTGCGGATTTCCAAAAGCAATGATTTTAAAACATATGGCGTCCAAATGGCACGAATCCAAATGACACGACGTCCAAACGGCACGGCGTCCAAACGGCACGACATCCAAAAGGAACGCGTCAAATCGGTCCGGCGTCCAAAAGGAACGCGTCCAATCGGCACGGCGTCCAAAAGAGACGCGTCCAATCGGGACGCATCCAATCGGTCGACGTCCAAGTGGGCATCACTCCATGAAATGTAGGTTCATTAATGCATGAGAAGGGATCAATATATTACACTAGATCCAATGTAGATATAGTACTAATGATACTGTTATTAATTGCTCATTGATCTCTGGGAATAGATGAGTATACTACATTATATGTAATGTAAATATTGTACTATTGATAATGTTATTAAATGGCCATTGGTCTGGGGGAATCGATCAGTATATTGCATTATATCCAATGTGAATACAGTAATAATGATATTGTTATTATATGTACATCGATCCTTGGGAAGGAACCAGTATATTACTCTATATCCGATGCAGATATAGTAATAATGATATTGTTATTAAATGTACATTGGTCTGTGGGAATAAATCAGCATTTTACATTATATGTAATGTAGATATAGTATGAATGATATTGTTATTATATGTACATTGATCCTTGGGAAGAAATCAGTATATTACGTTATAACCGATGTAGATATAGTAATAATGATTTGTTATTAAATGTATATTACATATCTAATGTAAATATAGTAATAACGATATTGCTATTACATGTACATTGATCTGTGGGAAGGTATTAGTATATTACATTATGTCCGATGTTGATATAGTATGAATGATGTTGTTATTAAATGTGCATTGATCTGTGGAAAGGAATCAGTATATTACATTATATCTGATGTAGATATAGTATGAATGATGTTGTTATTAAATGTACATTGATCTGTGGGAAGGAATCAATATATTACATTATATGTAATGTAGATATAGTACTAATGATATTGATATTATATGTACATTGATCCTTGGGAAGGAATCAGTATATTACGTTATATCCGATGTAGATATAGTAATAATGATTTGTTGTGAAATGAATATTACATATCTAATGTAGATATAGTATGAATGATGTTGTTATTAAATGTACATTGATCTGTGGGAAGGAATCAGTATATTACATTATATCCAATGTAGATACAGTATGAATGATATTGTTATTATATGTACATTGATCCTTGGGAAGGAATCAGTATATTACGTTATAACCGATGTAGATATAGTAATAATGATTGGTTATTAAATGTATATTACATATCTAATGTAGATATAGTAATAACGATATTGCTGTTTTATGTACATTGATCTGTGGGCAGGGATCAGTATATTACATTATATCCAATTACATTATATCCGACTTCGAAAAGGAGATGGATACTCAATTCGATATTTATGTATTTTTTTTTTTTTTCTTTTTATGTATGTTCACCGATCACGTCGAGACGGATGGACCAATCGGAAGGAAACTTTTTGCGTTTTATAGAGTATAACTCCCTATTAGTCCCATGAAAAAAATATTTTGCATTTCTTCATTCTTAATAATTTTTAATGTATATTCGCCGATTATTCTGGGACGGATGGACCAATTGGAACGAAACCTTTTGCATCTGGTAGAGTATGTCCCCCGAAGGGTCCCGTTGAAAAAAGATTTTGAATTTTTTCATTCCTGCCAATTTTTTTTTCAAGAAAACCTACGGCTTCATTTATATTTTTTTCTTTCGGCGTTTACTCTACAGGGAATATACCGATTGCGACTTTTCAACATTATCCGTGAAATGAAATGAAATGAAAAAAAAAAAAAATAGACTTCGTCATTTTCTCTACCAGTTGGTCGCTAAAAGAAGGGTTGGCTTCCTTCTTCAGGTATCAGTCGCTGGAAGCTAATTTGGACTGTTTCTTTGCAAAAGTAACCGTCGTAATCTTTGCATTTCTGCGAGTGCTCTTTCGTCATGCGGTTTAACGAGGACTTTGTTTGGTGCTAAATCAGATAAAGCTAAACCATCTAAACTTTTGACACGACTGAGAGCGACGTAAATTTGGCCTTTTGCAAAATTCTTTTTGCCAAATCAATTACAGCTTTGTTTAATGTAGTCCCTTGTAATTTATGCACCGTTACTGCCCAACTTAGAATAAGTGGTAACATTCTGCGCTCGACGTCCCCATAACCTTTCGTCGCCTGAAACGTTGCTACAACTGGAGATATTGGGATGTAACCGTCGATATCTTTAAATCTATTTCCAATGGACTCGTCAAATTTTATAAGTACCGCGTCCGGCAACTCTCCCTGTTCTAGTTGATCTCTTCGAAGTGCCGGCCATGTAAATTTCTTCACTATTCCCATTGCGCCATTTATCAAACCATCAGAAATTGATATATTTCGTCGCAGCATGATTCGCGATCTTTCAGTTAACTTTATTGTATGTAACAGTCCGCCACAATTATTTACATTTGTAGGTATGACATTTTCTGGTGGCCTTTTTCCATATGTAGCTGAATCACGGGATTCGTCTATTGCATCAAAGACGTACATTCGGTGTGATTTTGCTAATTCATCAGTCATTTTTGAATTATATTCATCCACTAATTTTATCGTTGGGAATATTCTTACTGCTGCACCATCCTCGAACTCTCCGGTTAGAGGAACTCTTCTTCGTTCGCATAATATTTCCAGTTGAGAAGTTGTCACTTCCCCAAACCGAAGGTTATTCAATAAATCGATGAACTCAACGTCATCTCTTTGTCGCATATTAATGGTGAGTTCGCAGAATGAAAATTGATACCATAAATTAATTTCTGCAGTACACCAATGTGGCTGTACAAAACACCAGTGTCCTTTTACTGGTGGCAACTGCATGATATCGCCAAAGAGAAGTACATTTGCGCCACCAAATAGTTTATCATTTGTTTTGAATTCTTGCAATCTTAAATGAATTATTCGCAAATTCTCATAAGATACCATTGATATCTCGTCGATATGACGCCACTTTCGTCTCTCCTGTTCGAGCCTCTGTCCTGTCAGTCGTCGATAGGTCATTGCAGTACCTTTTTCAATAGGCAACGAGAACAAGGAATGCAGAGTTTTTCCGAATATTTGACGGGCAGCGATGCCAGTCAAAGAAGCTACTTCAATGAAAGATGGTTTTATCATCGTATCAACTGTAGGATTATAGCAGCGTTTAACGTGTTCAACAAGTAATTTTAAAATAAACGACTTGCCACTACCAGCTCCTCCGGTAATAAAAAGCAATATTTGTTCCGTATTTTCATCATCATTTTTTAAAATATATTTCTCAATTACTGCGGAAACTGATTTTAATAAGTCTTTCTGTTGAATATTAAGACTTCGAATACTATTACGGAACACGTCTTCTGGCATTGCTATTGTTTCTTGCTGTTGATCTTCATATAAATCACCTTGATCATAATATATTGTTTCGTCGGCATGAATTCCGACTGGATCTCTTAAATGTTCATTAGTTTCTTCTTCATGTACAATATTCAAAGCAACAGCCTGGGCGAGCGCCGCTTCAATAATTTGCTCTGCGTGAGTAAATTGTTCGACGGTTGCGTTACCCAACATAGGTTTCAACTCGTGTTGCCGTCGAAGAAAACATTGTTCTGAAGATTCGTTTTCGGACATAAGTGTACTTTCATCAGGAAATGGAATGTGACACACTATTAAGGTATAGAAGTATCCTTCTCTATCACTGTTCAGGGTATAATATCGGTGGCGGAGTACAGCTGGTTTATTTCTTATTCGTATTCGGGTATTGTCCTTCAATTTTATAAACTTCGATCTCGAAATTTCTTCATCGTCAGTTCTAAGTTCAGCGTCGCCATCTTCTTCTGTCCATATTTCACTTGAAACTGTTTCATATCGGACAGCAAATTCGGCTAAACTCAAGTTTTCTAGGTTGTCTGGCCTCTTTACGTAACGATCGAATATGTTATTGAAAAATGATGTTCCATTTTCTTCAAATCGCAGAATTCTATATCTCTGCTCAGGCCGACAGCTGTTTATAAATACAGCTTTTCGCGAGCTCATTTTAAGAGGCAGATGGCATAATCGATAAGCACATTCTATGGCATTGACCATACGTTGAGATAGAATTGCCATAGATACCGAAAATAATTGATTTCGGATGGTATTGTTTCGGCGTTTCGCTCGTAAAACGGCTTCTTTAATAATATTTCCTGTGTCCTGCGGCTCGCATTTACTTGCGTATTTAGCAATATAATATGCGACGGCTGTAACATTTCCGCATGGTTGAATATCCATGTTTGCTTTCCAAAGCTTTAAAAGATTTGGGTTGTAATTATTCACCATAACTTCATTTGCGGTTCTCTTAAGTACGCAGAAACGCCCGTTGTTGGCAAGTGTGTCATCTGGGCCTAAGCACATCGTTCTTTCACTTATCGGTCTGGGGAATCCAAATCGACAAGAACGATTATTACGATCTTTGTAACATGTATGAGAATGTTTATGAATTTGGACTTTTTGAACTATATCGTTCATATCGTGATTTTCGACTTCCAATGAACAAGATACAATTTTCTCAACAACGTTTTGGCCTTCGTTGGTTAGGAAATCAGGTACGTTTGCACACCAAATAAGCATGTGCAAATGTGGACTTCCTCTATTTTGAAATTCAATTCTATACCAAAAATCGGTAACAACGCCGCCTAAGCAATGCGAGTTTTTCAAATACTGCATTAACGCGTTTACGCGTAACGTAAATTGTCTTGCAATAATTACAGGGTGTCTCTGAACCAACTGTAGTCGATCTGCAAACGTTAGGTTTTCAAGTTCGGATAGTAGTAATGCCTTCAACATATCTGGCCAGTTTAAATCATTACAAGAGAACGTAGCAAACCATGTAGGCGGTCCAAGACTTCGGACCATGGCGATTAATTCCGAACAGCATCGTTTCCAGTATGATACCGATCCTCTTATGTTTCTCATTGTGAGATGTATGTTGTCTACTAATCCCTCTGGAGTATATTCACCTTGGCGCATTCTACATGACACTGAAATGCTAGCTTTTGCGCGGTAATAATCAACCACAGATAATGCGAAGAAGAGATAATCTGTTCGTTGGAACCGTTTGTCATTGCTCAGAATACGTGCTTGGAAGTAATCTAATGGTGTTATTGGGATGTCACGATGCTCTCTGAATCCATTTTTTCCATCTGGAAACAGGAAGTACCAACACAGTTCTTCAATTCTTCTCTCCCTCTCTAGGTTCAAAGGAGGCGCTGTTTTTCTATGTATATTTGCCAGTTGTATCGGGTCATTTTCTGCGTTATTATTATTATTATTACTGATAGAGACGATATTATCAATGTTGGGAACACCTCCGTCAATCGAACGTAACATGCTTGTTTCGAAAATAATTCGTGTTGTGTCGGATTCATTTCGTGGGGTTACAACCGATAGATGTTGCATTCTTTCTACCAGTGAAGATCTATTTCTCTCGGATGCAATTGTTAGAGGTGTTAATGAGTAGATATTTAATACATTACTGTTGCCATGTTTCGCATACAAATTACGACGCACAGTGGCGTGTAAAACATCAACAGTAGTAAATTTCATACAGCATGAGGTGCCCCGTAACGGTGCTTTATATCCTTTTGGACCTCTTGCATGGGAATCAAACAACCAATAACAGGTGGTCTCCGACTGGTTGCTGCATGATACGGCTATTGATGTAAGATTCGCAGTAAGAATTCCGGACATATACCGTTGAAAAAATGTAATCAAACCATTTTTTAAATTTGGAAATCCATCATCACCGTTATCAATATCAATGTGACCATTTACCGACATTTCATAGTCAACGTTAATACTGACTCGCCTATTATTAAATGTTACATGTGGCAATAATTCAGTTGCGGCTAAATAGTCTACATTGATTTCGTTGGGGTTAGGAATACTTCGCGCTTCAATGCAATCACGATAATATTTATCTCCTACTATAACCACATAATCGACATCACTAGTACACCACGTACTAGGATCAAGGGAATAAAACGCAACACATGCAACTGCAGCTATGCCAGTACACTGCTTGCCACGAGATTCGATTCTGAAGCGATCGCTAGCTTGATGAAACGTGCCTCGTAAAATAGCTACATTCTGACCAACGTCTACAAATCTACTGTTTGGTTCAGTATTTCTTTGTGCAATTTCAATTTCCTCTGTTACAATAGCCGGCTGTTCAATGACATGAGCTATTTCGAAAATATTACTGGTAATGTTTGAAAAACATGGTTGTACGTCTTTGTACAAAGCATTATTTTGTAATAGCCGTTGTAAGGCTACCCGAAGCTTTCCAACATCTATTTTAAATTGTCGCTGTCGCTCCAAATTTTCGTAACTTTCCACTACAATCATTATACCGGTATGGTTTAATTGGACTGGAAGTTGTTCGGCTACTTCGAACACATCGCGGGCAAATAGGACTACCTGACCTTTGCACCAATCCTGACTGAAGCGATTTTGAATTTTCATGATTTTAAGAAACGGCACTATTCTGCACAACATTTGTTTCTCGATTTCCGATAAATCTGCTATCTCCTGAGGTACAGACATTAATTCCATTTCATTCCAAAATGCCTGTGATGGAACTTTGTGCTTTTTAAGACGATTTAGGCAACGAGAACATGTTATCTTCTCTGATTCCATTAGATTTGCAGGAATTAGATCAGAAAAAGGCTGCGAGTGTAAAGCTTAACGTTGCTGCGGATATAAAGTCTTGCAACACACCGCACACGGTACATGAGCAAAAATATTAATAGCCGATCCAAAGTAATCTTCCTGGAGGAAACGTTCTTTCCTTTGGTTTTAGCTCGTTCGCGCATATCTTTTAAACGTGTGGTTTTTGATTCGGTACTTTTCCTTAAAAATACTTTACGATTACGATTTTTCATGAGCATATATCGAGATATATCGAGATACTTAAAAGTTCCGAAGCCGCACCAGCATAATAAGGATGCAGAAACACCGTGGCCCCTTTCTTTGAAATAACTGTGCACTATTCCGAGCTGCAAATGCCACTTCCAGCTTAGCTGTGCAGAAGAAGAGCAACAAGAAGAAGAAATATCTCCGAATATGTCCGTGAGGCCCCTTTCCTTGAGCTAAATCTGCAAATATCTCGGAAACGATGAGAGCTATGGCAAAATGTTAAGAGACCTTTTTTGTAACAAATTAAGTTTCCTGCTATTCATGCTCTATGATATTTTTTGTTCAGATGCGTAGTTTTCGAGATATATCGAGATACTTAAAAGTTCCGAAGCCGCACCAACATAATAAAGATACAGAAACACCGTGGCCCCTTTCTTTGAGATAACTCTGCACTATTCCGAGCTGCAAATGCCACTTCCGGCTTAGCGGTGCAGAAGAAGAACAACAAGAAGAAGAAATATCTCGAAATATGTCCGTAAGGCCCCTTTCCTTGAGCTAAATCTGCAAATACCTCGGAAACGATGCCAGCTATGGCAAAACGTTAAGAGACCTTTCTTGTAGGAAATTAAGTTTCCTACTATTTATCTTGTGTGATATTTTTTGATCAGATGCGTAGTTTTCGAGATATATCGAGATACTTAAAAGCACCGAAGCCGCACCAACATAATAAAGATACAGAAAAACCGTGGCCCCTTTCTTTGAGATATCTCTGCACTATTCCGAACTGCAAATGCCACTTCAATCATAGCTGTGCAGAAGAAGAACAACAAGAAGAAGAAATATGTCGGAATATGTCCGTCAGGCCCCTTTCCTTGAGCTAAATCTGCAAATATCTCGGAAACGATGCGTGCTATGGCAAAATGTTAAGAGACCTTTTTTGTAGCAAATTAAGTTCCCTACTTATTATGTTCTATGTGATTTTTTGATCAGATGCGTAGTTTTTGACATATATCGAGATATTTAAAAGTTCCGAAGCCGCACCAACATAATAAAGATACAGAAACACCATGGCCCCTTTCTTTGAGATAACTCTGCACTATTCCGAGCTGCAAATGCCACTTTCAGCTTCGCTGTGCATACGAAGAACAACAAGAAGAAGAAATATCTCGGAATATGTCCGTGAGGCCCCTTTCCTTGAGCTAAATCTGCAAATATCTCGGAAACGATGCGAGCTATGGCAAAATGTTAAGAGACCCTTTTTGTAGCAAATTGAGTTTCCTACTATTTATGCTCTATGATATTTTTTGATGAGATGCGTAGTTTTCGAGATATATCGAGATATTTAAAAGTTCCGTAGCCGCACCAACATAATAATGGTACAGAAACACCGTGGACCCTTTCTCTGAGATAACTGTGCACTACTCCGTGCTGCAAGTGCCACTTCCAACTTAGCTGTGCAGAAGAAGAACAACAAGAAGAAGAAATATCACGGAATATGTCCGTGAGGCCCGTTTTCTTGAGCTAAATCTGCAAATATCTCGGAAACCATGCAAGCTATGGCAAAATGTTAAGAGACCTTTTTTGTAGGAAATTAGGTATCCTACTATCTATCTTCGCTGATATTTTTTGATCAGATGCGTAGTTTTCGAGATATATCGAGATATTTAAAAGTTCCGAAGCCGCAACAACATAATAAAGATACAGAAACACCGTGGCCCCTTTCTTTGAAATAACTCTGCACTATTGCGAGCTGCACATGCCACTTCCAGCTTAGCTGTGCAGAAGGAGAACAACAAGAAGAAGAAATATCTCGGAATATGTCCGTGAGGTCCCTTTCCTTGAGTTAAATCTGCAAATATCTCGGAAACGATGCGAGCTATGGCAAAATGTTAAGATACGTTTTTGGAGCAAATTAAGTTTCCTACTATTTATGTTTTATGATATCTTTTGATCAGACGCGTAGTTTTCGAGATATATCGGGATACATAAAAGTTCGGAAGCCGCACCAACATAATAAAGATACAGAAACAGCGTGGCCCTTTTCTTTGAATAAATAGAACACAAATAGTAGGAAACTTAATTTCCTACAAAAAAGGTCTCTTAACATTTTGCCATAGCTCGCATCGTTTCCGAGATATTTGCAGATTTAACTCAAGGAAAGGGGCCTCACGGACATATTCCGAGATATTTCTTCTTCTTGTTGTTCTTCTTTTGCACAGCTAAGCTGGAAGTGGCACTTGCAGCTCGGAATAGTGCAGAGTTATCTCAAAGAAAGGGGCCACGGTGTTTCTGTATCTTTATTATGTTGGTGCGGCTTCGGTACTTTTAAATATCTCGATATATCTCGACAACTACGCATCTGATCAAAAAATATCAGCGAAGATAGATAGTAGGATACCTAATTTCCTACAAAAAAGGTCTCTTAACATTTTGCCATAGCTTGCATGGTTTCCGAGATATTTGCAGATTTAGCTCAAGAAAACGGGCCTCACGGACATATTCCGTGATATTTCTTCTTCTTGTTGTTCTTCTTCTGCACAGCTAAGTTGGAAGTGGCACTTGCAGCACGGAATAGTGCACAGTTATCTCAGAGAAAGGGTCCACGGTGTTTCTGTACCATTATTATGTTGGTGCGGCTACGGAACTTTTAAATATCTCGATATATCTCGAAAATTACGCATCTGATCAAAAAATATCATGGAACATAAATAGTAGGAAACCTAATACTCGACAAAAAAGGTCTCTTAACATTTTGCCATAGCTCGCATCGTTTCCGAGGTATTTACAGATATAGCTCAAGGAATGGGGCCTCACGGACATATTCCGAAATATTTCTTCTTCTTGTTGTTCTTCTTCTGTACAGCTAAGCTGGAAGTGGCATTTGCAGTTCGGAATAGAGCACAGATATCTCAAAGAAAGGGGCCACGGTGTTTCTGTATCGTTATTATGTTGGTGCGGCTTCGGAACTTTTAAATATCTCGATATGTCTCGAAAACCACGCATCTGATAAAAAAATATCATCGAACGTCAATAGTAGGAAAGTTAATTCTCTACAAAAAAGGTCTCTCAACATTTTGCCATAGCTCGCATCGTTTCCGAGATATTTGCAGATTTAGCTCAAGGAAAGGGGACTCACGGACATAATCCAAGATATTTCTTCTTCTTGTTGTTCTTCTTTTGCACAGCTAAGCGGGAAGTGGCATTTGCAGCTCGGAATAGTGCAAAGTTATCTCAAAGAAAGGGGCCACGCTGTTTCTGTACCATTATTATATTGGTGCGGCTTCGGAACTTTTAAATATCTCGATATATCTCGAAAACTACGCATCTGATCCCAAAAATATCATAGAAGATAAATAGTAGGAAACTGAATTCTCTACAGAAAAGGTCTCTTAACATTTTGCCATAGCTCGCATCGTTTCTGAGATATTTGCAGATACAGCTCAAGGAAAGGGGCCTCACGGACATATTCCGAGATATTTCTTCTTCTTGTTGTTCTTCTTCTGCACAGCTAAGCTGGAAGTAGCATTTTCAGCTCGGAATACTGCACAGTTATCTCAATGAAAGGGGCCACGCTGTTTCTGTATCTTTATTATGTTGCTGCGGCCTCGGAACTTTTAAATATCTCGATATATCTCGAAAACTGCGCATCTGATCAAAAAATATCAGCGAAGATAAATAGTAGGAAACTTAATTTGCTACAGAAAAGGTCTCTTAACATTTTGCCATAGCTCGCATCGTTTCCGAGATATTTGCAGATTTAGCCCAAGGAATGGGGCCCCACAGACATATTCCAAGATATTTCTTCTTCTTGTTGTTCTTCTTTTGCACAGCTAAGCTGGAAGTGGCACTTGCAGCTCGGAATAGTGCAGAGTTATCTCAAAGAAAGGGGCCACGCTGTTTCTGTATCTTTATTATGTTGTTGCGGCTTCGGAACTTTTAAATATCTCGATATATCTCGAAAACTACGCATCTGATCAAAAAATATCATAGAACATAAATAGTAGGAAACTTAATTCTCTACAAAAAAGGTCTCTTAACATTTTGTTAGAGCTGGCATCGTTTCCGAGATATTTGCAGATTTAGCTCAAGGAAAGGGGCCTCACGGACATATTCCAAGATATTTCTTCTTTTCGTTGTTCTTCTTTTGCACAGCTAAGCGGGAAGTGGCATTTGCAGCTCGGAATAGTGCACAGTTATCTGAAAGAAATGGGCCACGGTGTTTCTGTATCTTTATTATGTTGATGCGGCTTCGGAACTTTTAAATATCTCGATGTATCCCGAAAACTACGCATCTCATCAAAAAGTATCATAGAGCATAAATAGTAGGAAACTCAATTTGCTACAAAAAGGGTCTCTTAACATTTTGCCATAGCTCGCATCGTTTCCGAGGTATTTACAGATTTAGATCAAGGAAAGGGGCCTCACGGACATATTCCGAGATATTTCTTCTTCTTGTTGTTCTTCTTCTGCACAGCTAAGCTGGAAGTAGCATTTTCAGCTCGGAATAGTGCACAGTTATCTCAATGAAAGGGGCCACGCTGTTTCTGTATCTTTATTATGTTGCTGCGGCCTCGGAACTTTTAAATATCTCGATATATCTCGACAACTACGTATCTGATCAAAAAATATCATAGAACATAAATAGGAGGAAACTTCGTTTGCTACAAAAAAGGTCTCTTAATATTTTGTAATAACTCGCATCGTTTCCGAGATATTTGCAGATTTAGCTCAAGGAAAGGGGCCTCACGGAAATATTCCGAGATATTTCTTCTTCTTGTTGTTCTTCTTCTGCACAGCTAAGCTGTAAGTGGCATTTGCAGCTCGGAATAGTGCAGAGTTATCTCAAAGAAAGGGAGCACATTGTCATAAAATGTACATTACATATCGAATGTTGATATAGTACCAATGATATTGTTATCAAATGAACATTGGTCTGTGGGAAGGAATCAGTATATTACATTGTATCTAATGTAGATATCGTAATAATGATATTGTTATTAAATGTACATTACATATCTAATATAGATATAGTACTAATGATATTGTTATTAAATGTACATTGATCTGGGGGAAGGAATCAGTATATTACATTATGTCCAAAGCAGATATAGTAATAATGGCATTGTTTGTAAATGTATATAACATATTTAATGTAGATATTGTACTAATGATATTGTTATTAAATGTACATTGATCTCTGGGTAGCAATCAGGATATTACATTATATCGAATGTAGATATAGTACTAATGATATTGTTATTAAATATACATTGATCTGTGGGAATGAATCTTTATATTACATTATATCGAATATAGATATAGTGCTAATGATATTGTTATTAAATGTACATTGATCTGTGGGAAGGAATCAGTATATTAAACTTTATCTAATGTAGATATGGTAATAATGACATTGTTATTAAACGTACATTACATATCTAATGTGGATATAGTACTAATGATATTGTTACCAAATGTACATTGATCTGTGTGAATGAATCAATATACTACATTATATAGAATGTAGATATAGTACCAATGATATTGTTATTAAATGTACATTGATCTGTGGGAGGGAATCAGTATATTACATTGTATCTAATGTAGATATAGTAATAATGGCATTGTTTGTAAATGTGTATTACATATCTATGTAGATATAGTACTAAGGATATTGGTGTTGAATGTACATTGATCTGTGGGAATGAATCAGTATATTACATTATATCGAATGTAGATATAGTGCTAATGATATTGTTATTAAATGTACATTGATCTGTGGGAACGAATAGGTACATTACATTATATCGAATGTAGATATAGTACTAATGATATTGTTATTAAATATACATTGATCTGTGGAATGAATCTGTATATTACATTATATCGAATATAGATATAGTGCTAATGGTATTGTTATTAAATGTACATTGATCTGTGGGAAGGAATCAGCATATTACATTTTATCTAATGTAGATATGGTAATAATGACATTGTTATTAAACGTACATTACATATCTAATGTGGATATAGTACTAATGATATTGTTACCAAATGTACATTGATCTGTGTGAATGAATCAATATACTATATTATATACAATGTAGATATAGTACCAATGATATTGTTATTAAATGTACATTGATCTGTGAGAGGGAATCAGTATATTACATTGTATCTAATGTAGATATAGTACTAATGACATTGTTATTAAATGTACATTGCATATCTAATTTAGATATAGTACTAATGATATTGTTATTAAATGTACATTGATCTGTGAGAAGTAATCAGTATATTACGTTATATCTAATGTAGATATAGTAATAATGATATTGTTATTAAATGTACATTGATCTGTGAGAAGTAATCAATATATTACATTATATCAAATGTAGATATAGTAATAATGATACTGTTATTATGTGTACATTGATCTGTGGGAATGAATCAGTATATCACATTATATAGAATGTAGATATAGTACCAATGATATTGTTATTAATTGTGCATTGACCTGTGGGAAGGAATCAGTATATTACATTATATCTAATGTAGATATGGTAATAATGATATTGTTATTAAATGTACGCTACATATCTAATGTAGATATAAGAGTAATGATATTGTTATTAAATGTACATTGATCTGCGGGAATGAATCAGTATATCTCATTATATCGAATGTAGATATAGTAGTAATGACATTGTTATTAAATGTACATTACATATCTAATGTAGATATGGTAGTAATGATATGGTTATTAAATGTACATTGATCTGTGGGAATTGAATCAATATACTACATTATATAGAATGTATATATAGTACCAGTGATATTGTTATTTAATGTGCATTGATATGTGGTAAGGAATCAGTATATTACATTATATCTAATGTAGATATAGTACTAATGATATTGTTATTAAATGTACATCGATCTGTGGGAATGAATCAATATATTACATTATATCGAATGTAGATATAGTGCTGATGATATTGTTATTAAATGTACATCGATCTCTGGGTAGCAATCAGTATATTACATTATATCGAATGTAGATATAGTACCAATGATATTGTTATTAAATGTACAAATATCTGTGGGAATAAATCAATAAATTACATTATATAGAATGTAGATATAGTACCAATCATATTTAAATTAAATGTACATTACATATCTAATGTAGATGTTTTTTTTCCAGGAGGAGGGGAAATGCATTTCCGCACACTCGGGGGGCTACCAAATGTTACGGCCACACCCGGGTAGTGTGGGGCTCTCCCGGAAGCATCTACTCGCTTCCGGGTATACCCACTAAAACCCCTCCTCCATACCCACAGTTAACCCCCGGAGCCGGAACCGCGTTAGCATTACTTCAGCTCCGGGATGTGCTATTTGCGCCTTAGTGGCGCGTCTCGGGTCACGAGGGCGGTGCCCCCAGGCACCCCTGTTCACGCTTGCGGCGCAGTATGTACTCGACATACTGCGCCACAGCGTCCCACAGCTTCTGGCTGTGGAGCATCACCCTGACGATGTTCTGCGGGGTGATGCTGTCGGCGATGGCGCGCTCTACACCTCTTCGCTTGTCCGCAAAATAATCGCAGACGAAGAAGGTGTGGAGGGCATCGTCCTCCGCTTCGCCACAGAGCAAGCAGTGAGGTGACCTTACCTTCCGCATCCTGAACAGGTACTTACGGAAGTAGCCGTGTCCTGTCAGGAATTGCGTCAGGTAAAAGGTCACCTCGCCATCGCGACGCGACGACCACTGGCCCAGGTCCTGGATCAGGAGCCGGGTCCACCGTCCTTTGGGACTATCGTCCCAATGCTGTTGCCAGCGCCCGATGGTTCGCTCGCGGGGTTGCTCCGCGGCGTCTGCTCGCCCGATCTCAGAACTCCGGAGATATATCTCCTTTTGCTCTTGGGCGAGCAGATCTATCGGGATCGTGCTGGCAACAACTAGCGCCGCGTCCTCGGACACAGTGCGGTACGCACATGCGACGCGCAGTGCCCCGCGGCGCTGGACGGCGGCTATCCGGGTCCGGTACTTTTTTACCCTAAGAGCGTGCGCCCAGATTTCTGCCCCGTAAAGCAGGGCTGCCTGAACGGACGTCAACAGGAGTCTTCTCTTGCACGGCTTCGGGCCTCCCACGTTCGCCATCAGACGACTTAGTGCCGCCGTACTCTGCACGGCCTTGTCGCAGACCCTGCGAATATGCTCCCAGAAGGTGAGCCGGTTGTCCAGCATCACCCCCAGGTACTTCGCGGAGCTGCAGGTCTGTACAGGCTGAGTCCCGACCATCATCGTGATGGAGGTGGGGATTCTTCTTTTCGTGAGAATCACGACCTCCGTCTTGGCAGCAGCCACCTGGAGACCGTGATCTTCCATCCACCCGTTGACCCTGCGCATAACTTGGTTAAGCGAAAGTTGGGCCAACTCGGGACTCCGTGCTGCAATGACGGCGGCGACGTCGTCGGCGAATGCGACGAGGAACGCGTTATCGGGCATGTCCAGGCGGAGCAGGCTGTCGTATATGACATTCCAGAGGTCAGGTCCCAGCACTGACCCCTGTGCCGCTCCGGCGGTGACCTCCTTCATCCTGATGCCCTAGGCTGTCATGTACGACAACCTGCGGTCCCTCAGGTAATCTCTCATCATCGTTGCAAGATACGGAGGTACCCTGAAGGACCGCTCGAGCGCGTGGAGCATGTCGCTCCACCTAGCCGAATTAAGCGCGTTCCTCACGTCGAGGGTCACGAGCAGTACTATGGGCCTAGCCCTATGACAGGCGGTTTCGGCCTGGCGTACTGCCCCGGTCACCTCGGCGATCGCATCAATCGTGGACTGCCCCTTTCTGAAGCCGTGCTGCCGGTGGGAGAGGCCCCCGGCTTGCTCAATAGCGGCCGCCAATCGCGGCTTGAGCAAGCGCTCCATCATCTTCCCCGCTGTGTCTAACATACACAGGGGGCGATAAAATAATGGAGAATCGGGGTCGCCTTTGCCCTTGGGAATCAAGGCAAGGCGTGCCAGCTTCCACCGGGCTGGGAAGACTCCTGCTCTCAGGCACCCGTTGTACATACCGAGCAAGAGGCCAGGGCAGTTGCATGCAGCTGCCTTAATCGCCTCTGCCGGTATGATGTCGGGGCCCGGGGCCTTACCGGACTTCATGCTGCGTTCCGCAAGCATGAGCTCCTCGGCGCGGAACGGCGGGATATCCTTCTCCTCATCGGTCAGTCGGGGCTCGACAGTGACCGGATGTGTCGGAAAAAGGGCATCCACAACGTTTCGCGCCTTCCTCTCATCCATGACCTGGGTGGGTGGGCGGAGCTTGCCCATCACGAGCTTGTAGCCCCTCCCCCAAGGATTCTGGGCCACTTCGTCCCAGAGCTGCTTCCAGCTGCGTTCCTTGCTCGTCCGGATGGCTTTGCCTAAGGCCTTCTTGGCGGCTTTGTAAGCCGTGGCTCGGGTCGGCCAGCGGCACGTTGCGCCAACCTGCGCAATCGATGGCAAAGCCTCCGGAGCTCGGCGATCTGGTCGTTCCACCAGTATGCCTGCGTCCTGCCTTTCCAAGGCCTCTTGCGAGGCATGGACGCGTCGATGAGCCCCATGGTGGCATCCACTAGAGCGTCCACCGCGCCGACGTCATGGGCGTCCTCGGGCACTGGTGGAATGTGCCGAGCGCCGTCGAGCAAGGTTGCGACTAATTTTTCACCGTCCACAGAAACACCGTGGCCGCTTTCATTGAGATAACTCTGCACTACTGCGTGCTGCAAATGCCACTTCCAGCTTAGCTGTGCCGAAGAAGAACAACAAGAAGAAGAAATACCTCGAAATATGTCCATCAGGCCCCTTCCCTTGTGTTAAATCCGCAAATATGTCGGAAACGATGCGAGCTATGGGAAAATGTTAAGAGACCTTTTTTGTAGGAAATTAAGTTTCCTACTATTTATGTTCTATTATATTTTTTGATTAGATGCGTAGTTGTCGAGATATATCGAGATATTTGAAAGTTCCGAAGCCGCAACAACATAATAAAGATACAGAAACACCGTGGCCCCTTCCTTGAGATAACTCTGTACTATTCCAAGCTGCAAATGCCACCTCCAGCTTAGCTGTGCAGAAGAAGAACAACAAGAAGAAGAAATATCTCGGAATATGTCCGTGAGGCCCCTTTCCTTGAGCTAAATCTGAGAATATCTCGGAAATGAAGCGAGCTATTGCAAAATGTTGAGAGACCTTTTTTGTAGAGAATTACGTTTCCTACTATTTATGTTCTATGATGTTTTTTGATCAGAGGCGTAGTTTTCGAGATATATCGAGATACTTGAAAGTTCCGAAGCCGCACCATAATGGTAATGGTGGACTACTGGCCGTCCGTTTTTTATTTGCAGCAGCCACCACCGCCGCCGCCGCCGGACTGGCCAATGCTGCCGTGCAGAAGGTAGGGGTCGGAGGCAGTGATGCCAGAACCGTGGGACGTGAGACAAATCTTTACCCTCTCCACGACGTCCCACGACGTCCCAGTGACTCCCCTACCGCAGTTGTTTCATCTAACACAAGCGCGTTGATCTGTTGGGATGTATCACTATGACATTATATCTAATGTAGATATAGTGCTAATGATATTGTTATTAAATGTACATTGATCTGTGGGTAGTAATCAGTATATTAGATATAGTAATAATGATATTGTTATTAATTGTACATTACATATCTAATGTTTTTTTTTTTCTTTTTCTGGGTGTGGGTGGTGGAAATGCATTGACGCACCATAGGGAATCGAAAAGACCCCCCGTGTATGGGACTCAGTGACGGCCTGCCGCACCACTACCCACTAAAACCACCACCCATGTCACACCTGGGGACACCAGACTGGGACTGTTTTTTCACATTACTTCAGTCTGGGCCCCGTGTGTTTTTGGCGCCTTCTTGCGCTCTTACCTCCCTGCTTGCACTCTTACCTCCCTGCTTGGGAACGCGCCAGGGCGTCCTCCTTGCGCTTGTTTCTTCGGAGGACTGCCTCCACGTAGGCTGCTATGCTCCCCCATACTCGGACGTCGGAGAGCATCCGCCGAGTGATGTTGTGCGGCGTTATCCTCCCCACATCCCTCTCTAGATTAGTCCTCTCCACACTCCACTCCTTGCACTGGAAGAATGTGTGGAGAGCGTCATCTTTTTCTGCTCCGCAGTGGGCGCAGCCTGGGTCCTCCTCCTTTTTCCTCGTATGGAGGTAGTGGCGGAACAGTCCATGCTCGGTCAGGAACTGCGTCAGGAAATAGTTGGTCTCCCCGTGTTCGCGGCTAGCTCAACTACTCACATCCGGTATGAGGCGAGCCGTCCACCGGCCGCGGGTCTCCAGCATCCACCGATTCTGCCAGGTCTTCATGGCGTCGCGTCTTGCCGCTGCCTTGGCTTCGTCCCTTCCTAGTGCGCCTCGTTGCTCGTAGGCCACCTTTCTCTCCTGGGCCTGCAGGTCGATGGGCATCACCCCGGCCACGACCATGACCGCAGGCTCAGAGACGGTCCGATAAGCGCAGGCCACACGCAGAACACCTCTCCGGTGCACGGACACCATGCGCTTCCTGTACTTATCCACCCGCAGTGCGTCCGCCTAAATCTCGGCTCCGTAGAGCATTATGGCCTCAGCAGTGCGGAGAAGTAGCCGGCGCTTATAGGGGCGCGGGTCCCCAATGTTTTTCATTAAGGTGCTGATCGCAATTGTCACCTTCACCTCCTTGTCGCAGGCCTTCCGGATATGATCCCAATAGGTGAGCTTGGAATCTAGAGTCATCCCCAGGTACCTTACGGCCCTCTTGGTTTCGAGCGTCACGTCCCCAACCATCATAGGTAGTGAGGCTGGTATGCACTTCTTTGTTAGCAGCACTAACTCCGTCTTCGCTGTTGCCAACTCGAGTCCATGTTCTTCCATCCAAGCGCTGACCCGTCGCATGACCTGGTTGAGGCGCATCTGAAGGGCTTCCAGCCCCCGCTCGACCAGTATGACTCCAACGTCGTCCGCATATCCAACGAGATATGCACCTGCGGGCATGTCTATACACAAGATCCCGTTGTAGAAAATATTCCACAAATCCGGGCCCAATATGGAACCCTGTGCCGCCCCTGCGGTCAGCTCTTTCCTCGCTGGGCCGTCCAAAGTGTGGTACGTTATGAAGCGGGACCTCAGGTAGTCGTCCAGAATACGTAACAAATATTCTGGAACACGGAATTCCCGCTCCAGTGCCATCAAGATCTTTTGCCACCCAACAGAGTTGAATGCATTCCTCACGTCCAATGTTACTAGCAGGCACATTGGACGCGAGTAATGGTTCCCCCGTTCGGTAGCGCGTGCGGCTGTTACCACCTCCTGGATCGCGTCGATGGTTGACCGTCCCCTGCGGAAGCCATACTGGCGCGGGGCAAGGCCACCAGCTGCCTCCACTGCTGCTTGAAGCCGTGTCTTCAATAGCTTTTCCAGCACCTTCCCTGCCGTATCAAGCATGCATAGCGGCCGGAAGGATGAAGGAGAATTTGGTGGCCCCTTACCCTTGCTGATCAGCACCAACCGCGCGCACTTCCAGCGGGAGTAGAAAACTCCGGCCTTCAGGCAGGCGTTATACATGCTCAGCAAGAGCTCGGGATGACTGCTAGCCACCAGCTTTATCAGCTCCGGAGGGAGCCCATCAGGTCCTGATGCTTTTTTGTTCCGGAGCGAACTTACGGCGGCGGCGAGCTCTTCGCGAGTGAAGGGGGCGCATTTGGCTCCCACGTCGGATGCTGACGTTCCGATCTTTTAGGGTGATCGGGGAACAGGGTGTCCACAATGTGCCTCACTGTGCAGGAGTCCATTGGACCCACAGCTACTTGGGCCCCGAGCTTTTTCTTGACAACCCTATATCCTAGGCCCCAAGGGTCCCGGTTAAGGTCATCCCCTAGTTGTTGCCAGCACCGACGCTGGCTCACTCTAATTGCGTGGCGTAACTCCCGTCTGGCCGCCTTGTAATCGGCAGTCGATTGGGGTGCCACATCCTCCCTTCGTCTGGCCCGTTGGGCTACCCGTCGGAGCCTCAAGCACCTGCCCCTGAGCGCCGCTATTTCGGCAGTCCACCAGTATACTGGTCACCGGTGACCTATCCGCACCCTCGGCACTGAGAGCTCACAAGCCCGTTGGATATGAGCCATTGTCTGACTGGCTAACCGCTCAGCCTTCTTCCTTGGGTCAGTACCACGGGGGATACTCTCCAGGGAGGATTTCCCCAGCTCTAACGCGTGAAAGAGAGCTTCGTGGTCAGCTCGGTCCGCTCTCCACTGGTAACGCGGTTGTTCAGCGTATACGCGACGCGGCGCGCGATGTCGGACCGAGTAGGTGATATATACTCCAATGCCTCGGTGGAGAAGGAAATGTCGACAATGGTCTGCCGATATCCTGGTCTCCGGAAGGTCGAGGTTTGACCGGAGTTCAGCACTGCCAGGCCGAGTCTGGAGGCCATCTCCATGACCCTTCGACCCCTGGAGTCCGGCTCCATTCCCCATTCCACGGCCTTCGCGTTGAAGTCACCAGCAACGATAACCTCACAACTCATGTCTCGGACCGCGTCCTCTAACCCGTCCAGCTTCTCTTGGAAGTCGCCTATTCTTTCATTGGGGTGAAATAGCAGCTGACATACGTGACGTCGCCACTGCCTACCCACACGAACCCGCGACCCGTCCCCCGACGCTCCACCGTGAATCGGCGTGGGTCTGGAATCCAGATCGCGGCTGTCCCGAGCTCGTCCGAGTGCCAGCCGGTCCCGTCTCTGTCCCGATATTGTTCGCTGATGAGCACTATATCAGCATCCTTTTCGAGACAGAGCTGTGTGAGGAGGTCGTGAGCTGTCCTGCTCCGATTCATGTTTGCCTGTAGTACTTGCACGATTATGACGTTCCAGACTTTGCTAGGGCTTCCCGGAACACCCTGCATTCGCCAGATCCCGCCAAGTGCTTTCTCGTACTGATACGTACTGATATGACCCTGAGGTCGGTGTTAACATCAGCACAAAGGAAGCACTTAGGGCTTGCCGTGCAATCAGCCGCCTTATGTTCCAAGTTGCCGCACTTAAAGCACATGGTACTTCGATCGGGCCCCTTGCACCCGCGTCCTTCATGACCATATCCCAGGCACCGGAAGCATCGCGTTATTTGCTTTCGGCGCCTGATCCTGCAGTTCACCCATCCAACTCTAAGGTGAGACTGCTCCAGCAGCTTTTTGGCGGCATCTTCGCTAACAGTGAGGATCGCCATCCGTTGTTCCGCCTTATTAGGTCTGGTTAACCTTAAGGCGAGAGGCCCGTCATAGCCCGGTAGCTTGCCTTTCACAGCTACGACTACCTCTTCTTCAGTGGTGCAGCAATCCATATCCCTGACTTCCAGAACAGCTCTAGGTATCAGGACTCGCACACTGCCAGCATCTCCTATCGCCTTCTGCAAGGCACTGGTGAGGCCGTCTCTGTTCTCCGCTGTAGTTTTCTTCAGCTCGAGAAGTACCTCCCCGTTCCTCGTCCGCCGAATTGCACCGACGTTCACTCCGTACTTCTCGGGGTCAACCTGGCTTCGGATGCCTCCCAAGATTTCCGCGTAGCTTTTGCCTTGCGCGGGTTTGAGGGCGATGGCCTCTGGGCGGGCACGCTTCTTTGTTTTCCCTTTCCGCGACTTCGTCCCTTCGCCCGTTGCCGCGTTCCCGTTTGCTGACTGCAGCGGAGGGCTATTCTTCTTGTTCTGCCTCTTCTTCCCCTTCGCGGTCACCTCCGTCCATTCCGTTTGGGCGGTAGTGGCTTCTTCCTTCTTCTTCTTCCCGGCGTTGAGCGCCGGGGGTAATGGTGGACTACTGGCCGTCCGTTTTTTATTTGCAGCAGCCACCACCGCCGCCGCCGCCGGACTGGCCAATGCTGCCGTGCAGAAGGTAGGGGTCGGAGGCAGTGATGCCAGAACCGTGGGACGTGAGACAAATCTTTACCCTCTCCACGACGTCCCACAACGTCCCAGTGACTCCCCTACCGCAGTTGTTTCATCTAACACAAGCGCGTTGTCCCACGTGTCCGTGTGAGCTCTGCGGGTTTGGCAGAGTTCGGCTGCTCTCGTCATTTCTACGTTATCGGCTCGATGCTCAAGCCGCTAAAGCACGTGGCAGTAGCATCGACGAATCGACAAAATAATATAATTTCGTCCATGGCAATATGGCTGAATTAAGAAACCAGGAGAATCTATTCCAATCCCGATTTTACGGTTTCAGTTCTGATTCTTAATGCATTAACGTTTTTTAAATACATAAAAATACATTTTTAATACATTAATACTATGAAATACATTAACTTGGGAAGCAGTTAAAAAAAGGAGTTGAACTGCATCTTTCTTTGATATTTTTTTAATTAATATTTAAGTGTTATGTATATACATATGTATGTACGTACATATGATAAAAGTACGTGATACAGAAGTAATTTCTTCAATTAGATATTACTGTTATTCTAACTATTGCAATAC
Organism: Osmia lignaria lignaria; assembly: GCF_051020975.1. Classification (NCBI taxonomy): domain Eukaryota; kingdom Metazoa; phylum Arthropoda; class Insecta; order Hymenoptera; family Megachilidae; genus Osmia; species Osmia lignaria. The sequence goes on along the minus strand of NC_135046.1, from coordinate 394,497 downwards.
GTAAATCCGAATACATACGAGGAAAATTGGTGTTACGTGGCCGACGGCTTGGCAGCGCGCGTGGCTATCAGAGGCTTTCTGATTGGCGGCCGCGTAACTTATTTTTTTATCAATACAACCCGAGCGGTAAGATTGTATTGTGGTAGGAACTGTCACAAGGTTTCACTGGGTTTAAGGGAGAATGCTAATGTGGGTTTGACACAGCAATGTATATATTCTACAATCTTGGTCTATTACAGATGTTGTTGTCGCGAATATAGGTGTATAATGTGATATATTACCTATTTCCACTATGCTCGGTGTTCACGCACTGGCAATGCGGGGGTGTTGTGTGTGGTTGATTGTAATGCCAAATAGAAACACGACTCGCGGATTCAATAAGGTGAATGTTGCTCGAAGGGGACTTCAACCCGATCTCACTAATAGTACCAACTCACTACCGTACACGACGTGCTCGACACGAGATGAACTCTGGTACTGCCCCCGATCGTTGGTACGAACGGGTTTATATACTAATTAAGAAGGGTGGTCTGGTTACTATTCGAGTGATCAGGCTGGGTCCACCTGCCTCTGCGACAGTTTAGAGTGGTTGCATCTGCTATTTGATTACGGCGGACCCATTGCTTTCCCAAGTGTTTGGTTCTGCTATCGGTGGGCCTTCTGTTTATTACGAGAGTAAATGGTCGGTTTGCCCGAGAGTTTTCCTTTCCAGATGTTTAAGCTTATTTGAAAGGAGACACGTTTGATAAAAACGGTTTGTCTACGTGACATTGGTTAGGTTAAATTGTAAGGATATAAAGAAATTTCAATCTTTAACGGTTTATCAGTTTTATTTCTTATTCCTTACAACTATTATAATTTTATTCTCTGAATGGTCATTACAATGAAAGATGGATTAGATACAATTTCATTCCTCATTTAATCTATACTAATATATAAAGCTGTAAGCATTTTCTTTGTTCGGGGTAATCTCCAAATCTACTGCTTCGATTTTGATCCAATTTTTTTTTATGTGTTCCTTATAACCTTGCGAAGGACATAGGCTCAGTTTTATTACGCTGTTGCATCGGGAAACGTGTAAAATATTGTTTATTTCGTTTGTGTAAATCGTAGCGCAGAACAGTTCAGCAGAACTGCTAATCCCCACCGCTGCTGTGATTACATAGTAGTGGGAGTACCTTCGTACCTCTGCGGTGGGGATGAATGGTGGCGCTGTCGGTGCTGCTTCCCGCATTCAGCATTCATCTTTTTTTCTCATACACTCACAGACAAAATACCACCCGGGCAGCGCCGGATAACACAGCTAGTTTATTATATACATATCAGGTTTCTTGCAACTATTGCACCTGGTCCACGCTTATACGATATTGCATATTTTACTTTCCTATAATACAACAAGGAAACAAAACTATAATATGGTGATTACCATAATACAATAGAAAATGTTAAGCTTGGTATAAACCGTATGTTTTTTTTGTGTACCTATGATGCACTTTCGCTTCGTTGCTTTATAATTACTAATGACTGATTTTTCTTTTGAATGAAACTTCCACTAGCGTATTGATGAAATTTTTCGATTAATACAAGATCAAATACGACATAATTTGAATTATACTTACTTTATATATTTGCATTAGGTTTTAAATAAATAAGTAAATATAATGCAAATTATGTCGTGTTTGGTCCTATTTTCATCAGAAGAATGTTACAATTACATTGGTAAAAGTTTCATTTAGCAAAAATGAAAACTAAAAAAGTTATGGTTGAATGAATATTGTCTCAGTCAAATGTTTTTTTTCGGGCTCTTTAATTCTCGGACCTCTTTCTCTTTCGCTATTTGTGCTTTTCTACGTTCGCCAGCATTCAAGAACTCGCTCGAGCTATGTCGTTCTGCCAGTGTCACATTTTCGTTACCTATTCATCGAATATTTGGGCGTAACGCAAAATCAAAAGAGTCCAGTAAAAGAACACATTCTATGTTGAAAGAATATACTAAGTTATCTGTCTAAAAAAATAGTAAGAAATCTGACAACAGATTTTTTTCTGGCTGCTTTTCTTAAGTAATGAGCATTTTACCAGTCTCCTGTATAGAATCGTGTGTATTAGTTTGGAGCAGAATAACTGAACATTTCGCATAATAGAAATAATTAGATGGTATAAATAAAATATGAACCAAATTTCTACCACATGGGTTATGCCGATATCCGACAGATCAGCGAGGTTAAGCCTTACTTGACTGCGGTTCACAGAAAGATGGGTGAACGACCGCTTTGCTTCTGTGGTTTCTTGTTTGAAATTAGCAAAGCAGCAAGCCGGAAGAGAAAAAAGAAAGGGAGAGAGAGGAGGGAACAATTGAAATGAAATTGTGGATATGGGATTGATTAAATCTTCGAGGAAGATTGAAGTATGGTGGGGTGTGTGAGGAAATGTGATTGAAATTTGGTCGCTAAGAAATCGGACTAAAATACTTCTCTCTCAGATTTACGAAGAGAGAAGGAGACAAAATGGTTAAATTAAAATATAATATATACTATCCTTGAAACAGAAAGAAAATGTATCAGTTCAGGAGGTCCAATTTTTTATAAAACAAAATTTTTTTTTATGTATCCTATACATTTATGAATGAATGTATGTACATATGTGATACGTACAGAAGTTATATTTCCAATTAAATGTTACATCAACTATTACAATACTTAAAGGCAAGTATAATGCGTAGGGAATTGGGTTAGGTTAGGGTTAGGTTAGTTTATAAATAAATCTATAATCTTTTCAGATTTGTTTCTTTTATTTATTTTTTATTTTTGAAAGATACAAAGATACTACAATTGTATTGTTCCAATAATATTCAGTATATATCATGTGATGTTTGACAACCTCTGCAGCTGACCAACGCACGGACGATGTTTGATGGTCTTCTTCCATCCTATACATAAAAAAAATACAATTTAAATCGCGAATATAATGATATATAATAGAAATATATAGATTCCTATTAACTTATCTTTTTTCGTGTGTAATTGTTCTGCATCTACGTTTCCTCCCTTCTCGGTTGAAAGTTCGTGTTGTCCGAATCCATGCCGCTCATCCACGGTCTTCTTCCGTCCTATGCATAAGAAAGAAAAATACAATTTAAATCTTGAATGTAATGATACATGTTAAAAATATGTAAGTTGCTATAAACTTATCCTTTTTTTGTGATGTTACAATGCATCTACGTTTCTTTACTTCTCACGAGGAAAGTTTCCACGTGTTATGTTCAGTTGTTAATGCAACTGTGCCACCTTATTATGGTTCATCCAGCTGAACACGTTTGCACCCCATTATGGGGGAAAGCAGGTAATTGTTAAGAGGTATTGACAATTCAAGTTAGTTACTCGTTACATTCGAAAGTAAAATGCACTCATACATACAAACGGTTAACTCCGTGGTCAGACACATGATTGGAAATCCGAAGATCCTCGGTTCCATATGCCGGCTCCCCTCGAATTCGTTGTTGATAGGTACTTTAACACGTTGAGCGCGGTGTCGATCCCTGGGGACCGACTATGAACTTTCCGTTTGGCCGGCGTCGGGAAACATGAATTCACCATTACTTTAGCGCCGACTATAGTCGTCACTCGGAGGAAAGGAGATAAATTCTTATCTTACAAATATTCATCTTTCTTGATATCCATATATTGAATATCACGTTCGCTTTCGTCGATTGACGAATTTGCAGATAATGCAGTTGCATCGTTTGTACAATGCGATTCATATGTCAATAGTAATGTGTCTCACATTAGACACATTAACTCTTTAACTGCGGGTACTTTTAGTACAGCCGATTACATTCATTCAGAAATTCTAATAATTCGGTAATTCAGTGATTGTGAAACTTGTTGAGCCTATCCGTTCCTTTTTAAGATGAGGCTAGTGCCCATAAGTGGGCGGTATCTTTCCCTTGGGGACATTTATTTATTCCGTTTATCCGAATCAGTTAATGATCAGCTTCAAATATAGAAACTTATAGCTGAGCTCCTATTATTCGATTACAGACAATCGTATCCACTTATAACAAATACTTGTATCGTAACAACGTTGCGTGCCATGTTATGTCATGTATAGTGAGTAACAGCCAAAATTGTACACCACACATCATTTTTTATTTTGGCTAAAAAATACAGTGTATTAACGCGACACTTCTGTAACAATATTCCGTGTGTACAGTAAAAGCTAAATAAATGCAAGGGGACTATCCCCTCCACGTGGAGGGATCCGCTTTGACGAAGCTCGACGCTTGACAAGGAATCGGTGTAATATAATTCGAATATCGGTGTGACTAATATTAATTCAACGATGAAACTTTTTTATTTTTGACTGTTTCTTAATAAAACTTTTACTAACGCATTTTTTCTGATTACAATGAAACCAAATACGATATACTTTGAATTATATTAACAGAAAATACAAAATAATAATAAGGGGATAATATAAAAGATCAATGCAGCACATAGAATCGATACTTAGGCTGGTTATATGTAATGTTTGAGTTCCAATCTCTCTTGCATCTATCCAGCTTTTACATCAGTATCAACAAGTAAATATAATTCAAAGTACAGTAATGCTTCGAAATAAGCAAGTGACTCGGGACCGAACAGTTGCTTATTTCGAAGCAGGTTGCTATTCGGCTTGACTTTGTTCTCGAAACGGGACGATAGAGAACGCGAGAAACGAGTGAGAGATCCGAGGTAGCGGCAAATCATAAAGTGATCGGCCGAGCAGCGATGTTATTTTTTGAACAAGGATAGAATATAGCATGCCCTCTCATTCTCGCACTATGCTTTATTTCGAAGCAAATATACCCGACTGAGAAAGCATTATATATATTCCATCCTTCTTCTACTTACCGATGTCAATGCTCAGTCGAGCGTGAAATTTATTACCCTAAACATCGGCTTCGCGCTTTCATAGACCTCGTACTCATTTCTCGTACCTCTCACTTTGCGGGCGACTTCAAACAAAGAAGAGGGGATAGCGAGTTGCTTATTTCGAAGCAGAGACCACTTGCTTATTTCGAAGCATTACTGTATATCGTGTTTGGTCTCATTTTAATTAGAAAAATCTCACAAATACGATAGTACAATTTTCATTAACAAAAAGTAAAAAATAAAAAAGTTTCATCGTTGAATTAGTATTAGTCACACCGATACGTTTCGGCCCCGTCCTTTGTTTCCTTCGACCTCTTTCTCTCTTCCACTATCTGTCCCTTTCTACTTTCACGCTCAGCTGGAGCCGCATGTAAATATAGAATCGCTACCTCGCCTCGGCTGGATATGTATAATACAATCTTTAGGTCCCAATCTCTCTTGCATTTATCCAGCTTTTACTGTATTATTATTGCTTGTATGTGAAAAAAGTCAAATTTGGGCAAATGTTCAATACAAATTGAATATATATATAATGACATATACAAAATGTTCTCACGGCCAAAATCGTACATTATCAAGCACAGTAAGAGAATTACGGTGTACAATTTTGGCTGTGGCTCACTGTACGTTTCCCAACATATGTTTCCACAACAATACATAGTTCCCGGCTGTAGTGACACGCAACATTGCTATGATAATGTTCCATATAATAGAACATTAAAAACGGATATTTTTCCGTTTCATTCTAAAGCTAATATAAACTGATGGGTTTCTAATACAGGTAAGTCTCGATGAACCCTTTCACGACGGGTACCGTCTATATACGGCAGTCACTTAGTGCATTACAGCGGCTGACGCCAACTATATACGGCACAGATTGTGTTAATGAATATTTTAGGTTTTGCACGAACAGTGCGTGCAATGGTACATTCGCCGTCGCGAAAGGGTTAATGCTAGTTCACATAGTGCGATATTCGATTTAGTGCGATTTTTAAAATGATACCAGGTCGCATATAATGCAAACAAAAATTCAGTTCATGCGAGGCTTGCAAGACTTCTTTCGATCCAGACATGGATCGAAGCATGCAAGTTAACAGAGACTTGGATAAAATACTGCGGGTTTATCATCACATATAGGAAGATATGAAAAAGCAGAATAAAGTTTAATCAACACTGTTAAAATACCTTCAAAAAGTAATAAACATGTTTATGCTATTATAATTTAACAATATACGTATGAAACGTATATTTTAAAATTTTGATCGCGATTTATTACTCGCACTCATCGAGACCTACCTGTATTAGAACAATTCAACTGATCCGGATAAACGGAGTTTTAAGAGGGTCGTCCGGTGTGTCGGTTCGACTGAACTTCCGAATAGTTCCCACACCCGATTTTCTTCACCTTGATATACAGGGTGTCCGCGCTAAACAATGACAGGTGTTTTATTGCGTAACTATTCATGACAGGAAAATTTGTTTATATGAAAATGGCACGATACAATGGGGCGTAAGTTTTTGCGTGAACGAAAATTTATTTACATTATTAGTTTAAAAGATCTGATGGTCAAGTTTCGTTTTTTAAATGGAAGTATATATTTTTTTTCAGATCATGTGATAATGCTTTTCAAGACGAATTTATTAAGCTTTAATGTATACCTTTTTCCTGAAATAAAATTCATTTTGTCACGAGTTTTTATATTTTTCAACGTTCTAATGCGTCAAAAGCAATTAATTGCTTTGTAATTCGCGCGTCGTGCGGCGGATTCGCCTATAATGCGCTTTTTGTGTAAATGGCAACGTAGGCCCGCCGTCGACGACTATATAAGACCGCGACGGGAATTTCTCGATCTCTTCTGTTTCAACCGACTGGCTGAAGTAACATCGGCGAAGGAACGCGACGCGACGTCGACACGCAGATTATAAGGGAAGATTCAACATTCATCGTCACCAAAGAAGATAAGTAAACCACATTTTATTATTCCATTATTATCTCGGCATTATTATTATGTAAAATGTATGACTATGTTGTTTTTTATTTATACTGTAATATAAACTGACGTGACAGCAAAGAAATGTATCGAATCTTCACGTTTCGCCAAAAGTATTCTCATTTATAACACACCGAATCGTAACAGTAATATTATTAGCTATAATTTTGAATAAAACGGTTCACTGTTGATATTTATGGAACATAACTCAGTTTATATTACAAGGTTAAGAAGGAAGTCGAAAGAAACATTTTCTAATTTCAATATTGTGATTTTAAGGAAACAACATATCGAAGAGGAAAGGATCCAACTCGCTTTTGCGACAAGCAAACAACGTGTCCTCCTCTCCATCGGAAAAGCAACCGCTGGTGCAATGAACTTCCGCAACGGAAATTGCGCAACTATGAGTAACGTACCAATCATTTTCATTTACATTATAAATACTATAGTGTTCCGATAATGTCACAAATTTGTCAGAACTTCTTGAAGATCTGAAAAAATGTGATATTAACACGTTGAATGCCACGGGGGTCACCGGTGACCGGCGCACTCAGACTGATAAAAATGTATATAATTTAAACAAATGACGATACTTATAATTTTTTATTATTATCATCGTTGATGTAGTGGTGTGAGGAAATGAATGCAGTATAAAACATCTGAAAATAGTTTTATTTATACATGAAATATATTTTTTTATAATATAGTTTTTTTAAATATAGTTTATTATGCGCGAGTTAAGTGACAGGAGGTAAGTAAATATACAATATTCTTTTAATTATACACGTTTACTTTGTCCGTACAGGTCGACAGCTTAGGTCGATGGTTCAACACTGAATGAATGAATTGTCGTCGAGGCGATGGTAAGCTCTCTTTTTCTCTTTGTCTTATTCTCATCCTCGAGTCGGAATTTTGTTATGTCTGTTGCAGTACCACGTCCTGCCTGAGGTGATAAGACTGGGGTTATGTGTCGTCACATAACTCCTCCCTGCCGAAGTTCAATGACGTCCTCGTTATTGATTGTTTGGGTAGGTTGACGTATTTTGCCTTTTTTCCTGTATGTGAAGTGGATTGAGAGGCCTATAATGATTAAAAATATAATTGCGACACTGGTTACAGACATATGAAATTCGATTCCAAGCTTTTGAAATGTTGGTATATTTATTGTAGGTGAAGTTAACGTCTTCAAAGGTTCCAAATTCAATTGATAATTCCTGATGATTAGAGGCAAGATTTCTGGTTGCTTTAGTTCTCCGAGATTTTCATTAAGATTATGACCTTGTACTTGCACATCGTTTCCTTGGACAAAGTGTGTTCCTTGGAGGGTGGTTTTGTTCCTGTTATATTCAATAGTTATCGGATAATTGCATGATATTAATGTCGAGTTGTTCGACAGCGGATATGCCAATACTAGAGGTACATTTGTTGAAATGTAGATTGGTCTGATCTCTTCTGCGACAATTCGGTAACACAGATAATCGTGATCGTATATTAGTTGACATTTATGAGCAAATAATTTGACTGTTGTTCCTGTTAATTTCCATGGTGTAGTTATAATTTCTGTTTGATTGTTATGACTGATTGTAGCAAGTCTTTGAAATAAGGAGAACTCGATAGGGTTAAGGATCGGAATTTTAAGTGTATAGATAATGGAGTCAGGGGCGGTTACGATTGATCCTTGAGTAAATTGAAAATCCAATAAATTGTGATAATGTAGCATTAATTCTTTTCGAGAATAAAGTTTTAATAAATGCGCTTTTATATCTGACATTTGTTCATAGGTTAGTATTTCTAAGTCAAACACTTCTCCTGAGAAAACGAACGACCTTTTAATTTTTTCAAGTAAATTTAGAAAATGTTGTTCTTGAGTGATAAGGGTAATAATGGCTTCGAAGAGGTCAAGTCGCGTACTTTGTTCACTAAGAGTGTTTGCAAGATTTTGTAAATTTTTGTTAATCATTTCTGTGTTTCCATTTATGGTATTACTTATCGTATTTATAATGCTTACTGTTTTACCAAGAGTTAATATGTCTTCGTGTTGTTGGCGTTCGAGCGAAGTCAAATAATTGTTTATTTTGTCAAGATCATCAGCATCCGGGTTTCCGAAAATATACTTGATTACTGTACCCAATCCATTTATTAATCCTCTTTTAACCCTTTCGGTTAGGGGTGCAATTTGTTGTAGATTTTGGTAAATTTCGTTACATAGGGATTCGGTTTGCCTGAATAAACTTGAATTTCTGAGTTCCTCCCGTCCAGATAATATGGTATAACTAATGAGGATTTTGTTGTAAGTATGTCTAAGGGACGTTATGTTTATGTAAAAATGTAGATAGTGATAATTTTCCATAATCCTTCCGATTCCTTTTTGTTAGTTGTAGTGCGTTGCGTTTGGATCAATTTGGATACTCTTCACGAGTATAATTGAGATCGTCAGGGTCAATATTATTTTCATCCTGTAAAAATGAAGAGACTTTTCTTAATCTTTCGGCATCTCTTAAGTTATAGCGGCGTTGCTGTCCGTGTATATGACAGTCTAATGAGAGGCCTTGTTGTTTCTCTACAAGTAACCTTTGATAACGGGGAGCAGTTTTATCGCGTTGTTGCTGATGCGTTTTAACGAACATTTCCCTACTTTCCAACGTTTCATCCGAATTATTAGGTAGATGTTGCTTCTGTAGTTGTTTTTGGTATAATTTTCCATAGAACGGTAAAATTTCCTTTTTTCTAATTTCGTTATATGTTTCAATGGTATCACTATCGGGATCTATAATGTGTTTATGTAATTCTTTATAGGGACTGTATAAGAGAGTGAATGGGGCATAATTTGTTGAGGAGTGAATACTTTGGTTATATATTAGAATAGCTGTAGTCATGTGATTTTTGGTTGTTTCCCTTGGGTTTTGATCTATTAATATACTTAATTTTTCCTTTAAGGTAGAGTGTAATCTTTCTATGGGTCCATTCGACGTATGTCTGTTAATGGTGGTTTGATGATAATCAATTTTATGCATCCTGCAAAATTCTTTAAATACGGTCGAATTAAATTCGCTACCGCTATCTGTAGTAATCTTATCTGGAAAATTATGATGCGAAGAGAAATGTCGTAGTTTATTTAATATAGTGGTGGCATTTCCGTCAGGCAAATGATAAGCTTGAGCGTATTTAGAGAAAATATCTATAATGGTAAGAAATTTTTCCTTATTGAAATGAAAAATGTCCATGTGTATATGCTGAAGCGGTCTATTAGCAATTATGGGTCCGTAAGTTTCTGTCTCGTAGGGCCTTCTTTCATATTTATGTCAAGGCATGTTTCGCACTGATTTATGTAATTTTGAATAATTCTATCCATATTAAGTGTGTACAGTTTCCTCTTAAAATGTGCTATTGTTTCTTGTATTCCATTATGAGTTTGGTTATGGTATTTTTCAAGTTCTTTCATAAAGCTATTTCGGTTGACCGAAGGTGTGCAGGTATTTGTTTTGATCAATTTTAATTTCTCGTTGAAATGTTCCTTTAATATCCTGTAAGTGGCAACTCCTAATTCTTCATTTGCAAAATAAATGCCATATTGCTTATCTGGTTTTACGTTTTCATTAAGAAACTTAAGCAATTGCGTTTCTGCGTTTTGCTTATTAATTTTTACTATATATTGTATTTTAAGTTTGTCCTTATTCGTTTTTACTTGATAATCGTTGCCTCCTTTAATTATTATACTGTAGTTGAATGCATGAATATTTTTATCTGTAATAGGTAATGAGAAAACCGGGTCCTCTTCAGCGGTATGGACTGTTGCATCATCTAGCATTTCATCCATTTCTTCGGTAGTGAGAGGAGTGTCATCCGGCACTTGATGTAACATCGATAGTGAGTCATCTTCCTCTGATTCTTCGATGTTTATTTCTATTCGACTTAAAGCGTCGGCTACATTATTTTCGCAACCCTTTTTGTATTTCACCTCGTAATCGTACTCTTCTAACTTGATCCTCCAGCGGATTAGTCGGGAGTTAGGCGTTTTTAAAGACCAGAGCCAAGTAAGCGGCTTATGATCAGTTTCGATAATGAACTTTTTTCCATAAATATACGGTCTAAAATGTCTACATGCTTCCACTATGGCTAGCAACTCTTTTTCTATTGTAGAGTAGTTTTGTTCGGCTGTATTCAGCGTCCTTGAATAGTATGATATAGGGTGTCCTTCTTGAGATAAGACAGCTCCGATCGCGACGTTCGATGCGTCTGAAGTGATGTGAAACTGTTTCTCAAAGTCAGGGTATTTTAATATGGGCGCATTGGTGATTAACTCTTTACATTTATTAAATGATTCGATGAGATCCCCATCTTCGCAATCGATTTTTTCTCCTTTCTTGAGCACTTTCGTGAGGGGTTTGGTTATTTTTGCATAATCTCTAATAAACTTCCGGTAGTAGCCGGTGAGTCCTAGAAATGCTTTAATCCCTTTTTGCGTAGTTGGAAGGGGATACTTTATTATAGCATCAATTTTGTCTGGGTTTGGTTTAATTCCATGAGGTGTGATAATATGTTCCAAAAACGGTATTTCTTTTCGTAAGAATTCGCTTTTATCCAGTTGTATTTTCAAGTCATACGTTCTTAATTCATCAAATATGAGTTTTAGGTGTTGCAAATGTTCTTGCAATGATTTTGAAAATATTACAATGTCATCCATGTAGACGAAACAAAATTTGTGCAGATACTTTCTTAAAACTTTATCCATCATCCTCTGGAAAGTGGCAGGGGCATTTTTCAGCCCAAAGGGCATTCGAGAATACTCGTAATGACCATTTTCCACTGTAAAAGCTGTTTTTTCTATGGAACCCTCGTGTACAGGGATCTGATGAAAGCCCTGGGCTAAGTCCAATGTACTAAAATAGGTACATTTACCTAAATTCTCTAAAATGTCATCCATCCTCGGGAGTGGGTATTTATCTTCAATAGTTTTGTCGTTTAACTTGCGATAGTCAATTACCATTTTCCATTTCTTCTTCCCACTTGCGTCACTCTTTTTCGGTACAATCCAGACGGGCGAAGAATAAGGCGAATTACTAGGACGAATTATTTCGTCTTTCAGTAGTTGTCTTATTTGTTCTTGTATTTCCTGTTTTAGGTGGTATGGGTAGCGAAAACTTTTGACGTAAATTGGATATTCGTCTTTTGTTCGGATATTGTGGGCAACTGCACTAGTGGCTGATAATTTCTTATCCTCATTATAAAAGCAGTCTTTATATCGATGGCATAGGTTTGTAATTTTATCCCTTTCCTCGCTGTTCATGTGGCTGGTCCTTATCCGTGTTATTATTTCTCGATGACGGTTCGTTCCAGCGGCCTCGCATTTTTCCGGTATATTGTTCAGATAGTTTATTTCGAACTTCGTCGTACTAAATATTCGAGTTTTATAGTTTATACTTGCTTCTAATTTTTGCAGGTCTTTGTTTCCAATTAAGCAATCGTAAGTAGAATGCCATTGCGCTATGAGGAAAGTAATAGGTGTTTCGTCTCCTAATTCACGTAAAATCGGGAAAGTGAGTGCACGTATACCCTTTGTTACTTTATGTACTGATTTGATTTCGAAATTATATGGAAAAATATATTCGGAAAATAGGCGATAGGCTATTTCGGGATTAATAATTGATGAAGACGCTCCTGAATCAATAAGAATTTTAAGTGGCGGGTCAGCCGTGATAATATGTGGAAGTTCAGGCGAACTTCCAATCGAATTTAGGTTTACTATATCTCTTGATTCGTGTCGGGGTCCTGTGGAAAATTTTCGTGATTAACTTCTTCCTGATTTTCTAAATTTTGTTGCTGTTCTTCCTGATGATGAAGTTCTTCCGCTACGAAGTTCGGGGGTCCTGTGCTTCTGAAGAAGTTATTTGGTCTCGCCATAAAATTATTACTTGGTTGTATAAAATTGTTATTAGGCCTATTAAGGTTATTATTCGGTCTGTTAGTGTTTCTCGTACTAATCGACATAGGTGTAGGCTGAGGATTTTGATTCCTAGGTTGATTACTATTTGGTCTATAATTATTACTGTTTCCAAAATTTATTGGTGCAAATGGTTTCTGTGCAATAGCTGCACGTTGTTGAAACGGGTTTATGTTTCCGGAAGTTCCATGTGTAAATAAATTGGTATTCCTCGAAATTCCTGCTGTATTGAACGTGCTCGTTTTAGGTCTGTTCTCGCGTTGTCTCATGAAGGTAAGAAAAGCTGCTTGTTGCTCGTGGTTATCGTACTTTCGGCATTTTGTTAGACAGTCCTCGATGTCAGTCAATTCAAAATGCGTCAGATGCGAATGATACGGCTGTTTAATTCCGTTAGTAAATACATTTTCCGCAGTGTTATTATAAAAGTTATTTTTCATAGCAATTATATTGTTATCCTGATTATTTAGTTGTATATGGTCTTTTAGCTTATTCAAACGATTTTTGATTTCGTCGGCGTATTCTTCGTACGTTTGATTAGATTGCTGGTAGCAAGTACTGAGTCTGTTAAATAGTAATTCTTCCGAACTAGGATCGCTATATCTATTAATTAAGAGTGTCCTACAATGGGGCCAGTCTATGGGTTTATTAACAACTACCAAATCAAGTGCCTCTCCGCGTAGCTTCGATTTGATAAGAGCATACAGCGACTCGTTGATCGCATTGTCGTTCGTTGTAAGATTTTCCGAGAATTTGTCACATGTCTGAATAAAATGAGACAAAAGTCTTGTCCCTCCCTCGTACATTGGGATCGCGTCGCGCCATACAGATAATCTCATTTTAAATTGGTCAAATGTAAGTTGAGCCATTATTTCGCTTACACTTATTTATAACGGGTCAGAATTAATGTACGTGATCAATCGTATTGGATAGGGGCAAAGTAGGAATATAATATATATATATATACGTATAGATAGGAAATTTCAAAGACTTACTTCTCCGTGTCAGTGCCGAAAGGTGGCCTGATCGTGTTGATACTGCGACAATGGGGTTGAAACACTAGCTGCTTCCTCGTCAGTGATTTTCGTCACACAATTGGAGAAAAATCCAGATTCAACAGCCTCGCAGTATCCTGTCCGCAGTGCCAGTTAAGTGACAGGAGGTAAGTAAATATACAATATTCTTTTAATTATACACGTTTACTTTGTCCGTACAGGTCGACAGCTTAGGTCGATGGTTCAACACTGAATGAATGAATTGTCGTCGAGGCGATGGTAAGCTCTCTTTTTCTCTTTGTCTTATTCTCATCCTCGAGTCGGAATTTTGTTATGTCTGTTGCAGTGCCACGTCCTGCCTGAGGTGATAAGACTGGGGTTATGTGTCGTCACATAACTCGCGCACGTTCCGATGTGTCGTATTGAAGCATTCTAAACAAAGAAAGGGTGAACCATCACAGTCTTCACAATATGTCACGACTTTTTTGCTACAGTTTTTTGGAATTATTGTTCCTAGTTTCTTTGAATTTTTTGGTAACAAATTTTGCAAAATCGTCGCACTGTTCGAGCTTTTCCCGGCATTTCTTTTAATTCATGACGTGCTTTTCTCTGCAAGCTTTCACGCGGAGAAATGGAAACTTCAACTTCAGCGTCACGACATTTTGTTAAATAGATTGCAACTTTCATTCTGAAATCGGGAATTTGAATATTTTTGCGTGTGACCTGTTTGAATAATACCATGGCATTTACCAAACATGTATTCAATAACAGTTCTATTGCTAATTTTCTATACCACTTTAAAGTTTTACGTAGTGGTGAACTATAAGCTATCATTTGGTCTGATAAATCGACTGATGATTTTCCTAGATTATAGTCTACAATCATTTTCGGTTTTTCACATGAATAAAATTTCTTATATACAGTAGCCATTTCTGCCGAATGTTTCGTTGAAAGCATCAATACGTCTCTCTTGTCTTTCCATTTTAAAATTGTTATGCCCGATTTATTTTCGCGAGCAATGAATTTTTTGGATACTACTTATACTGAATTTCCACGTCGATTTTTCCGTAGGGTACCCACTAAATGTGTATTCTTTCCGATTAATTGTTCTGCCAGATCAACACTCGTGTACTAGTTGTCTGTGCAAACAGTATGTCCTTTACCCAATATATTTTTGCAAAGAGTCATTACAATCTCTGACGATACGGTTCCTGCTGTTTTATCTCTATTTTTTTCTTTTCTACTGTATATTTGAAACGAATAAGTGTATCCTGCACCACAGCATAATTTAAAAATTTTAATTCCATATCGATGCCGTTTTTGTTTCAAATATTGTCGAAATATTATGCGGCCTCGGAGGGGCACCAATGATTCGTCTACGCATAATATTTCATCTGGATTGTAGTATTCTTTGAAACTTCTGTTTAATATGTCGATAATGTGAGTAATTTTGGATAATCTATTACTAGGATTGTTTTCTTCATTATGTATCAAACGGTTAATCCCGTTTAGTAATGAAGTCGCGGTACGATGATGGTAATATAATAGACTATATTGAAAAACATATAACAACACACGGACAAAGTCGTCTAAATCAACAACATTCCATGGGACGGTTAGAATATCCGCGACGATACGTAGCGAAACCATTGTCGGATGGACGTTATAAACTAAGCGCTCGAGATCGCTTTTGTCGGCGCTTTGTGCGACTTTCTTCGTCGAACGATGTTTCGCCGTCGCACAGTACAGTCTAATGATGGAGTATATTTCAATTTTTTTACATAAAATAACATTAATACTTTTGTTGTTACTTCAGTTCTACTCTCATTTTTTATCATTCTTCTTCGTTGAAACTATTTTTGAAGGTGTTATTCAAATTTATTAAGTGTTTGCTTATTACTTTGTAATGACTACTCTTTCATTTCTTCAAAGTGAATTTACACTAGTAGTTTCATGTAGTAAAAGTGAAAAAAAATGATTCTGGGATGAAACTTGTCCCCCTATTGTTTTTCTCGGTCCCTTTAATTCTCGGATCTCTTTCTTTTTCGCTGTTTGTCCTTTTCTGCGTTCAGCGCTAAGATTCGAGGACTCGGCTCGAGCAGCTTTTGCCACCGTCACACATATTCCTTCCAATATACATTTGTTTCCGGATCGGTTTTCTTCAATGAACAGCATGAAATGAAATAAATGACTAACAATGAAAGAGTCGCGGGGATTCGGGAGAATGTTTATAGGTCGCATCAAGATGTAGTGAAATTGTTAATAATGTTTCATGTGCCCAGGAAACCGAGTGTATTATTAACAACATTCAACATACTAAATGTTCACCGAAAAAGATTTTGAAATCTTTTGAAAATCAATTGCGATAATGCTTCTGTAATGACGGGGCAACGAGTACTGCTTGCGCGACACTTCCAAAGGAATATTTGGATTTGCTCCGGGGTGTGATTTCTTTTATAAATTTCAGGAAAATTATGAGAACGATTTGTACATTTCTCTTCCGAGATATTCTTCTGTTCACAAATCTGGAAGTATTTAGTCCGATTTCTTAGCGACCAAATTTCAGTCGCGTTTCCCACTATACTTCAATCTTCGTCGAAGATGAACACAGTAACTTACTGAAAGACGATCGCTATTGTTGTTTTTCTCCCCGACAATTCTTTTTCGTCGAGATGTGGATTGATATAGCGAAAAAGGCTATACGTCCAGACCTCGCCTTAGTGTTAAATGCCGTTCGATGTCTTCCGTATTCTAATGCCAAATTCGGAAGTAATTTCCAGCAGTTAACTTTATATACTGACAATTTAGAGTAGGATGTCGTATAGGTTTTTTCCTTGTATTGCCGGGTTAATTTTGAAATTGTATGCAATGACAATTAAGAATGAAAAACCAAATAAGGTAGGAAGGAATTTGTTAAATTCGATATGTGTAGTGCGCACAGCGCATCTTTGTATTCAGAAATGTTTTTCTGTTCACAAATGTGGAAGTATTTAGTCCGATTTCTTAGCGACCAAATTTCACTCGCGTTTCCCACCATACTTCAATCTTCGTCGAAGATTAACACATTTTTGAAACCTGCTATAATGAAATATTTAGATTTAGTTAGGCAGATGGATTTCTCCTGCCAATGTCACCAAGTTCCACTAAATGAAGTGGAAGTGGGAACTGAGTGTGAAATACAATTGGAAGAAGCATTGCAGAACGGTGTAACAGAAACTGACATTATTAACTTCCGCGAAAATTGCTTACGACGATGTATTTTTACGGGATGTAACTGCTTTTACATATATGAACGTTTTCGGGAGTAGGGGTATTTTTCTGCTCACAAATCTGGAAGTATTTAGTCCGATTTCTTAGCGACCAAATTTCACTCGCGTTTCCCACCATACTTCAATCTTCGTCGAAGATTAACACATTTTTTTAGTGTGCCTTTCCTGTTCATGAGGTCAGGAAAATGGCCAAGGGTGTTACAGAAAATGAAAATAGGCCGCACAAAATGTACACAGATCATCAACAATGTTTTATGCGTTCGGGAAACCGGTGATTAACCAGTGCGTTCAGCGATTCTTGGAAATTTGGGACGATTTCAGTACATTCTTTACAGAACAGGTATTTTCCTGTGTATAACCCTATTTTTCAAGGGTACTTTTATTTTCTCGAATATACGTCAAACATTTTAAATGTCTATAATGCCTCTTTCCAAGATAGAGAAACCACGATCCCGAAATTGCAGCCTGTATCAGCGAGGCTGCTTCAATTTTTCTTGTGCATGTTTTTGAAACCTGCTGTAATCAAATATTTATATTTAGTTAGGCAGATGGATTTCTCCTGCCAATCTAACCAAGTTCCACTAAATGAAGTGGAACTGGGAACTGAGTATGAACTGCAATTGGAAGAGGCATTGCAGAACGGTGTAACAGAAACTGACATTATTAACTTCCGCGAAAATTGCTTACGACGATGTATTTTTACGGGATGTAACTGCTTTTACATATATGAACGTTTTCGGGAGTAGCGATATTTTTCTGTTCACAAATCTGGAAATATTTAGTCCGATTTCTTAGCGACCAAATTTCACTCGCGTTTCCCACCATACTTCAATCTTCGTCGAAGATTAACACATTTTCTTAGTGTGCCTTTTCTGTTCTTGGGGTCGAAACGTCGGACTCCACTAATGACATATGAACCTACATTATTATTAAAAGATAACGGAAATGTGAGGAAGTGAAATAAAGTGAGGTTTCTCCATTATCCCTTCAGGACAAAGTCAAGATCGCGTCCGATTTTTTTGCTCTTGTACAAGGTACAGGAAAACAGCCGGGAAACCGGCAATTAACCAGTGCGTTCAGCGATTTTTAGAAATTTGGGACAATTGATCAGATTTTTGACAGAGCAGGCATTTTTCGAAAAATCGAATTTCGTTGAAAATCTCTTCGGAGATTCTCTTGTAGATATGTTATGTAGTATATACATAGATCAACTGTAACAGTTTCCACAAGAAATTGGTACGGAGAAGTAAGGAAACGAAGATGCATTGTAACAACACGAAAAAGTAATGTTTAATAGAAAATACAACCAACTTCGAAATGCACTAAAAAGTATGAAATAATTTCTACTTCATTTATACAAATACCAAACAGCTATTAATAAAACCTATTTACTCGTTAAATAGTATATTAAATATATTTCTACCTTTTCGGAGGCGGCGCAAAATTAAAAACTTTCTCCTACTAGGAAGATCCTAGTTCAGGCATCGGCAACCTATCAAATCGTTATTGGCAGCATCGTATATTGGGGTATTTTTAATTTTGAGTTTTTGTTATAACAATAGTTATTAACAATAACAAATTGCATAAATTTTTGCAAGTGAGATATCGCGAAAATAGGTTTCATCGCAATCGGTACATGTCTTGCAGAGTATACATATGTGTACAATAGAAACAGTACAGAATCGGCGACTGCATGCTGACTCATCCACCGGTAGAGACATGTAGGCATACATAGAATTCAATGTAGTAGTAACAATAGTTTCTCACGAATATCTCGGAAACTAAAGCTTTCCGTTAATTATGCATAATGAAAAAGTTGGTCAGAATCATGCCCCCGACAACATATTAAAAGGTCATTGAAATCGTCCAATCTTAAGATTAAAAACTTTCTGCATTTTGCAATAACAATGAAAAAATGAAAACTTTTTTTGAAATGGGACCAATCGGAAGACATACCCTACAAGATGCCAAAGGTTTCGTTCCGATTGGTCCATTCATCTCGGAGTAATCTCTGAACACACACAGAAAAAAATACATACTGATCGAATTGAGTAACCTCCTCCTTCTCGAAGTTGGTTAAAAAAGATAAGTTTGTAGCAGTATATATATTTTTTTAACATGTATCAATAAGATTTAAATTATATTTTTTTCTCTTATGCATAGGACGGAAGAAGACCTTCATACATCGCCCGTGCCGTGGGTCAGCTGCAACTGATGTCAAAAACCACAAGATATACATATACTAAATATTAATTGTAGAATCTTTAAATAACAAAAAATAAATGAAAGATACAAACCTGACAAGATTATAGATTTATTTATAAACTAATCCTAACCTAACCAATTTTCCTCGTATGTATTCGGATTTACGTATTGCAATAATTAGAATAACAGTAATATCTACTTGAAGAAATTACTCCTGTATCACGTACTTTTATCATATGTACGTACATACATATATATATATATAACACTTAAATATTAATTAAAAAAATATCAAAGAAAGATGCAGTTCAACTCCTTTTTTTAACTGCTTCCCAAGTTAATGTATTCCATAGTATTAATGTATTAAAAATGTATTTTTATGTATTTAAAAAACGTTAATGCATTAAGAATCAGAACTGAAACCGTAAAATCGGGATTCGAACTGATTCTCCTGGTTTCTTAATTCAGCCATATTGCCATGGACGAAATTATATTATTTTGTCGATTCGTCGATGCTACTGCCACGTGCTTTAGCGGCTTGAGCATCGAGCCGATAACGTAGAAATGACGAGAGCAGCCAAACTCTGCCAAACCCGCAGAGCTCACACGGACACGTGGGACAACGCGCTTGTGTTAGATGAAACAACTGCGGTAGGGGAGTCACTGGGACGTCGTGGGACGTCGTGGAGAGGGTAAAGATTTGTCCCACGTCCCACGGTTCTGGCATCACTGGTCCGAGGTGCTGGGTATGCACCTTCAACTTTACGGCGGGCAGTCAGGCTGACACGCCGTGTCTCCGCGAGATCGTCAAGCGCCCCCTCCAACTTGGGGAGGCCATTTTTCACGTCTTTACTGATGTTAGGCTGCCTTTTCAGTGCAGCCAGCATTCCCGCAACAAGAGCCTTCATTTACTTAAGGCTCTTCTCCACCTTGTCCTCCGCTTCGTTGATGGTGCAGCGTAGATCAGCATCCTCGCTCACTCCGACCAGATTGCTCGAACCGGCAGCATACATATTCCATGTTGTCTTCTCTAAGGTATTTTGAGTTTCATTCACCATAAATCTTTGCTACATCTTTGCTACTCCAGGATACCAGGCCGTTTTCGAACGCGGTTGCCTCCGGGTGTGGGGGGGTGATCACGACCGCAGCTACCCCCATGACTGCGGCCGCTTGTGGCATAGGGGAGGGAATGTTACATCCGCTCCGTACCGTGCACTATCAACCTTCATCGGCACCCTGGTACCCCCTTGGGAGCGGCGCGTTGACGCCGGGAGCCACCAGGAGACGCGCGCTGCACGGATCATCCACACATCCCTTTCAGGCAGTGTCACCGTACCCGCTCCGTCTTCTGACCCATCGAGAAAAACGGCCGCCCCTTACATGGGGGACAGACGCCGACCAGAATGCCGCCCGATACGGGAACAGACGCGATCTGGATTTCAAGTTCCAGTTTTGGACCGCGGTCGGTATTTTATTTCCCAACTACCCTGCATATCTGCAGAGAATTCCCCTATACGCCATCCGGGGACGCGTCAGGTGGGGGACTGGAAACCCCGCACGGAACATATCTAATGTAGATATAGTGCTAGTGATATTGTTATTAAATGTACATTCATCTGTGGGTAGCAATCAGTATATTACATTATATATCATGTAGATATCATGACTTTGGTATTAAATGTAGGTACATTGATCTGTTGGAATGTATCTGTATATGGCATTATATCTAATGTAGATATAGTAATAATGATATTGTTAATAAATGTACATTGGTCTGTGGGAATGAATCTGTATATTACATTATATCGAATGTAGATATAGTACCAATGATATTGTTATTAAATGTACATTGATCTGTTGGAATGTATCTGTACATGACAAAATATGTAATGTAGATATAGTAATAATGACGTTGTTATTAAATGTACATTGATCTGCGGGAATGAATCAGTATATTACATTATATCGAATGTAGATATAGTACTAATGATATTGTTATTAAATGTACATTGATCTGTGGGAATGTATCACTATATGACATTATATCTAATGTAGATATAGTGCTAATGATATAGTTACTAAATGTACATTGATCGGTGGGAATGAATCAGTATATTACATTAAATCGAATGTAGATATAGCGCGAATGATATTGTTGTTAAATGTACATTGGTCTGTGGGAATGAATCTGTATGTGACATTACATCTAATGTAGATATGGTAATAATGATATTGTTATTAAATGTACATTGATCTGTGGGTAGTAATCAGTATATTACATTATATCTAATGTAGATATGGTAATAATGACATTGGTATTAAATGTAGGTACATTGATCTGTTGGAATGTATCTGTATATTACATTATATCTAATGTGCATATGGTAATAATGACATTGGTATTAAATGTAGGTACATTGATCTGTTGGAATGTATCTGTATATGACATTATATCTGATGTAGATATAGTGTTCGCGTTTCGCGGTGTTTTTGCATGTCCAACATGTTGCCTATCTAGCATGTCGAGCATGTGTGGCTTTTGCATGTTGAGCTCCAGGGGTTAGATTTATATTTGGCGCTGCGCGGGGTTGCATGCGGGGTCGCTGTCACGCAGCAAGGCGCAGGCGCGAGCGGCAGGTCGGTGGTGGTGGCGTATAGCCCGGGGCTGGGCCCAGACATTGAGACCGTGATCGGTACCCTGTGCAGTTGGAACGTTTTGTCGTGTTTTTTGAATTGCGATTTGTGCCACAGTTTGGATTTTAATTAGACTTTAATCGTGTGGCGAGTGCGATCGTGCGTGCGTCCTGTGTTCTGAAGCACTACGTGCTGTCGTTTGTGTTCTGCACGGCCCGGCGATCTTGTGGGAGAGTCAGACGTCCAACTGTGTGCAGTGATTGGTACGGCACAGTGCGGCGATCGGCTGGTTCTGCTTACCTGGCTAGCCATGCAGAGAGTGACGCGTGTTTACGGTCACTCTGTCCCCGATTGCGGGACCCTTCCTGTGATCAGGAAGTTTTTTTTGGCGAGGACCACGGCGATCTGCGGTGACGGCGGCGAGGCGCCATTCCATTAAGATTTAGGGTAAGAGAGATCTCTCTGCGTGCGCTAGTTTTAAGCATTGAATGATCATTCAAATTCGTTTATGTATTTCTAGTTTTCGTAAGTTTCTACATTGCATTATTTGTTGTTTTCCTCATTTTCAGACATTCAATTTGATTTAATTTTCTTTTGTTGGGACCAGGCTTTTTCCCCACTTTCGACTGGGGTTTTTTACAGCCGGTACCCGTAGAGTAGAGGTATTTAATTTTCAATCAAATAAATACATTTATTTTCTTTGTTCTTCTAACATAATTTTTTGTGTACAATTTATTTATTACCGGTGACACCAATTCCACCTCATATCCTACCCATTCGATATTCCGGTTATTCGGAACATTTTTTGGTGCCCCGGGTGAGGAATGAGGTGATTAGGTAGAACCGAAGTTACTTAAATTGTCGGTTTTCTAGATTTGAATATAGTGCGTAAAACTAGAGATTGATTTTTTGTTCTATGTGTTAAGAATCATCGCTGTAGCGTTGCATGGGCATTCCTCTGTTCGTGCGTTCTCGTTTATAGGGGCGAGTAGAGCGATAGTGTAATATAAACACAGACTTTTGGTTGCGACGTCACGAGCTCAAGTGGGTTTACGGCGTCGTGTTTCCTCGAACTTTAACGTCCGTTTGGTTAAGACGCTGGATACTTTTATTTGAAATTGTAATACCCGAGTTCTCTGCTGTTTAATTATAAGTTAGCGTTATGAATAGTATATTGCCATAGTTCTTTTATTTTTTTTTTGATGATTTGTTTATTGAATTTAATTTGTCGTAACGCATTCTTATTACTTTTATAGTTTCGATTTACGCTTAGATTAAGTAAATACTTTTGAGCTTGAAAATCTTTTGGTTGGAATTATCATGGCACCTACACTTTTGAAAAGGCTCACTACGGTGCAATATGCGCGATTAGCCGAAATTGAGTTAACGAGCTCTCTACTAAGGGATAAAGAGCGCAATACCTTTAATCGCAATATTATTGCTTCTCGAATTGAGTCGCTCCAGGAAATCTGGAGGGAAGCGCGGGGCGCGCATGCTGAGATTTCCGTGCGTGAGGATGCCGAAGGTGACGCTTATCTCACGGATAATATGATTGAACGGTTGCAAACGGCGTACGAGGATACGCTTGATTTTCTTTTAACGGTCCAAGCAGCGCTTGAGGCTGCGGGCCACCGATCGCTAGCTCCTCACTATCGCTCAAGCATCGCGCGGCTAAATTACCAAAATTAGATTTACCAACGTTTTCCGGTCAATACGAGGATTAGGAAAACTTTTGTGACTTATTCACCACGCTCGTACACAATGCCCTTGGTTTAGCTGATGCGACCAATCTACAGTACTTGAAAACTTGTTTGAAGGGTGCCGCTGCGGACTTAGTTAAGGACGTAACAACCACGAATGCAAATTATTCGACGACGTGGCAGGCTTTAAAGGGGCGTTTCCACAATCCCCGATTAATTGTTTACAAGCATTTACGGGCCCTTATGAATATGCCATTTTTGAAAAAAGAATCCGCGACAGAGCTGCGTTCCTTTGCTGATGAAGCTCAGCGCATAGTTCGCGCTTTATCGACTTTACAGATGCCGGTAGATCATTGGGACGTGTGGTTTGTTTATATTTTAGCGGCGCATTTGGATTCCGATTCCCAAAAGGCGTGAGAGACAGAGTTGAGTGTGTTGGCTCGTCGCATGGTTTTAGATAACGTCTCGGATTTAGGGAACGTAAGCCCCTTAAATCGTTTTCCGAAATTCGTGGATCTATCCGAGTTTTTGGAAAAGCGTATTCAGGCCCTTAGCATGATTGCTTCGAATGCTAGTAAAACGGAGAAAAGCCCTTCTGCTTTACCCAGACCGGTACCGGGCTCGCGAAGAGTACTTCATACTGCTTCTCCCCAGCATGCGGTGGATGGCAGATCGAAGTGTCCCATGTGTCATGGAGTGCATTTGTTTTCCAAATGTTTCAAATTTCAGGCCAAGAGTCCCTTTGAACGCCCTAGAGAAGTACGTCGACTACAGCTTTGTTTTAACTGTCTGGGTCGGCATAGAGTTTCTGAGTGCAGGTCGTCGTTTCGTTGCATGCAGTGTAGGGAAAAGCACCATACGATGCTTCATTCCGTGCAGGCTAGTGGTTTTCATTCGAGAGAGAAAGGTTCGGTTGAGGCACAAGGATCTCGCGAAGATCAGCCTTCAACGTCATCGGGCAGTAGTTGTTCTATGCGGATTCTAAATCACTGGTGTCAGCATTTTTTTTGCTGACTCAGCAGTAATTTGACACCATCAGCAGAAATATGATACCCCCCTCCCCGCCCCCTCTCCCCACCCCATGACCTTGAACTAAAATTAGACGCCACCGTCAGCAGAAATATACGTCCTGACCTTGAACTGAAATTTGACACCCTACCCCATGACAACCCCCACCCCATGGCCTTGAACTGAAATTTGACACCACCGTCGGCAGAAATATAACACCCTACCCCCACCCTCCATAACCTTGAACTGTTTGTTCTTATCGGAAGACCACTTTCTTCTACGTCCTGGAAATGAGTTTTTCGTTGACGCAGCAAATCTGACACTGCAATTCGTGACTATAGAAGGTAGGGGGTTTGCTAAAGTTTCAAGCATACGCAAAACCAAATTGACCATCACCGCAAGTGCATCGTTCGCGAGATTGTATTGTGAAAAGTGAAATATGTATTCTCAAAGTTTCAAAGAGTTTTTTTGCCAAAGGAAGCACCCCGCAAGTTCTACTCAAGAAAAAGAGACACGCAAAAAAATGACAAAACATCAGAATGACGTGAAGTAAGTGTTCGAAACACATTTCATTTAACGCTGTCGGTATTTGTTCTAATAACATACTTAAACGGTATTTATTTGTTCTAGAATCGCACCACAATTATCATGTAGAATTTTGGGCCGAAAATATCCATTGACGGATTCCGGTACAAAGCATTTGGAAATCGGCATAAATATACTTGGCGACAATTTCTACCCGCAACTCGTATTATCAGACAGCCGAAACAACCGCCTGGAGCTGAGCATAGTCACATGGTCGCTGATTGTAGCCGAAGCAGACAACGTATGCAGCTTCTTTGACGATTCAAAAGATACACGCGACAATATTAATTTTAATGATATAATTGTTGAATTTGGAGTGCTATATGGTGAAAAAGTAATTAAATTGATTAGCAATGATATATGTATGTGCATGATGAAAAAAACATTTGAGAATATGGTAATTTTAAATGATTGTATTGTTGAAATGCATAATGCATTATATGATAAACTGTATTCGGTGGAACAAAAATTTAAAGAGTTTGTTGCATTAGTTCGGGGATACGGAGATGTAAAAGTGCTTGCAGAGGTTGTGCAGCATATCAAAGGAACTGATATTTATGATCCAAATTCAATTATTGATTGCGAATTAGTAGCTTTAGGTATTCAGGCAATAATAACGGCTGCATCAGCAGCATCTTAACAGAGAAAAAAGGATTATGTTACAAATTATGTTAGAAATTATACTTTAATAAATCATAATGTATTGCATCATTTACAACATCTCTCTCTACCTATATAAACCCAAACATCCCAGGAAAAAATTTCACTTCCTATACGATAGTCGTACGATGTGCATATGCACATTTGATCTTGGAATTAGCACAAAAAGAATTCGCACCAGATTGGAAAACACTTTTGTCTGCGCGCGTTGCTGGAATATTGTTAGCCAAAGAGTTAGCCAAAGAAGAAAGTAATGGCACCGCGGAAAAGTAACAAGGAGAAGAAGACGAAATTGCGCAAACTTCCAGTTGCAAAACGTGGGGGATTTCTTCCAGCACTTGTACCTATTTTTGCAGGCCTTTCAGCTTTGGGCACGGTGGCTGGCGGTGCAGCAGGTATCGCCAAGGCAGTCAACGATGCATCTGCAGCACGGAAAACACTGGAGGAAGTGAAACGGCACAATCGTGTTATGGAAGGACATGGACTTTACCTTGCACAATATAAACGGGGAAAAGGAATTAAAGAAAAAAAAAAAAGAAGCGCTTCGGCAAATTGTAACGCTTCCACAGGACGCAATGACAAATGTACAGTTATATAACTTTGCACGAAAGTTGAACTTTCCATATTTTCGAGGTGTTTTCATGCGTACAAATTTGCCCTCTAAATCGTTCTTAAACGAATGCGGTATCGTGAATTTAGATAAATCGGAAGGTCCTGGTACACACTGGGTAGCTTACGTAAAGCGAGGTAATTGTGTTAAATATTTCGATTCTTTTGGAAATCTGAGGCCACCGACAGGGTTAATAAACTACTTCGGAAACCATGTAACGATTTTATACAATCACGCGCAGTATCAAAAATTCAATACGAGTGTATGCGGACAACTCTGCTTGCATTTTTTAGCTGGAAATGTATAAAATAGTTTCGATGCACATAGTCTTCACAGTTGCAAAGATGTCGTTGACGTTTACGTTAAGCGGAAAAAATTCTGTGCTTAGCACTGATTACTATATTCCACCTATAGACTTGAAGGATGATAATTACGAACTCGGACTCGTTGATTTTCAAGCTTTCAACACAATACCGAACGTTGACTTTACAAACAATAAATTTTACTTTGATGCCGATGGTGAGATCACGATACCGGATGGTTCGTACGAACTCGAAGCGCTAAATAAATACATGCAAGAGAAAATAATGGACAAGACAAAAATCATTTTATTTCGTACAAATAACAGCACTTTGAAAAGTGAAATATATAGTGATTATACAATCGATTTTACCAAACCAAATAATATAGGATCGCTTCTCGCGTTTTCTACATATCGCATATTACCGCAGGGGCAATGGCGCGAATCGGATATACCCGTAAATATTATGAAAGTAGATGTGCTGAGGATCGAATGTAATATTACAACTGGTGCGTATAGCAACGGTCAATGTGTTCATACCATTCATGAGTTTTCACCGCGCGTGCCGCCAGGATATAAAATTTCGGAACGTCCTACGAACGTCATTTATATTCCAGTTATCGTGAGAGCCATTCATCACCTTAGTATACGCATTACCGATCAAAACAATAATCTGATAAATTTCCGTGGAGAAGAAGTGACAGTGAGGCTTCATATTAGGCGGTGTAAAAAATAACATAAATATAAACATAATCGATGGCCTGTTGAACGGCTCGAACGGCTCGAACGACCCGCGAACGGCTCGAACGGCTCGAACGACCCGCGAACGGCTCGAACGGCTCGAACGGCTTGAACGGCCCGCGAACGGCTCGCTGAACGGCTCGAACGGTTTTCCGTTGAACGGCTCGAACGGCTCGTTGAACGGCTCGAACGGCTCGTTAAACGGCTCGAACGGCCCGCTGAACGGCTCGAACGGCTCGAACGGCCCGCTGTACGGCTCGAACGGCCCACTGAACGGCTCGAACGGCTCGTTGAACGGCTCGAACGGCCCGCTGACCGGCTCGAACGGCCCGTTGAACGGCTCGAACGGCCCACTGAACGGCTCGGTGAACGACTCGAACGGTCCGCTGAACGGCTCGAACGGCATGCTAAACATTTTACGACAGCTGCAGTAAGGATAATGATGTAAAAACGATGACAATTATACAATCATTCAGTAGAGGAAATATATCCAAATCGGACACATCGCAAGAGCACATCGTCGAACGCTCCGACGACGCGGCCGTTTAATATACGTTAAATATCCATTCATTTAATAGCCTTTCAAGAGAACAAGCAGCACTTATGCCAAACATTACTAGAAATAATGCTGCTGTACACAGATGCTAAAGCTCAACCGATCAACAATCCGCCGAATGCATTATTGGGCACCCCGTTGAACGAGTTGCTAAAAGGATCGTTAGAAAATGGATGGAACCAGAACTTCAATCACAAAAGCACAAATTGTACTTGCAGCAGCAATTACCACGGTTGCAGGAATGATAATCATGTATTAAACGGTGATGACTCTTTACAATCATTTAGTAAGGACAATATCTCCAAACTGAACACATCGCAAGATTTAAGCGACAAAAACGCGCAATTTCTGCAATCGTTGGGTTTTGTGATTAAGAAACGAAAATGATGGATCCATTGAACATTGCCAGTTTACCGATTTCTGATGATCGAATTACAAAAATCGAATTACATAGTTACAGCCCATATGCCAACACAACGTTCGGAAACAATGATGAAATACGAATTCCCATTCAACAACAAGATTTGTACACGTTTCCTAGTGAGAGTTACCTTTACGTCGAAGGAAAACTCATTCTCAACGATGACAATGTTGCAGGAACTTCAGTTGGACTAGAAATGAGTTGCGCAGCATTTATGTTTGATGAAATTCGATATGAATTAAACGGCGTGGAGATTGATCGTTGTAAAAACATTGGTATAACAACTATGATAAAAAATGGAGTATCGTTGACAACGACAAGATAAAAAATGCTTGAAAACGCTGGCTGGATAGATATACCCAATGCAGGAGGCTACTTTGACTTTTGTGTTCCTCTAAATATGCTGCTCGGTTTCTGCGAAGATTACAAACGAATAGTGATTAATGCGCATCATGAATTGATTCTGATTCGGTCGCGAGACGACAAAAACGCTGTTTTTGGAACAGATGGTGCAAAATACACGCTGCAACTATACAAAGTACAGTGGAGGATGCCACATGTCACGCTCGAAGAAAGGCACAAACTTTCATTGTTGCACATCCTTGAAAACGGTCAAACGATAATTATGAGTTACCGTTCCTGGGACTTATACGAGTATCCAATGTTACAAGCAACCGCTAAACATACGTGGAGCATTAAAGCAGCTATGCAATTAGAAAAACCATGATATGTAATATTTGCATTACAAACGGATAAAAAAAATAGGCTCAATAGACATATTACCAAATTTGATGACTGCCAACTCACCAATTTTCGATTGTATTTAAATTCGGATTCATATCCATATGACAATTTGAATCTTGACTTTAATAAAAATAGATACTGTCCTTTACGACATGTATGCAAAATTCAGAAAGTCATATTACGGAGCAATGTGCAGTAATGGTGATGACGGAGCTCTATACGATAAGATACTCTTTTTTGGCTACGGCCCATTCGTTGTCATTGATTGCTCGCATCAGAACGAATCGATAAAAAGCGCTACAATCGATGTAAGAATCGATTTTGAGTGTAGTGAAAAACGTTCCTGAAAATATTAGCGCTTACTGTTTGATCATTCACGATCGTATCGTGCAGTACAATCCACTGACCAATGTAGTGCGCAAACTCTCTTAAGTGGAAGATGGTTTATATGAGATCATTCCACAGCAAAACCAGTCATTTTTCGCCACAAATTCAACTAATCAAAATGAACGTACCAACATTCGTGGACATTCAAGGCTTCAAAAGCGATACGAACGAGTTATTCGTAAAGGAACTTGCCATCTTCCAGAATGGGAATCGTGTACAATGTTTCATCTTTGCGCCTCCATTTGCTAAGAGAAAATTGTCGAAAGCAGAATTAAGACAAATAAAATGGTTGACGCAAAATCATCATGGTTTTGAGTGGGACAAATCATCATGGATCTGTATACGTCAAGGGCATTGAGAAAGAAAAATGGCTGAAGAAATTTTATCCTTCAGTCAGTCCAATCAATATAGAGGTTTTGAACAAAGATGACGATTTACCGAATTTGCCAACCAAGAGCCGGCATATTCAGGATGGATGGATGGATAAACATATGGCATGCATCGCGCACAACGGAGCATGTGCTATGAGAATCGTATCGATATTAAAAGAATGGTGGTTAAAAAAAAGGAAGGAGGAAGATGAAGAGCTGTGTATGGAACATTATAACCGGCCGGGGGATGACACGCACATAGATGGACCTCCACCGAAAAGGAAAAATTGTTACATTTGTCTTAAAACACGAAACATTTAATATCATTTATTAATTTTGTTCATTACTGTAAAATAATAAAATCTATTTAGTAAAAATATATTTTATGCGTCTTAATGTTGTTTTACCTAGAACGATTGTATGTGTAACGTTTGTGTTTCATATTCCAATGTAGGAGATACAAAGGAATGTTCTTCTATTTCAAAGACACGAGGGAGTAGGGCAAAACGTGCAGACACGTGTCGATGTGCAATCTGGTACAGATAGAGAGAGCATCGTTGAGACAGACTTTTGGTCACGTTTTGCTTCGATGCCTCTTTGACGGCTTGCTGACGCGGTTAACATGAGGGGGGTAGGGTGAAATCCATGTTTACAGGTAGACACGTGTCGATGTGCAATCTGATACAGATTGAGCGAGACAGACTTTCGGTCACGTTGTTGCTTGGATGCGTATTTGATGGCTCGGTCACGAATTGCATTCCGCGTGCCCGCCACCACCGCGTGCCCGCCAACGCCGCCGCCGCGGAGGAAAAGGGTTAATCGCGGTTAAAGCGCGTTATCGCCGCGGACAAAAAGAGTTAATCGCGGTTAAAGCGCGTTATCGCCGCGGAGAAAAAGGGTTAATCGCGGTTAAGGCGCGTTATCGCCGCGGAGAAAAAGGGTTAATCGCGATTAAAGCTCGTCTATGGCCGCGGCTAAAGCGCGTTCACGACGCGGACAAGCAGCTTTTCGGCAACCTATAAAGAGGCTGAATCATTAAATATATGGTTATTATATAGACGATATGCGTTTCGCAAAGCAGCCCCTGTCTACCCTTATTCTCGATGTAGACGAGAGGACAACACGCATGGACGATACTTTTCATTTTCAAATAATACCGAAGTCGTGCCACCGAACGAGGCGCTGCCCGATTCGGTGTTTATATTCGATGACGTTGCATGCGACAAGCAAGACGTGATAAGAGAATATTTCGCTATGGGCAGGTACTCGCGCGTGGACTGTTTTTATCTCTGTCAGACTTACGCGAGAATACCGGAACACCTAATTCGCGACAATGCCAACCTTTTGATCGTGTTCAAACAAGATGGCACGAATCTACGCCACATTTATAATGATCATGTAAATACAGATATGTCGTACGAAAATTTTTGTAAATTGTGCGCACAGTGTTGGGAACAGAAATATGGCTTCGTAATAATCGACAAGGACAGCTCGATGGAACGTGGTCGTTACAGAAAAGGATTTAACGAATTTGCCGTTTTCTGAAACATTTAGTCCTTCGATAGAACGCTTAGCGAGTAGACGTCTTCTCTTTGCAATGGATAATAGTAATATTAAAGAATCGAGTAAAGTTGCGAATGCTATAGCTAAACCAAACGATGCTATACGCAAAAAACGCAGAGCTCTCAAATCGGAGAGCATCGACGAAGAGAGAGTCATCGAAAAACGATTGAGACCCGTGGTAGAACCGCTGAAACGAATTATCGAGAATATGTCCGCGGAATCGCCACATTCAGACACGATTGATATAAAATCCGAGTCGACATTCCCAACTTTGAATATTAAAGGACCGCAAAAATTGACGTCAACTCCTTTTCTTAACCCTCAAAGCACACAAACTGCAAGAGCACGCATTTATTCCGAACCTGGTACATCTTCGAGTGAACGGTCGGTGGATGTGACGAACGATCGCCCCGATTTTCATCGTGAAGAATCGATACATGCCGTTGAAACGTACGGCGACAGCGACGAGAATCTTAATGTTTCTATGCAGCGAATTTTGGACAAGCCTAGCGAAAACATACGTAGCCATTTCACGGAAAATTTGGGGCCGTTGGCAGCTAAATACATTCAATTACTCTTTATCGATCGTGAGAAGAAGATAGATGACGTGTATGGAGTATACGTACAACGCAACAAATTAATGCTTGGAAGTTCAGTTTTCGACGTAAACAAAAACGACGATGTGATTATTAATGGAGTGAGGTACAGAGGAACAACTGGTTTGTACGAATTACTATTTATGAGAACGCCCGATGACACCTTGTTCAACGATGCTGATTTACACAAATACGCGGAAATATTAAAGTCGTCGAACGCTCATAGACGCAGCCATATGTCGTCGGGGCTTGTGAAAAGTAACAAGGGTTACAAGTATAAATATATCATTGCAAAATTGCTTAAGAGCGAGCGGCGTGGAGGTAATCTGATACCGCTCGATATGGTGGCTAACGATAACGCGGTGGACTACGTGCACTGGAATGACACAAACGAGCTCGTCGATAGATTACGTCTTCTCGTATCCTCGAAATCCGCAGGACATGCGGGGCATGACAACGAGATCGTTTCTATAATCGAAGAACTTCGAGAGGCCGGGTTGATTATAAATTGACACGTTCGTAAAGCATGATGTTAGTGTACAAACATGAAGAAGGTGAAGAGCAATCATATCACGGACGAGAAGATACAGCTGGTCAACGAGTTGCACGCGCCAGCGAGACGTAACTTTGGACGTAGACGAGTCATTGTACGGGGTTACGATGATCTCTGGCAAGCGGATCTTGTAGAGATGCGACAGTATGCACGAATCAACAATGGTCACAATTACATACTCACCGTCATCGATGTCTTATCTAAATACGTTTGGGCCGTAGCAGTGAAAACGAAAAATGGAAAAAACGTTACGGATGCATTTTTAAACGTTTTGAATGATGGAAGAAAACCGAAAAATCTTCAAACGGATAAGGGAAAGGAATTTTATAATACAGAATTCCAAAATCTTATGAAAGAATACGATATAAATCATTACTCTACGCACAGTGTAATGAAAGCATCGATAATAGAACGTTGGAATAGGATGTTGAAAAACGAAATGTGGAAAAAGTTCACGCTTAATGGAAACTACGCATGGACAACCGTCTTACCGACGCTGGTCTCAGATTATAATAATAGAAGGCATCGTACGATTAGAATGCGTCCCGTCGACGTAACACCGGAACATGCGGACAAACTCTTATCGTCCGTATATTCTAACATAAAGATTGCAGCTCCGGCCAAGTACAAGGTCGGTGATCACGTGCGAGTTAGTAGATACAAAACCTTATTCGCAAAGGGTTATACGCCGAATTGGACAACTGAAATTTTCACAATTATTAAAATTCAACGAACAAATCCTGTAACGTATTTCTTGCAAGATATGCAAAAACAACCGTTGGTTGGCGGGTTCTACGAATGTGAGCTACAAAAAGTAAAAAATCACGATGTATACTTAGTGGAGAAGGTTCTACAACGAAAGGGAAATAAAGTTTTCGTCAAATGGTTGGGGTTTGATTCTACGTACAATTCATGGATAGCAGCGAACAATATTTTGTAATCTATATTTAAAAATGTTTGTAATTATGCAGATTATGTGAATAAATAATTTTTCGGCTTTATTCTGTGTTTACTTTTATTACAGGGGAATGTTATTTTATAAATGAATGGAGGTTTGTCTAAGAATAAATTATATTGATAATTTTGAATACTTTTTAATACAGTAATACATAATACAATAATACATAATACATAATACATAATACAATAATACATAATACAATAATACATAATACAATAATACATAATACAATAATACATAATACAATAATACATAATACAATAATACATAATACAATAATACATAATACAATAATACATTATATACAATTCGGTGGGAGGTGGAGGCTATAACAGACAAAATAAAACTCGCATTAGGTAAAATCTAATAAATTAAAGACATAAACGGACGGGCAACTCACATCAGCATCTCCTCCAACCGGCATCGGATTGCATTTATTGACCACTTAAATTTTCCGCGTATGGTAGACATGGTGATACACATCAATATCTCCCCAAATAGGGCCCTCATCTATTTCTTCATCAAAGAGAGCCCTCAAATCGAATAAGCCTTCATGATTCGGATTTCAACCTTCGGCCCACATTAACATCTGGCTGAACCGATGGTCTGCTCGCTTCCGACGCACTTCGATGAATCTTTTTATTGGCACTAATCCTAACCTTTCAGCTTTTAGCAAACAACTAGTTAAAAATAAAATTAACACACCAAGACAAGTAATCGTTAAAGACTATTTACAATACTGCTCAATAAGTGCCTTAAAGGCAAGTAGTTCAAGTCGCGGAATGGTGGCCATCGTAAACTGAATAACGCGAAACGAGCAGCGGATAACGAAATAAATAGTGGATAATGAAAACTCATCGGTTTATAAAGCACCGAGAAAATATCCCCTCCAATCCTGATACATCCAAACACTTGTAACCGTATATGTTACATATAAACATATATATATATATATATTCGGCTCGAGATGCGTGCGCATCGATCCCCACGCGGTATCGATCCCTACCTAGGATCGATCGAAGGAGGTCGATGCGGATCGATGATCCAGCACTCTACGTTCGAAAGCGCTAGCGTTAAGACGCGAAATACGAGGGTCCGTTGGGCGAAAAACGGTACGCGAAGGCGAGTCAAACCGACTTGGTAAAATCGTCAAACTGCCGATTTACTGTCTTCGTGTATGCGCCTCAAACCGAGGAGTCGCGTGCACAAACTGAGCCGCGGCACTGCTACAAGGGATACCCGTTCGCGAATAACCAAGGTTTCGTCGTAGTAGTTAGTGTAATGAATTTATAACATCCAAATTCTGTTACACTAAATCGGTTTACATCAACACCAGTGAAATACAAATTCCGTGAAGCAGTACCGCGACTCAGTTTGTGACTCCTGGGTTTGTGGCGCATGTGACTCGTGCATCGCGTTTTATATATTCAAGACTATTATTTTAAAGATTCATGTAACAAATAGTATCAACATCAAGGTCACTGTTGCTTAGAGACAGAGAAATCGTCGAGGTCACATAATCGTGCCCTGCCGAAACCTCTTAGTTGTTCTAAACAAGAGTGCCAAGATAGACAAATAACATAGTCTCGCCCAACGTAACAAATTACACCATTTGTTGCGTTAAATTGATAATTTCGGTTCTTGTCAGTCAAATTTCACAGACATCCAATAGCAACCGCCGACAGTGCATGCCTACCCATTACTGGTGGCAAGTGTGCAATTGTCGTTCCGGCAAATATTCCATCTATTGTGTGTGAGAAAGCACGGTACTGAACGAACCACTGAATCTGGAAAAGTCCAAGAGACCACGGAAGTGCCTCTGAACATTTCCTAGATATCACGGAACGCAAAGACTTTGTGCATATCAGCGACGTGCGACTCTATCCTGCAAGGGCAAGATTTCTCGTCGTTCTGATAATCTCATATAGACACCAATTGGTTAGATTCTATTATTCCTCACAAGAACCGAGATTAGTTCAATAGGTCGTTCAGCTAAGCATTGTCCTACGAGGCAGGAGTGGCGTCCGCGTTTTTCTTTAAAGCCTTTAACATTCGAGATAAATCATTATATATCTATATACAAGCCAGGAGTGGCGTTCGCGTTTTCTAAAGTTATTCGTATAAATTGTTATATATATATCTTTACACAAGCCAGGAGTGGCGTTCGCGGTTTCTAAATTAAAGAACATTGATTACAGTCGTAAAGGTTCCCAATTGTATAATTCTTCAGAAAATACATAAGCAGATTTTTACCAGACATCTATCGCTGTTTCTTGTCAGACAACCTAAAAATTCCCCGTTACCAGACAAATAAAAAAAAAAATATAGTTAAAGAATTGTTACATAATTGGCGCCCAACGTGGGGCGGTGAATTTCGGTTGGACAAGAGACAGTGAAGGTCAAAATGCCTATTGAAAAACGTCCTCGACTTCGTAATCAATCAACAACATCACCTCCGATGGAAATTGTTACGACTGAACCATCGGATAATGCAATCCCAACAGTTTCGCGAATTATGAGATCACCTCCCAGTGCGGCAGCAACTTCTGCGGAAGAGGTAGGTGCCGGACAGGTACAGATAAGTGACGATGATGAAGTAATACAGGGGCAAAGGTTAAATAATAAACAAATAGTAGCAATTATTCGCGAACTCCAAAGAGAAATAAAGCGTCAAAATGAGAGGGTCCGCGAACTTGAGGCACGATTAACATCTAAGATCGACGAGCGTATCGAGAGCACTAACGAAGAATTTCATGAAAGATTGGTCGAGCACACGGTTGAAATTAGGGAATGTATTCGGAGATTAGAGACTCAAATAGAACGCGAGCGAACTGAAAACTCGAAGCGGGACAAAATTATCCAACAAGAAAGTCTCGAGCGTCAAAAAGGGGTCGAAACGGTCATATCAGGGCGTAGCTGCAATGAACAACGAGAAACATTAAATTCGCGTGAAACAGAGACGGAAACAATAGAATTGCAAAAGAACGGAGAAGAAATATCCCAAGTAGGAACGGCGTCGGCGCCAACGCGAAGATCGTTCGTAGTTAAACCAAATTTACCCTCATTTGAAGGGAAACCTACGGAAAGGCCGACTAAGTTTTTACGCGAATTTAAGAGGTTTATCGAGGCCGCGCGCGTACCGCAGGAAGAGTTAAAATTTATAATTACACAATCGTTGTCCGGAATAGCCAGTGAGTGGTGGGATTTAGTTGCCGAGCGTATAAGTACATGGTCAGAATTTTCCTCGGCATTTCAAAATCAATTCTGGAGCGTAGCCGTACAAAGGAAAATCCGCCTAAATTTGGAGTCTGGGTCGTACCGCCCGGAAGCGGGAATATCTCGGGTGACGTACGCGATGAAGTTGATCGGAAATGCCCGCGATTTGACACCACGAAGGCCAGATGATGAAATTGTGTTAACAATCGCACGACACTTTTCACAAGCGGTGGACGACTGCGTCATAGGACAAGGCATTACAACAGTAGAAGGACTGCTATCCTTGTTGGAACGATTTGACCATGGAGGAACAGTTAACCGACCTAAATATAATGAACCACCACGGTATTATAATGAAATGAGAGGTACGACATATAAGGACCAATCTAACCGCCCAGACAGTGGACGAACGCAACCAACAACTGCAATACACCCTGGAAGTAGCCAACAACAATCACATGACTCACGAAAAGTAAACACAAATAATATGGGACAACAAAGACAGCCAGTCACAAATAGAATTAGAACAGCAACATTGGAGGAGAACAATGAAGAAGAGAATATTCAATCTGAAGAAGGTGAGGTTCCAGCGGGAAACGAATAGAAAGGCCCTCAACAACGTTCCAGAGTGACTTCCCCTCTCTGGGCGGAGAAGTCTTGTGTGAAACAAACGGGGAAGACGAACAAGAAGTAATCAACACCATCTTCCAGAACCCTCGACAGGAACTTGTGACGGAGGAGTGGAACTTACCAAGAGAAAGAACGAGCGTAAAAAATCCAATGATCAAAATTTACGTAGAGGGCATTCCCACGAAGGCGTTAATAGATACGGGAAGTTCCATGACAGCCGTTTCAGAAGAATGGTACCAAAGACACCAAAATAACCTGATTAAATGTCGAATGTTGCCAATTACCAACACATTTGTGCTAGGAGCAACCGGAAGTAAATCGGCTCGGCTTAAGAAACAGATCTGGGTTTCGATACACCATGAAGGAAAGAAGTTTGAGACAGCCGTCGTCGTTGTACCCGGGTTAATATGTGATTTCATCCTCGGCGTGGACACATTAAAGCGCACGAAGGCGCGAATTGACTTAGAAGAAGATATCTTGATGTTAAAAGTGGAAAACAATGAGCTACGAATCCAGATAATCGATGAAGAAAGCACACAAGAGATGAGTACGACGCATTGCATCGCCGAAACCTCACAACGAACGGCTGTGCAACCGATAAATGACCCTGTGTCAACGGTGATAGAGTCCAGTCATGCATCGTACCGTGAAAAGGAAGAAATATCGTGCATAATTAAAAGCGTTCCACGACTATGGAGGAATGAAATCGGACGAGTATCATGTTACGAGCATCAATTACAAATACGAGAAGGCACACCATACTCTGCAAGAACATACCCTATTCCAATAAAATATCTCGAAGCAGCGGACCAAGAAATTAAACGTATGTTAGAAAACGATATAATCTGTCCAAGTACCAGTCCATACATCAATCCTGTGGTCCCAGTATTAAAAAAAAATGGTACTGTGAGACTCTGTCTAGATGCAAGACGATTGAACGAGATATTGGTGGACGATCACGAGATGTCTGAGACACCTGAAATAATATTCCAAAGATTTAAAAAGGTTGCTTATCTTACAAGTTTAGATTTATCCAGCAGTTTTTGGCAAATTCCATTAGCCGCAGAATCAAGGAAATACACGGCCTTCTTGTATAGGGGAAGATGCTATGAGTATGTTGTCACACCGTTTGGTTTGAAGACTAGCAGTGCCAGCCTAGTGAGGGCACTGAGAACAATCCTTAGCGGTTTAGAGGAATTTGTTATAAACTTCATTGACGACATTCTCTGTTTCTCAAATTCATTCGAAGAACACATTGAACACCTTCGTATCTTGTTAGAACGTTTGGACCATCACAATTTAACAATTAATTTAGATAAATGTAAATTCTTGCGGCATGAACTTAGGTTTTTAGGTCATATCGTGTCGAGAGAGGGGATAAAACAGGACCCAGAAAAGCTGAACGCAATTAAAGAATTTCCAGCTCCACGAAATTTAAAACAGCTACGCGGATTCTTAGGGCTCGTTAATTATTATAGCAAGTTTACGGACAAACATGCAGAGATGACTCTCCCATTATTAGAATTGTTAAAAAAAAATAGGAAGTGGTCATGGAGTGATCAATTAGATATCGCGTTCAGGAAAATAAAAGAAGTATTCTGTCAGGAGATCATTTTACAATATGCGAATACAAAAAAGGAATATTTCCTATCTACAGACGCGAGTTTCGCGGCATTAGGGGCCGTGCTAGAACAACAGGATAGTACGGGAGTGCTCAGACCAATAACATTTGCGAGCCGTACACTTAAAGGACCAGAAATAACATACTTTACAACCGAAAAAGAACTTTTACCAATCATATGGGCGTTAGCAAAATTTCGAACATACTTGTATGGTGCAAGGTAATTCTATTGACAGATCATAAAGCAATAACGTTCCTCATGAATAGTAAACTAACCAATCAGCGGCTTACTCGATGGGTTTTAGCAATTCAAGATTATCACGTAGATATTCGTTATCGCCCGGGAAAAGAAAATATTCTTGCGGATACCATGAGTCGTATTCCAGAATTAAAGGAAGGGGGTAGTCCGGATGGGGAAATGCAAGTACAAATCTTTATCGCAAGGCTCACTCGGAATATATCAAAAGAGTTAGCAGAAGCTCTTAAATTATTGCCAGCGGGGCAAAAGAGCGATGAAAAGCTGTCAAAAATTATAACACAACTTAAAGAACCGTCCGGCACCACCTCTAACCGATACGCGATTTATAATGATGTCCTTTGTCACAAAGATCGAATGGGTAAAACGAGAATAGTCATCCCAACGAAGCTGCGAGATGATCTCATAATGGAAATACATGATGTGTATGCGCACCCTGGAAGTGAAAAAACCGCGAAGTTGGTGGCAGAAGGGTTTTATATACCAAAGTTACACCGACGCACTCGTAAATTAATATCTGTATGCGACACATGTCAACGAGTTAAAATTCAGACGCATGTGTTACATACAGATTTGCAAAGTATTATACCAAAAAAACCATTGGAGTTGTTATCAGTTGATTATTATGGTCCGTTACCAGTTTCCAGGGGAGGTGTAGCATATATTTTGGTCATCGAGGAACTGTTTACGAAATTTGTAAAACTATATCCCGTTAAACGCGCCACGACTTGTGTAACAATATCGAAAATATGTAAAGATTTTATTCCGCGCTACGGCAAACCGGAAAAAATAATTACCGACCATGGAACCCAATTTACCGCACGACGATGGATTGACACCTTGAAGAAGGAAGGGATCCGGCACGTATTATCCTCGATCAGGCATCCACAGAACAATCCGGTGGAAAGGGTTAACAGGGAAATCGGGCGAATATTTCGAACTTTGGTGGCCGACGCGCACACTGCATGGGCAAATTGGGTTAACGTAATCGAAACATGTTGCAACGAAATTGTACACGACAGTACAGGATACACACCAACTGAATTATTTTTGCGTAAACCACCAACGCGACCATGGGCCAGATGGTTTCCTTTCCTCAGCAACAACCATGCTATAGAGGACAACGATCATTCTCGTAAATTGGAATTAGCTTTTCGAAAAATGACACACAAAGCGAGTAAACGACAAGAACGGGCAAATGCGGGTAAAGTACCATTCCAATATCAAGTGGGAAACAAAGTTTTAATAAAAACAAACCCCGTTTCGAATGCTGCCGATCGGCAAATAGCAAAATTTTTTCATCTCTACGAAGGACCATATACCATAACAGAAATGAAAGGACCGGCAACATTTGTAATCACAGATTTAGTGTCTGGGAAACAAAGAGGCACCTTTCATGCGTCAAGCTGTCGGCTGTATCGAGAACAAGGGGTAGAGGACGACGAAGTAAACACCTAAAAGAAAACAAGGATCTTCGTTGAAACGCGCAAATACAAATTCTTCGAAACCCCTCCCCTTATTAGTGGCATAGCGATTAGGGAGATAGAGAGACAGCAGATCAATAAGATTAGTTGTCGAGTAAACACCCGAGATGACAGACGAAGCGAGCAAGGTTCCAACTAAGGAAGCGGGTACGCAGAGTTATGCGTACTGGGCCATGATTTCCCGACCAACGCAGACTGGTCTGGAAATCTCGTATCACGACCCACCACCTACGACGTTGAAACTTATCACTCCACGTCCATGGAAAGGGGTGAAACCGGCGAGATATCGAAGAGGGGTGGGTGTACAAGCTACGGGCAAGAGAGCTAAAGTGTGCACTCAAACACCGAAGAACGGCCCATGCACGGACAACACGTCTGAGGGAGAAAAGAAAGGTGCCATCAAGAAAGCATCACTACCCATGCCAGAGGCTGTGATACCCGGAGACCGACAACCAACCCTACAACATACGGAAATCATCGAACCACTTGAGATGGATGAGTGGGATTTATTGCTGGACATGGAAAACGTGGAACGACCAGAAACTTCTGGTCCAGGTCCTTCATCATCAGTCCCAAGGAGGGATGTTACAGAGCCAGAGAAGCCCAAGGTCGACGATTACATAGTGGAGATTTTACCATCGAACCCACAGGATCCCCTCGGTCTGATGCTTATGACAGAGGAACTGTTGCAAGCAATATATGGCCCCGAAGAAGGAAAAATATAAATTGAAAACAATTACGTGAAAGACTTGGTGAAAGTGTTGTGACAGTTAGTGACGACATTAAACAAAAAGAATTGTGTTCCTACACATGATTAGACATTGCATTTTTATTTTCTTTAAAACGGGGAACAAATAACCCACTTCATAAGTGTTTAATTTCTTTATAAATTAGGTTAAGTGTATCAAGAGTATATTTTTCTTTTCTCGTTATATGGACAATTATGAACTAATTTTATTTTATTTTTTCTCTTTTCGTTCCTTTTGTATGTAAATGAAATACACATTTATTTGGTATCGTTATCTGGCTGTAAGGATGATGAGAATCGTTGTAGCAACGCCACATAGGCGTGCGAATTTAAAGGTAAAAGCTGAAAATTTCCGTTAAGTTGTTATTACAAGAATCGTTTTATTTAATTTGAAAATTATTTAAATGTTAGTATAATAGCATCCGAAATATTAATTAATTTGATCAATCAAGGGTGCATTCTGACTGCATCCCTGCACCCTCAGATCTTAAGAGGGGGGCATATGTAACCGTATATGTTACATATAAACATATATATATATATATATTCGGCTCATTAGGGGGCATACCCCTTAAACGACAACGATTCCCACTCGCTCGAGATGCGTGCGCATCGATCCCCACGCGGTATCGATCCCTACCTAGGATCGATGATCCAGCACTCTACGTTCGAAAGCGCTAGCGTTAAGACGCGAAATACGAGGGTCCGTTGGGCGAGAAACGGTACGCGAAGGCGAGTCAAACCGACTTGGTAAAATCGTCAAACTGCCGATTTACTGTCTTCGTGTATGCGCCTCAAACCGAGGAGTCGCGTGCACAAACTGAGCCGCGGCACTGCTACAAGGGATACCCGTTCGCGAATAACCAAGGTTTCGTCGTAGTAGTTAGTTTAATGAATTTATAACATCCAAATTCTGTTACACTAAATCGGTTCACATCAATACCAGTGAAATACAAATTCCGTGAAGCAGTACCGCGACTCAGTTTGTGACTCCTGGGTTTGTGGCGCATGTGACTCGTGCATCGCGTTTTATATATTCAAGACTATTATTTTAAAGATTCATGTAACAAATAGTATCAACATCAAGGTCACTGTTGCTTAGAGACAGAGAAATCGTCGAGGTCACATAATCGTGCCCTGCCGAAACCTCTTAGTTGTTCTAAACAAGAGTGCCAAGATAGACAAATAACATAGACTCGCCCAACGTAACAAATTACACCAT
Organism: Osmia lignaria lignaria; assembly: GCF_051020975.1. Classification (NCBI taxonomy): domain Eukaryota; kingdom Metazoa; phylum Arthropoda; class Insecta; order Hymenoptera; family Megachilidae; genus Osmia; species Osmia lignaria. The sequence goes on along the minus strand of NC_135046.1, from coordinate 351,621 downwards.
TTGTTGCGTTAAATTGATAATTTCGGTTCTTGTCAGTCAAATTTCACAGACATCCAATAGCAACCGCCGACAGTGCATGCCTACCCATTACTGGTGGCAAGTGTGCAATTGTCGTTCCGGCAAATATTCCATCTATTGTGTGTGAGAAAGCACGGTACTGAACGAACCACTGAATCTGGAAAAGTCCAAGAGACCACGGAAGTGCCTCTGAACATTTCCTAGACATCACGGAACGCAAAGACTTTGTGCATATCAGCGACGTGCGACTCTATCCCGCAAGGGCAAGATCTCTCGTCGTTCTGATAATCTCATATAGACACCAATTGGTTAGATTCTATTATTCCTCACAAGAACCGAGATTAGTTCAATAGGTCGTTCAGCCAAGCATTGTCCTACGAGCCAGGAATGGCGTCCGCGTTTTTCTTTAAAGCCTTTAACATTCGAGACAAATCATTATATATCTATATACAAGCCAGGAGTGGCGTTCGCGTTTTCTAAAGTTATTCGTATAAATTGTTATATATATATCTTTACACAAGCCAGGAGTGGCGTTCGCGGTTTCTAAATTAAAGAACATTGATTACAGTCGTAAAGGTTCCCAATTGTATAATTCTTCAGAAAATACATAAGCAGATTTTTACCAGACATCTATCGCTGTTTCTTGTCAGACAACCTAAAAATTCCCCGTTACCAGACAAATAAAAAAAAAATATAGTTAAAGAATTGTTACACACTAGACTTTCAGCATCTCACGAAATTGCAAATTTGCAAGAACTCCGAGTCGGGCGCCTCTCTCTCTCTCTTATGAAATTGCAAGGTTCGCAAGAACTTGAACATTGCAAAGAATAACGATTGAATAATTTTAATATCGCATTAACGATTTTACAATTTTATTTTCATATTACATTAATGAAGTAGGGGGAAGGGTGAGGTAAAGAATAAATTACAGTAATAACGATTATATAACTTTGCCATATTATTTATTTTATTATATTGTTACAAGTACGGGGAAGGGTGTGGCAAAATAAATTACATTGATAATGGTTATATACTTTTATTTTATCTTTATAACTTTACTATATTATTAAAATAAGTATGGGGAAGGGTGTGACAAAAAAATTCTTTTATTTTATCTTTACTATATATTTATTTTCTCTCCGATATTTTATAACTTATTAAAGGAAGTATGGGAAAGGGTGTGGCAAAACTAAATTACATCGATAGCGGTTATATATAATTTATTATATTTTTATATTACTTATATTATCTTATATTATTATTATTATTATCTTATATTATTATTATCTGCGGGGTTGATGGTCACCCGCCTGCGGCTATAACAGATAAAATAAAATATCGATTAATACATAGTAAAAATCTAATAAAACAAAAAACGAGCAAGTAACTCACATTCAACTACTCCCGGAACAACTGCTGTAAATAAAAATCGGCTTCCGCCTATATTTTTGCGGAATTGCGCCGCCTCTCTACCCGCTCCCGGCGAATGTTTGGAAAATTTTTGGTGTGGACATAGCCCATTGATCGCAGGGCAGCGGCTGTTAACAAAAAAAAAACAAATTAAAAACAAATAAAATCTATGCACTAAAAGTAATTATTGAAAAAAACTACTTCACGCTGAGAGGCGATGAACGCCTCTAATGCAAGAATTTGTAAATTAGTCAATCTCTCCATGGCAAATAATTTTAATGGTATAAACGCCGCGTTGATGCGTTTATAAAGCAAAGAGGAATCATCTCCCTCCATTTCTAACAATGAAAACAGCTGACACATTCTGAGAATAATCTGCCAGATATCTTACATGTTTGTAACACCTCGGAATCGACATGAAATTAAAAGGTTTGCAAGAACTCGAAACCCTGCATGCGTATAAAGATACTTGGATTAGCGAACATGTGCGAGTTAGTGAATACAAAGCCTTCGTGTATTCGCAGCTTCGCCCGCTCTCATAATTAAAAAACTTCGAGAATTTGAATCCCGATTTGCACCATGTTTCTAGGTTCGGGGGTTTGGGCTGGGCGTTGACGGGTCAGTCAGGACATGTCCTTATAGATTATATTATTGGGAAGGGTCAGGCAAAATAAATTACATTAATCACGATTACATAACTTTATTTTCATAGATTATATTATTGGGAAGGGTCAGGCAAAATAAATTACATTAATAACGGTTATATAATTTTTATTTTCATATTATATTACATTAATGAAGTATGGGGAAGGGTGAGGTAAAGAATCAATTACACTAATAACGGTTATATATATATAATTGTATATGTGTTATAAACTAGGAATATACGTGTTATAAACTAAGAGTATAAACTGGTGTTATAAACTAAGAGTATAAACTGGTGTTATAAACTAAAAGTATAAACTAGTGTTATAAACTAAGAGTATAAACTAGTGTTATAAACTAAGAGTATCAACTAGGAATATATGTTATAAACTAAAAGTACAAACTAAAAGTATAAACTACGATGGTGGCGGGGGAGGGAATATCTACCACCAGTCCGGCTATAACAGATAAAATACACATTAATACACAGTAAAATCTAATAAATCAAAAATAAAAACGGATTGGCAACTTACATCGATTTCTTCCCCAAACAAATATCGGAGGTCGAATAAATCGACCTCCGTCCATGTTGCCGCCCACCGCGATTCATATTCGCGGCGCCGCTCCTGCCGCTCCTTGCACTTTGCGTGCAGCGCCGCAACCTTCTCCCACCGCATTATTTTGAATAGTGGCATCATTTTTGCTGTTAAGATGAAAAACAACTAGTTAAAAATAAATAAAATTTACACACTACGGGTAATTGTTGAAGAATACTTACGATTATATTCCATGATGGCCATAAACGCCAGATTCTCTAACCGCGGTACGCCCATTGTTATCAGCAAATAATGAATAGTAAAACGAACGCGCGTCGGTTTATAAAGCACTGAGAAAACATCCCCTCCAAACTCTAAGACCTGAGATGAGTAAGAACTCCGGTCTCTCTCATGAAATTGCAAGGTTTGCATGAACTCGAAACCCTACAGGCTTATAAAGATACTCGTGGAGCAAAAAATAAATTATATTTTTACGAATAATTGTTTATTTTATAATGTCCCTAAGGCAATGTTCTTGTGGATTGTGGAGTTATGAATCGTTTATCATCGTAGGGACTAAGCACCTTCTTTTCTTCACATATAGAATATACATTGTGCAATTTTGAACGAATACATCTCTGTTCACGATGCACTTCTAAACGATCATACAAGCAACGTATATAATCATCGAAGGAAATAGTTTTCCTAACGACGTTACTTTTGACGCCCTTCACTTTTTTCGTGTCCCGTTTGCCCTCTACGCGCAAAGCATACATTTTCGACCGAAGTCCGACAAACTCAGTCATTATACACCCATTATTTTCATCCTTCATTAATCCTGGTACTTTTTTATTTACTCGTGGCATGCTGTAAACATTGTCCTCGGTAGAGTCGCTCGTGTCAAACCGATGTATATCGCGTTTCATTACATAGTATATGTCATCACATTCCAGTTCGTATATAAGACTGTCTGTGTCTGTGTATAATATTTTACAAAGATGTTTAAATTTCGGCCAAACATAATCATGATGGAATTCATACAAACGTGTTTTTGATATATCCAGAATACACATACCAACATAAATGGGTTTTCTAAATTTAATTTCCAACTTTCGCATCTCTATTGCAACCAAATGTTCCGAAAATATTGATCTGCTATGAAAATTTGGTTTTGCTATCAGGGCCTCAGCCCCGTATCTACCTTCCCATTTTGTAACTAATTTAACGTCTACATGATTTCTAACGTTCTCCATAGTTTTACCAAAGACTGCATTATTCATTAATTTAAATAAGTTCTTTTCAAAATCATTTTTAGCTACAGTTCTAAGTTGTGTGTTTAAATTAATGTATTCACGAAGCCATGGAGATTGTTTAAATTCTAAAACGCGATGAATTATAGAAACTTTTAAGCCATGATTTATGCATTGTTGAAGATTGCCGTAATGGATGATGTAACGTTGCTTATCCTGAACTGTAGCGAGTAGTTTCTCATGTTTGGCATTAGGAGGCTTCTCGCGTATTGAACAAAAAGGTAAATCTGCGTGCTTATCGTGTAATTCTAGCGGGTATTTCAAATCGACTTCCAAAGTATATCCAATGTTCGAATTGTCGGATATTGCATGAATGTTAAAAGTTTTAATTTCATTATCGTCTAACCACTTAAACTCGCCGTAAGGTAGATATTGCAACATTGCCCATCCATACAAATTATTAACGTCGAAATATACTAAATATCGCGATGGTTCTTCGGAATTGTACGAATCCATGTATTTATTATTGGCCTTTGCTTATCGATTAGAACATTGACTTAAACCGCCGCGTATGCCGCGCTCTATGAAAAGTAGCATATCGATATCTGTCAATAATTCTAATTCGATACGCGTGTGCTTCAGCATTGCATCCCACGTAAAACCAGGTAAAGTATAGTAATATGCAGGATCCAATTTGTAACTTCTCAAACAGCTGCTACGAAAAGTTTCAAAAATGTCGGCCAATAATAAAACGTCTGTTTTTAGATATAAATCGCTATATTCGCCAAGTGTTTTTATATTAAAACTGCACCAGACTTTTATCGCGTGGTCATAATCCTGCTGTGAAACGGCACAGTCGCTTAGTTGATTATAAAATTTGTCACACGTTGGCAATGTCGTCTCGGTCAGTTTCATGTAGTCGGTAACATAACCGTATGGAAAGATGCCTTTTCGTGTAAGCAAATCGAATCTTATCTCGTTCAAAAAATTAAATTCTGACCGTAAAATCGTCATATAGTCGTTCCCTAAATACGAACTCAATTTATCAAAACTTGAATTTAAAAATTTGAATGAATCTATAAATCGAAGCGAAATTTTGTAACGTTTTAAATTCGTTGAAAATGAAATATATTTTTCTTTTGTAATTGGCAAGACTGATGTCGAGCCTTCGATAATCGTTACCAATTCTTTTATTACAAAATGGGCATCGTATCCCGATAAGTTATGAAACACTATTGGTATAAAACGTTTATTTTTATAATTTAAATTACATCCCTGATGAGCAGGTCCTCGGTAACGACCAGTGAAATGGCAATGATCTCGAACTTTTATTTCGTCGATGTCGAACGGTTTTTCGCACATATAACAATGCGTCGCATTCATATAATTTTCTCTTTCATCGTCCGTCAAATTTGTCATGGGCACAATCGTATTAAATAATGGTGCAATTTTTCTTACAAGGTTCTCAAGTTCATTCACGAACCATTCAGCACAGTCAGGACCCCGATACGCGCGATACTCACACACCGATGCGTTGTACGAACAGTGAAAGTAATATCCCACACTGTATGCTTCGTGCTGCTGGTATGCATTGCAGTGTCCTTGATTGATGTTACTGTTAATCTTCTTACGCATGCATTCGAAATCGGCGTACAATCGGATGACGTTCTCGGTGACAAAAATGATCAAACTTTATTATTTTATCCTCACTCGATGGTAGAATGATTGCGCAATCGTTCATCTTCATGCAGTCCTTCGTATGTTTCAATAACTTTTCTTCTGCATAAAAGTAGTGAAGGCATCTGCATATAAACAAAGTAACTGCATTAGTATAAAAAGAACAAACGCATACACTAAAATAGATGGTAATGGCGTGATACAAACCTATCACAAATATAAGTATTACTCTTATGTGCACTGAGCTGGTTTGAAACAAGCCGGGAAAGATTTTTAATCCATGCAAAGTGGCGCACATTACGGTTGGGCGTTTCAAGCATCAGCAGGTTAACGCGACGAAATCTTTTGTTACTACCGCTCTTTTGTCCATGATTGTTTTTGGTATGTCGGTGTAACAACCAACATGCATCGGATTGCATTTATTGATATTTAACATCAAATGCAGAATTTTCGATATTGCCCAATCACTGTCCCGTTCCTGAAATTCTTCCATCAGTGTTAAAGTTGAGTTCACAACGTATTTGTCATACCAATCGTTCAAGTTTGATGTAGAAAATAATTGTTTATTTCTCGCACTGAAACTTTTCACATCAGTTTTATTATTAGCGGTAAACTCCCCATACAACACCATATTCACTTTTATGCATGAATGATTTTGGAAAACTTCCGCTAGACGTTGGAATACTATTTTTCTAGCATCTTCCAAAAAGTTTCGTGGTTCAATATGCTCGGTGTTGATTATAATTCCTGTAGTTATCCGGTTATGGAAAGCTGATTCTACATCCTCCCAGATAAGAGATGATGATGATAATGCATGTGATTCAGCATCTGTTCTCCTTTGACCTTCGCCTATTTTTACAGATCCGTGTAACTCTGCACTTAACGATTTAAATCTCGCTATCCTGGCTGTTAAACTATTTTTCAAACCAATTGATAAGTCCTTTTCCAGTTACAACCGCTCTATCATTAAATCAATGCATTGATTGCATTGCACCAGACATGCGTTTCGGTCGTCGTTACTATTTATGGCTGCAATACGTTGTGTCAAAAGTTGTTCTATACAAGCAAGTTCGTTTAGTAATGTTGCCTTTTGACCACTAGGATGATCATTGTCACGATACAATATTCTACGCAAAGCGTCGATTCTTTCTTTGTATGCTTCTATGTCTCGCCATCCTTCGACTGATAAATCGTCTCCCATTTGTAATCGTTCGTCTATCAATTCGATGCACTGATCACATCGCATCAAGCAATCGCAACGCTCATCTTCAGTATTGATGTTTATCGCCCGCTGCGCCAATAATTCGGTGATGCGTTCGAGTTCCTGCAGTAACGTGGCTTCCATTTCTCTTTTCCACAAACGCGTTAAGTATCCTTGCACTTCTAATTGTCAAACTACATATGACGCACATTGCCAATTTTCTCCCATTTTATTAAAGTGGGGCTGTCATTGACGAAAGTGTTTAATTGCTGTTCACTCTGCAGCGTCAACAAAAACCGCATTTTCAAGACGTAGAAAAATTCGTTCAAGGTCATGAGCAAAACCTCTACCTTCTATAGTCGCGAATTGCAGCGTCAGATTTGCTGCGCCAACAAAAAATCTCATTTCCACTTGGGACCTTGTGCCGTCTTCCGATAAGACAAAAATAGTTCAAGGTCATTGGGGCGCGAAGAGGGGGCGGGGAGAGGGGGGGATCATATTTCTGCTGATGGTGTGGTGTCAAATTACAAAAAAATGCTGACGCCAGTGATTTAGAATCCGCATAGAACAACTACTATCGACAACAACTAAAATGTATACAGTAAAACCTGGATAAATGCAACCAAGATTGGGACCCAGTGGTTGCATTTATCCAAGCGAGGTGTCGAATCTCGGGTTACATGCGACGACCAGCCAAGCGTGAACGTAGAAAGGGACAGACAGTGGCGGAAAGAGAGAGGTCCGATGATGAAAGGAAAGAGCCGAAACGTATCGGTGTGACTAATGCTAATTCAACTATAAAACTTTTTTATTTTTGACCTTTTTTTATTGAAACTTTTACTATAGCATTGGTGAAATTTTTCTGATTAAAATGGTACCAAACACGATATAGTTTCAATTATAATTACTTGCTAAAATTGATGTTAAAGGTTGGCGAAAAGCAAGAGAGATCGAAATCAAAACCAGTCGCGGTGTCGGCTCTGGCTTCAAAGGTTTCATTTATCCAGGCAAGGTGGCGATTCTGGGCATTTAATGTTGCATTTATCCAAGCGAGGTGTCGATTCTCGGCATTTAATGTTGCATTTATCCAAGCGAGGTGTCGATTCTGGACATTTAATGTTGCATTTATCCAAGCGAGGTGTCGATTCTGTACACATGTTTTGTATTCAGCCGACATGCCGATTCTGTGTCCGTACACATGTTTTGTATTCAGCCGACATCATTTACATTCAGTCGTGGTGTCAATACTATGTTGTTCATTCTATTACTATTGTTTATAAATATAATTCAAACTATATCATGTTTGGTGTCATTTTAATCAGAAAAATCTCACAAATGCGTTAGTAAAAGTTTCATTAAGAAAAAGTTAAAAATAAAAAAGTTTTATCGTTCAATTAGTATTAGTCACACCGATATTACGGTCGGATCATATTACACGGTTTTCTCATCGAGGGGCTCGGTTAAGCTTAGGGGGATCCCCCCAAGTGGAGGGGATAGCGATGTTGCATATATCCAGCTTTTACTGTAATGTTGTTCAGATCCGTCATCCTAAATCTATTCATTAGGTATCTTTTGAAATTCGTCATAGTTTTAATGTTTGCAGTGGCAATCACAAGATCATCCAAATATAATATTACATATATATATTTTCTAATATATTTCCTCTATCTAACATATATATACACCGATCAACCGATGAGCTTTGGAAACCTCTCTCTACAAGACATCTCTCAAATGTCTCGAACCAACATCTCGCTGCCTGTTTTAAACCATATATGGCTTTATTTAATTTACAGACTTGATTTTCTTTGCTTTTCACACCTTGAGGAACTTTCATATAAATTTCCTCTCTTAACTCTCCATTTAAAAATGCTGTTTTTACATCTGTAACGACCCAGAGGTAGGTACGTCACTGCACCGACGTATAGGGAGAGCGGTTCCCCAAGAAGGCGACTTGTATGAACGAAAATAGGGATTATAGGTTCGTGTGGTGTGCGGTTAAGGAGTAAAATCCAACATTAATGTATCAAACTAAAGCTTTATTCAAGTAAGTGAACTAACTATGCTTGCTCTGGGTATAATATATAATAATAATTCTAGTATAACAATGAGTGCGGGCTAGAATATGGAATACAATGAGAAATTATAATGAGTACGCCCTAGATAATGAAATACAGTAGAAAGTATATGATTAGAAATTAGTATTAGTAATTAGTAATTAGTAATAATAATAATAATAACGCGGCTTAATCTTCGAATGGAGCCAACACTCTGTACAATTTGCCAATTACACTAAGTACTGGAAACTATATTCCAGTGGCTTGTACGGTACCTTCAGACACGAGCGGACTTTGCCTACTGGTCGCAATCGGTGTCTGGTCTAGCCAGAGCTATGCTAATACAGGCCTGCTCAAGGAGCTCCGCTCCTCGCTAGCTCTTTACACTTGAGTATGTGTCTCAGTATTAGCACGTGTTCAACACGTTGCGTACCATGAGTAGGGTGTCCACAGATCCAAAGTCTCGTACGTCACCACTGAAAGAGAAGGACAAAGCTAATCTCGCGCTCTATAGTTGCCAAAGCAATTCCGCGCAAGCTTTCCTCTACTTCCAGAGTGCTGTCTGCATCTGACCGAAGTCAGGGAAGATCTGATCTGACTCCGTGTGGAACGCCTCTATTTATAGTCAGATTCTGCTGACTTAGCACTTTTTTTCATTATAGGGTTCCTCTAGATTTCTGGAATTCCCCATCACGTGACGGCCGAGCACTCCTACTCCTTAATCTACGCGGTCACCCTACTCTAGGTTCTCACCCCACCGTGAGATCATCGGGGTTGCGCTGGCGCACACGTGGTCGCTCGTCGATAACTTATCGATAATCTATTTTATTGGCTGACTTACCGACTCTACGCTTATCGACTTATTCAATAGACTCAGTTATCGATAAATGAAAATAATTTATTACAAAATTATATAATACAAATTAAACTGAATACTGAATATTAACAACGAAAATTAAATAAAACATTTTGTACGAAACTAAAATATAAAAATTGATTATAAAAATAGAATGAAACGAAAAAAAGGTGCTGACTCTTCTTATCGGGTCGTTACACATCCATATGATGTATCAACAAATTATGTTGATTTGCAAAAGCAATTACGAATCTAAAACTGGCTATCCTTGCAACCGGTGCAAATGTTTCATTATAGTCAGTCAAATATTTCTGACTAAAACTGCGAGCAATGAGACGTGCCTTGTATTTTGAAGGATTTCCATTATCATCATGTTTAATTGTAAATACCCACTTGCAATCGACAATGTTTTTATTTTTCGGCTTCGATACCAAATCCCAAGTTTTATTAATAATTAATGAGTTTATTTCATCTGCAATAGCTTGCTCCCACTTAACTCTATCTTCTATAGTTTTAATTTCATCAAACGAGGTGGGAATTTTAAAAACCATTGACTGAACACACAAAAGATAATCATTGTCATTATCAAGTTCATTATATATCATAGGAGGGCGTTGTTTAATCCTATCATTCCTTCTAGGTTCTATATTTTCTTTTAATTCTTCTACTTGATTTTTCTCCGGTCCCAACTTTTTAACCCATCTGATTTTTGACTATCAGATTTATTAAGCTCACACTGTATATCTACTGATTTTGGCACCTCTCGAGATGCATCAGTTTCACATAAGTCACGTTTTAAACCAGTGTCCTCTATTACAGGCCGAGATTTTAAGTAATTAATTTCATCTACTATCACATCTCTTACTGTCTCAAATTTCCCTTTTTCTACGTTCCACACTTTATAACCATTTGTTGTAAATCCTACCAATATATACTTATAAGACTTTTCGTCAAATTTTGAGTTCCTAACATTATTATGAACATATACTGTGGAAACAAAAACCTTTAAATATTTCAATTTGGGCTGTTTATTATGCCACAATTCAAATGGAGTTTTATTAACAGTAAGAGCTTTCGATGGAGTTAAATTTATTAAATATGTAGTAGTTAAAACTGCTTCTCCCCAAAACTCTTTTCCTAAACCTGCACCGTTTATCATTGCACGTGCTTTTTCGGTTATCGTCCTATTCATACGTTCTGCAACACCATTTAATTATGGAGTTCGTGGGACCGTTAAGTGATAACTTATTCCTTTTTGTATAGAAAAATCTTTCATTTCGTTTGATAAATATTCTTTGCCATTATCACAATATAGATTGACAATTTTTAAATTAAAACGCGCCTCACTTTTTGCAACATAATCTTTAAAAATTGTGAATACATCCGATTTATTCTCAAGCAAATACGTCACACAATAATGCGTATATTCATCAATAAAAGTAATAAAATACTTTTTATCATTAATTGTAGAAGGAGTGATTTGACCACAAACATCTGTATGAACTATAAACAACGGTTGCGTAATGTGATGTGTATCTTTTGCCTTTTCAAATGGCAATTGAACTTGGTTCCCATTTATGCAAGCCTCACATAAACTATCATTAGGAATTACTTTTTCAAGGAACATCACATCTTCCACCATTTGTTTATTTTTCAGTTGTAAAAATTTCGTTTTTCCTATATGCCCTAATCGTCTATGCCATAATTCATAATGATTCACTATTCTATTCGTCACATAAGAATTAAATGAATTTACCCTTTTTCCTGTAAATTAAATTATTTAAGGGCTTACCATACATTATCGTTTTACCATCTCTTATGATTTCAACACCCCTCTCATCGAAGATAATACTCATCCCTTTCTTCTGCAATTTTCTTACGGACAGTAAATTGTACGGCGCGTCCGGGCAGTACAGTACTTCTTCTAAAACGCCGTTGACTCCCATGTTGGTAGTTACAGGTAGCTGTCCTTTCTTCAAGACCAATATAAACTCCCCATTCTTCGCTATTGATATCTTAATTGGTGGATCAAGTACTTGTACGCTTGAATACACCTTTTCCTCGTTCGCGATGTGATCCGACGCTCCCGAATCCAAAATAAACGACAATTTTTCATTTTTCAAATCTTGATAATTCCCAGTCATAAATGCAAAACCGGATACATTATCACTGGTAGTTGCCTGGATTGTTTGAACTGAATGCAAGTTTTGATTCTTATTTTGCTGTTCTGCTCTATATTGCTGCCTCCTTTTATAATAGTAACACTCTCTAATCTTATGTCCTTTTCTCCCACATTGATGACATTTTCTAACGAACTGTTGCTTATTTGGTTTGAACACATTCATTCTTCTGGTGTTACCCCTGCAGCTTCCTTTTCTGAAACGGGAACTCACAAAATTGTTTGGTCGGTGGTTTTGAACTTCAGTATGTAATACTTTTACACTGGTATCTAACTTTTCACTTTTGATCTTTGTTTCATGATCAAAAAGTCTTTTCTTCACTATATCGCGTATTGAATATATATTAATATTCTAGGAATTATTTCAGAATATTTCTTGTAAACGCTTGGCAGTTTTTGTTGCCTATTCGCGACAATACGTGTTTATGATCCCCGTCGACCGTTGTCTCGAACGTTCTTGAACGTTGGTCGACGTTTTCAAAATCCCCGTGGTTGTCACGCAAACCTCGCTTTCTATTCCCATTCAAATCGCTTCATATCATTCAGATCGAACCACTTTCATTCTTTATTGCACTCATTCTTCCGTGGAAGGACCGGCTGACGCATGCTCTACAGGTATGAGAGGTACCCGCTCGTAAAGTAGGCAAAAATTGCATTTTTCCTTATTCTGCGCTAGTTAAGCTGGGATACCTCCATGTGCGTCGCACTGCTTAACCGCGCGGCGAAGGATGTTTATGATACCTCTTTTCGACCTTAAACGGTTTCGAATTTCAATACATTTCTAGTACGTAGTTCCAACGGCAATTGTCCCAAGGAAGATTAATTTGTATTATTTGCAAGAGCTAAATATAGCCTCCTTTGTGCTCCTCGCCTGGGATACTTCCACGTGCGTCGCACCGACGAGGCACACAAAATGGGTATATTAAATGTGAACTATTGGAATGAAAATAAAAGAAAATGATAGGTCATTTTGAATCTCAAACTCCTAACTCGTGTTCCCGTGTGGAATACCTTCAAGTGCAACGCATCCGACGGAGAAGCACGAGGTAGGAGGAGCGCGAGTAAAACGGAAAATTTAGAAAAGATGAAAAATATAAGGCCCTTCCTTGCGCCCCTCATGTGGAATACCTTCAAGTGCTGCGTACCCGATGAGGAACGCAAGGTCGGGATGTAAATTCAGCCCGGACGTAACAGGCGCCTGGATCCGTGGTTGGTGGTCCCACGATGCGTACGGGCCAAGTGCCTGCTTCGATCCGCGTTATGCGCGGTCGCGCTTCTGGCGGCCGCGGATCTCGCTGACCTAATGGCGTCGCTTCTGCTTTGTGTAATTGGGCTGCGTCTACCGGCATTGTTGCTGACTGACTTATCCCATCCCGCGGGTCCGCGGCCTGATTTATATTGGACCGCGGGGCAGTTTGCCTCGCGAGTTCGCGATCCGCGAGCTCGCCCTCTGGCGGCCGGGTGTCCGCGGTTGTTTTGCGGTTCGCGGTTTATAGTCGCGCTTTCGTCGGCGGTGGGGCAAGGCTTCAGATCCTGTACATGGGCCGTGCGGGTTTTCCCCCGGGCTTCTCGTAATCGCACCACGGTGGGGCCGAGACGTTCGATGACTTCGAAGGGTCCGGCGAATTTTGGGGCCAGTTTCGTGTTGAAATTGTCGGCTGCGGCGGACAGTGGATGGTCTCGTCGCATGACCTGGTCGCCTACCTTCGGGGCCCACGGTCATCTTCGTAGGTCGTAGTACTTTTTCCGGGCTTGGTGGGCTTTGGCCAGTGCGCGTTGGGCCAGTGCGAGCGCGTCCTATAGTCGTTCTATCGCCTCGGTGCGGTCTTCTCCGGTCGGGAGGGTTAGACTGCTCCCTGGGGTGGCCAATTCCCGCCCGTAGTTGAGGTACGCCGGAGTTTGTTCGGTGGCCTCGTGCCAGGCCGTATTATATGCGAAGCCATAGAGTCGCAAATTCGCGACTTTCGAATTGCCGACCGTTTTCGGTCAGGATTTACCTTGGGCGGCCGAATCGCATGGCCACTCTTTTCCGGATAGCACGGGTGACGGCGGGTGCGGTGGCCTGGCGGAGTGGCTGTAGCTCGACCCACTTCGTGAATTTATCCTGTATTACTAGGAGCGTGGTGTGGCCCTTCCTGGGCCGAGGGAGAGGCCCCACGAGGTCGGCCGTGACGACCTCCCACGGGCCGCTAGTTGGGGTCGAGTACATGGCCCCGGCTGGTACCTGCTGGAGCACCTTATGTGCCAGGCAGCTCGTACAGCTGCGCACGTGGCGAGCGGCGTCCCTGAACATCCCTGGCCAGTAGTAGCGCTGGGCTAGCCGGGCGTTTGTCTTGCGTATGCCCAGGTGTCCGGCGGTTTGGGCATCGTGGTTTTCCACCAGGATGTCCTTTCGCTTGTCCTTCCGGATACACTCCTTCCATTCCAGGTCAGGGCGGAGTCCCGAGGTGTCCGGTATATGTCGGTAGAGGCGTGCATTTTGGATGCGGTATTCCAGGCGGTGCCCCGGGTCCTTCTCCACGGCTTGGCGGGTCCGGTCGTACCATCGGTCGGGCTCGTCGACTGCGTCGGCTTCTTCCTTCGGCGGGTCCTCTGCTTGGCGGGACAGTGCGTCCGCCACTAGATCGTGTTCCCCTTTTCGGTAGCGCACCGTGAAGTCGTAGTGCTGCAGTTCCATGTTCCATCGAGCGACGCGCCCTGAGGGGTTGTCCAAGGTCTGTAGCCAACGGAGGGCTTGGTGGTCCGTCAGTACTGAGAAGTGGTAGCCTTCCAGGAAGGGCCGCATCATGCGGATCCCCCACACAATCGCCAGGCATTCCCGCTCCGTGGTGGAGTAGTTCCTTTCCGCTCGGTTGAGCGATCGGCTGGCGTAGACAACCACGTGCTCATTGCCCTCGTAGTCCTGGGTCAGCACTGCACCGAGGCCTTCGTTGCTGGCGTCGGTCTGCAGCGTGAATTCTCGCGTGAAATCTGGGCACGCGAGAACTGGTGCGGTGGCGAGCCAGTGTCGCAGCTCGTGGAATGCGGCGTCTTCCTCGGCGTCCCAGCGCCAGCGGGCGCGTTTTTGGAGCAGTCGGTTCAATGGTGCTGCGAGATCGGCGAATCGTGGTATGAATCGGCGGTACCACGAGGCGGTTCCCAGGAAACGGCGGAGCTCCTTCGCGTTCCTCGGTGGCGGGATGCCTTTGATGGCCTGGACCTTGTCCGGGTTGTCCTCCTACCGTAAGGAGCATGCAGCTTGCCTTCAAGACTTTTAAATTTTGCAGAGATGCAAGGGGATCCAGGCCAAAATTTCCTTGTATGTTGGTGCAACCACTTAGTTTGAGGCTGGTCAGGTGCGGCATATTTTCGCCTATTTCCTGGAATAGGTACGTTGTTACCCATCCACAGAAGATTAAGCTTAAAACCTGAATTTGATGGTAACGGCGCGGCAGTGGTATGGCATATTCTACTGGCCCAAGATCCAATTCAACGAAATCTTCTTCTTCTGCGCCTTGTTGATCCATTTCTACCTCAGGTGATGGTTCTGTGAATGTACATACAGTAGTGAAATTTAATTATGTATAATGCAATAGGTAGGTGACTATTGCTGATGAGGGCCTGTAAAATAGTGCGATTAGCTAGAGATTGACATGTGTTTATGTTTATGGTATTTAGAGTTTGTAAATTCGAAATGGTAGCATAACTGCTAAAGAATGAATTGAATTTGTTACATTCCTGTAAAACCAGGTGTTGCAATTTTCAATTGATATTTATGAGTGCTTTTCCAGTCATTGCGGTTTTTATGCCATTTAAGACGGTTAAGGCTGTGGCCGTTTCGAATATTGTCTGTTAGAATATTTTTTAGTAGTACCCTCGATCAAGGTTCTAGGGTAAGTGCCCTGCTTTCCTCATGGTCCTCCTACCAGAAGATGCAAGATCTTCCCCACTCCGTGGCCAGATCCTTCTAGATCAACCTTATCTTTTTACACGTGTCATGCAGCACCATGACTTCGGATCATCGGCCACACGCGCGTTCCTTTGCGCGATTGAATTCGTCGCACCTCAAGTATCAACTACCGCCGGCCCAAGTCCGATGACAGACATGTGGCTCGGGGTATCGATAGCCTAAAGAATCCTAAGAAATTCTTGAAAAGCAGGTCAAAGCCCCAAATGCATTGACCCTGCCACGTGTCAACCCTTGCACACGTGCTGACGCTAACATGTCTAATTCCGATTCTATTACGCCCTCACATTTTCTCAAACCTAGGCTGGTGAGCCTCGCTCCTACCTCTTTTAAATTCCTAATCGCGGATGTTAGATCGATTTCGGTTAGATTCGGATAGTGCTTAATGGCGACTGCGATTATTTGTGGTTTTAAATTTTCTGCTATGATTTCCACTGTTATTTTAAATGATTTTAGGTATGTTGCTGCTCTTTTAATTAGCCAGTAAAATGTTCACCCTTTTCCCTGCCCATCTGTTCGGCCAACGCCAATCGTTGAAATCCAGGTGCTGGATATTGGTATAGGAAGCGAGGCTTCCAAGTCGCCACGTACTTGACACCAACTCAATCCTGGACCGATTCATGAAGAGCAGACACTGGGATATTTTCGCAACTATTTCTATATTCAAATTACTAAGTGGAGAAAATGTTTCGTACAAGAATATGGTTCAAATTACAAATTGGAGAAAGTATATAATTCAAAGACTATCACAATTATTAGTTCACTATTATTCTCGATGGAGGTAATGGATGTGTAATAACGGTTGTGGACTCATCTAAGGAAACCGCTGTTGATACGGTTGCTGTAGGAGCTGGCAGTATACTTCTTCTGCAGAGGCGTGTTACCCAAAACAAGGTGTTCGTTGATTTCCAAAGGTAGAAGAGTATTATTCCCAATATTATTGTTACTTGAGGTGCTATGCTTCCAAAAGTTAAGCCAAAATGAAATCTCTTCTCACGGTGATGTACTTCCAATCTCCCCAATTCGTTCTCCATTTCATGTAGGGAGCCTGTTGTGTTTTCTGCTTCTTGTACAGAGTAACTTGCTTGATGACTGCTTAATGATTCTACTAAATGAATTTGTCCAACGTTGGAGAAGACTTTGCTAATGTTTAAAAGTAAATTAGGATTGTAGAGAAATTGTTCTGTATTTATAAAAGTTTGTGTTCCAATGAAAGTGGTAGATCTTGTTTGTGCTGCGAAATCTGGACGTATTTCCATTATTCCTGTTCCCTGTATTGTTCTTACTATATTTGCTTGGTTTTTGCATAGAATTAGTAAAGATTCAGGTTCCTTTGTTGAGTATAACCATCCCCTGTATGTTTCAGACGATGCCACTGAGATTCACGAAATGTAGTAAGGCTGATATTACAGAATTGCAGACTTCTCTTATGTGGTCTCAGAAGTAATGATATCTCACACGATTCTGTGACTGATACCTCATACAAAGGTACCTCCAGGTCACACAAATGCATGTACCAAGTTTGTTCACATGAATTTAAAAACGTCTCTGTTGCGCCAAAATAAGGGCTATGGTCAATACTTAAGCCCAAATACGGATATTGAGGTGATATGGACGCTCAGAGATTAGTGCTGTGAGTGAGATTTTGCAGAGTCGGCAGACTGTGAAGTTGGTATAGCTGATATTCTATGCGATTTACTAGTGGTATGTATATAGTTACTAGTATCTTCCCTGAGCGATGTTCCAGGGTTACCTATGATGGCTCTCAATTTGCAACCATTTAGTAATGACGGGTGCAATTTCCCATCCTGAGCTGTGATTAACGTGGACATAAAATTTTGAACGGCCGAAATGTAATGATTCAATGAATTTTCAATAGAACTTGCGTATTGACTTACAAGGAGAAGGCAAGCACTTCGGGTCTCAGATTTAGTTGAAACTTCGTACACTTATAGATCTTGTTCCCTTGTTTACGAATATATACCATTATAGGCGTAGATACTCAATAGTTTTTTAGATATTTGTATTTGAAGTTTCATTATAATGAGAAATATAGATTTATTGAAAAGTTCCGACAAGAAGCGAACTGGCGAAGTGGCAACGTACCTGATACATACTCAGAAAGCACGGGTTCGAATCCCTTTGTGGTATGTAATTTTTTTTCGATTTATTCACTACAATTAATTGGATTTCAAATATATATGCAATGATACTGTTCGGGATTGGTGTCGATCCCGGAAGGACTGCGCTGGAAAATAAACTGACACTTGCTGGCTCGGGTTTACAGTTTATTGAAGTCACACGGTAAAATTGCATTGACTACATTAAAACTAACGGTAGCGGTCACGGCGCGGTTCTTAAAACTAACTTAGATCGAGCGGTCACGGTACGGCGCGGTTCTTAAAACTAAATTAGATCGAGCGGTCACGGTACGGCGCGGCCCGGTCGCGGCGCGATCGCGAGACGGGATGTTGGCCGTCCTATCGTATGGTTTCGGTGCGGCGGAGGTAGTCGGATGGTCGGGAAGGGCGATTAGATGCCTTCATGGGTGGACGGCCGTAGGCACAACCCGTCCTCACCCAGGCAGTAAGAAGACCGTGCTCCGGCGGACGTCGTAGAGACGTACGCCCAGTCCGGCGGTCGGGAAGCCGCCGAGAGAGGGAACTCTCTCGGCCGTGGCCAAGGATACAGCGGACAGTATCGGAGGACGGCCGTAGAGACAACCCGTCCTGCCGAACGCTGCTGGAGGAAATAGCAGGAGCCCAAAAATCGTAGTTGATCGCCTCTTTATCGCTCATCAAAGTGATTCGCTTCCGAGTGTCGATCTGCCTTCTATCGCCTCGCGGCCCAGTATATGAATGCTCGCGAGGCCGGCTGCCTGGCGAGTTCGCGGTGCGCGCGGTCGCCACCTGTCGGCGGCGCTGGTACTTGCGCGCGTTGGCAGGGCCCGCGGTTTCGCGGCCTCGTATACCTTACAAAATGACGTGTCTGAACTGTCGAGTTGTTGCGCTGATTTGATTCGTCGTTTCATACATGTACAAAATACAGAATAAATTGATCACCTTGGATTCATTGCGATTGAATGATTCTCTTTTTGCGCGAGTGCTAGCAGCGAGCAAATCGGCGTCGTTAATTATATGAATTCGGTCCGCTTCTTTCGATGATGCCCGAGCACATGTGTGCGATCGCCACGTGGTCGGCGGTTAGCGTGTAGAATGAATTTGTTGTAGTTGAGCCGTACCTTTTGCAATCCTGCGACTCTGCACGATAGTTGCGGATTCCTGAGGTCGTGTTGAGCGGTCTTGATCGATTTTCACTGGTGAACTGTACACGGAAAAATCAACGGTTGAGCACGTGGTTCTTGCTGTGAATCGATGATCAATAATGGCGTAGTTGCGCGCGAGCCGGCGAGAAGACCCCTGTTCACGCGTTGACCTAGATGGGCGATTCCCGATCGATAAATCGATCGACCGTGAGCGCTATCAAGGCTGAGCGGATTCTCAAACATTTCCGCCCGCCATCAGCAACACGTTGATGATGATTCTGCAGGGGTGAGCTCAGCTTGATGATGAACAGGCAGGATGACAAGCTTGGTGATCGGTCGGACGAGAGTCGTGGTTGCTGTCTTCACAGTTGCAACCCTAGTGAGGCCATCCTTGCCGGAGTGAACTTCGGTCACTCTTGCGAGTGACCACTTGCTTGGTGGAAGATGCTCGTTCATGAACAGCACCAAGGAGCCTTGATGTCGTGAGACGGATGATGCCACTTTGAAATTGACTGGAACCTCTGCAGGTAGTGTCGGGACCACTGAGACCAAAAGTGTTGAATCTTTTGCTGGATCAGCTGCCATTTCGACAGTCGACCTGGTGAGACGTCGAGCAGTGATGGTTCTGGTATCGTGTTGAGCGCTGATACGATTAGGAAGTGTCCTGGAGTGAGTGCAGAGATGTCGTCGGGATCGTCACTGAGCGGCTCCAATGGTCTTGAGTTGAGCACTGCTTCGATCTGTGTGAGGAGGGTGGCAAACTCTTCGAATGTTAGTAAGAGCTCGCCAACTGTTCTCCTCAGATGGTACTTGATTGATTTTACCACCGCTTCCCATTTTCCTCTCATGTGAGGAGCAGCTGGTGGGTTGAACATCCATTGAGTGTTGTCTGCTGACAGAATCGATGCGATTTGTTGGTGCTCCTTTGAACTTGATGTGAACAGGCGTTTGAACTCTGCCTGAGCTCCAATGAAGTTCGTACCACAGTCAGAATACAATTTGTGAGCGATCCCTCGTCTCGATGAAAATCTTCTGTAGGCTGCCAGAAATCCCTCTGTTGAGTAGTCGCTGACAACCTCAAGGTGAACTGCCGATGAGGAGAAACATACGAACACGCAGATCCATCCTTTGATGGTTTTCGAGCCTCTTCCCTTTGAATTTTTCATCGTGATCGGTCCAGCATAATCGACACCGGTGTGAGCGAATGGTCGTGATGGTGTGACTCGAGATAGAGATAGTTGACCCATTATCTGACGAGCACGAATCCCCCTCTGACGAGCACAAACGACACATCTCAAGATGTGAGATTTTACAGGAGCTCTTCCACCGATGATCCAGTACCGTTGTCGAACATATACGAGCGTGAGCTGCGTTCCTCCGTGGAATGTTCGCTTGTGAGCGTCTTCAATGATGATCTTCGAAAGGTGAGCGTCCCGTGGGAGGATCGCTGGATGTTTTTCGTCCCTGCTGAGCGCTGTGTTGGTGAGTCTTCCTCCTACTCGTACTGTTCCCTGCGAATCGATGAAGGTTGGTGAGACGACTGAAGGGGTGAGTTGCAGGCAGGGTTGAGCCTGAGTTGAGCATCTTGATTTCGTTGGCGAAATACAGGTGCTGAGTTGCGGGAATCCAAAAGAGCTGCGCCTTCTCCATGTCGCAGGATGGAACAATTATCACGGGTGGAGCTTCGAGCTTTCTCTTAAGCCGTGAGGCAAACCTGAAACAAAGTGCAGTCAGTCTATACAGCTTAATAAAAGACGAATATTTATAAATGAGATCCCAATGATAACTTAGCTTTTGAGCTGAAGCAAAGAGTGAGACATTGGGTCTCACTTCGAGCTCGCTGGTTAAGGTTGAGCTCTGGCCAATGATCGTGATTTAGAGCCATCCATGGAGGACCTTTCCACCAGAGCTCTAGTCGTTGGAGTTGATCCGTCGAAATGCCTCGGGAAGCACAGTCGGCTGGATTAGAAGTACCTGGAACATGTCTCCAATGCGCATATGGAGTGAGTTCTTGGATCTGAATGACTATGTTCCGAACATAATCCTTCCAACGTGATGCTTGCGATTTGATCCATATGAGAGAGACTTGAGAATCCGTCCACAAGTGCGTAGCGTTGATCTTCACCTTGAGCGTTGATTGAACATATTTGGCGAGCTTCGCCAGTAGGAGTGCTGCAGACAACTCCAATCTGGGGATGGTGAACCTCTTCAGTGGTGCAACTTTTGTCTTAGAACAGACAATTGACGTCGTTGAGCAGTTGGACGGCGAGCTAACAGTGATATAAATCACTGCTGCCATGGCAAGTTGAGAAGCATCAGAGAATCCATGAATATCGACAGTTGAATTACTCCATATGTTGAACCATCTTGGAATCGATAGCTTGGCCAAGCTGTTGAGATCTTCTCTGATGGTGAACCAGCGTGAAACAATTTGAGACGGTAATGGATCGTCCCAATTGATCTTGTGCAGCCAGAGCTCTTGTAATAGCATTTTTGCTCGTACTATTACCGGTGATACGAAACCTAATGGATCAAATATCCGAGCCACTTCGGACAATACGAGGCGTTTTGAACACTTACTTGGTTGATCAGTCAAGGTTGATGAAAAGCCGAATGCGTCAGTCTGAGGCATCCATTGAATTCCGAGTAATTTGGTAGTGCAGTCGTCAAATGATATGGGAGCTGACGATTGTGTGGATGACGAAACAGCCTTTAATAAATCTGGGTGAGTCGCATGCCATTTTGCGAGTGGAAATCCGCCCGCGTTGCACAATGCAATCAGCTGTTGAGCGACCTCCACAAGTTCCGAGGTTGAGTCTGCTCCTCCAAAGATATCGTCCACATATCTGCCATGTGTGAGCGAAGGCGTTGCCAGAGGGAATCGATGACCATCATCGTGAACTAGCTGCATGAGTGCTCATGTCGCCAAGAAGGGAGCTGCCTTTGTGCCATACGTGACAGTTGTGAGCTGGTAAGGAATGACATTCTGGTCTTCATCGATCCAAAGAATTCGCTGGAGATCCCAATCATCCTTGTGAACTGCTACCTGGCGATACATTTTTGTGATATCTGTGGCAAAAATGTGGTGATAATGGTGAAACCAAATTAGAACATCTGTAACATTTAAGAGCAAATTAGCACCAGTATGCATTAAATCGTTGACTGATTTGCCTGATGTCGTCGCTTTTGATCCATTAAATACAACCCTGAGCTTCGCTGTTGAACTGTCGAGACGTAGAACTCCATGGTGAGGCAAATAGTATGGTTGATGATGAGCAGAGAACTGAGGTGTCGAACCGTCAGAAGAGACCCTCAACCCTCCTGATGCCGAAGCATCATGTGCCAAGGTCATCTCCCCATCAGGTTCAACGTTCTCAGTCTCTCTTGGTGTGATCCGTTGATGATCTGGAGCCTTTACCATGTATCCTAATTCCTCGTACTCTTTCATGAACTCGACGTAGAGCTGGTTGTATGTTGAATCCTTGGAGAGTCGGCGCAAGCTGCTTTGAAGACATCTTTGAGCAATCTTGTGTGAATTGCCTAGAAGTGATGCTGGTGCCTTGAGTGGAATGCGAACGATGTACCTTCCTGTGCTGTCACGACAGTGAGTTGCACAGAAATGTATTTCGCATTCTTCTTCCTCCGGTGTGAGCGTGCTTGGAACGTCCATCGGTGACTCCTCTTGAACCCAGAATTTTGTGAGCAGCTCTTGCAGATTGCTCTGGTCATCGTGAGCAACTGCAAAGTGTGAATAATTAGTCTTTGTAGAAGATTCATTGACTGGGCCAATGACGAGCCATCCGAAAATGGAAAGTTGAGCAACTGATGTTGTTGGTGAGCCCTTGATGATATTTGGCTTGATGATCCTTCCGTAGAAATCCGCTCCAATGATTACCTCGACTGGTCGTGGTGTCAAGAACTCATTGTCCGCCAACCTCAATTTTCTAATGTGAGACCAATCTGGAGTTCTCATTGAGAACGATGGCAGGATTGTCGATACGGCTGGGAGCACGTGAGCCTGCATTGAAATGGTCTGTTGTGAGTGTGTTGACTGCAGTGTGATATCCACCACACCGCGAGTTTCAGTTGATTTTGTTCCACCAACACCAATTATTGTGATGGATGATCGGCTTCTCCGCAGGTTGAGCAGGCTGGTGATTTCTTCGGAGATAAATGAGATTTCGGAACCTGGATCTATTAAGATGCGGATGTTGTGATTTGACGTTGGAGTGGTGAGAAGAGCTTGAGCGGTTGCGAGGAGCGTTCTGTGATCTGGTGGCTTGACGGCTGCACCGAGGTCCTATTCGGTTTGTGCGGATGAGGAGGCTTGTTTTGATGATCCGGCTGGAGCTAGAGCATTGGTCGGCAATGTCTTCGGCTTCGGCGGTGGAGGAAGCATATAAAATACCCCACCATCATGCAGCATCGCGTGATGCTGGAACCAGCACTGCTTGCAGGTTTGAGTCGACTTGCACGACCTGACGTTGTGCCTGCCTAGGCAATTGAAGCAGAGGCGCTGATCACCCACGCATTGAACGCGTTGGTTCGGTGTCATTGTCCTAAAGAGCTCGCATTGGACAATGTAGTGCTGCTGCCCACAGCAATCCCATCGTTCGAATGGTGATGGACGCTCCAGATATGATTTGTCTGATGGAGCAGTTCGAGGAGCGGGTTGGCGGGCTGGAGTTGCTGCCACTGCGGAGTGAACCGGTCGTCTCATTGGTGCGGGTTGAGCCACTTGCTTTGGTTGAGCTGGCTTCGGCTGCACCGACTTTGTTTGATCTTCGCTTAGCGACTCCAAAGTCCTCACTCGTGCGGTGATGAACTCACCAGGCTGTCGAACTTGGGATATTCAGTGGACGTCCCAAGAGAGGATTCCCCCCTCTCCTTGGTGGTCCTATCCATTTTCCGACAAACCTGGTGGACTAGCATGCAGTCACCGAGGCTGCCCGGCTCGGTGAGGTTTAGCACAGCGTTCCTAGTTTCTAAGGCCGTTGAAATGAGCTGGCTTAGGCTCTTGGCTTGTTCCGCACCCATGATCAGCGTGCCAGCTGGCAGAGACGCAAGCTGGTCCAGGTGAGCCTGAATGAGGCAACGCTTGTTTTCGTATCGGCTCTTGAGCTAGGCGATGGCTGCGCTGAGAGACGGTCCGGTGAGCGGCAGGTTAGATACGATTTTGAGCGGCTCTCCTCGCAGGCACCCCTTCAAATAATAAAATTTCTCCACGTCGTCGAGATCCTCCCTCTTCATGACCACGGAGCTGAACAGGTCGATGAAGGATGGCCAGTCTGTGTAACTACCGTTGAACCTTGGCAGCTCGATGTCGGGCAGCTTGGACTGCGTCGTTGATTTGGCCTGTTGGTCTGTCTGCTGAACCGGTCGTTGAGCAGTGAGCCTGGCCTTCTCCTTAGCTACCAGTGATTTCGCGTCGGAGTAGGCGTCTTGCATCTGGGTGTGGCAGTCCTCATCGAAGTAAGGGTGGTTGATCATTGAGGAGGGCCACACAACCTCAAAATGCGCGTGCTCCTTGCTGAAGGATTTCAGCGCCTCGTCGGCCTGCTGCTTTAAGTCGTCGAGCTCTTCTTTTGACAGCTGGCCTGCTTGCTCCTGGAGTTTGGCAAGCAGGCGCTTCATGGAACGGAGCCGTCCTTGCTCGGTTTTCACCTTGAGCTGCAGCTCGACAGACAGCGTGGAGGGCGCACTGGCGCGGGTCGCGTGAACGTGCGGCGACGGTGTTCGGCGCGCTGGTTCCGTCGAAGCCTGCGCTGGTGATGAGCGACCAGAATTGCTCTTCTCCGGGACTTCTAGGGACTCTCGTGAGCTTTCCATTTCGCTCCACTTCTCCGTGGTTTTCGTGGGGTGAGCCATTGATGATTCGACTTGATCCGGGTGATCTGATTTTGTTCGACAGTTGAGTCGTTCTGCTGAGCGCCACCTGTGGTGGCGAGAGTGTTAGTAAAATTCAAATGGAGGAGAGAATCTAAGATGGCCGACCACCGAAAACCGTTACGGACACGAGACAAAGACTTGAGACGCACACTGAACACTGAGCAATTTTGCAAAACCGAATCAAGCAAGGGCGCAATCCGGCTCGAAGGACCAAATGTTCGGGATTGTTGGTCGATCCCGGAAGGACTGCGCCGGAAATAATTTTACACTTGCTGGATGGGTTTACAAGTTGATTTATTTGAGTCAGAAACAAGTAAAATAATCGTTGAACATTTGATCTAACAATTCGTTCGCTGAACACACAATAAAAATTAATTGCTGAGCGGTTACTGTGATCCGTGAATTTTAACAATTTGATTGATCTGTGGTTATGAACAATAAGCCCCGTTAATTTTATTAATTCGGCCCGCTCTTTGATGGTGCCCGTGAACATGTTCTGGGTCAACACGTGGTCGGCGTCACACGTGCTTTTCATTGTAGCGTAATTGAACAATACCTGTGAATCCTGTCACTTGCACAATTGTTGAGGATCCTGAGCTGCCTTGGGTGAACTGGTGATCTCTAATTTGGGTTGAATCGCACTTGAACACTTTGATCGTGAGCACAAGGGTGAGCACGTGGCTTGATCTAGACTCGATGATCGATAATGGCCGCGAAGCGCATTCGCCGTTGAGAAGACCCCTGCTCACGCGTTGACCTAGATGGGCGACTTCCGATTGATAAATCGATCGACCGAGGGCGTCATCATTGCTGAGCGGATTCTCAAACAGATATTGTTATTAAATGTACATTGATCTCTGAGAAGTAATCAGTATATTACATTATATCGAATGTAGACATAGCGCTAATGATGTTGTTATTAAATGTACATTGATCTGTGGGTCGCAATCAGTATATTATATTATATCTAATGTAGATATGGTAATACTGACATTCGTATTAAATGTAGGTACATTGATCTGTTGCAATGTATCTGTATATGACATTATATCTAATGTAGATACAGTAATAACGATATTGTTATTAAATGTACATTAATCTGTGGGAATGAATCTGTATATTACATTATATCGACTGTAGATAGAGTACTAATGATATTGTTATTAAATGTACATTGATCTGTGGGATGGAATCAGTATATTACATTATATCTAGTGTAGATATGGTAATAATGACATTGGTGCTGAATGTAGGTACATTGATCTGTTGGAATGTATCACTATATGACATTCTATATTACATTATATCGACTGTAGATAGAGTACTAATGATATTGTTATTAAATGTACATTGATCTGTGGGATGGAATCAGTATATTACATTATATCTAGTGTAGATATGGTAATAATGACATTGGTGCTGAATGTAGGTACATTGATCTGTTGGAATGTATCACTATATGACATTCTATCTAATGAAGATATAGTAATAATGATATTGTTATTAAATGTACATTGATCTGTGGGAAGGAATCAGTATATTACATTATATCGAATGTAGATATAGTAATAATGATATTGTTACTAAATGTACATTGATCTGGGGGGAGGAATCAGTATGTTACATAATGTCCAACGCAGATATAGTAATAATGGTATTGTTTGTAAATGTATATTGCATATCTAATATAGATATAGTAATAATGATATTGTTGTTAAATGTACATTGATCTGTGGGAATTTTTTGATCAGATGCGTAGTTTTCGAGATATATCGAGATATTTAAAAGTTCCGAAGCCGCACCAACATAATAAAGATACAGAAACACCGTGGCCGCTTTGTTTGAGATAACTTTGCACTATTCCGAGCTGCAAATGCCACTTCCAGCTTAGCCGTGCAGAAGAAGAAGAACAAGAAGAAGAAATATCTCGGAATATGTCCGTGAGGCCCTTTTTCCTGAGCTAAATCTGCAAATATCTCGGAAACGTTCCGAGCTATGGCAAAATGTTAAGAGACCTTTCTTGTAGGAATTTAAGTTTCCCACTATTTATGTTCTATGAAATTTTTTGATCAGATTCGCAGTTTTCGAGATATATCGAGACATTAAAAAGTTCCGAAGCCGCAACAACATAATAAAGATACAGAAACATCGTTGCCCCTTTCTTTGAGATAACTCTGCACTATTCTAAGCAGCATTCACTATTCCGAGCTGTAAATGCCACTTCCAGCGCAGCTGTGCAGAAGAAGAACAACAAGAAGAAGAAATATCTCGGAATAAGTCCGTGAGATTAATTCCCACAGATCAATGTACATTTGATAACAATATCAATGGTACTATATCTACATTCGATATACTGTAAAATACTGATTCATTCCCACAGATCAATGTACATTTAATAACCATATCATAAGTACTACATCTACATTTGATATAATGCAATATACTGATCCATTCCAACAGATCAATGAACATTGAATATCAATATCATTATTACTACATCTACATTAGATAAAATGTAATATACTGATCCATTCCAACAGATCAATGAACATTGAATAACTACATCATTAGTACCATATCTACGTTACACATAATGTAATATACTGATTTATTCCCTCAGACCAATGTACATTTAATAACAATAACATTATTATATGGTAATAATGATATGGTTATTAATTGTACATGACACATGTAATGTAGATATAGTACTAATCGTATTGTTATTAAATGTACATTGCTCTGTGGGAATGAATCAGTCTATTACATTATATCGAATGTAGGTAGAGTAATAATGACATTGTTATTAAACGTACATTGATCTGTGGGAAGGTATCAGTATAGTACATTATATCCAATGCAAATTTAGTAATAATGATATTGTTATTGAATGTACATTGATATGTGGGACGGAATCAGTATATTACATTATATCTAATGTAGATATGGTAATAATGATTTTGTTATTAAATGTATATTACATATCTAATGTAGATATAGTGCTAATGATACTGTTATTAAATGTACATTGATCTGTGGGAATGAGTCAGTATATTACATTATATCTAATGTATATATGGTAATAATGATTTTGTTATTAAATGTACATTGATCTGTGGGAATTAATGTGTATATAACAGTATAACTAATGTAGATATAGTAACAATGATATTGGTATTAAATGTAGGTACACTGATCTGTAGGAATGTATCAATATATGACCTTATATCTAATGCAGATATAGTAATAATGATATCGATATATTAAAAAGTTCCGAAGCCGCACCAACATAATAAAGATACAGAAACACCGTGGCCCCTTTCTTTGAGATAACTCTGCATTATTCGGAGCTGCAAATGCCACTTGCAGCTTAGCTGTGCAGAAGAAGAACAACAAGATGGAGAAATATCTCGGAATATGTCCGTGAGGACCCTTTCCTTGAGCTAAATCTGCAAATATCTCGGAAACGATGTGAGCTATGGCGAAATGTTAAGCGACCTTTTTTGTAGGAAATTAAGTTTCCTACTATTTATGCTCTATGATATTTTTTGATCAGATGCGTAGTTTTCGTGATGTTTCGAGATATTTAAGAGTTCCGAAGCCGCACCAACATAATAATAGAGTTATCTCAAAGAAAGGGGCCACGGTGTTTCTGTATCTTTATTATGTGTGTTGCGGCTTCGGAACTTTTAAATATCTCGATATATCTCGAAAACTACGCATCTGATCAAAACATTTCATAGAACATAAATAGTAGGAAACCTAATTTCTTACAAAAAATGTCTCTTAACATGATTCCATAGCTCGCATCGTTTCCGAGATATTTGCAGATTTAGGTCAAGGAAAGGGGCCTCACGGACATATTCCGAGATATTTCTTCTTCTTGTTGTTCTTCTTCTGCACAGCTAAGCTGGAAGTGGCATTTGCAGCTCGGAATAGTGCAGAGTTATCTCAAAGAAAAGGGCCACGGTGTTTCTGTATCTTTATTATGTTGGTGCGGCTTCGGCACTTCTAAATATCTCGATATATCTCGAGAACTACGCATCTGATCAAAAAATTTCAGAGAACATAAATAGTAGAAAACTGAATTTCCTACAAAAAGGGTCTCTTAACATTTTGCCATAGCACGCATCGTATCCGAGATATTCGCCTTTATAATGTGGGTACGGCTTCGGAACTTTTAAGTATCTCGATATATCTCGAAAACTACGCATCTGATCAAAAAATTCCCACAGATCAATGTACATTTAACAACAATATCATTATTACTATATCTACATTAGATATGTAATATAGATTTACAAACAATACCATTATTACTATATCAGCGTCGGACATTATGTAATATACTGATTCCTTCCCCCAGATGAATGTACATTTAATAACAATATCATTAGCACTATATCTACATTCGATATAATGTAATATACTGATTCATTCCCACAGATCAATGTACATTTAATGACAATATCATTATGACGATATGACGGATATGATGAAGCAGCTTGACAAGCAACACAGCTCCACACAATTCAAGGTTGGGGATACTCACAGTCTTCACAGGAGCAACCCTACTTTTCGCAGATAAAAGAGAAGTGCGGAAACGACCATCTCCCTCATTAATCCGAATGTAAACCGCCGCTGCGTAAGCACGAGATGAGGCGTCAGAAAATCCATGAATTTGCAACCCTGAATTACGTGGAAAGAGAACTACAATATTCACGCCACCTGTCCCGCACTTCTACTGGCAAAGCAGAATCCCACTCGCACTTCATAATCCAAAGATCCTGCATCAAAATTTTAGCGGTTATCGTGATCGGAGCCAACCACCCTAACGGATCAAACAAACGTGCGATGTTTGAAAGAACAGACCGCTTGGTCACCGCTCCTGATAAACTTTTAAAATCTAAAGTGGTGAATCGAAATTCGTCCTGACGTGGATTCCACTGAACCCCCAGTGTTTTAACAGACTCATCGAGACTTATCTACTTCGAATCCTCCGACCCAGATTGCGCGTGTTTAAAGGCAGAAGATCAGGATGATTTGCGGCCCATTTGTCGAGCTCAACGCCTGCCGACCGTAAGAGTGCAATGAGTTCCTGTCGGGTACGCACCGCGACTGCAAGTTCGTCCGCGCCCGCAAAAGTGTCGTCCACGAATGTATTTGATTCCAGACACCGAGCTGCAAGAGGAAAGCGCGATCTCTCCTCCTCCGCCAATTGCAGCAGTGTGCGTATCGCTAGATAGGGAGCACACGCCGTCCCATAAGTCACGGTTGTTAACCGATATTCCACTGGCGTCTCCGACGAGCCCACACTATTCTTTGAAAATCTTGATCCCCACGCGAAACGCGAATTTGCTGAAACATCTTAACCACGTCCGTTGTGAACACAAAACGATACCGGCGCCAATTTAACAGAATTAACGACAAATCGCGTTGCAGAGCCGGCCCCGCCAAAAGAAAATCGTTCAAACATTGGCCTTTACGAGTCTTCCGCGACGCATCGAAAACTGCACGAATCTTCCAGTTCGTCGGCGTAGATTGCACAACTGCATGATGAGGCAAATACCAAGCACGCGGATTATCGAGTTCAGACGCGGGAACGCGCTCCATGTGTCCCAAATTTTCATAAACCGACATAAATTCGCGATAAGCCGAAGGTATCCTAGGATCGCGAGCAAACCGACGATACATATGCGTAAGTGAACCCATGGCCATACGTCTGGTTTCCGGACCAACCGCTGGCGGCTCTGATTTTAAAGGAAGACGAACAATGAACCGACCGTCGGAATTGCGAACATGTGAATCTCTAAACAATTTTTCGCATGCTTCATCTAGAGGCTTAAGCGACGCGGTGACCGTTGGCAATTCTTCAAGGGTCCAGAAACGCTGTAACGACTCGTCTAGGTCTTCCTCCCCGGCACAATGCAATGCTTGTAACGGAGCTGTCCCACGATCGACCGCCCGCCGTGAGCCGACCGTAAGCACAGGTCCGGAGACAATCCAACCGAGGACTGTCTCCTGCGCAACTAGGGACGAAGGAGGAAAACTCCGCAGGCCCGAACGCAATAACTGCCCATAAATATCCGCGCCTAAAATAACATCGACGGATCCTGTGATATGAAATTGTGGATCGGCTAAGGATAATCCCACAAACATGCCGAGATCTAACTCCATGGGGCATCGAGCTGGAAGCTGCGACGTGAGCTTCGACAAAATAAGAGCATTCGTTTCCACTTGAAACAACGGATCAACCAACGATAGTATTTTAAAACTCGTAGCCTGGTGGGCGGTGCCAGCCGACTTCGCCCCGAGGCCCATCAATGGAACGTCGACGCGACGCTTCTGCAAACTCAAGAAATTAGCGACCGATTCGGAGACAAAAGAACTTTGGGAACCTTAATCTAACAAAGCCCGCACACGAGTCTGCACCCCGTGCGGTCCCACCAACGTTAGCTGAGCCGTCGCTAATAGTACCATATATTTACGCAACACAACACGAGCGGTGTGTATATTAACGCCCGAAGTAGTTGTTCTATGCGGATTCTAAATCACTGGCGTCAGCATTTTTTTTGCTGACTCAGCAGTAATTTGACACCATCAGCAGAAATATGATACCCCCCTCCCCGACCCCTCTCCCAACCCCATGACCTTGAACTGAAATTTGACACCACCGTCAGCAGAAATATGATACGTCCTCGACAACCCCCACCCCATAACCACCCCTCCCCCCCCACCCGCAACCACCCCATAACCACCCCTCCCCCCCCACCCGCAACCACCCCATAACCGCCCCCTCAGATCCACCCCTCCACCCCACCCCATGACCTTGAACTGAAATTTGACACCAGCGTCAGCAGAAATATGATACGTCCTGACCTTGAACTGAAATTTGACACCCCACCCCATGACCTTGAATTGAAATTTGACACCACCGTCGGTAGAAATATAACACCCTCCATGACCTCGAACTATTTTTGTCTTATCGGAAGACGGCCCCAAGTGGAAATGAGATTTTTTGTTGGCGCAGCAAATCTGACGCTGCAATTCGCGACTACAGAAGGTAGAGGTTTTGCTCATGACCTTGAACAAATTTTTCTACGTCTTGGAAATGCGGTTTTTGTTGACGCTGCAGAATGAACAGCAATTAAACACTTTCGTTAATGACAGCCCCACTTTAATAAAATGGGAGAAAATTGGCAATGTGCGTCATATGTAGTTTGACAATTAGAAGTGCAAGGATACTTAACGCGTTTGTGGAAAAGAGAAATGGAAGCCACGTTACTGCAGGAACTCGAACGCATCACCGAATTATTGGCGCAGCGGGCGATAAACATCAATACTGATGATGGGCGTTGCGATTGCTTGATGCAATGTGACCAGTGCATCGAATTGATAGACGAACGATTACAAATGGGAGACGATTTATCAGTCGAAGGATGGCGAGACATAGAAGCATACAAAGAAAGAATCGACGCCTTGCGTAGAATATTGTATCGTGACAATGATCATCCTAGTGGTCAAAAGGCAATATTACTAAACGAACTTGCTTGTATAGAACAACTTTTGACACAACGTATTGCAGCCATAAGTAGTAACGACGACCGAAACGCATGTCTGGTGCAATGCAATCAATGCATTGATTTAATGATAGAGCGATTGCAACTGGAAAAGGACTTATCAACTGGTTTGAAAAATAGTTTAACAGCCAGGATAGCGAGATTTAAATCGTTAAGAGCAGAGCTACACGGATCTGTAAAAATAGGCGAAGGTCAAAGGAGAACAGATGCTGAATCACATGCATCATCATCATCATCTCTTATCTGGGAGGATGTAGAATCAGCTTTCCATAACCGGATAACTACAGGAATTATAATCAACACCGAGCATATTGAACCACGAAACTTTTTGGAAGATGCTAGAAAAATAGCATTCCAACGTCTAGCGGAAGTTTTCCAAAATCATTCATGCATAAAAGTGAATATGGTGTTGTATGGGGAGTTTACCGCTAATAATAAAACTGATGTGAAAAGTTTCAGTGCGAGAAATAAACAATTATTTTCTACATCAAACTTGAACGATTGGTATGACAAATACGTTGTGAACTCAACTTTAACACTGATGGAAGTATTTGAGGAACGAGACAGTGGTTGGGCAATATCGAAAATTCTGCATTTGATGTTAAATATCAATAAATGCAATCCGATGCATGTTGGTTGTAACACCAACATACCGAAAACAATCAAGGACAAAAGAGCGGTAGTAAATGTGACAGTTGACGATGATACGTGTTTTGTCAGATCGATAGTTGCAGCATTATATCCCGTCCATGTGAATGCAAATCGACCATCATCGTATCCCAACTATGACACCGTTTTAAATTTGGAGGGCATCGCATTTCCAATAACGCTTAATCAAATACCAAAATTTGAGCGCCAAAACGATGTTACGATAAACGTTTATTTCTGGGACATGAATGTAAAAAGGTGTGCTCCGCTCCAACTCACCACTAACAAAAGATTTCGTCACGTTAACCTGCTGATGCTTGAAACGCCCAACCGTAATGTGCGCCACTTTGCATGGATTAAAAATCTTTCCCGGCTTGTTTCAAACCAGCTCAGTGCACATAAGAGTAAAACTTATATTTGTGACAGGTTTGTATCACGCCATTACGATCTATTTTAGTGTATGCGTTTGTTCTTTTTGTACTAATGCAGTTACCTTGTTCACTACTTTTATGCGGAAGAAAAGTTATTGAAACATACGAAGGACTGCATCAAGATGAACGATTGCGCAATCATTCTACCATCGAGTGAGGATAAAATAATAAAGTTTGATCATTTTTGTCACCGAGAACGTCATCCGATTGTACGCCGATTTCGAATGCATGCGTAAGAAGATTAACAGTAACATCAATCAAGGACACTGCAATGCATACCAGCAGCACGAAGCATACAGTGTGGGATATTACTTTCACTGTTCGTACAACGCATCGGTGTGTGAGTATCGCGCGTATCGGGGTCCTGACTGTGCTGAATGGTTCGTGAATGAACTTGAGAACCTTGTAAGAAAAATTGCACCATTATTTAATACGATTGTGCCCATGACAAATTTGACGGACGATGAAAGAGAAAATTATATGAATGCGACGCATTGTTATATGTGCGAAAAACCGTTCGACATCGACGAAATAAAAGTTCGAGATCATTGCCATTTCACTGGTCGTTACCGAGGACCTGCTCATCAGGGATGTAATTTAAATTATAAAAATAAACGTTTTATACCAATAGTGTTTCATAACTTATCGGGATACGATGCCCATTTTGTAATAAAAGAATTGGTAACGATTATCGAAGGCTCGACATCAGTCTTGCCAATTACAAAAGAAAAATATATTTCATTTTCAACGAATTTAAAACGTTACAAAATTTCGCTTCGATTTATAGATTCATTCAAATTTTTAAATTCAAGTTTTGATAAATTGAGTTCGTATTTAGGGAACGACGATATGACGATTTTACGGTCAGAATTTAATTTTTTGAACGAGATAAGATTCGATTTGCTTACACGAAAAGGCATCTTTCCATACGATTATGTTACCGACTACATGAAACTGAACGAGACGACATTGCCAACGTGTGACAAATTTTATAATCAACTAAGCGACTGTGCCGTTTCACAGCAGGATTATGACCACGCGATAAAAGTCTGGTACAGTTTTAATATAAAAACCTTGGCGAATGTAGCGATTTATATCTAAAAACAGACGTTTCATTGTTGGCCGACATTTTTGAAAATTTTCGTAGCAGCTGTTTGAGAAGTTACAAATTGGATCCTGCATATTACTATACTTTACCTGGTTTTACGTGGGATGCAATGCTGAAGCATACGCGTATCGAATTAGAATTATTGACAGATATCGATATGCTACTTTTCATAGAGCGCGGCATACGCGGCAGTTTAAGTCAATGTTCTAATCGATAAGCAAAGGCCAATAATAAATACATGGATTCGTACAATTCCGAAGAACCATCGCGATATTTAGTATATTTCGACGTTAATAATTTGTATGGATGGGCAATGTTGCAATATCTACCTTACGGCGAGTTTAAGTGGTTAGACGATAATGAAATTAAAACTTTTAACATTCATGCAATATCCGACAATTCGAACAATGGATATACTTTGGAAGTCGATTTGAAATACCCGCTAGAATTACACGATAAGCACGCAGATTTACCTTTTTGTCCAATACGCGAGAAGCCTCCTAATGCCAAACATGAGAAACTACTCGCTACAGTTCAGGATAAGCAACGTTACATCATCCATTACGGCAATCTTCAACAATGCATAAATCATGGCTTAAAAGTTTCTATAATTCATCGCGTTTTAAAATTTAAACAATCCCCATGGCTTCGTGAATACATTAATTTAAACACACAACTTAGAACTGTAGCTAAAAATGATTTTGAAAAGAACTTATTTAAATTAATGAATAATGCAGTCTTTGGTCAAACTATGGAGAACGTTAGAAATCATGTAGACGTTAAATTAGTTACAAAATGGGAAGGTAGATACGGGACTGAGGCCCTGATAGCAAAACCAAATTTTCATAGCAGATCAATATTTTCGGAACATTTGGTTGCAATAGAGATGCGAAAGTTGGAAATTAAATTTAGAAAACCCATTTATGTTGGTATGTGTATTCTGGATATATCAAAAACACGTTTGTATGAATTCCATCATGATTATGTTTGGCCGAAATTTAAACATCTTTGTAAAATATTATACACAGACACAGACAGTCTTATATACGAACTGGAATGTGATGACATATACTATGTAATGAAACGCGATATACATCGGTTTGACACGAGCGACTCTACCGAGGACAATGTTTACAGTATGCCACGAGTAAATAAAAAAGTACCAGGATTAATGAAGGATGAAAATAATGGATGTATAATGACTGAGTTTGTCGGATTTCGGTTGAAAATGTATGCTTTGCGCGTAGAGGGCAAACGGGACACGAAAAAAGTGAAGGGCGTCAAAAGTAACGTAGTTAGGAAAACTATTTCCTTCGATGATTATATACGTTGCTTGTATGATCGTTTAGAAGTGCATCGTGAATAGAGATGTATTCGTTCAAAATTGCACAATGTATATTCTATATGTGAAGAAAAGAAGGTGCTTAGTCCTTACGATGATAAACGATTCATAATTCCACAATCCACAAGAACGTTGCCTTGGGGACATTATAAAATAAATAATTATTCCTAAAAACATAATTTATTCTTTGCTCCACGAATAAAATATTATTAATTTCTAAGTATCTTTATAAGCCTGTAGGGTTTCGAGCTCATGCAAACCTTGCAATTTCATGAGAGAGAGACCGGAGTTCTTACTCATCTCAGGTCTTAGAGTTTGGAGGGAGATGTTTTCTCAACTCGCACGTGATCACCGACCTTGTACTTGGCCGGAACTACAATCTTTATGTTAGAATATACCGTCGATAAGAGTTTGTCCGCATGTTCCGGTGTTACGTCGACGGGACGCATTCTAATCGTACGATGCCTTCTATTATTATAATCTGAGACCAGCGTCGGTAAGACGGTTGTCCACGCGTAGCTTCCATTAAGCGTGAACTTTTTCCACATTTCGTTTTTCAACGTCCTATTCCAACGTTCTATTATCGATGCTTTCATTACACTGTGCGTAGAGTAATGATTTATATCGTATTCTTTCATAAGATTTTGGAATTCTGTATTATAAAATTCCTTTCCCTTATCCGTTTAAAGATTTTTCGGTTTTCTTCCATCATTCAAAACTGTTAAAAATGCATCCGTAACGTTTTCTCCATTTTTCGTTCTCACTGCTACGGCCCAAGCGAATTTAGATAAAACATCGATGACGGTGAGTATGTAATTGTGGCCATTGTTGATTCGCGCATACTGTCGCATCTCTACAAGATCCGCTTGCCAGAGATCATCGTAACTGTTTAGAGGGGGGCGAGGAAAACCGGGGGTGGGGGTCCAGACACACACAAAAATAAACGCTTGAGGTTGTCCAAAAAATAGTCGTCAGTTTATTAAAACCGGTAAATGGTCCGAAACCAACAAGGAGGACGGCCGTTACACCTTGCGAGACGTGTCGCGCGGGAAATAGTACAAGGGTTTTCTCGGCACGTCACTCGAGGTACACAATAAGCAAAGCCCGATCACAAAAATCGCAGTGTTCCGCTGAGGAGACCGACGAGGTTCGGAGACCGGAATAGCACTTGTGCACGTCCCGAACGCGAGGAGAACAGACGCGAGGCGACACGTGGCGTTGTCGAGGTTACCGAACGACACCGGTTTTCTCCCGTAACTCTTAAGGAGGGAGGTTTTCCGAGATCACTCACGGCTCTCGAGGGTGAGAGGTGACGCGGGACCTTGAGGTTACCGGTTTCGACTTTTCAACCAGCTTAAACGCAAGGAAAACTCGTAAAGAATCGCAGTGAGGTGCTAACTTGATCGTTTACAAAAACGCAATATGGCTACGCGGCACGCGTCGCGCTTTCCCGAAAAGTAGTTCCCGAAAAAGAACGCGTGGCGGCAGCACCTCCCGGACGGGCCCCGCGTGACGAGGGGACCCTTTTTACGCGCGTTCACGCAACAGTAACCCTGTACAATGACTCGTCTACGTCTAAAGTTACGTCTCGCTGGCGCATGCAACTCGTTGACCAGCTGTATCTTTTCGTCCGTGATATGATTGCTCTTCACCTTCTTCATGTTTGAGCACTAACATCATGCTTTACGAACGTGTCAATTTATAATCAACCCGGCTTCTCGAAGTTTTTCGATTATAGAAACGATCTCGTTGTCATGCCCCGTATGTCCTGCGGATTTCGAGGATACGAGAAGACGTAATCTATCGACGAGCTCGTTTGGGTCATTCCAGTGCACGTAGTCCACCGCGTTATCGTTAGCCACCATATCGAACGGTATCAGATTACCTCCACGCCGCTCGCTCTTAAGCAATTTTGCTATGATATATTTATACTTGTAACCCTTGTTACTTTTCACAAGCCCCGACGAGATATGGCTGCGTCTATGAGCATTCGACGACTTTAATATTTCCGCATATTTGTGTAAATCAGCATCGTTGAACAAGGTGTCATCAGGCATTCTCATAAATAGTAATTCGTACAAACCAGTTGTTCCTCTGTACCTCACTCCATTAATAATCACATCGTCGTTTTTGTTTACGTCGAAAACTGAACTTCCAAGCATTAATTTGTTGCGTTGTACGTATACTCCATACACGTCATCTATCTTCTTCTCACGATCGGTAAAGAGTAATTGAATGTATTTAGCTGCCAACGGCCCCAAATTTTCCGTGAAATGGCTACGTATGTTTTCGCTAGGCTTGTCCAAAATTCGCTGCATAGAAACATTAAGATTCTCGTCGCTGTCGCCGTACGTTTCAACGGCATGTATCGATTCTTCACGATGAAAATCGGGGCGATCGTTCGTCACATCCACCGACCGTTCACTCGAAGATGTACCAGGTTCGGAATAAATGCGTGCTCTTGCAGTTTGTGTGCTTTGAGGGTTAAGAAAAGGAGTTGACGTCAATTTTTGCGGTTCTTTAATATTCAAAGTTGGGAATGTCGACTCGGATTTTATATCAATCGTGTCTGAATGTGGCGATTCCGCGGACATATTCTCGATAATTCGTTTCAGCGGTTCTACCACGGGTCTCAATCGTTTTTCGATGACTCTCTCTTCGTCGATGCTCTCCGATTTGAGAGCTCTGCGTTTTTTGCGTATAGCATCGCTTGTTTTAGCTATAGCATTCGCAACTTTACTCGATTCTTTAATATTACTATTATCCATTGCAAAGAGAAGACGTCTACTCGCTAAGCGTTCTATCGAAGGACTAAATGTTTCAGAAAACGGCAAATTCGTTAAATCCTTTTCTGTAACGACCAAGTTCCATCGAGCTGTCCTTGTCGATTATTACGAAGCCATATTTCTGTTCCCAACACTGTGCGCACAATTTACAAAAATTTTCGTACGACATGTCTGTATTTACATGATCATTATAAATGTGGCGTAGATTCGTGCCATCTTGTTTGAACACGATCAAAAGGTTGGCATTGTCGTGAATTAGGTGTTTCGGTATTCTCGCGTAAGTCTGACAGAGATAAAAACAGTCCACGCACGAGTGCCTGCCCATAGCGAAATATTCTCTTATCACGTCTTGCTTGTCGCATGCAATGTCATCGAATATAAACACCGAATCGGGCAGCGCCTCGTTCGGTGGCACGACTTCGGTATTATTTGAAAATGAAAAGTATCCGATTTCAGGAACGTTTGTCAAAATTCGTTCGAGATATTTGTACTTTGGTTGTTGCAATGATTTTGAGTATACATAAACATTATTGAATCTTACACCGTTCGAGCTCTCGATCAGACTGATTACGACGTTCGTTTTACCGCAGTTCGATGGACCGCAAATTATACCACGTATCGTATTCGGCAAGAGGGGTCCGTGTCGTCGCCGACGATCGTGCATGCGTGTTGTCCTCTCGTCTACATCGAGAATAAGGATAGACAGGGGCTGCTTTGCGAAACGCATATCGTCTATATAATAACCATATATTTAATGATTCAGCCTCTTTATAGGTTGCGGAAAAGCTGCTTGTCCGCGTCGTGAACGCGCTTTAACCGCGGCCATAGACGAGCTTTAATCACGATTAACCCTTTTTTCTCCGCGGCGATAACGCGCTTTAACCGCGATTAACCCTTTTTCTCCGCGGCGGTGCGCGGCGTTGGCCGGCATGCGGTGGTGGCGGGCACGCGGTGGTGGCGGGCACGCGGAATGCAATTCAAATACGCATCAAATACGCATCCAAGCAAAACGTGACCAAAAGTCTGTCTCGACGATGCTCTCTCTATCTGTACCAGATTGCACATCGACACGTGTCTGCACATTTCGCCCTACTCCCTCGTGTCTTTGAATTAGAAGAACATTCCTTTGTATCCCCTACATTTGAATATGAAACATAAACGTTACACATACAATCGTTCTAGGTAAAACAACATTAAGACGCATAAAGTATATTTTTGCTAAATAGATTTTATTATTTTACAGTAATGAACAAAATTAATAAATGATATTAAATGTTTCGTGTTTTAAGACAAATGTAACAATTTTTCTTTTTCGGTGGAGGTCCATCTATGTGCGTGTCATCCCCCGGCCGGTTATAATGTTCCATACACAGCTCTTCATCTTCCTCCTTCCTTTTTTTTAACCACCATTCTTTTAATATCGATACGTTTCTCATAGCACATGCTCCGTTGTGCGCGATGCATGCCATATGTTTATCCATCCATCCATCCTGAATATACCGGCTCTTGGTTGGCAAATTCGGTAGATCGTCACCTTTGTTCAAAACCTCTATATTCATTGGACTGACTGAAGGATAAAGTTTCTTCAGCCATTTTTCTTTCTCAATGCCCTTGACGTATACAGATCCATGAATACTATCTTTCAAACACGAAGCGGCACACTCTTGAAGGCGTGAATACGGCACGGTACCATCGTCCCACTCAAAACCATGATGATTTTGCGTCAACCATTTTATTTGTCTTAATTCTGCTTTCGACAATCTTCTCTTTGCAAATGGAGGCGCAAAGATGAAACATTGTACACGATTCCCATTCTGGAAGATGGCAAGTTCCTTTACGAATAACTCGTTCGTATCGCTTTTGAAGCCTTGAATGTCCACGAATGTTGGTACGTTCATTTTGATTAGTTGAATTTGTGGCGAAAAATGACGGGTTTTGCTGTGGAATGATCTCATATAAACCCTCTTCCACTTAAGAGAGTTTGCGCACTACATTGGTCAGTGGATTGTACTGCACTATACGATCGTGAATGATCAAACAGTAAGCGCTAGTATTTTCAGGAACGTTTTCACTACACTCAAAATCGATTCTTATATCGATTGTAGCGCTTTTTGTCGATTCGTTCTGATGCGAGCAATCAATGACAACAAACGGGCCGTAGCCAAAAAAGAGTATCTTATCGTATAGAGCTCCGTCATCACCATTACTGCACATTGCTCCGTAATATGACTTTCTGAATTTTGCATACATGTCGTAAAGGACAGAGTATCTATTTTTATTAAAGTCAAGATTCAAATTGTCATACGGATATGAATCCGAATTTAAATACAATCGAAAATTGGTGAGTTTGCAGTCATCAAATTTGGTGATATGTCTATTGAGCCTATTTTTTTTATCCGTTTGTAATGCAAATATTACATATCGTGGTTTTTCTAATTGCGTAGTTGCTTTAATGCTCCATGTATGTTTAGTGGTTGCTTGTAACATTGGATACTCGTATAAGTCCCAGGAACGGTAACTCATAATTATCGTTTGACCGTTTTCAAGGATGCGCAACAATGAAAGTTTGTGCCTTTCTTCGAGCGTGACATGTGGCATCCTCCACTGTACTTTGTATAGTTGCAGCGTGTATTTTGCACCATCTGTTCCAAAAACAGCGTTTTTGTCGTCTCGCGACCGAATCAGAATCACTATCATGATGCGCATTAATCACTATTCGTTTGTAATCTTCGCAGAAACCGAGCAGCATATTTAGAGGAACACAAAAGTCAAAGCCTCCTGCATTGGGTATGTCTATCCAGCCAGCGTTTTCAAGCATTTTTGATCTTGTCGTTGTCAACAATACTCCATTTTTTATCATAGTTGTTATACCAACGTTTTTACAACGATCAATCTCCACGCTGTTTAATTCATATCGAATTTCATCAAACATAAATGCTGCGCAACTCATTTCTAGTCCAACTGAAGTTCCTGCAACATTGTCATCGTTGAGAATGAGTTTTCCTTCGACGTAAAGGTAACTCTCACTAGGAAACGTGTACAAATCTTGTTGTTGAATGGGAATTCGTATTTCATCATTGTTTCCGAACGTTGTGTTGGCATATGGGCTGTAACTATGTAATTCGATTTCTGTAATTCGATCATCAGAAATCGGTAAACTGGCAATGTTCAATGGATCCATCATTTTCGTTTCTTAATCACAAAACCCAACGGTTGCAGAAATTGCGCGTTTTTGTCGTACAAATCTTGCGATGTGTTCAGTTTGGAGATATTGTCCTTACTAAATGATTGTAAAGAGTCATCACCGTTTAATACATGATTATCATTCCTGCAGCCGTGGTAATTGCTGCTGCAAGTACAATTTGTGCGTTTGTGATTGAAGTTCTGGTTCCATCGATTTTCTAACGATCCTTTTAGCAACTCGTTCAACGGGGTGCCCAATAATGCATTCGGCGGATTGTTGGTCGGTTGAGTTTTAGCATCTGTGTACAACAGCATTATTTCTAGTAATGTTTGGCATAAGTGCTGCTTGTGCTCTTGAAAGGCTATTAAATGAATGGATATTTAACGTATATTAAACGGCCGCGTCGTCGGAGCGTTCGACGATGTGTTCTTGCGATGTGTCCGATTTGGATATATTTCCTCTACTGAATGATTGTATAATTGTCATCGTTTTTACATCATTATCCTTACTGCAGCTGTCGTAAAATGTTCAGCATGCCGTTCGAGCCGTTCAACGAGCCGTTCGAGCCGTTCGAGCCGTTCGAGCCGTTCAGCGGGCCGTTCGAACCGTTCGAGCCGTTCAGCGGGCCGTTCGAACCGTTCGAGCCGTTCGAGCCGTTCAGCGCGCCGTTCGAGCCGTTCAACGAGCCGTTCGAGCCGTTCAACAGGCCATCGATTATGTTTATATTCATGTTATTTTTTACACCGCCTAATATGAAGCCTCACTGTCACTTCTTCTCCACGGAAATTTATCAGATTATCGTTTTGATCGGTAATGCGTATACTAAGGTGATCAATGGCTCTCACGATAACTGGAAAATAAATGACGTTCGTAGGACTTTCCGAAATTTTATATCCTGGCGGCAGGCGCGGTGAAAACTCATGAATGGTATGAACACATTGACCGTTGCTATACGCGCCAGTTGTAATATTACATTCGATCCTCAGCACATTTACTTTCATAATATTTACGGGTATATCCGACTCGTGCCATTGCCCCGGCGGTAATATGCGATATGTAGAAAACCCGAGAAGCGATCCTATATTATTTGGTTTGGTAAAATCGATTGTATAATCACTATATATTTCACTTTTCAAAGTGCTGTTAGTTGTACGAAATAAAATGATTTTTGTCTTGTCCATTATTTTCTCTTGCATGTATTTATTTAGCGCTTCGAGTTCGTACGAACCATCCGGTATCGTGATCTCACCATCGGCATCAAAGTAAAATTTATTGTTTGTAAAGTCAACGTTCGGTATTGTGTTGAAAGCTTGAAAATCAACGAGTCCGAGTTCGTAATTATCATCCTTCAAGTCTATAGGTGGAAAGTAATCAGTGGTAAGCACAGAATTTTTTCCGCTTAACGTAAACGTCAACGACATCTTTGCAACTGTGAAGACTATGTGCATCGAAACTATTTTATACATTTCCAGCTAAAAAATGCAAGCAGAGTTGTCCGCATACACTCGTATTGAATTTTTGATACTGCGCGTGATTGTATAAAATCGTTACATGGTTTCCGAAGTAGTTTATTAACTCTGTCGGTGGCCTCAGATTTCCAAAAGAATCGAAATATTTAACACAATTACCTCGCTTTACGTAAGCTACCCAGTGTGTACCAGGACCTTCTGATTTATCTAAATTCACGATACCGCATTCGTTTAAGAACGATTTAGAGGGCAAATTTGTACGCATGAAAACACCTCGAAAATATGGAAAGTTCAACTTTCGTGCAAAGTTATACAACTGTACATTTGTCATTGCGCCCTGTGGAAGCGTTACAATTTGCCGAAGCGCTTCTTTTTTTTTTCTTTAATTCCTTTTCCCCGTTTATATGGTGCAAGGTAAAGTCCATGTCCTTCCATAACACGATTGTGCCGTTTCACTTCCTCCAGTGTTTTCCGTGTTGCAGATGCATCGTTGACTGCCTTGGCGATACCTGCTGCACCGCCAGCCACCGTGCCCAAAGCTGAAAGGCCTGCAAAAATAGGTACAAGTGCTGGAAGAAATCCCCCACGTTTTGCAACTGGAAGTTTGCGCAATTTCGTCTTCTTCTTCTTGTTACTTTTCCGCGGTGCCATTACTTTCTTCTTTGGCTAACTCTTTGGCTAACAATATTCCAGCAACGCGCGCAGACAAAAGTGTTTTCCAATCTGGTGCGAATTCTTTTTGTGCTAATTCCAAGATCAAATGTGCATATGCACATCGTACGACTATCGTATAGGAAGTGAAGTTTTTTCCTGGGATGTTTGGGTTTATATAGGTAGAGAGAGATGTTGTGAATGATGCAATACATTA
Organism: Osmia lignaria lignaria; assembly: GCF_051020975.1. Taxonomy (NCBI): domain Eukaryota; kingdom Metazoa; phylum Arthropoda; class Insecta; order Hymenoptera; family Megachilidae; genus Osmia; species Osmia lignaria. The sequence goes on along the minus strand of NC_135046.1, from coordinate 307,276 downwards.
TGATTTATTAAAGTATAACTTCTAACATAATTTGTAACATAATCCTTTTTCTCTGTTAAGATGCTGCTGATGCAGCCGTTATTATTGCCTGAATACCTAAAGCTACTAATTCGCAATTAATAATTGAATTTGGATCATAAATATCAGTTCCTTTGATATGCTGCACAACCTCTGCAAGCACTTTTACATCTCCGTATCCCCGAACTAATGCAACAAACTCTTTAAATTTTTGTTCCACCGAATACAGTTTATCATATAATGCATTATGCATTTCAACAATACAATCATTTAAAATTACCATTTTCTCAAATGTTTTTTTCATCATGCACATACATATATCATTGCTAATCAATTTAATTACTTTTTCACCATATAGCACTCCAAATTCAACACTTATATCATTAAAATTAATATTGTCGCGTGTATCTTTTGAATCGTCAAAGAAGCTGCATACGTTGTCTGCTTCGGCTACAATCAGCGACCATGTGACTATGCTCAGCTCCAGGCGGTTGTTTCGGCTGTCTGATAATACGAGTTGCGGGTAGAAATTGTCGCCAAGTATATTTATGCCGATTTCCAAATGCTTTGTACAGGAATCCGTCAATGGATATTTTCGGCCCAACATTCTACATGATAATTGTGGTGCGATTCTAGAACAAATAAATACCGTTTAAGTATGTTATTAGAACAAATACCGACAGCGTTAAATGAAATGTGTTTCGAACACTTACTTCACGTCATTCTGATGTTTTGTCATTTTTTTGCGTGCCTCTTCTTCTTGAGTAGAACTTGCGGGGCGTTTCCTTTGGCAAAAAAACTCTTTGAAACTTTGAGAATACATATTTCACTTTTCACAATACAATCTCGCGAACGATACACTTGCGGTGATGGTCAATTTGATTTTGCGTATGCTTGAAACTTTAGCAAACCCCTTACCTTCTATAGTCACGAATTGCAGTGTCAGATTTGCTGCGTCAACAAAAAACTCATTTGCAAGACGTAGAAAAAATCATTTCCAAGACGTAGAAAAAAGTGGTGTTCCGATAAGAACAAACAGTTCAAGGTCATGGGGGGTGGGGATAGGGTGTTATATTTCTGCCGACGGTGGTGTCAAATTTCAGTTCAAGGTCATGGGGTGGGGTGGAGGGGTGGATCTGAGGGGGCGGTTATGGGGTGGTTGCGGGTGGGGGGGGAGGGGTGGTTATGGGGTGGGGGTTGTCGAGGACGTATCATATTTCTGCTGACGGTGGTGTCAAATTTCAGTTCACGGTCATGGGGCGGGGAGGGGGGGAGGGGGGTATCATATTTCTCCTGATGGTGTCAAATTACTGCTGAGTCAGCAAAAAAAATGCTGACGCCAGTGATTTAGAATTCGCATAGAACAACTACTGTCGATGATCTTTTGATATGTTGTAAAGACAAAGATAAAATTAATGGTGTTAAAGCGAGTTTGATGCAAAGATTCTCTATGAAAGACTTAGGTAAAGTTGGGAACTATATCGGAATCGATATAGATTATAGTGAAGATAGAAAAAGAATGACTCTGAGTCAAACAAAGTATATTGGATCATTGGCTGTAAAGTATAACTTGGAAAGTGCTAAATTGTATGATACTCCCATGGAAAGTAATTTAAAACTAGAACAAGCTACTGAAATCGATGAAAGGGTATATATCAGCACAGGTACGAGACCAGATATTGCTTATAGTGTTAACTACTTGAGTAGATTTCAAAACAGCTATAACCAGACGCATTTCAAATATGCCTTGAGAATCTTGAAATATTTGTACAAAACAAAAGACCTAAAATTAACTTACTCCGATAAAGATGTAAGAAAAGAGAAACTAGACTGCATGGTTGACTCGGACTATGCCGGCGATAATATCGATCGAAAATCCACAACTGGATTTATAATAAGATTATACGGAAATTTGATTTATTGGAAAACGCGTAAACAAAATATGGTAACTAAATGTTTAACCTTCGCAGAGTATACTGCTATGTCAGAAGCAGTAACAGAAGTTCTATTTTTGAGAAATTTGTTAAATGAATCATTTGATTTAAAGATAGAAAAAACGATACAAATGTATGAGGATAACGCAGGCGCAGTAGCGATCGCAAAGTTTGGTAATTATACGAAAAACTCGAAGCACATCGAAGTGCAATATCATTACATTAATGAAAATTATGAGAACGGTGTGATTGACATTGTAAAAAGCGATTCTAAATGTAATTTGGCAGACGTATTAACGAAAAGTCTAGATAAAGCGAAATTTATTAAAAATAGGGAAGCACTGAAATTAATGTGAATTTTTAAGAAGAAAAGACTGACTAAAAGATTAAATGTAAAATCTAGAATGATAGTATATTAGTAAGTAAGGATTGAAATAACTACTGTATAATCATATGGAAAAATGAATATTGCTGTATAATGTTGAAAATTCAAGGAGGCGTGTTGTAATGGGTGAATATTTCAACATGGTTAACACCCGTGGCGTCCCTCTATTAGTTCGACGCGTCATATGACGTCCTCAAGAAACAAAGAAAGCGAGAGACATGCGGTCTCCTAGCTAGATGCGCAGTATTCGGTACAGTCGTTATGCAGGTTTAGAGGAGAGGCATAAAAGTAACGTATAAATATACAGGGTGTCCCGTAACATATTTTCACCCTCTGAGGTGGTGGTAGGTGGGGTGATTCTGAACATCTTTTCCCTTTGCGAAAAAGTGGTTTGAAGCTTCCTTTTTGAATTATTAAGCAAAAACACTGACCAATCCGAGCGCGTACAGCGCGCGGGCTCAGGGACGGCAGCGTCGGCTATGAAAGCAGGGCTTGATGTAGATCGCGAACGGACGGCTCGGCACCCCATTGACATAGCACAATAAAAAAATTGAACTGGTGGAACATTTTCAGTTGTTGTTTAAAATGAATACGGAATCTAATCTCTTGTCGCCTATCATTATGTAAAAAAGGAAATTCTAAACATTCTAAACAACAAATAAAAATGTTTGAAATGGAATAATTAATAAAAATTTTAAAACAATTTAAATGAAACTTACCCATCCGTTCCTAAATTAACCTGGTATGCTGAAAACAGATAATTCTCACTGGGTCACTGTGTCGATCTTGAACATTCGAGGAGGGAACAAATTATGAAGAACAGCTGATCTCCAGACGAGATCATTGAACCCACTCAACCACACAGTCACTATCACTTTTCACAGAATTTTCTTTCAGGTAAATAAACATTTTTATTCACTGTCACGTTACTATTGCACTGGACACAGATGAAAAACATGTAATATTCCGTACTACTTTGTAACGTTTTCACGACGTTATTGGTCTTCCTTTCCAACTTCAAATGGGCCTGCCAGCTTGAATGTGTGAGGTCTATTTCGCTCTTTGTCCTTTTCTATCTTCGGTGACTGCAAAGTGTCGACATGAGCCTCTCTCGGTTACTCTTGGTTACTGAGAACAGCAGATTTATGACCACGAACCATGACCTATTTCTGAATGTAGAAAAAGACAAAAAGCGAAACAGACCTCACAACACTCAAGCTGGCAGACCCATTTGAAGTTGGAAAGGAAGACCAATAACGTCGTGAAAACGTTACGAAGTAGTGCGGAATATTACATGTTTTTCATCTGTGTCCAGTGCAATAGTAACGTGACAGTGAATAAAAATGTTTATTTACCTGAAAGAAAATTCTGTGAAAGGTGATAGTGACTGTGTGGTTGAGTGGGTTCAATGATCTCGCCTGGAGATCAGCTGTTCTTCATAATTTGTTCCCTCCTCGAATGTTCAAGATCGACACAGTGACCCAGTGAGAATGATCTGTTTTCAGTATAGCAGGTTAATTTAGGAACGGATGGGTAAGTTTCATTTAAATTGTTTTTAAATTATTATTAATTATTCCATTTCAAACATTTTTATTTGTTGTTTAGAATTTCCTTTTTTACATTGTAACAGGCGACAAGAAATTGGATTCCGTATTCATTTTAAACAACAACTAAAAATGTTTAACCAGTTCAATTTTTTTATTGTGCTATGCCAATGGGTGCCGAGCCGTTTGTTCGCGACCTACGTCAAGCCCCGCTTTCGTACCCGACGCTGCCGTCCATGAGCCCGCGCGCTGTACGCGCTCGGATTGGTCAGTGTTTTTGCTTAATAATTCAAAATGGAAGCTTCAATCCACTTTTTCGCAAAGGAAAAAATTGTTAAGAATAACCCCACCTACCATCACCTCAGAGGGTGAAAATACGTTACGGGACACCCTGTATATATTATTAAATATAATACAAATAAATAGCATTATTATAAATCTAAATAAAGTCTACAATTCAATTGCTGCCTAAGCCGTGAACTAATTCAAAACATATAAAATTCCTATTCCAACAAACATAATGTTTATTTATCCAGCAGCACCGGCCGGTACATCAGCAACTGCAGCCTCCGGCACAAGAGCAGCATGCTGGGTATATCGTAAGTAGTTTCTTTACTTTCCTCCATTGCACGTTATTTCGGCACTTCATTCTTTATATATAATAACATTGTTGGTTTGTTTAAATGAATATACGCAGGTCATTAATATAAGATAGAATATATATTTATGAGTTTAACGAATACATACATAGTGCGTCTTCATAGTACAAAAAGGAATGAATAACGGTTACCCGCCAAAAGGATAGAATAGAATATATCTGCATCAGATGGTACCAACTTGTAATAGAAAAGTACCTACATGGTACGCGGGAAAAACCTACAAAACCCCCCCTCGGAATGACTTTCCTGTAAAGTCATTCCGCATTGCTCAAATCATTAGGTTTTCTCAGTAATACATCTCGATGTGCATTATGCATTTTTGGACCTAGTGCCTTCGTTAATAGGTCTGCAGCATTCCTTGTTGTGTTTATATATTGCAATTTAATTGTCTTGTCCATTACCTTTTCTCTAATGAAATGATACTTTATTGAGATATGCTTCGTCCTTGACTTATCTATGTAGTTTTCGGCGTGTGCGATAGCTGCCTGACTGTCACTCCACAAAGTAATGGGTTGGTTCATATCCTGTAAACTTAGAGATGTTAAAAATTGCTTGATCCAAGTTGCCTCTCTTGTGCATTCAGCCATTGCCACGTATTCAGCTTCCATGGTGCTTAAAGCTATCACCGTCTGCTTGGTGCTTTTCCATACTACTGGTGTTCCGCCCATGGTAATAACATATCCAGTCGTGCTCTTTCTAGTTTTTACATCACTTGCCCAGTCAGCGTCACAATATGCTACTAGCGGTTCGTTTGAGCGCGAGTAAGTCAGTACCCAGTCCTTGGTGCCCTTCAAGTATATAAGAATTCTTTTGGCTGCGTTCCAGTGTGTTTCATTAAAATCGGAACAATGTTGTGCTAGCCTCCCAACAGCAAAAGAAATGTCTGGCCTTGTTCTCTGTGATATGTACAATAGTCCTCCGATTAACTCTCTGAATGGTAACTCTTTTCTGGGTTGTGTTTCGTTCACCTCACTTAAGTGATCGGGCTTTACTTCCATCGGTGTGGTCGCCTCTCTTGCATCCTGAACTCCAAAACGTTTTATTAATAAATCAATATATTCACCTTGAGATAGTGCCATTTCTCCATTCTTTAGTCGGTTGAATTTGACTCCCAATAGATTTGAAACTGGTCCCAGATGCTTTGTTTCGAAATGTGACTCTAAAATTTCTTTAACATGTTTGCTCATTTTTGTGTTTTCTGCGGCCACCAGGATATCATCGACGTAAACAGCTAATATCGCTAGCCCCCAAACATTTCTTATTTCATATATGCAAGGATCCACCGCATTTCTGTTGAACCCTGCGTCCTTTAGTTTCTTGCCCAGGTGCTCGTTCCAGCATCTACCGCTTTGTTTTAGTCCATATATCGACTTCTTGAGCTTGCAGTATAACTTTCCAGTTCCCTTCTCCTCGAACCCTTTGGGTTGTTTCATATATATCCTTTTCTTGAGATCGCTGTGCAGGTATGCACTCTTTATGTCGTATTGTTCTAGTTGCCACCTGTTCCTTACTGCGAGTGCCGTCAGCAATCTTATTGTATCAAATTCTGACACAGGCGTATATATATGTTCATAATCAGTGGCCTTCTCTTGTGTAAAGCCTTTTGCTACTAAACGTGCTTTAAATCTCTTAGTTCCGTTTGCAGATTCGATTTCCTTTCGCTTAAATACCCATTTACAGTCGACGGGGGTTACACCAGGAGGTAGTTCTTCCAATTCCCATACGTTGTGCCTCCTGAGCGATTCCATCTCTTCATACATAGCTTCAAGCCATTCGTTTGCGTCTGTATTCTTGATGGCTTTTTCATAGGATCTAGGTTCTTCACAAGTCGTGTCCTTTATTAAATTCGATTGCACGTTTTCGATCCTATCACCATCTTCCACCTCCGATTGCTCGTTATTACTGCTTCTTAGTCTCATGGGATGGTGTCTTTGGGGTATTACGCGCAGTTCGTCAGGACTCTTTCTTGGCCTTCCTTTCTTTCTTTCTACAGTAATAAATCCGTCCTGATCTGTTGTACAATGATTGTCTATTTCTTCGCTTTCATTTCCTATCATATCTAGACTGATTTCACTCTTAACTTCAACTGGTACGGGCAACTTTCTTTCTTCATTTATTTGGCTTGAGTATGATGCTTCTTCATTTTCTTTGAATACACAGTCTCTAGACTCTATTATTTCTTTCGTTTTAGGGATCCATACCCTATAGCCTTTTCCAAAAATAGCATACCCTACAAGTAAACCTTGCCGCACTCGATTAGTCAATTTCGAGAATCTTTTCTCCTTTGGTGTGTGTACGAAGGTCTCACAGCCTATCACCAGAAGGTGTCTTATACTTGGTTTCTTGCCGTTCCATATTTCGTATGGGGTTCGGTTTTCGTCATGGGTATTCGTTGTTCTGTTCCTCATGTACGCAGCTGTGTATGCTAACTCTGCCCAAGCCTCGTTCGGTAAGTTCGTGTCACTAATCGTACTTCGTACGAGATTTAAAAGCGTCCTGTTCATACGCTCCGCCACACCGTTCTGTTGCGGCGTGTATGTCATGGTTCTCTCGTGTACTATACCATTTGTATAACAAAATTCATCCCAGGCTTTTGAACAGAATTCCAGTCCATTATCAGTTCTTACTCGTCTTAACAGTTCTCCGGTTTGTTTTTCTGCCTGAATTTTCCATTTCTTAAATTCTTCAAGTACTTCTGACTTGGCCTTTAGAAAGCAAACTTTGGTGAAACGGCTTGCATCATCTATTATAGTTAATATATATCTGGCACCTCCCCAACTTTTGACATCAAGCGGACCCATTACGTCGGCGTGAACAAGTTCAAGAACTTCAGTCTTCAAATCTTTGGTTAGCTTTGGGAATGGTTGTCTTTTCGATTTACCAACTAAACAAATATCACATGGTGTTGGTTCTGATATGTCGCAGTCCAGACCATTTACTGCATCATTCTTTACCATTTTTATGATTTGATGTTTGTTGATGTGCATGAGGCGTTTGTGCCATATATCCAGGGATAGCTTGTTTGACTTTTCTGCCTGTAGCTTTGCTACTTTTCCACTATTTGTAATCTGTGGTTTTGCCTTTAATATATATAACCTGTCCCTTTTGATAGCTTTCATTAGTGTACTGTTTCTTTCATCGCATATGCGGCATCCGAACTTGTCAAAAATGACCTTCTTTCCATTTTGTATCATTTGTGTGACTGATAGGATATTGTTTTTAATACCAGGTACCCATAATGTGTTTTCAGCTTCAAATTCCTGTAAACTTCCTCTTGCTTCAATAATCTCTGCATTTACTTTGCCTCTTCCAGATACTTGCACTATCGTCCCATCAGCCATTGCAAGATTTTTAATTTCAGTACCTGTTTTAAGAAATGAGAAGTATTTTTCATTTGGTGTCATGTGGTGCGTAGCACCAGAGTCTATCACCCATGCATCCTTATCACAGGTTGTATCACTTAGCACTATGTTCATGCTTTTTTACTTTGGTATGATTCCTCGGGGGATTTCTCCTACTCCTACAATTTCTACTGATGTGTCCAGGCTTTTGACATTTAAAGCATATTGTTTCTTTCTGTGCATCTGTTTTTCCCCTTTCCGGCTGTTTCTCTTTCCTATGCTGAAATTGAGAATTGTTAACTTCCATAATTACTGTAGGTTGCTTACCATCCAATTTCTCTTTTCGTCTTTCAGCTTCTGCGAGAATGTTTCTCTTAATATATGAACACTTAAATTCATCTTCCGGTACATTACACAATGCTGATACCACCGTATCCCATTCTTCCGGTAGTCCACATAGGATTGTCATTGCTAGGTCTCCATCCTCTATGTGGTTGTCTACGCTTGTCAGTTCTGCTACTGTTTGGTTTATTTGTCCTAAGTATGCTTCCACTGACTCGTGGTCATTTAACTTTATTGAATATAGCTTGCGGCGCAATTGTACTATGCGGTATTTGCTGTCACGTGGAGCATACAATCTTTCAAGCTCTTTCCATACTTCTCTAGGAGACGTTAAATGTCTTACATGCATCTGTTGTTCGTCGCAAATTGCGAGCACAATCTTTGCGAGAGCCTTTCCTTATCGAGACACATATTTTGCCTTTTCATCGATATTTTCTGGTTCGGCTTCACCAGGTTCTATCACCGTGAATAAATCACAATTCAATAATATCATCCTCATTTGGTAGCTCCATGAGGCGTAATTCGTACCATTTAACTTGCTTATGGTATAGGTTTTATTTTCAGTAGCCATCTCAGCAACACGTGGTCGTATGCACTTTTAGGTTATATTCATTCGCACATGGCGTTTCTCCACACTGGTTGTTTCTTACTATATACTTTACCCTTCCTTCCGCGTAGGCTGGGCCCATAACCATTTGTTGGTTTGTTTAAATGAATATACGCAGGTCATTAATATCAGATAGAATATATATTTATGAGTTTAACGAATACATACATAGTGCGTCTTCATAGTACAAAAAGGAATGAATAACGGTTACCCGCCAAAAGGATAGAATAGAATATATCTGCATCAGATGGTACCAACTTGTAATAGAAAAGTACCTACATGGTACGCGGAAAAAACCTACAAACATAATGTTTATTTTTCCAGCACCACCAACCGGCACAACAGCAGCATGCTGGGTATACTGTAAGTCGTTTTGTTACGTTCCTCTTTGCACGTTATTTCTGTTATTCATTGTTCGTATATAATAACATAATATTTATTTTTCCAGACATACATATCAATGGAGTAGCGGCGGTTGGAGCGGCAGCGTGTTAGGGAATGCCGCCAGCTGCGGCGGCAGGCCAATCTAAACCGCGGTCGCGGCCAACGCAACCTTACTGGCGGCCTGGGTGGGCCGAGTGCGCAAAACTGCGTTGCGGGCCGCGGTACGGTCTGCGTAGTTTTGTGGCCCAGTGGCTGCATTTGCGGGCGGCACATGTAAAAAGTGGGTACGATGATAATATATGTATAACATCTGATGATGACGAAGATAATACAAAACTATAATTTGTTTGATTTCAGGAACTATTACTACTACTATTATTATTATTATTTTTCTATTATTTTATTATTTTATATTATTATTATTATTTTTGATCATCATCATCATCATCATCATCATCATCATCATCATCATCATCATCATTATTATTATTATTATTATTATTATTTATCATCATCATCATCATCATCATTATTATCATTATTATTATTATTATTCTTTTTATTTGTATTATTATCATTACTAGATAGATAGATGGATAAGTTTATTCCGCACCCCTTTCGGGCTTGCGGGGCGCTTTATGGGTAGCGTTCCCAACCTTACGTCTGATTGTCTCTGTTTACTTTTACACATGTAGCTTACATCCTAACCCTGCTTTTCCTTATATTTCTTTCTCCTTTCCTGCTTTTCCTTCGCTGCCCTGTCCTTCTTTTATTCTTTTTTTTTACAAAAACTGTTTAACTCTATCTTAAAAGTCTTGTCTCTCTTAGTCACAGTAAAAAGAAAAAAAACGTCGCTCAAAATAAAAAAAACAAAATTAGGTATAAAAATATAAAAATAAAATGGATGATTTAAATACTGATAATACTGATAATACAGCCTCATAGATCATAGTTATAAATCCTCGACATACATATTGCGTCTTAGCTCAGGCTGCTTTCCTTCTGCACCCTGTCTCAAACTAAAACTAAAACTAAAACTAGAGTAAAATTGAATACAAAGAACCAAAATAGAGCAGAAAACAAAAACAAATAATACAAAAACAACCAAGCTTGTGTTGCCATGATCTATAAGTGAAAAGCACTCAAAAAGTGAAAGTAATGTCACAAAATATTGGAACTTCGCACTGCTGCTGCTGCTGCTATAGAATTGCACAAAGAACTAGCACTTATGCAGAGAGTGTCTGTTCTAACAGGAAGGTGTATCACATGTTTCCGGCTTCTTCTGCTTTCTTTTCTCTTCTATTTCTTTTGCACGCTCTTCCATTTTCCTTCCTCTTCAATCCATTTCCACTCTGTCCCGTCCACCCAGATTCTCCCATTGGTGAACTCTACCTTTCTCCCTTTGCTTTTTTCTTCTCTAGCTTTCTCTTTAATTCTCCATTTCATCTTTCTTTCCTCACATGAGAGATCTTCTTCTACTACGACTCTCCATCTTTCCCATATCTCGTCCTTCTTCCATAGCATCGTGTCCCTGTCCTCTTCATCATCTAGTTCCATCAGAATGAGCTTTCGCCCCCCTTCCCCTACTAGTTCGGTTGTCTTCCTTATTTCTGCCTTTTTTCCCATCTCCATCTGTAGTATAATTTTTGTTTTTCTGGCTCTTTCTTCTATACTGTTACCTCCTACTCCTTTCCAAACGAGACTTCTTTTCCTCCTCTCTCTTCTTTCACTTTCTATTTTTCTTTCCCACCTCTCCCTCCAGTCCTCCTCTTCCTCCTCGTTCTTGCTCGACCCTTCGCCCCTTTCCTTTTCGCCTTTTTCTTTCTCCTTGTTTTTTCGCCTTTTTGTCTTCATTTCCCCCTCTTCTATTTCCGTCTCCTCCGCTTCTTCTTGTTCGTGACCCTTTTCTCCTTTTGCTTTATCTCGCTCTTCTCGTCTTTCTTCTTCCTTTACCTTGTTTCGGTTATCTTCCTCTTGTTTGCGCTCGTTGCCTTTTCCCGGATCTTCCTCTTCTGCCCCTTCTTCTTTTCCTGTTCCTTTTCTCTCTCCTTCTGTCTGCTTTTCACTGCCTGTTCTTGTTCTTCCTCTTTTCAGTTTTTTCTTTATCTCCTCCACGTTTTCTCCTATCTTTTTCAATTCTTTCAGGACCTCTTCTCTCCATTTGCTTTCCATTTTCTGCTGTTCTCTCCTTCTTTGTCCGCTTCACACACTCTTTTCTTTTCTCTCCTACTTTTTACTACTCTATAATCCCTTATCTTGCTTTCGTTTTCCTCGGCGTTTTTCTTTATAAGAGTGGTGCGAGGGCCACTATATTAATATGACTGTCCCTGCGGATTCCAGAACTTTCTATGACAACGAATGTTATTAACAAAAGATAGCGTTCCATTGCCACGTGCTTTTTCAGCGGTGCCAACTGCTTTTCGGCTTGCTGATGGCGCCCTCCCCTCTACTTCCACCTTGCCTCTTCCGTTCGGCGTAAGTGCTGCCGTCAGTATTACCGACGCCTCTCTTCTCTGCCACTTAGTTTCTGCTTTCTTCTTCTTCTTCTTCCCCACTCCTTCTAGCTTCTTTCATCTCTTTCATCCACGCTTCGCCTGCTCCTTCTTCTCCCAGTATCTCCTGCACTTTTTCTTGCCACCCTTCTTTACGTTCTTCGTTCGAGCTGCACCTCTCCCATACGTGCTCCCATGTTTCCTCTTCCCAGCCGCATTTTCTGCACTTTCTTTTCTCCTCACCCTCCCAGTATCTGGCCTCGTTTACTTCGTTCCCCAGTCTGAATCTGGCGATTCTTCTCCACCTCGCTTCCTTCCATCCTTTCTCTAGGTATTTAGGTATTCCGGGTTTCTTAATCATCTTATACCACTTATTGTAACTTGATGTCTTTATCTTTTCCCATCTCTCTTTTTCCTGTTGTTGCATGTCTGCCTCTTCCATCTCCTCGTAACCCATTTCCCCCTCCCTTCTTTTTCTTTGCTGTGCTTCGATCCCTACGCCTCTCTCGGTCAAGAATATTTCTCTTTCGTCCTCCCATTTGTTTCTTTCCACTCCTCTTTGCTCTCCTATGATCATTTCTTCCCAGCATTCCCTTGCCAACTTCCCTCCTCTTCCCTCCCACAGCTTTCTTTCATATCCCCAAGCCAGCTTTCCGGCGTTGGTCCTCATTTTCGCCCTTTGCAGCTCCTCCCTCATCATATACCCCGGGGTGCACCAATCCGCTCCTAACGTCCACCTCAGGAATCTCTCCTGCAGCCCTTCTATTTCTTTCCATTCCCTCCATCCCCACATTTCTGCACCATAAGCTATTACCGGCCAGACCATCCTGTCCCAGAGCCACAGCCTTCTTTTCCAGTCCTTTCCAAATCTTTTTTTTCCGATTCCCCATATTTGTCTCATTACTATTCCTGCCTTTCCCACCCTGTCCTTTATATGCATTTCACTCCCCCCGTTTCTTCTTATGGTGTACCCTAGGTATTCGAATGCTTTCACCTCCTCCATTTTCTTTCCCTTCCACAGCCAGTCCCTTTTCTTCCACCTGCCTCCGCCTTTCCTAAACCTCATCACTTTTGACTTTTCCCGGTTTAGCTCCAGCTTCTTTTTGTCTAGGTACCCCTCTAGCTTCCTTATCATCACCGCCATGTCCTCTTCTTTCTCCGCCAACAGCACTACGTCATCGGCATACGCCAGAGTATATATTTTCTTTTCCCCCAGCTTTATTCCACCTATCCCTCCTTTTCGTATCTGCTCTTCCATGTCCGCCGTTAATATATTGTATAGTAACGGGCTCAGTGGGCACCCCTGTCTTAGACCTCTCGCTGTCCAGAACGGATCCGTCGTTCCTTCTTTTGTCCTCACCTTGCTCTTGGTTTCTCTCATTAGCTCCTTTATTCTTTCTCTCAGCCCTTTACGGACTCCTCTTTCTCTTAGCGTTTCCATCAGCACCCCTCTGTCTACCGAGTCAAAAGCCGCTTTGAGGTCGATGAAGCAAGCAACCACCTTCCCTTTTTCTTTCCTTACTTGTCTATTTACCATGTAGTTAAGCACATATATGTTACCTATTTTGCCCATGCCTTTCCTGAAACCTGTCTGATTCGGGGGCAACAGCCCTATCCGTTCCACCTCCTCCGTTAGTCTTTCCGTAAGCACTGCCGCATAAATCTTATACGCTGTTGGCATCAGGGTCACCGCCCTGTAGTCTCCGGCCTGGTTACCATTTCCCTTCTTTTTGATCGGGGCTATTATCCCCTCTTTCCATCCTTCTGGCCATCCCTCTCCCTTCTATACCCTGTTGCATATCCCCCTTACCCATTCCATCACTTCCTCCCCTCCGTATTTCCAGACTTCGTTTGGAATTTCATCTCCTCCTGTTGCTTTTCCGTCCTTTAGTTTGGCCACCACTTTTCTTATCTCTTCCCTGCTGATTTCTTCTTCCCCGTCCCGTTCCGCCTTTCTTTTGCCTGCCAGAACTGCCTTTTCCTCCGTTCCCCCCAGCAGGTTCATGAAATGGATTCTCCTCTTCCTCCTCTATGTTTTTTGCACCTGTCCTTTCTTCTTTCTCTTCCTATTTACTATCTTCCAAACGTCTTTGTCTGTTCTTACCCCCTCCACCTCTTTTATGAACCTATCATTATCTTCTTTCTTCTTCGCTTCGCATAGCTTACTATACTCCTTCTTTGCCTTTTTATATGCTTCACCCTCCTCCCTCCCCCTTCTCCATTTTCTTAGTGCCTTCCTTGTTTCTTTTTTCTTCTCCATGCACTCTTCGTCCCACCATCTTTTAGGCTTCACTTTACTGCTTTTTCAGCTATCCCTCTCCAGTCCATTTCTAAATTCCTCTAGCATAAGTTCCATGTCCTCGTCTAGACTCCCTTTCTTCGATTTCCTCCATGTTATTTCCTCTCTGAACTTCTTCCTCCCTTGTTCCGTCCAGTCACCTTTCGGAGTGACCTTCCTTTTTGTTACTTCTTCTCTCCTTTCTTCTGTTCTCCCTTTTAGCTTTACTATTAGGGGGTGGTGGTCTGAATCTATCCTGTGGGGACACGGTAATAGACTACGTTATAGCGGAGGAGGAAGGGAGGGAGAGAATTGAGAGAATGGAAGTACCCCTACTTCCGTACTTCCGTAGTTACGAGTACTTACGTAGTCTATTACCGTGTTCCCTCTGGCTCCTGTGTATGTAAATTCCCCTTCCTCGTCCCCTTCCACACTCCCGTTTATAATTGACCAACCCGTCTTCCCTAAGTTCTCTAGCAGCATTTTTCCCTCTGTATTTATTTTCTTGTCCTTGGATTTTCTTCTCCCCCCTTCTTCCTCCTCCTCTGCCGCCATACCTCCTCCTCCTAATTCTCCTGTCCTTGCATTGAAGTCCCCCCCTATTAGCGTCGTCCTCTCTCCGCCAATTTCTTCCAGCCAGGTTCTCAGGTTTTTAACTTTTGTGTCCGCATCTTCGTTTACGTAAACCCCACTATCCTCCAGTTTCTTTCCCCTCCCTTTATTTCTGCCACCATTATGCCATCTTTATTCTCCTCTCCCCAGATCCTTCCTTCTGGCCCCATTATTTCTTCCTTCACCCCCATCATCATCCCTCCCATTGCTCTTCCATTTTTGTTCCTTCTCCTTGCTGGCTGTGCCTCCCACCTGTAACCTTTTGGCAGACCTTCTTTCACTTTTACCCATCCCTTCTCCTCCAGCCATGTCTCCATGAGCACAGCCACGTCCCGTTTCTTTATTGTTTCCCAGAAATCGGCATCTTTATTTCTAACCCCGGCGCAATTCCAGAAGCCTATTGTCCATCCCTCTTCCTCATTTTTTTTATCCGCTTTCTTCTCTTTTTTCCTCCTGTTCTTCTTTTCCCCTTCGTTTTTCCCCTTTCTTCCTTCGCGGTCTTCTTTTCTCTTTTTTTCTGTCCTGCTCCTTCGCCTTTGCCTTCGCTCTCTAAGTCCCTTGTGTTTCTTCCCCCTTGTTATGCGCTCTTTCTTGTATGTCCCTTCTCTTTCTACCTTCCCCATCTGTCAGCCTCCCACTTACGTCCTCCCATATCCACCACTTCCCCTCTATTCTTATTTTCCCCTGCTCCACCCATACATATTTTTCTTTCTCTCTTTCTTCCCTGGCAATTCTTCTCATGATCCACTGAGTTCTCCTCTCCTCCCATGTTAGATCTTCTTCGATTCTCTCCTCCCTTCCTTTTAGTGCCTTTTTCTCCTCCATTATTCTTCTTTTCAAGTCTACTGTCTTTATTTTTAGCTGTACCATGTTGACCCCTTTTCCCCCTTCTGTAGGTCCTATCGCTTTTACCTCTTCTACTGCTTCTTTTACCCCTCTTAGTTTTAGTATTTCTTCTGCCTTTTCTTTCATCTCTTCCCTTGTAGTTTTGATTCCTTTTTTGATTATTACATTCTTCTTTCTCTCCTCTCTCTCTTTTCTCTCCCATTTATTCTCTAGTTCTCTCACTCTTTCCCCTAATCTCGCCCCTCCCACCTCCTCCTTTTCTTTCTCCATTCCCTCTTGCACTAACTTTTGTACTCTCTCATCTATCTCACTCCAGTCTGTGCTTCCTGTTCCTTTTCTTTCTAGCTCCTCTATCTTCCTCTTCATCTTTTCCATTTTTCCCTCCATTTCCCTTTTTTGTTCCGTCCATTTATCTTCTCTTCTCTTCATTTCTTCTTTCAGCTTCTCCATCTCAATTCTTAGGTCCTTCCCCATCATTCTCATGTTTTCGTCCATCCTCTCCATCTTCCCTCCTAACCCCTTGCCCATTTCTTTTATTAACTCTATTATTTTTCCCTCTCCTTCTTTCGTTTCCTTTCTTTCTTTCTTCTTCTCCGGAGATCTCTCTGTCAGAGTTCTTTTATTGGACATCCGGTCATTTGGCCCGCTCTTCTCACCCCCATCCCTCTCTCTTTCTTCTTCCTCCCCGCTTTCTGCGTCTCCTTTTCTTTTCCATATTTCTTCCAAATTTGTCATACTTCCTATACTTTGACTTCTCTCCCTTCTTAGTACCTCTACATTCGAGGGCCTTCCTCTTCTTCCTCCTTTTTCTACTTTTCCAGGCTCGTCCCTCGTCTCTCTTTCTTTTATTTCTTTCGTCATTTCTGCCATTCTTTGTTTCCCCCTCCTGCTTTCTTCTCCTGTCCCTGCCTTACCGGCCGGCTCTCCTCTCCTGCTCTATTTGCTATCCCCTCCCCTAGGTGTCGTTTTTCTCCGCTGTTATTTCCCGCCTTCAGCTCTTGCTTTGCTGCCTCTCTCCTAACCTCACTTTCGCTGACTTTTCCACCTCCTTTTTTTCGCCCCTTCCACTCTCTTCTTCCCTTCTCTTGGGCTTTCCCTCCTGCACCGGGATTTTCCGCCCTCCACCGCACTGAGCCACACCTCTCCACCATCTTTACTTTTTACTTTTCACTGCGTACTGCTGCATTAGCACTTAACACGTCTTGTCGCGATCGTTTCCAAGCGGCCCCCTATTATCATTACTATTATTATTATTAAACTTATGATCAGAACAAATTATAACATTTTCCCCTATTCCTAATTAATTTACAAACTTTTTTTTACTTAATTTTTATATTTATATTTTATTATTCTATCTAATAAAATTTAATTTTTCAATTTACAATTATTATTCAACAAGATCTTCTGCTTTTTGACTATGTTATATAATTATGTATGTAGAATAATTTGACATGCACAATCACTGTATTTTATTTGTATTTATTGTTTATATATGCTCCGTTGCGGGTGGACGATTTTCGCTGCGAGTGCCTCTACATTGACGATTTCCTTTAGAAGGATAAACTAACCTTAGACATTCGATTTATAAGAATTCGGAGTACAATCACAGTATAGGAAAGAACAGTAGGATCACTCTGCCAAAAAGCGTACCAATAATTGTCGCTCGCGCATGACCGAATCGCACAACCAGTGAATATATATGATTGTAGCGGTGTTGTTGAGTTGGCAGCACTGCTCCCCGCTCGGTATGTTGTTGTTGCCGGCACTGCCGCTATGATTGGAACAAAGAGCTAACCTAAAAAGGAGTCAATAAAGAAGCCTGTATATAATAATTGTATTGTACAGAGATTTCAATAAAATGTGTATTTTAATTAAATGTAGATATTTAATAGTCTTTTTATGGTATTCTATTACGAAATCTCTTTTTGATTGTACCGAGTGCTTTTCAAATTAGAGCCCGCGCACAACCAGCAATATGGCGATCTATTGGTCATGAGATCAAAGGTGCCGACACGGAGTGAGCCTACTGTTCTTTCCTATACTGTGGTACAATATCGGGACATATTAGAAAAAAAATAACTTTAGACATTCGATTTGTAAGAATATTCTTCCCTTGGTTATGTTAGATTACAAAATATGTATATATAACATTTGCCTGAAGGAGTTAGGTCATTCATATATTTCATAGGTCATGTGTACAGTATCGTAATTTATATTTTATCTGTTACGTACATAATATAGTTATCGTAGCATCCGTGTTATTTAGGTGTATGTGAAAAGTGACGTAGCATAGCATGCCGTCAGTTGGATGCGATAACTGAGGTGGCGCTGAAATCAGTTTCTGTTCGGCCTAATTTTCGATGAAACGTTGACTGTTTTACCAACGCGGAATTCGGAGTTCGGCCTCGACGCTCGCATCGCCTTAAGATGATGTGAGCATCGAAAACTTTACCGACAGTCCCTAGAAAAATCCCTAGACGCGAGTTTTCGAATTACGTCGTCATTTCTAAACAGAATGCAAAAAAATTTGAGAGATGTGTTCAGAAGGCCCTGAAGAATAGCGCTGTGGTCCTTATTTTACCCAAATCGTCAAAAAGTTATATAATATTGAAATTGGTATCTGTTGCGTGAACGCGCGTACAAAGGGTCCCCTCGTCACGCGGGGCCCGTCCGGGAGGTGCTGCCGCCACGCGTTCTTTTTCGGGAACTAATTTTCGGGAAGGAGCGGCGCATGCTGCGTAGCCATATTGTTTCTTGTACCCGACACGGGAATATTGAGCTCCGCACGGTTTTCAATTATTGTATCGGTTTATCAAGTTAGTGTGCGCTTAATTGAACTCTTATCGGCTATCCTCGACTCCTCGCGTTGATTTCAAGACGGTCACCTAAATCAAATCGGTTCGTGCGCGATTTCGGGACATTACCGGGTTTCGCGACGACGCCACGTGGTCGTAACCGGCTAAAGGGCACCTTGTGCACCTTCATCGGACTCTGCTAAACGGGGACCGAACTAAGGAACCCCTTTCTGTGAGATTGTGAAGAGTGGAGTGAACCTCGAGGATAGACCGTGGACGCTAGTTTTTTGTGTACTCTTTTGAACCGCGCGATCCGATTCGCATCGGTGTACCGGTCTTCCTCACTTTGTGTCACCTCAATCGTCTCAATTTGTTTTAATAAACTGACCATCGGTTTTGACTACCTCGTGCATTTTTTTTTGTGTAATTTTGTGGGTCAAGAGCCCCCCCCCCCCGATTTTCCTCGCTCCCCTCTAAACAGTATCTGTCCACAGTCAAGAAAATGGCAGATCGGACTCACCTGCATTAATTTATTCGTAATATAAACATTTTTGCGAAACGAATATCTAAATAGAGACCGGAGCGCCATTCTTTGGGTCAGATAGAGCAAAACGAGCACTCAGGGGATGGAGTAAAATCTTTCGTTTAGACAAAAAGTGAAAACTACGATTTCGTTGATTTTTTACTCGCGAAAGACGTCAAAAAGGTAAAACAGACCACAAATTTAGTTCCTCGTTTTTTCTGTAGGGCGCAGTTTGATCGTTTTCTGTGCTCGAGCGCGCGCTCATTCGCAGCTCGTATATGTGAATATGTGTGCGTCAATCGAACCGTCGACGACGATACAATGTATCGTAGCGAATGGGAAGTTTGAGTCTCGAAGAGGCGATGAACTTCGACGCGTAAATTTTTTTTCACGCATCGTTCTATCGACTAGGATAGCGATTTTCAACCCATGTGTCACAAGACGTACTATCATTATTTTTTGTTGCAATTATTATTCTTTTTTTAGTGAAACTGAAGAACAAATACATACGTCCTTCCCGATTTCGATGATTTGTTGATATGTTATAAAAATTGATATTCTGAACAATTTGGTGAAATACTGATTACTTATGAAAAGTACCCCGAAACTAAATCTGTTGCCAGAGTTATTAAAATTTTTTTTGGACAGATAAGTTAGTATGTTTTTTCAGCATACAATGTGATATTATGTTGGACTCTCCTGATTTTGCGTTAGGCCCAAATATTGAATGAATAGGTAACAAAAATGTGATGCTGGAAATACAACACAGCTGGAGCGAGTTCTTCAATGCTGGCGAACATAGAAAAGGACAAATAGCGAAAGAGAAAGAGGTCCGAGAATTAAAGGGCCCGAGAAAAAACATTTGATTGAAACAATATTAATTCAACAATAACTTTTTTATTTTTCATTTCTGCTAAATGAAACTTTTACCAATGTAACTGTAAGGTTCTATTGATTAAGATAAGACCAAACACCATATAATTTGCATTATTTTTACTTATTTAGATATAAATAAGTAAATAAATAATTATAATTGAAATTATGTCATGTTTGATCTTGTTTTAATCAGAAAAATCTCATAAATACGTTGATAACATTGTCATTAAAAAAAATTCAAAAATAAAAAGGTTTTAATCTTAAATTTTTATTGTGTTAGTATTGTCTCACACGTACACGGGTATTTAAACTTGCTTTTTTCCTTGTACATACGCTGCTTCGATTCTCGGCAGTCACCACATCAAAGGCGAGCCGAACTCGCTCGAGAAACAGTGGTTTCTCCGGCGACACGCAAAAATTGGTCTGATTCATCGTACATAATACATATACAGTAAAAGCTGGATGTATGCAACAAACATTGGGACCCAGGCGTTGCATATATCCAGTCGAGGTGTTGAATCTCGGGTTACACGCGACGAGAAGCCAAGCGTGAACGTAGAAAAGGACAGACAGTGGCAGAAAGAGAGAGGTGCGATGATCAAAGGAAAGAGCCGAATCGTATCGGTGTGACTAATACTAATTGAATCAAAAAACTTTTTTATTTTTGACTTTTTTTTAATGAAACTTGTACTAGCGCTTTGGTGAGATTTTTGTGATTAAGGTGGTACCAAACACGATATACTTTGAATTATAATTACTTGCTAAAATTGATGTTAAAAGTTGGCGAAAAGCAAAGGACGATTGGAAATGAAAACCGGTTGCGGTGTCGGCTCGGGTTTCAAACCTTGCATATATCCAGCCGAGGTGTCGATTCTGGGCATTTGAACGTTGCATATATCCAGCCGAGGTGTCGATTCTGGGCATTTAATGTTGCATATATCCAGCCGAGGTGTCGATTCTGGGCATTTAAACGTTGCATATATCCAGTCTTGGTATCGATTCTGTGTCCATACAAATCGTTTGTACCGTGCCGCGTTACCTATTCTACGTTCGTACAAATCGTTTGTACCGTGCCGCGATACCTATTCTATGTTCGTACACAACATGCGACGTGTTGCATGTTGCATGTTGCGTGTTTGATGTATCTTTGGTGTACGGCCTGCCTTATATATATGTACAGTTGCATTATTATTTTAATAAATAAATATAATTCAAATCATATAGTGTTTGGTACCAGTTTAATCAGAAAAATCTCACAAATGCGTTAGTAAATGTTTCATTATGTTGGCGAAATTCCCCAAATTGTCTCAGCCCACGAAGTTGGCACGAAAGTATTTCGTCGGTGCGTCGTTACCGATAGCGGCAGCACTTCTTGGGCCCACTTTGTCCACGCGGTCCCCTCTCCACGCGCTTGCCGGCACGATCGACGCCATCATCGATCGTGTTCTTCTGGTTTGTACGCTCAACGTGAGAGCACGTGTTTCAAGCCACGCAATTACGTTACAAGTACGCCATTTTGACCACGCGACTCTCCAGTATTTCGCAGTCCACGCGCGTTTTATGTGTGTTACGCTTACATTATTCTGTACATATTATAAATAAACGTTGTTATTAATAGTTAAAGGTGCGTGTCTCATTCTCCGTCCTCGCAGACCACGCTTTCGGTTACACATTAAGAAAAAGATAAAAATAAAGAAGTTTTATCGTTCAATTAGTATTATTCACACCGATATTACGGTCGGATCATATTACACGGTTTCCTCGCCGAGCGGCTCGGTTCGGCTTAGGGGGATCCACCCAAGTGAAGGGGATAGCGATGTTGCATATATCCAGCCAAACTTTTGTTGCATATATCCAGCTTTTACTGTACATATGTACAGTTTTATTATTATTTTAATAAATAAATATAATTCAAATCATATCGTGTTTGGTACCATTTTAATCAGAAAAATCTCATAAATGCGTTAGTAAAAGTTTTATTAAGAAAAAGTTAAAAATAAAAAAGTTTTATCGTTCAATTATTATTAGTCACACCGATATTACGGTCGGATCATATTACACGGTTTCCTCGCTGAGCGGCTCGGTTCGGCTTAGGGGGATCCCACCAAATGTAGGGGATAGCGATGTTGCATATATCCAGTCAAACTTTTGTTGCATATATCCAGCTTTTACTGTACCGTCTATTTTACTTCCTCTCGTTATTACATCTATTCTCTTACGGTCAAATTTACCCGAGCATCACTGTACTTTGTTTCTTTATGTCAACGAACGACACTGTCCTGTTGCCGTAAATTTCACTAATGCGCGTATATTATCCAGTGCACGGTAGCAGTTCGTTCGCGAATATACAAGTAGTTTAGGCAATATGAGTGGAGCGCCTCTTTGCACTACATAATAGACAATGCATTTCAGTGTGGCCCTGAAAACGTCGTGATATCCTACAAAAAGTACATTACATGTAAAAAAAAAAGGTAACTCCAAGTAGTTTAGGCACTATGTAGTACATATTTTGTGAATTTTCTAAAAAAGTAATGGATATAATGCAAAACCAGCCAAATATTGAGTTATATATATATTTCAAAATATTTGTACTTGGCGTTTGGCTGCCTCGTTGCGATTCAACAAAATTTGTTGTACGTTATTCCAAACCTGTTAATACATAATCGACTTTATTGAAGCGAAGCTACTCTATTAAACGACTGATAGGTATTTTTTGTTACTTTTTATCCGACTTCGAAAAGGAGGAGGACACTCAATTCGTATTTTTTAACTCAAAAACTGGATTATAAATTTTGATCATTCTTTGCAAGCTGATCACAGTTGTCACTATGAGTGTTTATATAGAATAAAATCAGAGATCGGTGGTGTCCTTGAGGAATGGTCACAGAAACCGATACCCATGTGAAGGGGGTAGACACAGGTATTTCAGCGAAGTGACATTACCGGCAAAAATGGGCCTAAAAAGGGGTTTACGGGAACACACTTTTCGTCCTTATAAGAGAAGATTTGGGGCTGGGTGAGGGTTCGTTCGAAAGAGGAAGGATCAATGCTGGGCGGTCTGATCATGGTTGAACGAGATTCTGTTGATATCTAATAATATGAGTGTCTAAAGTAGAGTAAAAATCGGCAAAATACATCCGCAGATTACAAGTACTTTTTAGGTCACTAAAAGAGTTTTGTGACTCAAACGGTGACCAGTCCGACCTGCATTGAACCTTCCTCTTTCCAATAAACCCTTATTTCGATCAAAATCTTTTCATATAACGACGAAAAGAGAGAAATATATGGGAGAAATCGGAATTACGCTATCACGCGAGCTTTGAATTCGTGTTCCGTAAATTAAAACTCGGGTTGTTTTGTTAAACACTAATTTTGATTGCTATATTGTGTCCCAACTCTGTTAAAGTTATATTTACTGCAAATCAATCGCTTCGCTCCAGTACATCAGCCACGAAGCGAATGGCGGCCTAGTATAAAGTTAATTACTATAAATAGTTGTTTAATGCTATATAAAGTCGATTGTGTAATCACAGGTTTGGAATAACGTACAACAAATTTTGTTGAATCGCAACGAGGCAGCCAAACGCCAAGTACAAATATTTTGTAAAATATATATAACTCAATATTTGGCTGGTTTTGCATGATATCCATTACTTTTTTACATAAAATAATTTTTAACAAAAAACATATCCGACTTCGAAATGCACTAAAAAGTGTCAAATAATTTCTATTTCATTTATACCAATATTCCATAGCTATTAATAATATCTACTTAATCGTTAAACAGGATACCAAATACATTTCAAAGTTTTCGGAAGCATTCAAGCCATTTCAAGCCATTCGTTCACGACCTATGTCAGGTCCGGTTTTCGTACCAGTCAGGGCAGTCCCTGGGACTGCGCGCTATACGCGCTCGGGTTGGTCGGTGTTTTTTGTTATTAACTCGAAAACCAAGCCTTAACCAACATTTTGACAAAGGAAAAAGTTGTTTAGAATCACCTTAGCAATCATCCCTCTTCGGGTGTCGAGGTAGTCGCGTGTCACCCTGTATATCCTACTAAATATGAACGGTTTCATCGCGAACGATACATTCCTTGCAGAGGAACATGAAGGAATAGATTTTTTTCTATAACAGTAGTTGTTAACAAATTCCATAAATTTTTGCAAGTGCGATCATCGGGGATATACCTCTTACTAAATTTGAAATGTTTCATCGCAATTGGTACATTCCCTGCAGCATAAACGCCGGAAGATATAAATGAAGCATTACATTTTTTGCGATAAAAGTCGTTAGGAATGAAAAAACACAAAAATTGTATTGCGGGACCAAGTGGGAGAGATACTCTATGAGACGCATAAAGTTTCGTTCCGATTGGTCTATCCGTCTCGGCGTAATCGGTGAACATACGCCGAACGTACATGAAATAGTACGTTTTTTTGCAATAAAAACGGTTTGGAACGAAAAAATATAAAATGTTTGTTTAACGGGACCAATCGGGATACATACTTTAGAAGATGCAAAAGGTTTCGTTCCGGGTGGTCCATCCATCTCGGAGTAATCGGCGAACAAAGCCAGCGGGGGAAAAAAAAATACTGATCGAATTGAGTATTCTCCTCCTTTTCGAAGTCGGATAAAAATCAATCCTATCAATAATCAAATATTAAAAATATATCTCCAACATCTTATGATATATTTTCATCTATTTCTTGTAAAATTCCTCTGTTCTCTGCTACGTCACCAGGATCATCTTAATTTGAATAATATGATATTAATAAATAAATGAAAAATTTATATGGATATACCACAATTAAAAAGTAACGCGTTACAAAAATAATAAAAGTTGAAAAGAACTCGATAAAAGTAATTGCATTCAGAGCTGATACAACTTAACATATGCCATGTACCAAATAATATATGTTAGCGTCAGTACGTATTCAAGGGCTGACACGTGGCAGGGTCATTGCATTTGGGGCTTTGACCTGCTTTTCAAGGATTTCTCAGGATTCCTTAGGCTATCGATACCCCGAGCCATACGTCTGTCATCGGACTTAGGCCGGCGATAGTTGGTACTTGAGGTGCGACGAATTCTAAGAGTCGCGGACGTTTTGTTCATGGAACGGCGATAGAGAGTTCGATCGCCGATCCTCGAAGGAACGCGCGTGTGGCCAATGACCCGAAGTCATGGTGCTGCATGGCACGTGTAGAAAGATAAGGATTTTCTAGAAGGATCTGGCCACGGAGTGGGGAAGAACTTGCATCTTCTGGTAGGAGGACCATGAGGAACGGCATGGCACTTACCCCAGAATCGCGAGAGAAGTAACACCATTTTTTTTTTACATATATTACTGGCAGACACAGTGCAAGAGTTTGGCAATACAGATGGCTACATAAATAGGTGCTTTTCAGGAACACACACTGTGCAATAACACACTGTGTAATACAGTATGTTACTTTATTAAAAATAAAAAGTGAGATAAGCATAGTATCAGTAAGCATACCCGAAGACATTTCATTTTCATTTACATAAGACATTTCATTTGCATTTTCATTTACATAACACATTTCATTTTCATTTACGTAAGACATTTCCATCGCTTCATGCAGTTTCATAGCTGCAAAACCAGCATCTGAGAATGAAAAAGAGATTGAAAGAAATTCAAACCGAGAGAAGGTATAGACTAACTATTAAAGTAGAAAAAGAGAACAATTTATAACAAAATTTTTCATTCTTTTTATTTGCAAACTGTAATCATGCATATTGTCATAAATGACCTAACTAACAATTCAACAGTGGGCTAAGCAACTTTTCAAGAACATTCACACATAAAAACATGTTTTTACATTCAGCATTTGGTTGATTTACGTTGCGCAATACAAAAATGTTGGTTAACCCATTATTGCGCTGATAGCCTCAAATAATTCAATTAATAATACAAATAAAATAATAAACTTGCCAGTTTTAATTAGTTCCGCCTCTTCTACGGTTACACTTATTGTGTATTCCGAATCTTGCAGCATCACTACTATATTGGACGCCATTTTTATGGTTATAAATTGCTTACAACGATCTGTAAACGGCCACGCTCACTTCAGCGCGTGAGCGCCCAAAGCGAACGCAGCCTTAGTATAATCCGGATCTCTATGTAACATCCTGTGTCAAGTTTTGGATGGACTTCCGAAAAAGGGTCACCCCTGATTTGGATGAGATTTTTACCAAAGCTTATATCTGATTCGAGAATAAAATCCCTAAGAGGATTTTTGGCGATAAAGCCTGGTTTGTCCCCCACACCCCTTCAAAGTTTGAAAC
Organism: Osmia lignaria lignaria; assembly: GCF_051020975.1. Classification (NCBI taxonomy): domain Eukaryota; kingdom Metazoa; phylum Arthropoda; class Insecta; order Hymenoptera; family Megachilidae; genus Osmia; species Osmia lignaria. Next base: position 281,332 of record NC_135046.1, on the reverse strand, counting down.
GTTTTTATTGTATATCTTCAAAAATATTGATTTTAGAGGAAAAAGTTTCAAACAAAAACTAAAGCACTTAATGAGCCCTACAAAAAAAGTTATTATTTTTACTGTTATGACTCCAATTAACTTTTTATAGGTATATATCGTGATACTCTACATTTATATTTGGATTAAATCTGGGCTCCGATTTAGTATATATATAGTCGGATAGTTTGGAGGATAAGGATCACAAATATGGTGATTCCAGGTGTCTAAGTCTTAAGAGGGCGAAGATATAGGGGTTGAAAGTTGCGATGAACTTGAATTTCACTTGGACGTACGAATATACATCCGCGGTTGTGTGTTCGTCCGCAAGTGACCATCGCTTTTCTACTATTTCTGGCCTGGCTACCGACCATATAACGGGTGAGCTTAAATTCGAAATTAACTAATTTCAATAATGTTAAGAATTTCCTGCGTAGCCGGCCACCCAGGGGCGGCCGGGATATTAGTGTATCCTAACCTAACCGAATCTGTAATAAATAACCCTAAGAGCCCCCACAGACTGCAGACTTTCTATCGACCGATAGTTTAGTTGGGTTGGCCGGTTGACGCGCACACTGGGTCAACTAAATACTCGGGTTGGGGAAAGAAGAAACAGGGTGGAAAGAGATGGATAGTTCAGTTTGAATGCAATTGTGTAGCCCATCAAACTTATTTATCGGCCGATACCGAATCGTTGTAATATGCGCACTTGCATACATCTTCATACTGATTAAGAACCTGACCAAACTATCGGCCGACAGAAAGTCTGCAGTCTGCGGGGGCTCTAATACTCGCTATGCTATCCGCACAAATTGCTTAAAAAGCAAGATAGTGCAACAGCAAAACAGCGAAACAGTAAAGCAGCGAGACAGCGAAACACCATTTCTAACGGCGCTTTAGTCGCAGCGGTGAATGCGATAACGTGTAGTGGGGAGAGCCTACAGTCAAGCGGTGGAGCGTGAGACATCATACTACATCAATGACTTTCTCAAAAACTATCAGTCCTAGAAGAAAAATAGATAGAACATAAAATATGTATTTTGATGAGATCTACAACTTTTACTTAAAATGTTTTTTTAAATTCTTAGTATTTCTTGTTACGTCGCGAGCGAAATACGGCGCGCGACGTACAAAATAAAAAAACAGAAAAGAGAAATATATAGTTATATTATTATTTCCATTACTTTCTGAATGGTTAATACGCGGTTGAGAACGGTATTAGCGCTGCCACCAGTTCTAATCGCTTATGACGATGTTAGATGACTCACGATTAGAACAATAAAAAAAATTTTAAAAAAAGGGTTAGTACGATTAATCTGTAGATTAATTGAGTTCGTCAATGCTCTGGTCCCATACGGGCCCCTCGTATGAATTTGTGCGAGGATGGTAGGCGTGAACGTGAAGGAAGGAAGTGTGTTTGAAATACAAATGCATTAGATACTGGTTATGTGTAACAAAAAGTATAATTTCGGAAAAATAAGCATAACAATAAAATGGTTTAGTTAACAGGAAGTACGAGCTGCTTGAAATACAAAAGAAATAAATGAATATATATATAATAGCAAGAAAAGTATAAAGTTATATAAAAATGAGATCTATTGAATTGAGGATCTGATACCGGTAACAAGTGAACTATTTGATTTTTTATTCGACAAGATTCGTTATTTTTCGGTATCGGGATGATTCGAGATAATTCGAGCGACGATCTTCGGTGAACAATTAGTACGCGAAAAGAGAGAACGGTCCCAGAGGGATACTACCAAAACCACGGTTTCGTGGGGCCGTCTCCTTTGAATGCGATCGGAATTTTTATTAGAAGTATTAATGTTTTCGATACCTTAAACCGCAGTGTTGAACTGAACGATTCAGTGGGAAATTTACCAGAACACGCGGTTCCGTAGATCGCCTGTTTTGCCTCACTAAACCCAGATCCGTCGTACTGAATAGAATGAAATGGACAACTTACCAAGCTCGATGTTAGATAATATACGATAAGATATTTGAATTTGCTTAGTAGTCGCTGGTGTTGTCTGGATATCTGGAAGGCGAAGAAAAGATGAGAAACTTGTCACACGCACTACGCGTTCGCGATTAGCCTTTTCACGGTGTTACGGTTACGAGACGATACGAAAACTGATTTCAAAACGACGCGACGCGGAAAAAGAAAAATATTAATTAACGGCGATTTAAAACTGAAATTGAAATTTGAAAAGTATGAAATTTTTACGTATTCGTAAGAGACTTTAACGCGGAAAACGAGAATCGCAATCTCCCAGCACTCTACCTTTTTCAAGGACTTTGCCGGTCAGCTAATCACTACAATTTTCACGCGAAAACTATTGCTCGACGCGAACACGGGCTCCCCGTCACGTACCTCACGATTTTTCGACGAAGAGTGATTTGCCTCAGTCAAGCGACTGTGTCTCAGGGTTCGACCCGCGATCATGGGCTCAAAGTGGGGACATCATTTGGCAAATCAGGGTACGTGTCGGAGGGGAAATCTCGTGCGTATTGGGTTAGTTGGCCGTTCTTCCTAGTTTCTTATCCCTTCTTGAGCTTTCTTTCTGCCTTCATCTAACGTTGTCTATTTCTTTCTACCCCTCTAACGCTACGCGAATTCCATGCGTCGCAATTCTAAAGCTTCTGGAATATACGAAATCTATTACGACTTGATTTTATTCGAATTCGCTAATCAAAGAGGCTCTCCTAGCTAATATTTCCGGTATCGAAAAAGGTTTAATTATGATAGCTGTTTAAATTACTATACTGAATGACTATTAATTGAATACTATGAATTATTCCGTTCTTATTCGTGTTTTGGCGGTTTGCTTAAAACGGGAATCGGTGTTTTATAATCATCGTCGAATCGCGGATATATGCGTGTTGCATTTAGTTGACATTAGTTCCGCGTACATTAATTTTTAACGATTTACGTATATTCGAAACGTTCTACGTTTAACGTTTAGCAGTAGTTCGTTGACGATGTTTATTGCCTTGGTCGATCTTTGTCTCGATCGTTCTTGAACATCGGGCGACAAATTTCAAACTACAGCGGTTGTCACGCAAACCTTCGCATTCCATAATCATTCAAACAGTTTCATTCCGTTTGATACCAATCGTTTTCGTTCTTAATTGCATTCATTCCTTGTGGAAAGGTCGGCTGACGCATGCTTTGCAGGTAGGAGAGGTATCTCGCTAGCAGGGTAGAACAAAAATTTTCTTTGTACGACGCGGTTAACTGGAAAATTTCCAAGTGCGTCGCACTGCTTAACCGCGCGGCGAAGGATGTTTATGATACCTCTCCCTTAACGGTTTCGACCTTCTATGTTTCCGAACTACGCAGTTTCGGCTAGGCAATCATTCCAACGTCTCACCCACCCAGAGGCCCAGTACCGCGGCTCTACCTTCTCGGCGGACGATGTCGATGACTCCGTTCACAGTTTGCTGGGTGATTCCCTGGCAGCCTTCTATGTTTAGCCTCGTTAATCCTGGGCATCCGCAGACTACCTGACATACCTCTTCGTCAGTAATCCCTGCCGAGTCTCGGCATTGTATCTCCTCCAGGGTTGGTATTGACGCCAGTGGTTGGATCCCGACGCTTGGGTGGAGGTTCACCAAATGAATTTGGCGGATCATCGTGAGGGCTTCCAACGGCTCTAAGGCAAACTGGCCGCGGATGTTTGAACAACCGGACAAGTCCAGGTGTTCCAGTCTCTTGAGGTGCTGTCCAATATGTATAATTAGCGAGTTGGCCACCCACCCGCAGAATCGTAGCTCAAGGACCCGTAGATTGCGAAACACCGTCGCCAGGGTTGCCCCTTCGTCTGCCGGCCTCGCATTCACTTCTACATAAGGCATCTGTAGGTCCTCAGGGACGTCCACGTCCTCCACGTCTGGATCAAGGTAGGCCGGGTCGAAGCTTATGCCTTGTATCCTCAGCTCCTCCAAGGTAGTATGGATCAGTTCGTTCCCCATCAGAGCCTGAAGTGGTTCTACGGTGGTCAAGGCCTGGCACTGTGATAACTCCAGGTCGGTGAGACACCGCAACGACGCCAATGTGGCGCTGCGCAGTTTCGGAGTCGTAATACCTTGAGCGATCGCGATATCCAGGGCATCAATTTGCCCTGGAATTCCGTTCCCGTAGCCGCGAAGGTGGTGAGTTGGGACGCTACCGCGAATAACCTTTCTAGTTCCGTGTCTAGGTGTCCGTGACACTTCCCTACCCAAAGTTCGCGTAGGTTCGCGGCGGAAGGCGTTAAGTCGCGGATTGCGGGAGGGCGAATGGTCGCGCCAGTTAGGTTTACGCTCATTAGAAACGGGCACCCGCGGACAGCGATCGAGAGGACTTGGGGCCGAAGTCTGTCGGTCACGTTGTTGTCGTCCAACAGCAGGCTCCTGACGTACGGACCCATGCGTTGCACGGCCCAGTAAAACGCCTCGGTGATGATTCTCTTTCCCTCCCAACCGTCCGGCCACCGCCAGTCGTTGGAATCGAGCTGCTGGATCGTAGAAGACGAGGCAAGGGCACCTTGCCTCCAGGCATGGCAAACTCCCTCCATTCTTGCCCGATCGCTGAATCGAAGAAGCCTGGCAATCCTAGTTATTACCTCGATCGGCAGTGTAGGCGAATAGGTCCGCTGCAAACCGGGGAGCGGATCGACGCGAGGTCTCGGTCGAATTAGATTGGACTCATGCCAAGTCAGCCTTCCTGACTGAAAGCTTGCGCTTGTGGAGAGTCGGGCCCGTTTTCTTAGCCCAAGCGAGAGCGTCGCTTGCCTGTGCTGCCGTCCCTGTCGGTTTCCGGATGATAGCCGCGTGTTGGCGCTGGAATTCGTCAAACACCTCCAGCAAGGTTTTGTTCCGGGTGAACGGGGCCAAATTGGCCACGAATATTCTTCGTCCTTGATTGTCCTCCTTCCGGACGTTGTAGGTAGTCATTGTTAGATCTGGGTGTGCAAAATACATGGATAATGATCGCGAAATTTAAACATAGAAATTCAATAAACGCTGTTGTATTCGTCGTGTGAACCGTTCCTGCAAAGAAAATATACAAAGAAACGCAATGCGCCAGTCGACCCTTCCACAGAATCGCGGTTGCCTCTTCGTCGAATCATCTGGTTCTAATTCGCGAGTCAAAAGGCCGACTATGCATTGTAATCAAGTCTTTCCTGTCTTCCAGAGTTTTAGTTTATCTATGTGCCTGGAAAAGAGGTTACCTATTTCATCTTTCAGTACGACGTTATGCTTCGGCGTGATCTCTGTTATTTCGTAGGGACCGTGATACCATTTGCCAAACTTCCCTTGGCTCAAACAGGTCGTATGCCATGTCTCCTATTTTACCTTTAAATGGACGTGCTCTCGCGTCATAATACGACTTCGACCTGATTTTCGCTCGATTCAGATTATTTCCCGCAATCTCCTGCATTTCGTTCAAACGATCGCACAGTGGGACGAAAGGCGTGTTTTCGTAGACATTTAACATACAGCATATAAAAGACGTCAGAATAACTTGATATTTGGTAATCTTATGTTTTCAAGGGCGAAGAACACAAATATGAAGTCAGAATGGGGAAATTTCCACGAGAAAATAGAGAAAATGACGAATCTTTCCCTTAAACCTAATATTTTTGAAATCTATATTAATATATAAAGCTGTAAGCATTTTCTTTGTTCGGGGTAATCTGCAAATCTACTGCTTCGATTTTGATCCGATTTTTTTTATGTGTTCCTTATAACCTTGCGAAGGACATAGGCTCAGTTTTATTACGCTGTTGCATCGAGAAACGTATAAAATATTGTTTATTTCGTTTGTGTAAATCGTAGCGCAGAACAGTTCAGCAGAACTGCTAATCCCCACCGCTGCTGTGTTTACATAGTAGTGGGAATACCTTCGTGCCTCTGCGGTGGGGATGGATGGCGGCGTTGTCGGTGCTGCTTCCCGCATTCAGCATTCATCTTTTTTTCTCATACACTCACAGACAAAATACCACCCGGGCAGCGCCGGGTAACACAGCTAGTTTGACAATAAAATTAACTTCGAACATAATAATGACATGTTGTAACTCCTGGGAACGCATAATTTTAACAGTACCTATATTTCTACATTGTATAACCTGCTCGTACTTACCTATATCTCTACATATAATTTTCTTTTTTTAAATAATACTTCTAACACACTATTTTATCGACAATTTTTACTTTTCTTTAATTAAAAAAATTAGATTTTCTTTCATAACTTTGGTTGAAAGTCTGACAGTAGGTGGAAGAGAAAAAGGGGAAAAATAAAACATAACATTTTTTGTTTTTTAATCAAAATTGAAGTCTGGCGAAAATTCGTCTTCTTGATATTCGAAAACATGAGGAACTTTGAGCAGTCTCTGAGTTTCTGGTAACAAAGGCTCTTGTGTTGAGCTTTGAGAATTTCTAGGTCTCAAACTAGAAATTAGTGGGTCACAGCTAATCAGGAGATTATGAAGAATATCTTCGTTAGTTGAAAACCTGTTCATTTTGCTGGATCTAAACTCTCTTGCATGTCGAAAGATTTTATTTAGGGCCTCCCGAGCTTCTTCCGAGAATTTCCCTAAAGGAATTATGAAGTTTTCTAATATTTTTTCTCCGTGAATAAGTACTTTATGCACTGTGGCTGGCATGTAGTACCACCCATAATGTTTGACGAATATTTCGGCAGTTTCTTTGGCATACAATCCAAATTTCTTAGGACATATTTCCTGACCCGACGAGATTGCTTGTAAAATTACAGCGAACCTCCTAATAATTTCTCCTTCGAGTCCAGTGATTTTTGCAGTTGTCTTCGGGTCTTTGAAAAACTTCCTCGCCATATTACCGTCATTAAAAGTATCAACCCCTTGCTTAACACGATCAACAGGAAGGCCCAACTCAGTATAAAACTTTTCTTGAATTTCTTTCTTCTTCTCTTGCTGTTGATCTTTATAGGTTTTAGTTGATGCGGACCATTTTTTGAAGTCCGAATTATAGCTTAAATGCAACAGACATTCGAAAAATCGAATTTTTGCATGTAGTGAAGATATCCCGAATTTATAATAACCTTCGTTAGGAATTCTAATTGCTATTTTCTCCAAATCATTCATTTGGATAGGTGTAGCACCACAAATATAGCAGCGCATGGAAGAACTAGTTTCGGTCACAACATTAATGGTTTTCCCATCGATCATTATCATATGAAGTTGATGACTTATAAAAAACGCATCAATGTGTGTTGGACCTAGCAAAGCGATTTCCGATTCCACGCGTTCACATTCTTTTTTAATGACCTCTGGAGTTTTTTTGCAGAACATGAACCTTAGAGGCCTGCAAAAATGAATCGATGAAGGTCTAGCATTTTCCCAAACAACCGATGAATTGTTTTGGTCGATCAACTTGATTGGAACTAGGGTTGTCAAGTACAACGATGAATCGTCCATGGTTTGATTGCAATGCGAAGAAAAAATTTGCTTATACACACTTTGGCTGGATGATCCATCTAGTCCCCATTTAGAGATGAGCGTTAGATTTTTTCGATTCGGTACGTGCTCCTTTACAGAGGGGATCATAAGTATTTTTGAAGTTGTATGATCCAAGAGTGCTTGAAGGGAAATCTTTGCTTCTCTCTCAGTTATTTCCATACTAGCTTTGTTAGGATAGCATTCTTTCTTGGCTTTGGAAATTTGGTAATAGGATGGTAAGATATGTGTTCCTTTTTCATCAACCACCTCCCTCAAAAATCTACATTGTGATTTAGACAAATTCAGAGCCGTGATGAGGGCAAGTGCTCTTTCATTTGAAAGCATTAGGGTTTCAAGTATTTGGCCATCATAATCGCACATTTTTTTAATCTCCTCGGAACCCTCTTGGTACTTAAGTAAACTGTCAATGATCTTTGCTTTGATCTTGCAACCTTCCTGAAACAAATTCATCTTCGCGGCAAAAAGTAGTTCCTCCCCTGAATAATATCTCCTTAATTCTTCCACTCTACGCATTTTATGCCGATCTGAACATTCAGCAAATGGTTTCGATTGGGCAGTGTGGTGTCGGGAGGAACCGAAAAATTCGTCAGGATATACGAAATTATTCGATAACCAACCTTCATTTTGTTGAAGAAACTTATTTTTTGAATAACCACCTATAATCCATTTTTTCTTTAGATAAGCACAAAATGATTTCAATTTTTCTTCTAAGAGTTCAATGTTGCGCTGGGATGGCGAATTTGAGATCTTAGTCAAACTTAAATCTGTAAGAATCCGCACATTATTGGGGTTGCAAGGTTTTTTCAACGCATCAAAAAGATCTGAATTTTTTTTATACTCGCACATTGCACTAATAATACCTGGAATCACCACAAGGAATGTGAACTGAATACAGTAAAGACTCGATGAAAGCGAACTGTTTACGTTATTCTGTACTTACCAAATAAAAATAAAATTAAATATGATATACACGTAAAATTAAATATAATATAGATGTAAAATTAAATAAACAACACAAATATAACTTAAACTTAAGAAAACTAAACTTAAAAAATATATCAGCAAAATAAAACTCGAAAGAAAATACAAAAGGAAGCAAAAACTGAGCAGTAAATTTTAAAAACGTTAGAACTTCTCACTATGCAGGCTTGACTGACACTGTTTTAACAGAATGAAAACAAAAAACGGAAGATGCATTGTTATAAACAAAACAATACCGTGGAGGGAACTCCTTATAAAGTTGTGACGTTCCGTACGAAGGTTTCAGTGTGATGAAACGTAACATTGATGGCTTCAAACTGTAATAACTTGAAAAGTTGGACGAAGGCGGAAATGATTCTTGCATAATTATTTAGGGGAAAATGTAATGAAAGTGCTCCAATTTGTCCGAATGCGGAACTCCTTGGAACTTGAAAGATATTTCTTACAAACTGTGAGTATGTTCGTGAATTTTCTTTATTTCATTAAATATAAATTTTTAACAAATTATAACCAATAATCCTCAACTGATGATATTCATTGTTAACACAAAGGATTACTCTTTATTCACAGAGTGAAAGAGAAGGGAAATATTAAACGGGGTAAGCAGGGCGCTCCCAAAAAAAAGCAATTCTTTTGGTGAAAAATACTGCCTCCAAAATGTCCATGTTTATGACTTCGTCCTAATTATAATTTCTACTAAGTTGCATTAATTTTTTCAATTTCAATATTGATAGACATTTACAAAACTATACAAATTCGTTAGAAATCGATACGAAAAAGTCAACATTTTAACAAAATGTCACTGAATTTTCTCGATCCGGACTACTGTGGATCGTTGAGATTCGTATGTAACCATCATAAGTCGGAAGATCGTCGTTAGCGGAAAATGCTGTAGGGCATCGCGCACGTTTCCCGTAAATTAATTCGAACGGGGTAAATTTTGTACCCTCGTGCACGGAGGTGTTGTACGCGAAAATCGCCAAGGGAACTAGTCTGTCCCAATCGTCGAAATCTCCAAGATAATGCGTAATGTAATCAACCAATACGGCATGGCTACGTTCTAGGGCACCGTTAGTTTGCGGGCGGTAACCGGATGTAGTAACATGTTGGATACCAAACATCTTTGCTATGGTAGAAAAGATTTTATTTAAGAAACTGGTACCTCTATCCGACAGAATAACCATAGGAGTACTGAATTGTAAAACGAGATGCGTTACCAACGCGTGAGCTACTGTTTCCGCCTTAATATTTGGAACCGGAACTGCTATGCAGATTTCGAGAGACTGTCTTGCATCGTTAATATATGCCTGTTTCCATCAGGTGTAATTGGAAGAGGTCCGACGGTGTCTATTGCTACCTTCGCAAAGGGTTCCACGGGGGTATCCGTGATAACCATAGGTTCGCGCGTTTTATGTCTCGATATCTTCCGCGTCTGACAACTTGTGCATCCACGAATGTAGTCTTCTATCTGACTACGCATATTCGGCCAGAAAAATCGTTCGCGTATCCGTTGATATGTCTTCGTCACGCCTTTGTGTCCTCCCACGAGGCTCCCGTGCATTTCTGCAATAATTTCAGTTCTAATTTCGCTAGGTGGTAGTTGCATGCGACCGTAACAAAGGGTGACCTTTACGTTGGCGTCTTTGAAAATCTTTCTCAACAACCCGGGTAACGCATCCCGCGGTAACGTATCAGTAAAATCATCAAACCGCGAGATCCGGAAAGAATCTAAATCCAACTCGGACAACTTTTGCTTGAGTTTCCGTAAGACCGATTCTAATTTCACGATTGTCAATTCGTCATTGAAGTTCTTTCCTATTACGACGCTGAAGATTTTATTTTTACCGCGGTCCGCCACGATAATATTTCCCGGTTTTAAATTTGATTTTCGCAACGTTTCCAGATCCATTACGCCGATATCAACGAGTAGCTCACTAACCGGTGTCAATCGTAAATCACTGGTAAGAAAATGCACATAATTGTCTCTATAGTAGGTCAAGTTTTCCGACGCGAAAGTTACCGTTCTCGGAACCTCTATCTTTTGAGGCGGATCCGAATGTAGATCCTCCGAATCTATGGGTACGTTCGCGAAAGATGTGTGTGGTAGCACGTCGGTCGGTATTAATGCGTTTTCATTCTGTACCTGAGGATTTGGTTCTAAAACTGTCTTATTTCGTGGTGTAGATAAAGCTATGGGTGGTAAAGATGGAGGAGTAGTAGGTAATTGTGATTGGTGTTGAGGTCTGTATACTATGGTGTCTTGTGTAACGTCATGCGTCCGTTGCGTCAAGTCGTCTAGATGTTTGTGTAAGTCGTCAACGTCAGTCTCCGTGTTTAAGTTCCTAGCGACTTGCGTTTGCTCTAATCCTCCTTCCTCAGGGAAAAAATCGAAAAATTCGTGGTCGCTATCCGAATAGGGTGTTTTAAAAAGTTCTTTATCGGAGTCGACATCGGCGAGGTCCGGCTCGAGTCCTAAGGTCTGGGGTATTCCCAGTGCTCGCGGCCATGACCCCAGGCTCGGTAGGACGCTCCTACGACGAACGAAGATCGGTGGTTCGGACGCATCTGAATCAGTATCGGAAGTATTACTGTCTGCAGTTATGTCTGTTGATGTATTTGACGTGATTATGATTACAGGTTTTGGTAATGAAAGGGGTGTAGTAGATAAAGGTTGAGAAGTTGGTTTGTCTGAAGATCTAACCCGAGTTCGAGTGGAGATGGCTTCTGGATCGTGAGTAGGTGGAGGTCTCGGTTTTGTTTTCGATCCTAACAGGCTTTCTACCTTGCGTTTGACAATCGCAGGCGCCAATTCGAAACCGGACGTTTCGGGTGTATCCGTAACCGGCAAAATGACCTCGGGCTTCGCAACAGGACGCGCATTGTTTGATTTGACAAGCGTGCTCGTACGTAGGAATCTCTTAATCGTTTTAATAACCGGAGGCGAATCACGCTTCTCCATACGGGGAACAGCCTGAGGAGATAATCAAAAGGTATCAGTTCCTGTGCAGGTATTGTTAGTTCGAGATCTTCATTGAGCGAATTTATCGCTAAAACATCACAAACGCCCTGGTTAGTAACCGAAACAGCAGCTTCGCCGACATACAGGCCCTCAACTGTCGTTAAATGCAGCAAATAGCCCTCTTTTAATTTGTCGTTAACGACATCGATCGCGATAGGTTGTCTTGTACGAGCCTTTACGATATATGTACGCGGTTCTAATTTTCGTCGTTCACTGTAATCTAACGAACGCTGATCGACGAATCGGATCGGTCGAACCGTATCTGAGCTCGTGACTAAGGTATTATTCACGAACGAGATTTCAGCTTGCTCTTGGCGAAGATATTCCTGCCCTAGGATCCTGTTGATGTTTAACAGAAAATCTGAGCGTACGACATGGAATCGAACTGGTTTTCCTTGCAAATGAAGTATCGCGGTTCCGATTGTTCCATCCTTTTGCGGAGTAATATCCGTTATTAATGTAGCCTCGTGCGTGGCTATCGGAATATTCGTCAATAATGTGTCTAACTTGATTAAATTAATTTCTACTCCGGTGTCTATTAGAAAATGTGCGACTTTTGACTGAAAATCTGTGGACGAAATCTTGACTATCGGTATTTCACGATTAGTTTCTATCGATACTGTTTCCGTTGGAATGTGACCTGCGGATGACGCTCCGGCGATTGACGGCTCGTCGTCGCGTCGGTACGACGAGTCGTATTCAAGTTTAAAGATTCCCGTGCTGCTGGCGACGGTGACCTTCGGCTCGATGGTCCAGCAGTCGGCTTGCGTGAAGGTGGTGTACGCGGCCGTGAATCACGCGTCCTTGCAGGGGACGTTTCCCGTTTGTCGTCCGCTTGCGATCGCGCACCACACGTACATTTTCGTTCCTCCGTACTTGGTTCCTTCCTGTGCAATACTCTAACAGGACTCGGCGTTCTATCGCGTGAATATGACACGTTACGCGACGTTTCCATAGGTCGAATGGGCGAACTATACCGAGGGTACGCGTAGCTGCGATTCCTATTTGGACTATCGTTATATCGCGGTCGGTAATCATAATCATCATTTCCGCGATACTCGCGTTGGTAAGATGGTCGATGTAGATCGTACGATATGGGTAGTCTATCTTCAAGGCGCGTTTCAAGCTGCAGAGCAGCTTTTAGTGCGTCTGCCAAGGTTTTCGGATTTTGCGCTTGCACTCCATGTGCTATCTCATCTGGCAATCCGCGAAGAAATGCGTTCAGCGCGGTGCCCGTTATCGGTTTCAGGATAGCGGGCGCTTGTTCCCCGTGCTCGATTTTAAGGAAGTCCTCCATTTCAACTAACGAGGCTCGGATACGGTCATGAAATGCATAAACTGACTCGTCACGGTGCACACGAATATTAGCGATTTTTAGATAATAATCGTTAAACGTCCTATCCGGCGTAAATCGACGCTTTAAATGTTTTATCAATTCCGGGACGGTTTCAAACCTCAACCCGTGAACACTATCGCGAGCTTCTCCTCTTAGGTTGGAGATTACGAGGCGCAAAAACCCGCGCGTTGACGTCGTTGGGAGACTTTCCGCATTGTATTCTACTTCCGTTAGAAAGTCTGCAAACTGAGAAGAGAAGCTCGCGATAGCGTTCACATTACGCCCGGGCGTAACAATATATTCTTGTATGTGCGTAATAATAAAAATACTATAGTCTCTTCGATTATTTTTTAAGACCAAATATATAAGATTTTAAATTGCAAGGAAATTTAGAACTACTCAAACAATCTTGCATTCTAAATATTAAATTTCTAAAAGATTATTTATTTAAATTGCGACGACAGCCGCGGATCGGCGTCGCGCATCGCGGGCCCCCGCCGCGGCGGCATCCCCACTCCCGAGTAATTAGACTATAAGTAGGACCGATCGATGCGCGGATCGATGAGTTGCCTCGGGGCTTCGGCCCCGAGGGGACCTCCTCGGAGGTCCGGACCGGAGCACCAGAGCTCTCGACGCCATGGCTGACCTGGCGAAGAGATCTCTGGCCAACGGGCCGTAGCATTGCACTACGCTACGACCTGGCAGCTCCCCTAGGTCCAGCGGCCGTAGGCGCCTAGCCTCGTCAGTCCCGTGGTTGACCCGGGGTGACCAAGCTAGTGCGCGTTCATAATCTCTGCTGGTGCTTCCGCGGGGATTCCGAACGCTAGCTTACTCGGCACCGCAATTTGCCTTTGGCAGCCGATTCCGTCCAGCTTTGTGGCGTTACCCAGGCTGGCCAGGATTGGTCGTCGACTCGTTCGCTGTTCGGTTCTACCTCGGCGTACGAAAAGACGAGCCGCGTGAGGCAAGCGGGCAGCAACTCCACCGCAGCGCAAAACACCGTCGGCCCAACCGGGCCAATCCTATCCCGCCTCTACCTCCTTTACGTTTGCGTACGTTTGCGTTTGTTTGCGTTCGCGCTCCGTTCAGCGCTTTCACTCCGCGCTCCGACATCGCGCCGTTAGCATGTAAGACCGCGTAGCGATGGCTACGACCTGCGCTAGAATTAAGGCCGCGTACTTTCTGTGACGGACCGGGTTCCGACCGTAGTTCATAAGTCCTGTACATTAGGCTTAAGCTTGGCTCCACGCGTCTAACCACCAGACGACATTTTTGATTGTAGCTCCCGAGGCAGGAGAGCACCGCCCGACCAGCCGGCGAGGGCAGCCGCCGTTAGATGCCCCCCCCTTTCTCGAATAAATATTTATTTTTCCTACTAACACCGACTCATTATTTACCGACCTGTTCCCATGCGAACCCTGGCACGGGGAAAACCGCCGCGGTGCGCAACGCCGTGCGCACCGAACCGACCGACCCCGTTACAAAATTATTATATAGTAAATTTTATATTTAACATATTTGATATTATTTGTAATATACCGTTGTTACATAAATATTTGGTATTAAAACCATGTGAAACTAACCGTAATACGCCACAAGAGTAGAAGAAATTTATAAGAATGAGCGTGCCGCAAGGAAGCAGATGTGGCGGCCGACCGCGAACCAAGGCCCAGGTCACCGAGGCGCCGGCCCGCAAAGCGACCCGGCCAAGCCGCGTCCAGACGCCGGCAAGGCGGCCACCCAGTGCGGAGCTGACACCGGCAAAGCGGACGGCAGCACCGTTGGCACCCGGCGACCGTCCGCCGAAATCACCGGCCAAAAGGTTGGCGGAAGCAGCAGCTTTGACCGTAGCACCGGATCTGGGGAACCCGGCACCAGCGACACGCAAACCGGCCCCAATATCGGCGGAGGCAGTGGCAGACGCGGCCTGGGCCAGTCACTGCAAATCACCATCACCGCAGCCACAGCCGACCAGGACGCTGGCCGCCGCCTGCACGGTGGACCACGCGGACAGAACGGACCAGGCGGACACCATCCCGTACACCTGGGCGGATGGAACAGTAGTCCAGATCTACACCCGCATAAAACGACATCGTTTTACCCGCAATGGGCGCAGATGGACACTAATCTTGGACGACAAGGGAAGGATCATCCGCTGCGTCTACACAGAGGTAATTTTCCTGGCCATCCACATATTTCGCGTGACCAGCCGAATACGCCTGGTCTCCCCGGAGGAGAAGGGATCGCAGTCTTCCTTTGGACTGCACAGCGGTCAACCGATTCCACCTCCGCCACCGTCGATAGGAACGATATCCGCAGGATGATCCGCTCCGCCTCCTCCGCCAGCACCTCCGACACCTTTCGGCGGAGTACCTCCACCGCCGCCTCCGCCACCTGGAAGCATACCTGCTGCACCACCGCCACCTCCGCTCATTGGAATACCTGGAGCACCTCCTCCGCCTCCGCCTCCGGCAGGAACCGTACCGACAGGACCTTGACCTTTACCTATACCTCCGGTTGGAGGTTGGAACCCTGCAAGCAGGGCGTGTATGAGAAAAGAACCTCTATGTCCCGAGGTACCTATGAAACCGCTCTATTGGACGAGGATCCTGGTACCAGTGGTGCCCACGGAACGTGGCTCCATCGACGCTGGATTGACTGTTCGCAGTTGCCTTGTCGATTCCGAGGAAGCAAACCTACGAAACCAGGATGGCCGGCATCGCTTGGGTATATCGCTTGAAGAAGAACCAGGTAGTCAACGAGCTACGTAGACTACACCAGCCAACGCTGGGAACGTGGGTCCAGCTCCGGACCAGTCTAGTAGACTACGTCCGAGAACACCAGGACGAGTTTCCAGACAAACCACAAGACAAGCCGGGATACAAGGAGGAAGTCGACCGTACCCGAGATTACGAAGAGTTCCACGCGGAGATGGCCCGGGAATGGCTCCGGACACACCTGGGGAACCGTCCGGCCACGGCCACATCAACACCAAACCGCGGGGAAGAGACGAACGCCGAGACAACGGCGTCTCTAGCAGGTCTCACCAGAGCCAGTCGTCCGACACCACGAAGACCGGGTAAAGACGATGGAGATCATGAGAAAATGGAACTGCCATTTTGACGGACGAGACCCGCATGCGTCCCTGGAGCAGCTAGAAGAACTACAAGATGCGTACGGCCTAACCGACCACCAAATGCGTTCGGGCTTCACTCAATTATTACGAGGCGAAGCCCAAAAGTGGTACAGAAACGCAGCGAACAAAGTATGCTCGTGGCCGAACCTCCAGGAACAGCTACGAAAATTCTTCGTACCAGCCGGGGAAAAGAGGCGATTGGACCAGCAAATCGCCGGTCGCAAACAAGGTCCGGACGAGCCACTGAGGACCTTCATTAACGAAATAACCACGTTAATGCGCCGCAGAGGAGAACACACCGAGGCAGAGCTCCTAGACGTGATCTACTTCAATATGAAGCCGTCGTTTCAGCTCTACATCAACCGAGCTGAAATTAAAGAAGTCAGCGACCTGATCACCAGAGCAGAAACTGTGGCCGAGCTCATGGCCGCAGAACAAGCCAGCAAAACAAAAGGCGAGGAGCAACGTGCTGCCAGGACGATCGCTTGAATCTAGCTGGCACAGTTTTTTCATTTAAGTATCGTGTGGCTTTAGCGGCTTCATTAAACAGCTCATCATGTGCATCCTCCGCACCTATATCCATTAAAAATTGCGACAGTTTGGAAGTTCGGGATGATGCTACAAAATTGTTTATACTTAAACTTCTTTATATAATTACATTCACACTCGCCAAATTTATCTAGTATGTATATATGTATTGTCATGATATTACGATATTATTGTGAAATTACCTGTAATGCTTTCATTCGCTGTAAATTTATTCGCAGATGATCTTTTTATTTCTCTTTCTTCATTATTACAAAACAAGGATATTTTTTTTAATAAAATATCGAATGTCATTCTTTTCTGTATATCATTTATCAGACGATTTTTTACACGTGTATCAATGAGCATTGCAAGAATAATAGGCTCACAAGTATAAGTAAACTTGAACCTCTGTTTAAAAATTGTCGTTATATTTGTAACGAAATCTTGAAATAACTCATTAGAATGCTCTGTCGAAGTGGATTGCATTGTTTTTTTTATGCCAATCTTTCTCACTCGCTCCTCGTCGTGAGATGCGAGCGGGCCAAAGCAAACGTGACCGAGCTCCGAAACAATAAATAATAATTAATGAGCAATGTTTTTTTTTTATTCGCAAATGTTCGAAAGCTATGCTGCTGCTCAGTAACAGTATTAGAAAACGTTCCATAACGGTTTCATCGGTGTATAATGTACGCGTATACGTCGATGCTACGTACAATTATGGCCCGGCTAATTGCATTATCTAGCTTGCAAATGTGTGAAACTTGAACGTTGCCGCTCGTTCATTCGACGCGCGCATCGCGTCCAACTATGTTACCTGATTAACCAAACTGAATTATCATATTGGCAGGAATTATGTAAGTTACCCGTGACAGATCGATAGGAAAGCTGTCGATATTGATTCGAGCTACGAATTGCGAATAAATTATAAGGTCATCGTATACGTAACAACGTTAGAATAATTAGCGCAATCTCTGCTTTAATCAAAAGAAATAAGTCTACCAGTCTGATCATTCGATTTTAATATTTCACTCGTTGCCTTGTGATTTTCTTTAAATAAAAAGAAAATTAAGAACGCTTATCAGTCATGAATTCACACGCTAGTTTAGTGATACCAGAGTTCATTAGATTAAAGGATACCTAAATTTACGAGTATCCTACTGGACAAGAATCACGACCGTCCAATACGTATTATTACTACTTTCTCCGAACGGGTTTCAACATTTATCACGCCATAGAAAGGTGCTGTCGAGGTTCCGTAACGCTAACACGCGCGTTATAACGATTAATTAACACCCATAGTTAAAGAAAATGCTGGAACTTGTGTACCTCTTCTTCGATCAACACGTCTCAATTCAGTAAACGATAACACTCGATTCGAACAGTATCGGTGTATTTCTATTCCTCTTACAAAAATGTACCTCGTTTAGATTGCAACTATTCATTAATCTTCTCCCTGTCCAAGTGATCCGGCAATTAGCTCAATTTAGATAGTATTATATCTTGTACCGAAAAAGAATTATTTGCTTAGATCAAAATCCTGCGGAACATGATTTAATTCCCATCCTCGGGAAACGGTACATAATAACAGAGTCGTTTTAAATGATCTACTAGCTGGCTGAATTTGCTGGCGAATGTGTAAAATAATTGCACGTATCGTCGAGAAGATTACGCGCAAAAATTGAGGCTTATTTCAAGTTTCGTTTTAGTTTATTAATAACGCAGAATCGTGGATTGCGCTTATTAATAAAAATATCTGCATAGAGATCTCTGTATACGGGATGTTCCATTTTTATTTCAAAAGCTATCGATTTTATAAAATAATTTTTGATTTCTTTGAATTTTAACCCTTAAATTTAAATTTAATTTTTAATCCTCTTTTTTCTATAAAAAAAAATTTCCTTCGCTCCATTAACTTAAAATACTCGTGCCTGAAAAATATCATTTTGAATGTATTGCTTTTGAGACAGTCCGTATAGCGGCTACCAATTTCTGCTCTACTGAGCGTAATCGTTCGACCGTGATAATATAGGATGTATAATATATTACATGTAATACACGATACGTCTTGCTACGCCGGCCGCAATTATTCCGCACATTCTCCATCATTTCCTGTAGGTCAGTGTGAAATTCATTGCTTTCCATCGCTGATGTTTTCCGACATGTGTCGTTTGTTCTTTTTTTATCCTGCACCAGATGTGCCTGTCCTCGGAAACGTTTGTCAATGAGCATGTTCCCGTAACGATATCCTTTGTCCCTCGCATGAACCCAATGGTTATATTTTGTGCGTTTAATTAACAGAACGGGCTCTTTTTTTGACCGTTGCGCAGGATGTTTGTAATGAAAGATTCGTGGTTGGGTACGGAGAAATTTGATGGGATAAGGAAGTCGAAGGTGTAACTTTCTAGAGTATAATTATTAAAAACAAAATAAGCTATCGCGGATCTAGGCTTTCTTTAATGCATCACTTAATCGGTGCTCAGGAATTTTATCGCGCAAAAACATGATCCGTGAAAGGATGAAAATGTTAAAAGCATTCTTTTGTTTCAACGACCAGTAGAATCGGACTCGTTTTTACCATTTCAACGGAATTCGAGATTTCACTTGATAAGTACAGTTCGTTGCACAGCGGTTTTTGTGAACCATCCGTGACAAAGTGAAAGTTGTTTTTTCCAAGAAAACCGTGAAAATCTCGGAGCAAGGATTTTCTCGTCGTTCTAGAAATCTAATATAGAGATGTCTGGGGAAAAACGTGACGGGCCTTAGGAGCCATTTTCAGTGATACATTTCGCAATTGCTAATTAGGATACAAATTAATTCCAAAAAACAGACACACCATTCTGAATACTTGTTCCAATTTTTATTTTCTTATCATAATTACAA
The DNA here is from genome assembly GCF_051020975.1 of Osmia lignaria lignaria. Classification (NCBI taxonomy): domain Eukaryota; kingdom Metazoa; phylum Arthropoda; class Insecta; order Hymenoptera; family Megachilidae; genus Osmia; species Osmia lignaria. The sequence continues at coordinate 261,950 of NC_135046.1, read as the reverse complement.
GTTACACGTCGAACTTTCATATTATTCCTTGTGTCGTCGTAAATCAATGCGTTTTTGCCACCAAATTGATGTCGTATTAAATATCTCGTTAATATTGTGCTGTTAAAAACTGCAATAATTGTTGGTCGTTATTAAACCGTTAGTGGCTGCTAATTACACTCGAGAGGGCTGTTGATTTACGATTCTAAGTACAACACACCTTTCCCCTTCCCATTTCTATTCACTTTCTTCCAATTCTTGTTCTCTATTTACGGGAGCATAATTACTCGGATGCTTTGGTCACGGTTACTATGTTACGACGAAAAGAGAATTCGATCGGCTTTCTCCGAATAATTTATCTGCCTCTTCCAAAGACAATTTACGAATCGGTGTTTAATTGAACGAAAGTAGGGTCCCGGTGTTATTTATCGAATGGTCGCGCGTTCATTTGCTCTTGATAAGACACTAATTATTCTTACCACCGTATTTTTCAACACTTTCATGAGCGCATATTTCGTGGGAATAAGAAAAGGAAATTAACTATTTCATATTAACCGAGTAACCGCATTTCACGAAATAATTGAAACGTACCGCTACTCTGCAAAAAGGAAAAATTAAATCCTACCAACTTTTCATCACGTGATTATATTTCTACATAGTATGAAAAGCAATCTAATTCGACGAAGAAAGCATATCACTGTAATTATCTCGTACTTAAATGCTCTTTTATAATGATACCTTTAAAGCTTTCATATTTTATGTGAAAACATTCTGGATATTATATAGAGTAAGAAAAACACGAGATAGAACTGATACCACGGAGAAAGTGTAATAAATAACGTGACATTTTCTCTGTGAGTCTTACAGTTTTTGTGTAATTTGTTACTGGATCAGTGTTCTTAATAAATAATTATCGATTAGATTCTAAATTATGTTAAGGGGATTAAGTACACTTTCTACACTTTGTATCAGAGTTTCATACATTTAAAAAAAAAAAAAAATTCATTTTAGAATATCCTAGTTTGATGAAAGCGAGACTTCGGTATCTCTCCGTCTGTGAAATCGTGTGCGTACTCGTTTTTAAGGGCACGGTGTATAGTTCGAAAGAAGAAAGTACCGGAGGAAAGTATAAACGAAAAAAGGGGTCACTGAAGCCGTACGAAGTGAATATGCGTATAGATATAAGCAGCTTGACCTGAAATGTCTGTTCGATTATTCCTACTGACATGACGCGATGCCAAAAAAAGACACGTGTATCGTGTTCGGTATTAATAATCAAAACTTTTTCGTTACATAGAGACTGAAAAAAAAATTTTATCGTTATAAAGATCAGCTACTTTCGAAAGTAACATTCACCAGGAGCTAGCAATGTTTATCAAGAATTTACGAAATATAAAATAAAATTATTTCCTCTGAATTGAACGGTTGTGTCATTATGGAATTTTATTTTTTTCAGGTATGTTGGAGAAATGGGAGTCCCTTACGACCAGAGTCGAGGAAACACAAATGGCGAGCGCGCTTCATCGCGAATTGACAGCTTTGCAAACGGAATTCAAAGCAGCACACGACAGGCTCTTCTCTTATGAAATCGCATTGGAACAGCCGCACGTGTTGGATGAGCGCATCAATCGTATCACGGTAAGAATTGTGTAATCGCTAATTACGATGCAAATAACACTGCACGTAGCAGTTCTGTCTCGTTAAGCTCTCGTATAGACTCGAGTATCAAAGTCTGCGCGAATAAAAAATTTGAATTCGATATAAGAGCGCATACTTTCGCGCGTTTTCTTTCAAACGTTTCTGGTTCGTGTCTAGTATAACAATGTCGGTAATGGTTCTATTGTCGGTAAGCGAAGTAGGTTTTCCTTCACCGGTCGGAGCTAGAACAGAAATTCACTATACCAACTATGAAACAGGAAACCCTTTTACCATGTTTGCGACCTGTAGATGGCGGTATGTTGTTCCGTTTTTTAAAGTGGGAAATAGACAAGCGCGCGACTAGTATTAGAAAAGAAACATTTAACTTTTTTTTAAAAGTATATCTTCTTCAAATTAATTTGTCTATCAGCAAATTTCTGAAACACTGAAATTTCTTTAACTTATTGTTAATTCATTTTCAACAAGATACATTTAATTACCATTGAATTTGATAGCGATCTATGCGGAACAAGCTTCGGCATTATTAAAACCATCGCGGGAAGATGGTCGCGGCGCAAGTAGGGTGGGACGAGTTGAAAGTAGGCGAAATAGAAGTAAGAAAAAGAGGGAAAGGGGGTGGTAGCGTAGAGGGTTGAAGTCGGGAAGTGGGCGTAGAGGGTGGCAGCGAAGGAAGACGCAGAGGAAGAGGAGGGAGGGCAGTCAGGAGGCAAGGATAGAGGCAGAGAGTGGCGTAAAAGCGTAGTCGTGTCGCACGTACGCTCGTCTGACGGCGACGTGCTCGGCATCGCAACTCGCGAGTGAACGCCGAGCGAACCTAGCCAATCCTCTGAGTTTCCAACCCCCGAGAGTCATCCCTGCCTAACTTCCCAGCCCTCTCTGGAAACCTCTGGAACACCCTACACCTCCACCTTCCGCTCGCCTTCTCTGTCGGTTATTTTCTACGATTTTCTCCACCGAAGACTCTCCTTCTCATTTTCGCCTTCTTCACTTTCTTCCCTTCGATCCATCGTCCTCCACTTTTTTCCTTCCTTCCTTCATCTTTTTCTTGTTCGGGTATCCGGCTTCCCCTGTATCCCCGACATTATCCTTGTCGGCCTCATTGCGAAGACCAAACACATGCTCCCTATCTATCATCAAGATGTATTAGCGTCCAACATTTGCCGGCTGAACTGGTCGGTGTGCTGCATTATGCAGCAGGTAACCCAGACGCGAGGATGTCTGGCCACCAAACCTGACATGATCCATCTTGTTTTACATGTTTCTCCGCGGGTTGTACCAGCCTTGCGAGACGTAACAAATAATCTGCATTCGATAGAGTACCTAATTCCCATTTTCAGTGTTCGCAGACTTGGCTCGCACGGACGCGAAGCATGGAACTTTTTCCTCTAATCAACGCCGTTTATCTATTTCTAAAGCAACGATACGATTGACCTGAAAGCCGGTCAATCGAATGGTCGCATTCAGTTCCGTGTCGAGTGCCGATTCGACGTTAAATCGTGGACGAATCGATTAACCGCGATCGTTCACAGGTGCAGCGACGGCGACGAATATATTTGTCATGCACGACGTACGAGGAAAAGCGCGACGGAATGAGCGAGTGGCACGGCGGCTTGTCGCGCGAATCAGCATGGTATGTACAACCGCGTGTATTATGCATTCGTAAACAGGCTTCGATCGAAGCCAGTGGCTGGCTATTCCGGACAATCGTGCCCGCGACTCGATCGCCTCTCCGTGTTGGACCATTGATTACGTTATTGCGTAATTCCAGACGAACATTGCCTTTCGATATTCCGCTCATTAGCGCTCGTTCCCGCTTTACTCTGCGTGATCCGCCTCTGGACGCGTTCTAAGCTCCGACCGTGAGAAAAGTGCTTCGTTCAGGATCGTGTACCTTTTTTTTTCCTAAAAAGAATGAAACAAAGAGGTTTAGGAATAGTATCGAAGAACTTCAGTCTATTGTTCTTGAGTCTTTTTTCGTTGAATGGTTAATTGAAATGTTGGCAAATTTTCTGAACAATCATAGAGTTGATGTATCAGCAGGAAAGACAGGTAAAAAGCTAATTTCTCCGATCGAACAGGGTACGCGTGGCCATGAAGAGAGACAGGTCTGGTAGCCTCATAGGCATGCAGAGACCGAACGGCAGCCAGCCGACCGCTCTATATACCGAATTCGAATCAATTGATTGGCTGTTGATTGGAAATTGAATTAGATCGGAATGTGCGTGTCTGCGGCAGGTCGGGCTGGGAAAAGGAAGTAGGGAAAAGCAGGAAGGGTAGCAGGCTGAGGGAGGGAAAGAGGTAGAGGGTAGAGGGTTGGTGTGGAGCTTTGGACTGGGGCCCCATAGGGAGAGGGGGGGTTCATGCGGTGGGTGGTTACGGGTATGGAGCGGGCTGCTTCTGGCTTCGCGATGTGCCTGGAATATCAATGCCAACCACTTTTCGTTGCGACCGCTGTTGGACAGCGTCCATCTTTCTCTTCATCCCCATGATTCTCCTTCTCTAGTTTCCAAGAGCAAGCCGACTGTCCATGCTGGTACGCACATCGAGCGTGAACCATCGCGTCTCGCCATCGCTTTTCACGCGTCTGACCTCTTTGATACCGTGCCCGGAATCACGCCTGTATCCGTCGTTTACTCGTGCTCGGCTTTGCATAAATTATTGCCTCCCATGAAGAATATCGATTCGCCGTCGAGTCTTTCGCGAACACTTTACTTCGAGCTACGATCAAAGCGTTCGGTGAGGTCGCGTTAGTAACCGGTTACCCATTTCTACAATTGAATTTCTTTTACAAAAAAAGAAGGAAAAAGAAAGCGAAAAAAAATTGCTGCTGTGTATACGAAAAAGGTGCAGAGATCGAAATCAAATGATAATGATAGATCACGGTAGCTGTAACGGATGAAAAACGGTACGTGACATGCGTGTTACATAAATCTGATCTCATCAAATCCCATCGACGACATCATAAATCTTAAGCTTTCTCGATGCAGTCGAGAGAAATCCGTTGATCGATGAAGGCTGATAAAAGTGTTAAATCAAGACTGAATGTTCCCACTTTATCAAAACCTGTTTAAACGACAGAAACAAAAATTCATTACTATTGTGTAATTAAAACAATCTACTCTCTCCTATTAATTCACTAGAAACAAAAACGTTACATTTCAAAAAAAAAAAAAATTCCGTCAGTCCCAAAAGTTCCTCGATTTTTCATCCCTCGATTCACCGCCCTGAACTTTCAATTTACCAGAAAGCGGGAGCTAGCTTTTGGTAGGAATTCGTGTTCGTTCGAAGATCGACGTACAATATAAATGCAAGAAGGAAAGAGTAGTAAAGCTTGTCGTTTCTTCGGCAGAAATTACTCGGTAGAGTACGGGTTGTAAGCTGGATGACCGCAAGTAGGACGATCTTTACGATCCTCCCTCGAACACCGGCTCTGCTCGTCACGCGACGAGAGAAATGACGAGACACAGAGGGGTAGGAAAGACGAGGAGAAAGGAGAAACTAGAAGCTCCCGTTTTTGTTCTCCTACGTCTTGCGTCGTCCTCGTAAACCTGGCTTTATTTATGCTGCCCTCGTCGGTCGCCCGCTGCAGTAGGACGACGGGAATGTGACAACGTGACGTGGTTACTCCATCGTCTTATCTCTTGCGCTCTTACAACCCTTATAGCTTCGGTTATGTTCTTCCTGATAAACGTACGTTTATTTCGTTGTTGATGCCGACCTATCCGCTCCTGCATATTATTTTCGTGGTCGACGTAGAGGAAGAGGGTAGTTTGGGTTACAGAGACTTCGATGCTTCTTCAATCACGAGGGTTAATCATTTTTCAACGGATGATAGCTCAATTTTTTTCTTTCCTGGGAAAAATATTTAAGTATCGTTAATTTGAGAAATCGGTCAGTCGGTACTATTATTCGTGAACAAAGCTTCTTTATCCTAGTTGTACGTCAGGATTCAGGTAGTGCGGTAAGTTTTCTTTAGCCTACCACTGCGATCAGTTTATACATCACTTGCACCCCTCGCTCGGTGGCGCGAGAACCGAGCGAGCAATTCGTTTGAGCTAACCGAACAGGGCGACCACTAAAAATGTATATTTAATGTTCTAGACCGAACTGGCTGCGTTGAGGGATCGCAAGGCGGCGATGCTGGCTCTGAACGTCTCCACGCACAGACTGATCACCGATCTCGGTAATTCGGCCTCCTTGATCTTCACGGTTCTCAAAGACGGCGTGGCGGATCTCTATCGTGTTTGGGACGAAACCTTCCAAAAGTGAGTACCTTGTATGAAATTTTTTATAATCGCTTAATTATTAAGTAATCGTTTAAGCATTCAGAATAAAGAAGATTAGAATTACTTTAGATATTTCTTACGGCGAGTTTCTTTTCCTGGTAAGGACGCGATTATCGAGTTTCGAACGGTCCGCTTGAATAGCTGCTTTAGGATCATTGACTGACCGTTGGTTGGTCGACGCGTGACGTTGGGCAAATATTATGAGAGGCAATGAAGCCAGGAAAGCAAACACCGGGAACCCCGTGGAACACCATAGGCAGCAAGGGCTCGGATCTTTGGGATTTCGACCCGTGTCACGGGATTACTAGTTTTAGCCGGGATCGCCAGTTTAAGCTTGGACATTTCTAAAGTGACCGCCACCTAGAGGAAACGTCTATTTGAACAGTTTTTTTTCAATGTATACCCTGGCGACCAGTTTTGCCACTACATTATAGAAGCTCGAAAGGTTGAAAGACTAATGTTACGTCATCGAGAAATAACCTAATTATTAATCATTTAATTTATTTTCAAATTATACACGTGATATCGTTTGCATACATATTCAGATACATGGTAATGTTACTCGAGCCAGATGAAGCAAATCACAAATCTTGAAATTGATATGTGTTTCTGCGGGGGAGGCGCACTGGTCGAAACCTTGTTTTAATTGCCGTATGAGCACTTGATTCCCCTGTCTGATAGGGGTCTGACCCATGCAAAAGGGTTGACCAGTGACCCAGTGGGCTTTTACAAAGGTCACTCTTATCCCTCGGTACTGAAATTCCTATTGTTTGCACGAACGCGCACCACTCTTCTTATACACGACGTACAAATCGACCGTTCTCACCCAACCGATTCGTTTCTTTTAACGTTTCCGTCGCCGTTTCTGTATTCATTATTTTCCGATTTTTCACTTATTTGATTCGCACGCCAATGCGGAGGAAAACGAGCAGACCAGTCTTTCTGTAGGGCGTTCGGATTGGTCTCGGATAAAGTGTTTCTGTTTGCCGATAGTGCCATTGGGGAGATCCACTAATAATTTGACGTCTTACTGTTTGCCGAGAGGCAAAGCCTCTCGTTCTACTTTTTATTGTGTTGACCCAGACTGCGATTTTTCCATTCAATTTTCCTGCTAGCTTTCACCGATCTCGGGAATCGGGGATAACTATCTATCCGATGAAATAGATACTTCATCGACCGAAGAATAAAAACGTACATTTATTTACAAATTAGTTTAGGAATAAATAAAATTTCCAGGTATAAAATTTTTATTCAGTCGTGTCCTATAGAAACTTGACCATTTCTGACCAGGTATTTCAAAGAGGCTTAAAGTTCCTCGATTTTCAATTAGAGGCATAAAATCAGCCCGGTTCATGATCCCAACCCCTCCATGGAACTCAAGGTATCTTAACTGTATTTTTCAGGGGAAATCAACAATTGTGCGCCCTGCAAGCAGTCCAGCAGTTTAGTATACGTTTGGCGGAGCTTCAGTGCGCATTGCGAAGGGATAAAGACACCCTTGCCGTTTTGGACGTTGCTCTGCAAGCAGGGGCCACGTCGGAAGTTGCTTCGTCTGTTCGTCACGTTGCCAGGTTACTGTCCGAGAAACAGGACATGAATTGTCAGGTAAGAATTAAAATTACTTATTAGAAAATCATATGTTTCGCGTTTGTACGAAAGTTGAAAACGATAGGAAGATACCCTCTGCATGTACGAATCGTTATAAAATTGTGCTATAAAATGATAATGGTCCGGTATTTTGAATCCCGGGATGTTCGATTCCATTACAAGGTGGACGTATGCGTCGTCGATCTGTAATGTGTGACGATTAGAGGCACGAGAATGGCTAAAGAGAAGAATTCAGAGGCGAGTGAGGGCCGTTAAGTGCGAGCGTTTTGCATCGTGATCCACGTCTTCGCTCGGATAATGGCTATCCTCGAGTCCACGCTCGGTTTCTTTTATTCCTTTCGTACTTCGATCACGCCTTTCTCCTTTATTTCGCCTGCCTATAATGCCTATTACCATTTATACGGATCTCCCGCTCTCGATGCCCACCCTTGCCTTCTCTTACGTTCGAACAAGCGAGATTACCTCCGCCATTATTCACGCACGAAAACTGATCGATCCAAGGATAGATTCCTGCGTTTCGTGCTTTCTGCGAATACTTTGTTGATCTTCAGTAATCATAGATCGGGAATAATATTCGGCGTTGAAATGATTGACGTGGACGAAATCTTAGCCGATATTCCCACGGTATCCTTGATTTTCAGTCGGTTAGATAGCTGCCAGCAATTATTGAACGTCCTTGGATGGGGTAACGATCCCCGTAGGTATCACTTGTGTGAATGAAACCATTTCCCCGCTTAGATTGGCTGAGATGGAAGAACTCTGGGGATATGGGTCTCGTAAGGAAAGGCGAGATTATAAGACGAATCATGTTTATTGGTTCGTCTTTGAGAGAAAGCTTTTCTCGACTTTTGTTTTTTTTTTCCTCTGGTCGAAGAAGCAAGGGTAGTCCTCCCTAAGGAATCGGAAGAACGTGTTTGCGTTTGGTATAACGGATTCGAAGTTTATGTTGCAGATAAAATATTTAAAAGAAATATTTCAAATCTAAGATGGAAATTATTCAGTTTATAAACGAAATGAATTAAAAGTAATTTAAAGTGATTAAATATTTACATTTATAAAGTCGTATTCAGGGTCAAGTTGAGTGATCTAAATTTTCCGGAAGGAGGTAGCCAAACGAGGGAGAGAAGGGGTGAGATTAGAGGGTACGTTTGACAGATGACACTTGTCGATATCGTGTTTCGGTTAAACGCCATCGCATCCCCCTATTTCCACCATATCCGTCTTGCATTTGCATATAAAGTAAATCTCTTGGCAAGCTCGGCTCGCGTCCGCTCTCTCCGCTTTATGGACTTAAGGAGAAAAGTAGCTGGAGGTGAAGCAGGTGGCAGGTTTGTTATCACGACTTCCGATTGGCCTGGCCGTGTGCTACGCTCTTGTTAGAGAAACGTGCCGCCCGCCACGCGATATTTCCACCTCGACGTTGCTCATTTTTTTAACTCTACCCTCTACGCGATTAGAATAACTGCTTCCCGGCCGGATACGTGACCAACGGAAGTCAATTATTCCATCTCCTTTCAAACATTCTCGTTGTTTAATTAAAAGCGAAAGGTAATTAACAGGAGAAAAATTAAGATTTTTGAAAGAAGATAGATTGTTAATTAAGTTCTAAAATTTTGTCTTCATATGAAATCATTTATTTATTTATTTATTTATTTATTTATTTATAAGTCATCCTGCGATACACGAAAGTGAGAGAGGTAGAGAAAAGCAAGGCGAGCCGAGCAACTTCCAATTGTCCCCGTGCTTATTTCGCCTGTCTGAAAGACGTATGGCCCGCGACACGATATTTTTACCCTAACAAACGTGTAAGGAACGGGGGGTGGCAACCCCGGGGTGCGTTAGCAGCAGCGTAGGAAGCTGTTCGACCGACGCGACGCGACGCTGCGAGCGTATTCAAAGTCCCGTCAAGACGAAGTAATCCACCGGGCTGACTGCTCGGTTTCGTCGATCTACAACACTCGAGGGGATAATTTCATGCACTCGACGTTACATCTTTCTTTCTCCTCTTTCCGATACGACGACCCTTTTTAGCGAGCTAAGAAACGCTCGACATTATACGACCTTACCCTCATCCCTCGTCTCTCGCTGATTCTGTTTCAAGGAATTCTGATTGGAACGATAAAACGAAAGGGGGTGGCTCGAGATATGTAATAACTTCTACCGCGATGCTGATTCTTCTTCCGTTTAGATTTCCTCGGGACGATGAGCTTCAATTAGTTGTGCTTTTTCTTTTACATTGTATATTTTTCTTTTCCCGGAAGTCCTCCTTTAAACACAGAAAGGAAAACGTTGCGCGAACATTAAATTTCATACGAACTCGTGATGGTTGGTCTGAGCGTGAAAAATCCATAAATTTTGATAGGCATTAAATAAAATATTAGCGAATAGGTTGGTGGTGGGCGAAGGGAAGTTTCAGGATCGCGTACGGGCGACCAGGGGTGTTGGCTATCTCAGAAGCAGCGACTCCCCAGGGAGCCGGGATCGTTAATCGCCCGAACGATTCCCTTTCCACTCACGTACGGCAATGGGCCGTGGAATCAGCGTAAAAATACAAATTTAATATCGCCGGTGGATCGTTCGACTGACCAGTTGTAGCCTGCGGATATAGCGGTGTCGACGAGCCACCACCACGTTTTTACATCGACTAAAAACCTTTCCGGTTACGCTGAATGTGACATATTTAGATCACTTAAATTCTCACACATTTTAATCCTCCGATAGCGGAGCCAAGTCCTAATTATACGCCACGATCGAATTAGATTAGTCTAATTATAAGAGCGGATGGGGGCAATTTGTAAACCTGACATCTCTCTACGATGCAACATACAACTTCATCGATGCTATCTCATCCTTTAAAGAAAATCCGAGTACTTATTAAATAGTTAGCGAAATATTTTCTTATAATACCGTCAAAAGCGAAAGAATTTCAGGACTCGAAGAACTTATAGAATTCGAAGCTCAGTCGTCGTAGGGCAGTAATAAGGAATTCTCTCAGTTTTCTTCTAGGTGATTGGTCCTTCGGGCAACGTGGATTATCACTCGACTCACTTCGTACCTACTATCCGTTACACAAGAGTATACCGACTTATATATAGGTTAGCTGGAAGGTTGCTACTTGGTACGCGGATCGCGCTTTTCATTACCGGAGCCTCTCTCCCTCTCCTCCCTCTCTTCCGTTGCAACAGCCTAAACCAACCCTCTCTTTCTTCCGCCCTCTCTTCTCGCTTGCTTTCCACCCACTCACCCTTTCGCTCCTGTCTTCCTTCTGATCCTCGCTCCACTCCACTTTTTTACTATTACCACTGCTGTCTGGTATCAACGTTTCGTGTCGCGGCCTTGTGTCCCTTTTTTTTTTGTTCCTTTCCTCTCGTATCCCTCTCGCTTTTCCTCTCGTTCCTTCTCTCGCGGAGGGAACAAGTTCATATCAAAGTTGAAACGGTTACGTGACACAGGTATCAGTTGCGCTGGATGGGGGTGGTTAGAGAAATATCGCGAACCGTGGTTTTTTGGGAAAATCGAACGGTGATCGACGTGTACGATGTTCCTTTATACCTTTTCTCGATTCCGACTGTTGTTTTATGGGTTCTTAACTGAGAAAGTATCGCGGGATTATAGAATCTTTAAAAGTTATATAATAAAGATGTAACAAAGATTAGAAATGTAATAACATATTTTGTGTTCATCGAGTTTTGAGTTTCATTTTAATTTCTAGTTGTCATCGCACAGCCCCGAGTGCCCCCTTTGCTTCCTTTCTTTCACTCACCCTATCTGCCCCTTCTTCGACTATATAATCGTCTTATACGCCTTCCGGTTGCCCGCCGGCAATAACCGACACTGGATTATGCAATATTCGATATCGTATTCTCTCCCGGGGTGTATTTATACCTATCAGCATCTCGCGATCTAATCAGGAGAATGGTTTAAGCACATCCTTTCGTGATTTTTCTTCGTAATCGATCGCCGGGAGATCGGTAGCACGGGCGTGCTCGAAAGTAAATGAAATTTGTTATTTCAAGTATTAACGTGGAAAAATCCTTCGAAATTTTTCTATCATCAGACGTATTATCTATCGCGGAGCCATGTTGAAAAAGAATGCCAAAGGAAAGAACAAGAATAGCGGTGTTGTTCGGGGTGAGTTAAAAATGCGACTCGCGGTGTTCTTGTTGCAGAACTGCACCGAGTTGAAAGACTCGAGCACGGAGGAGGTGAGCAGCGGGGCGTCGACGAAATTCGGCGACTCGTCGCCGATCAGTCTGACCCAGGAAGATGGCTCGTTGTCCGACAGTGGCATCTCCGACAGCGGAAGCGAGCAGGAGCTGAGCGAACGTGAACGCAGGCTGGCTGCACTTCGTCGATTAACGCGCAGTTTGGAGAATCAACTGGCACCGGGAAGCGAGGCGCTCGGCCAGCTTTGGAAAAGAGTCGAGGACACGGAAACGAGACTCCGTGATCTTCAGAAACAGTGCCGGGAACTGATCGTACGCACTGCGGCAAGTGTCGAAGCACGGGCCTCCAAGCGGACGAGCAACAGCCAGGTCCATCACTACTCAGAGTGAGTACCTTTTATTTTCTTTTATTTTTTTCATTAATTTCCCTCGCTTAAAAATGAATCCTTTAACACCCTGAATTTCGTGCATACACGATAGCGAACGGGTTAAGAAGCTGGTTATTGGTAAACATTTTTCTTGGTGTACGGTCTTGGTAGTTTCTTAGTTTATTCAGACGCTTCGAGACTCTCGAGGGAATAAAGAATGATTCTCCTCGGCTCGCATTCCATTTGCATAACGTCGAAATGAGAAGCAAAGAATGAAGGCGTCTATTTAGACGTGGGGACAAGAGCTCGACCCGTTCATAGTTCTACTCCCATAACGCGTTCGCTCATTTGAATATAAGAAGTTAGCTGTGAATGAACGCCTCCCTGTCTGTCTCCTATCCCGTTAAAATCCCGTTCGAGGTCTCTAAGTTATTGGCGACTATTTTAGTTGAAAGTGTACGTTTGCAAATTTATAAATTTTTCCACGTCAAACGAAGGAAAGTAGAAAGTGTGTTTCCTTGTTTTACTTTTCTTCCCGATCCGCTCTTTCAATCGCAATTACTACGAATTCCCATTATCACCGGGCCACCTTATTTAACTTTGTTCGAAGAATGCTTTTTTTTATAGTCGCGTTTAATCACTGTTCGCTGGCTACAGTAATAGGTTTAGTTTTCGCTGTAGCATAGAATGCCGACCATAATGCATCGTAAAAAAAGTTGTAAAAGCTCGTCGCCCCTTTTTCTCGCCTCGCGCACTCCCCCTCTTTTCCCCATTTTAATCATAGAAACACCTTCTGACACCTTGTCACTTATTTTTTCATTTTAAAAAGCTGCGTATCCGCGAAGACACGTATCTAAATGCGATTTTCCTTGAAAACTTACCTTTTACTCGTTTCCCGCTCTGGGTTTCGCCCATGGGATGCCGTAAATTAATTAGCTCGATTAACGCAACACCTTCGACTCTCCGCACTGCGGGATGTTGTTGGTACTAGGTTTTGATATTAATTTAATCTTGAACATGGAGACTAATATGATTATCAAGTATCTTATTTACTTCCTCTCATTCCTTACAGCACAAATCTTAATGCTTCTTTTAATAACTAATTTATTTTTACTATATAGAGATTCTCATATTTTAGAATTTCCAGATCCTCTATAATTATTTATATACATTTTCCTTTTTCCAGCATGCACGAGTTCGCATCTTATTTATTCATCCAATTAATACTTACGCTTCAATTTTCACTTAATTTCTATGCTTTTCAGTCACAATCTGCACACCTGTCTTCCAGATCACTGTGTTACGAAAAAGGCTTAATTTTAAAAAGCACGCATATTTGTATGAATTATCCGCAGTTCCGTAAGCAACCTCTTCCGCCAGAAGGCCAGGATCCTCGTTCAAACCTTTTCCAGATCCTCCACGTTCGAGAAGGTGCCCAGGAGAATTCTCTAATAAACACGATTTTTCTTTTCCTCTGTGTATTTCTGCAGCAAGCGTAAAAAAACCAGCCCGACGGAGATGGCGAGAGGAAATTCGGAGCGGATCACGATGATCACTGCGAAAAGTGGCGTGACGGATGCCGGGGATCCCGACAACGAGCCAGGACTACCTCAAAGTTGGGTCTGGCGTATCCTGAGGGCGGCATTACCCTTTCAACTAGCTCTGGTCGCTCTATTCTGTGCCGCTTGCCTCTTGGAACCTCATTGTTGCGAGGCTGCCAACACTCTAAATCTATCTCTCACCCCTCAACTACGATATGTAAGGGGACCACCACCGGTCTGAGCCACCCAACGCTCGACCATTTGGGTGAACACGTTGAACAGAGCCGAAGCTCTAATGATAAACAGCGTTCGGATCGACTAATTTCTCCTGTCACCTGACTTTGTAGCTTCGTAGAGAGAGAGAGAAAAACGGATTCGTTGATCGCGATCACGAACGCAGGATCTAGAAAGGGGTGGTAGATCGTTGTTAGACACGAGGAGCGCACGATTTTCGGTAAATCGAGCTAGCTGGTACACTGCCAACGTTGCCGGGTTATTGAAATTTATTATCGAGTATTTTACTTCGGTTCCTGTTTTTCAATGAACCACTTGGGATTTATCGTAGACTGCATACAGGGTGTTCTGTGCGGAATTTGAACAATACATTAGAAATATTTTTCTATTGAATGTATTATAATTAATTCTTCATGAAAATAATCGAATTTGACAGGGATTTATCAAGTACACTTTGCAATTTTATATTGATAGTAAAAATAATTATATTTCTGATTTCTAGTATTCAGATTTTCTCAAGTTACTTCGATGATACAATTTGTCCAAATTCCACAGAACACTGCTTAGAATTCATGAAATTTCATCTACATTTTTGAAGAAACACTTGAGAATTGATATCTCAATGAATTGCACAAAGTTATACTCTTTTCATATCAACGTTTACACACATATGTTTTATCTTGTGTCGCAAGTTTGACTGCCGTGTTAATTTCAAAGCACCGTTGGCATAATTTTCGGTCTCGTCGCATTCTTCGAAATTTCCCTGATTCACGCACTGCCAAACTTTCCTGTCAATTGCTCGCAAGCTCAAAGATGCGACGAGAGAACGAGTTCCTCTATTATCGTTGAAACCGTTGGACTTGGTTCCTCTTTTACAGACTGAGATGCAACGACCTGTGCGAAGAAAATGTGCGCTCGCTTGAAGTTGTGATATAAAAGAGAAAAAAAAAGAATAGAAAAAAAAAAATACACAAATGTAATACGTAAAAGTGACTGAGGCGCGACGTAGATAGATGACAATGAGCACTAGGTCAAAAAAAAGAGATAAATAATGATCAGTGAGGATACTTTTTTTATACGTTTTTACGATATTTATCTTTTGTGTAATTGCATTAGAAACGAAGAGGATAAATAAATTTATCCAAATGCAGGATCAAATGCATTGATCTTCGAATATTAATAGAAACCTCTTCGATAACGAGAGATAAGGTTGAGAAGTATTTATAAAGAGAAAACTTTATCTTCTATGCAGAGAGCATTTACAACGAAACGAAAAATTGATCGCTGAATGATCAATAATCTTTTCTATTTGCATAATTAACGAGGTTTCGAAAGTTCACTAAATAAGTGACGATTTTGTTATATAGTATAAATTTTTATTTATATACGTTGCAAATTATATATATACATGTATTATTATTGTTCATAATTTAACGTCAATCATGATGAGGTGACATTTATGGTGTTGCTAGGGAAACAGATATACCGGAAACTCTGCTGAAGTGCAGACGTTTCATTTCCAATCATTTGCATGCTGATGTTGAATGACAGTAATACCGTTTTGTTGTTTTCAGTGATTTGTTTCTTTTGTTCTTTTTTTTACGATGGCTGTTTGCAGCTTACGAGAACAAAGGGGGTGGCATTAAACAATGCCACCCTGGAGGTTGCGATGGGATTTAATTTAATATAACCTGAAAAAAAATTTTTTCGTTTTTAATTTCTTTTCCTTTGTTATTAATAGCGTAAGTATCAATCAAGATTGTATTAAATGAAATTCTTTCGCGCAGTGGGTTATCTTTTTGCTCGTTGCAAACGGCCCAAATGCTTCGAGGCCAAAAAGAAACTCTCGATCATTCTGATTCGCAGCCACACAAGTCTGCAATTCTAATGAAACTAACATCGGACTGACAGGCTCGTGCGACTGGTCTCCAGTGATAATTTCATTAAAATGCCAGGCGATGTCGTGTTCGATATCGTTTACGTAGCATCTTCTACGTAGAAACTTGGCTCGCGACCTTCTCATTTCGAAGAACCTTCGAGTACTTTCGAATTCCATCGACAGATTTTTTTTTTTTTAATCAATCCACTCACGAAGAGTCGCTTGAGTGTTGCATAATATTTGCTCTTCGTGAGTACACTTACGAGTAAAGGTTGTTAAGGATTGTTTATGTTTCGATTGAAACACACCCTTTTGCAGCATGATTCCTCTGCAATGAGGATCATGGGGGTGAATGCTCGATCAATGAATATAAATAAACAGGGGGAGGAATGATGATAATTGAAAGGTATGAATTTGTACATTGCACCATGGGAATGGTGTTAGAATTAGGGGTAGGTTTTCATAGGAGTTAAAGGAGAACGTTAGAAAATCATTTCTATATATTTTGCATGATACAGGATTTTTATTCTTACGACTATTAAATTGTACAATGGTTTGGTGATGTTTCATAATATGTATACAGGGTGTCCCCTTTTAATCAATTAATAAAATTGCACCTTGACGTTGGATTTTTATTTTAAAAAATTTTCACTATTTTTTATACAATTTTTCAAGAAATCATCTGAGTGATATTTTAAGTGATAAAAATTTATATTTACACATGAATTTGGATTGAAATGGAACACCCTGTTTGTAAGCTTGTATAAAGCTCGGACAGTAGATTTTTATCGAAGATAATTGCTGAATATCGATTGCTGTGATTATATCGATATGCTAATCGGTCTTCGATAGAGACAATAATTAATTTGATCAGTTTGATGACTGCACGAAATATCGAGTGATAGAGGATAACCGGTGATCAAAATATCGGTGAAAATTTGGAATTTTATTTTTCTACATTTTAGAGGATATTCTTATTTGTCAAAGCTAACGGGTAGTTTACAACATTGGTTCAGTGTTTGCTTTTTAACGAACGTTCACAACGATTCGTTTGATTTTCAGCTCGAAACAGCGAGCTTCCGTTTCGTCTTCTGTGCCGGATGTTTTTTTATGAAAAGCACAGCCGTTTTGAATTCTCCAATTCGCATACTTTTTATAACTTTTAATATTCGAAAAATGTAAGATAAACTAGAGAGGTGAATAATTCATGTAAATATGTGCGTATATAAAACAAACGAATTAATCGCACCTATAAGAATGATCAATATTTTTTCTAAACAAAAAAACATTAAAAAAAAGAAGAGAAACATAGGCATTATATCATTTCGTAGAGGGAAAGGAAATTAGAGAGGTCTATTTGTGAGATATTTTGCTAAGGAAAGGGATTGTAGGCGATAAGAAGAAACTTACTCGTATTCGTTCAATTTTATTATTAGAATATACACAATTATCATACGCTTCGATGTGAAACGTCTGAAACACTGATGATGATTTTGCTTATAAATTTTCAAAAAATTATTTCAACACGCCTTAAAGATTTGCGGGGCTATCGCGACCCCTATAATCCAAGGAAACATATCGAAAAAAAGAATAGCGCGAGAGAATAAAAATTTTTTCGAAAAAAGACGAACGATTCGCCAGAGTTGTTAGTGTGAAGGCTTTCGCAGTTGATGCACGATGCTTACCGTGTAAGCGTACACGTTTACGAGTGTGTTTTGTGTTTAGCAGTAGCGATAGTACACCTCTGCCGGACCTTTCTGGCAGAAGGTATCTTGTTCACGAACAAGATGAGTCCGTGAAGTTTGCAAGCAGGATTTTTATATTACTGCAGACTTTGACCGACCCTGTGTAAACTTGGCTTGTATTAACTCGCCTTAGTTAACATTAGTGGAAACCGTGAGAACATTACCAGAAAACGGTTTCCCAAATCGATCAACCTGATCGAAACAAATCAATCGTAACGTTGCTTTACGATGAAAGATACATAAAAGAAAAAAAAATAAGAAATGTTGGATATGAATATTTCTTCCAAGACGATGCATGCTTGAAAAAGGAAAAAGATAATGGAAATGAATGAGCGAAATAATGGGTCGCATTCGATGCACCCATTTTTTTAACGTTGTTGTACTTACGTGTTTTTGACGATACATTTACACGTAGATCCACACAAACTTACACGCATACATACAGACACAACTTAACAGCTAGTTGTATTCTCTTGAATACCTGATTTTTTATTAAACGAACAATCCCGTGGGATCAAAGGAGCTTAATCGAGATCAGTAAAGATGACGACCCCCTTCGGTGTCGTTAAACAGAGAGAACTTAAGAAACAGAGCGATTTTCGTCGCTGGATATACCGTTCTGTAATAATTCTTGGTAATTAGCCTGAGGAATTGTTGGAGTTCATGGATCAATAAGATAGAGCATTAAATTGTAAAAATTTAAGACAGTATTTAAAAGAGAAGAAACATTTAGTCCATTAAATTGCAGTGGTAGCATTCATCCTCTATATTAATTAAATTCTTCTAATTATTCTACGTCGAAAATCACTCTGTTTACTTAAGTATAGTGCAAGAAAATTTTCGTGCACTTTGAAGGATCCGTCACAGGACATCCTGTTACGAGGTTCGCTTGATTCAAGTCCTTGTTCGTCGAATTTAGATTTTCTTATCTTCTTTAGTGACTAAGAGCCAAGATTTTTGGCAAAAAATTGTTACTGTAGAATGACGAAGGAAAAACTGGAATCGACGAACACGAGGCCTGCCTCACCTGCCTTATTTACCTATGATGATATGTATAAAGTACCTGAGAAATCAAAATAATTACTTATATATCTATATACGTATATATACATTGAAAGAGAATGATTTTTCCGTTTCAATCTCGATCGTGTCGTGCTTGCAACGAGCTTGGTTTTTCTCGCGAAATGTATTCATCTTTGCGTTGCTATTACGACTATTTAGATTCTAATTTGCATGCGGTTTTTACGTTTAACGAATGCTACGATATAAGGTCAGTGTACGAACGTATCGTTATGTATTTTGGGGGAAAAATCGATAAAAATGAAAAAAATGGTATAAAGGATATGAATTTATGTACGTTTACTTGCAGGCTGCAGGTTATATTATACGATAATTTAGATTTTTACAGCGGCTTGTAGTTTCGATTTCTAAATTTAATTTCATGGTAAAATTTTATGGTAAAATGAATCATTTAAATATGGTCATTTCGTTGAGGAAGAAACTGCAGGTCATTTTTGCAAGAAAGTTTGATTTGAAATTTCTACTTTCGTGAGTATGATGCCTCGTTGGATTCTTGCGTCTTACTTACAAATTAACCCTCCATGAACCGTTTCTTTGAGTAGTATTATTGATCAGTATATATTTTATTTTTCACAAGTATTTTTTACCTTTCTTGACGGACAACGAGTATTCATTTCTTTTTGGACTTTGGTTCACGGAGGATTGAACTTGATTGTATTGATGAAATTCAATTACAATTCATCGAAGACGCGATCGAATTTAATTATCGAAGTTTTATATTTTATTTTGTGACTTTGGCGCCGTAATTTTGAGTAACTGCATGACACCTTAGGACAGTGAGTGAAAATCAACATTTAAGGTTTTTCTTTTTAAATTTATCCATAGATTTTGCCCACAGGTTTTCTTCGACTGTTAATGTGAGAACTTTGCGTCAATTACAGCGCCGAATTTTATTACCGTAAGGAAAACGCGTTCGTTCAAATTACAGAATTTAATATTATCATTTAATTAATGATGTCTTCATTTTTTTACAAGTTTCAGATTTTGCGTTTTTGATAGATTAAAATAAAAATTGCCCATACAGTGATTAAAGAGAGATGAAAATTTCAACATTGAACGAACGCTTTTCCATTAGGTTTCTCTAACTGTTTATTTCTCTTAGAATAAGTAGCACTAATTTTATTTGCTCAGACTTGCGCGCGAGTTTGCCATTCACTCCATTTCAGATGTACCGCTCCATTCGTATGAAATTTTTTCACTCCATTCAATCATCGTTCACGCATCATTGAATCTATCACGTTTTATACTTATATTGAAACAGTACCGATAATATTTTCTACGATTACCAAGTATTCTAGTGTATTTTGGCACTGTGGAGAAATAAATTACAGTTTTGGACAACACCACGACTTTCTTCATTCGCTGTTACAGAAGCCTGCGCGATTCATTCATATCCTTCTATTAAAATATTATTTTCATTCTTTGGAATCTTAAATAAATTTCAATTTTCTTTACAGATTTTATTTTACAGTCGTTCGTCTCCAGTTAACATTTATTTCTCTTTTATTTCCTTTCAGATCAATTTCCATCGCATCTTAGATTCTCCATAGTTTCACCTGTGTTCCTGTTTTAATTCCTTTGTAATCCTTATTAATTTTTTCAGGATAAATTTAGCTATAAGTTCGAGCTCCCGGATAATAAATTATTTAATATTTAAGCCACTAGGTTTCGTTAAATTTACGTATTAACATTCGTTGAAATCATTCGGGAAAAAAAGAAGCAAGAGAATCCGCGAAAAGGCAGGTAACTGAAACTTTGTAGCTGGGTATATTCGCGGTGCCAAAAGTAACAGAAAGAAAGCGCAATGCTAAGTGTATCCGCAGTAATAACTCGCTGGCAATTGATACAGAGGTAGAGGATGTTTGCGGTGTAGCTGTGCGGGGTCGATTCTGGCGGCGTTAGTGAAGTCAGTACGAAGGTAGGGATATTAGAGATTAAAGGGCGCGGCCGCTATGTTATTACGACTCACACCTGTAGCCAAGGTAGGCCAGCACGGCCAAACTTTTCTCCGGGAATCTACTTAATGGTTCCAGGATATCGTAAGTCGAACCTGTAAATAAATTATTACTGCGACTGGCGGTCTTTAATCCGACCTGCATAGATATTGCCCTTTAATCATGCGACAAGTAACACGTTGCAATTTCCAAACGGGATTACCTATCTACTTTGCCGGCCATTAAAAACATTCGCGGCATTCTAATAGGTTTTCGCGAAACGAAACGAAAAACGATCTTAGATTTCATCCTGCAACATCGTGTCGAATGGTATCTTCCGCTCTTCTGTGTACTTAATTCACGTTTTAACGGTACACTTGTTATTTCGTAAGAATCTTTTATTGTTTTTATACAGTCGGATCTAGAATTTACTTTAGAGGAACAAATTTTTTTAATAGATATGAATGCAGCGTGTTTACACGTACAGCCTCATCCAGAGCATTTTATTTGTAATTTAATTCGTAATTTACGAAGAGCAAAGAGGGAGAGAAATAAGACAAGTGATGAGATCGCTGCTTTAACAGCAAGCAAATGAGCGAAGACAAGAAGTATTATTTTTTACGGGGACCACCCCCCAAGCGAGCAAATGGTCTGTGTCGCGCTCCTCTATGACTCCTACGGGGTTTTCCTTCTTCTTCTCTCTATCGTGCCCTTCGTTTAAAGGCGAGCAAAGATCTTACCAACCCCTTTCACCCTTGCCAGTCGAAAAGGTTAGGACTGGGCGAGCTGTAAATTACCAAGAGGGCATTTTGATTAAATTGTTTATTGTAGCCTGGCCGGTTACAACCGGAGGGAGCTGACACGGAGTGCCGGGTGATTTAACCTTGCCGGCTGGCCTGCGCTTTTATTTTCCATTCGCGTACCTCAATCTCTGATTAGAAGTAATAATTCGCCTGGCGCGTACGCTTATCGCGGATACGTAGCCGGAGAATGGTATTAATGGGGCTGAAAAAGGGTGAGAAAGGGGTTGGTATATCCTCTCTCAGGGAGATTCGAAGTTGATGTAATTTGTTTGTTTCGGTTTAATTGGTAGAAAAGTAACTAAGAAAATATCGAATCTTTAAATTTATTCTTTATTTTATTTCGATGTGCAAGGTAGAAACGAGTTTGCCCTTAGATGTACTAGGGTTGATTTTTCACACGAGGTATAGATAAATCATCTTCGAACAAGAAGTCGTCTCCCGTATGTTCCGATCCAAGCTGATAACAGAAATTCCTTCGGACATCCCTAGGTCATTTGCGACATGTCCACCGTGGGACGATGTCGGCCGCGAGGGATGAATCGGCTCAACAAGTGTTACGTCGGGACGAGCTTGCGTCTAGGGTTCGGTCGATTCGCGGGGGGTGTCGACGTGCTCTTTCCTTCCTCGCCTCCCGATCGGAGGCGTTTCCTCGCGAGTTTCACGACTTTTCCGCGCGAAAAGCACCTGGAAACTTATTATCCCAATCACTCAAATTACATATAATAAAGTTGGAAATTTTCTAATTCAAATTTTCTATTCCTATACAGAAATGATTAACCAGCCTTCCTACTCCACGAACCACCCTCTGTTCACCCTGATCGAAAATCATCCTCGATCGTTGAAAATCCCGATTGTTTTCGTGAAAATCGAGGACGGCATGGTCGCGTGGTTGCAGGAGGAACGATATCGACGTCGGAGGTGGTGGTGGTTTTCGACGTGGAGGTGGCAGCTGGCGTGGAGAGAGGGGCCGAGAGGCCGCTAGCAGAGCATGAGAGGCAGGGAGCGGGTGGAGGAGGAGGAAGGATGACGGGCGAAGGGCGGCGAAGAGGGAGAGGGTGGAGGCGGTAGGAGTCACGCGGGCGCGAGTAGGCCCCGCCTCCGCGAAGTAGCTGGAAGCACGGCGAGTCATTCATGGCCGAGCTAAAGGCTGTGCCAGTCTCCGGGTCCGTCCAGCTGCAGCGGCTCGCGAGAGGAACCTTAGGGAACACCTGTCTCCCCCGCGTAACCGTGAACATTCGGCGAGGAGCGCGCCGGCGACGACGACGTGGATCATCAGGGAGACTCGCGTGTAGAACCGAGTTGCATCCGCGCTGGTTGCTCGCGAGTGGATCGCGAGAGTGCCCGGTGAGCCGTGTTCCGGGGCCGGTGGCAGGCTCTCGGAGAGGCCGCCGGCTCGCGCCGTCCTTGGATCACCGATCGTCATGTGTCATCGACAGTGTGTCAAGTGATGCCGTACACGGTTTCATTCATTTTTGTTCTTGTTATTGTTGTGTAAACGCAAGCGTGGTGAACACGAGCAGGATAAAGAAAAAGAGGAGGAGGAGGAGGATTTTAGTGCGCGTGTCCGTTGGATCATCCCCTCGGTGTAGGAGGAAAAACTGGTGGCTGATTGAAAACAAGAAGAGCGATCAAGGTGTTTCGACGAACGGACAAGATTGACGTTCGTGGTGGAGGGCTGGTGAATGCACCGCGGCGGCGGTGTCGCCGGAAGCGGTGCTGCTGCAGCCGCTCGTATCGCGGGAGGATCGGCCGGAAGTGGCGCGTTACCCTTCACGAGTCACTGCAGCCTCGAGCTGGAACATCCGTCGGCGATGCCCGGTGCACCGCTCGCTGGTCCCCACGCGGCCGCTGCGGCGAATACACCCCCGCGCCGGCACATCATGGGACAACGCATCCCGCCATGCCTATGGATGTTCACGTTCAACAAGGATTTTCTTACTACAGGTTAGTCGAACCACTAATACAACATTTTCTTAGGGAAGTTATACATTGAAATCGTAACACCTGTTAGAGAACATCACTAATGACTTTTCTTTTTCTTTTATAAAAATCGTTGTTATTCGGTATTTGGTTCTTTGAACCTCGATGGTAACAAAAAAGAATTTTCGCTAAAATTTCAAATATTACATAACTCGTCGGTTTTCGAAGAGGTTTCATTTGACACAAGCAAATACGCAGATTGGTCCTTTTACAATTCGTATAGTTCCTTGTTTCCATATCGGATTTGATGCGTGGATAAGTGCATAGGTAGGCAATGTTAGGTCTGGAAATTTACCTTGTAAATATTTCTCTGCTAAACGAATACTCCCATGTTTACCCATTTCGAGCAAACACCTTGCTTAAATACCGGACCCTTTAGTTCCTATTACACCGATGATCAAGTTCGTTGACGTTTCGCAGTTACATTACCGAACTTCGATCTCCTTAAAATCATTCGTTATTACGGCAAATTACCACCTGTCAGCGAGTCGCGTTTTATAATGAGTTAATTACAAAGTAGCTCGTTTTAATCGGATCGATCATTAAATAATAATCAACACGGTTGGAAAATACGAGTCATCTAAAAAAAAAAAAGAAGCGATGCGATGATTCTCTCGATTTTTCACTCGTTTATTTATGCACAGTGGAGAATTCTTACCGCGTGTCAAATTATGTTAAAGCGACTACGTGTTGAGCATGGTCACTATATTACGGGATACGTTAACACCTTGAATACTTATCGTGCGAGTCATCAATGATCGGTACCACAAATTTAATATAGTAATTGAATAACTGATAAGGAAGAAAATTTCATAATTTTCTTCAGACTTCCAAACTTAATATCTAGCCATCATTTCTGGTACCATTTTACCAAATTTGCTATCCAGCGTTTGAAATCTTGTTTCAATAATAAAAGACTGATATTACGTTAATTTTTTTGTTAAGACAGCAAACGGAAAGTTTAAATTGAAAAATGAATAATTATAATTAGTTTGCCCGGTCAACGAAGGTTCAATTTCGATATCTCCCGAAAGAACCGAGCGAAGCTCGCATGTGCCATGTACTTTACTCGATCAAGGGACATATCATTTCACGTAATAACGCTGCAAGTTCGCGTGGAAAGTTGGTTTACGCAGTGTACACGTTTTATTAAACCCGAAGCAAAATGCTCGCGCATCAAACCGCGTAACCAGCTATTACTTCTTTAATTATTATATCCGAGCTTCATAAATTATTCAGTTCCGTGTGTTTACCGATCTACCGGAATGTGTTTATCGCACGCACCAACGAGCGTGACGATCCTGAACTTTTATTTCTTTTCGTATCGTACCGACAAATAGCGGTTGTCACCGAACGAACATTCCACGATGTTGTAATTTACACGTAACCAGTTGTTCGCCGAGATTTCGACGATTCGACGGAAAGGTGGAAAGATGGCGGTTTAGAAAGCTGAAAGCAAAGGTTTGGAAATTTTTCGTCTGCGTTGACTGGTTAGCTGATAACGCAAAGTTGACGGGGACCTCTTGTACCGCGAAACCTGTTCAGAGCCTGCACACGCGTGTCCCCTATAATATTTATAAAGCCGACTCCTTTTCAGACCGCGTGTGCGTTAATAAACTTCGAACGGACAAGTTTATCTTGTATCGAAACGATTCGATCGCTTTCAGACGAGGCTGCAATTAATTATGACAAGTTTCAGATGAAACGATCGGAGGTAAAATAAGGGTGATTCGTTCAATTCGCTTAATTGTACATTAATTTCGATAAATGACGATCACGGTGCGGTTTATAGTTCCAACTTGATTATTTCCATAAAATTGAATTCAAGACACTGTGAAATAGTTCAAGAAAAAAAACAGCAAAATTTTTGCCAGGCAATTTCTCATCGATCAGAAGCAACTTTCAATTTTCGGGCCGTAATGCAGGCATGCAAACTGTTCGGAAGTGTTATCAATTTTCTAGATTACACTGGAAGGGACGCACGCGAACGGTGCTATACCGAGTGAGCAACTTGCAACGGCAATTACATTTTTCACAGCTTCGTCTGAACTGCACAATGTTTATTTCACGTGTAAGGCGTGTATTCCGTAATTGACGCGGCTCGATATATACGATTCTGCGTAATTGACAGGAGGATCGATAGGGCTCGATACAAGATCTAATCGAGATAGCCGGTTTCGATACGATAGCAGTTTCCTTTTTTTTTTCTTTTCTTTCCTTCTTTCCCTGCTCTTTTCCTTTTACACGGGACGAGGAGGAAGCGTTTCGAAAAGCGGCGAAGTTGTTCTTTGTTAATCGTCGCGCACACTCGTTCATCAGTTGCACCGTGTACTATAATTATTCACACTCCATAATGCAGTACACGGCGATACGTAATCCCGTGGCCGGTCTGAAAAGGAAGTATACGAACGGTTCGTTGTAATTATACACTCGGCTTGGCTTAATCTCCTAGCAAATTGTGTTAAGATTTTTACGAATTTTTCAGACGTCGCGTGTCGTAAATCCATTCAGCTGAGCGAATGGGAAACGTGTACCGGCAAATGGGCTTCGGATGTTTTCAATAGTACTGAATTAATCGTTCCCCTGTATCATTTATGCATCGATCGTCTATTATTCTCGCGATTTTTCCGAATCGATTAACCTGTTGCTCGCCTCGAGTATAAATTACACCGAAACAACGTAAACGCGACCCTTTGAACCCAGCTCAATTACAATCCACCCGATCTTTTGTCTTTAATTAGAAAATTTTCGTGAAAGATGTTTCATTCGAAGTACAGATAAATGATATTAAATCCCTTAATTATTGGTCTTTCGAACCAATAATTAAACGTTCCAATTAGAAGCAACATTCTCACAGTGTACCTTTCGTACAAAATTTTATCTCGTAGTTTATCATTGGCCATTAATCTTCCTAATGAAAAACAGGAATATTGCTGTTTCTCGAAAGATTTCATCAAACGTTCCCAATAAAAAGCTAAACGCTGTCGCGAACACCCTATAAAATCGTCGGGTACGACATATTAGAAACTGAAGATGAAAAACTACCCCGTCATTTGTCCTCGTTCGGCTAGATTCTGGTCGATTAATTAGCATCGGCGTGATAAGCTGACAGAAGGGGATCGCTGGTGACAGCGTTAGCGAGAACAGCAACTGGACATAAGAAGCGGCAGGCAAGAAACTTATTATAATACGTGCCTCGTCCAGGTTATTAGCATTCCGCTATCAATTATCCAGCAGCCCCACTGTTGAAAATAAATAACTAATGTTCTCTCCTTTTACATCCTCGACTACGTATCTCTTTTCTTCTCGTTGTTGAAATAATCATGCTTTACTCTTCATCTAGTTAATTAATCTAAACCTGTCGATTCGTTACCTTTCTTCAGAGAAAATATCTAGATCGAAAATTTTTAATTTATTAGAAAATGAAGACACGAGTCTTCAGAGAAGACGAAGAACGTTTGCTCGCGTCGATGAGTTCGCGACAATGTTTCACGGTTAAATTGAAGTGGTGCTCGAAGTATAATGTCGCAGAAGTTGTCTGGTGAAAAGAAGACCCGTCTTCGGATCGAACAGAGAAGGACAGGGTACGCAGACGATGTTGACCTAGCGGTGAGTCGAGTACCACTTGTTGCCGTGTCGTACCTCGAGTACCTCTATCAGTACACTTTGAGCCCGTGGTAGTCAAGATGGCTTCGAATCTCTATTGACAGATGCAATGCTACGATACTCGCGTTAGACTAAACAGTCTCGAAAATCGTGGCTCTCTTTCCTCTTCTTAATTGGGTTGTCTCACGAAGTCTGTTGAAGCAGATATCGATGCTTTCGATTATTTGTCCGAAGTAGCGATGAAGCGATACTTCGGCTAATCTACCTTCGAATTTCAGTGTTTATTTTAAAAAGATAGGTTGCTCAATGTTTCTTTGTTTCTTCTGTTCCGAGCAAGTTACGCATACAGGCGACATTTCATTGTCGTAGAAACGTGTACTGCTGCTGACTCGACTGGTTACTTTCCACTGAAAACTCGAGTAAACCGGGTTTCTTTGATCTTATCGATAATGATGTTACTCAGAAGCCTAGCCGGATGTCGAAATGTGCCACGGTGTACAGAAGTCGCAGGTTTTAAACAATTTCGATTAAGCAACGAGCGACACGTCCGTGAACTGTGCATCTCGTATTCAGCAAACAGTGACGATGTCTTTATCAATTTTTAAATGGACATTTTAGGATGTTACCCTTTATCGAATGGTGGAGCAAAATTTTGATTAATAATCCTAAGTGAACGCTGTTTATTCTTTCTTTTCTTGTTTTTCAAATTGTGATTCATTGTCAGTTTTCACGAAATTTGTCGAAATCCTTGGTAAGGGAGAACCGGTTGCACTCGTGCTGAGAGTGACAAAATGATAAATACGATAGGCTTAATCAGTTCATAAATCAGTCAAGCAAACGCACCATATTCGACACAGATTTTCAAGCTATTATAAACAAACCTAATTTTAATAGTAACATATCGTCCATGCTGAGAAGCATACTGAGAAAATAACAGTCATCGATGTACGACGATTAAAAGCATTCGCTTGATCATTTCATTGACTCCAAATTAAGATACGAAATGTAAATCGTAATCTGACGCATATATAATTCGTTCATCTGCATTTGTCGATCGCGTAGCGTTCGGAGTTAAATTGCATGCCTTCGGATGTGTACGCAACGGATCTGCTGACAGTTCGTCTGGAGATTGACGCAGTGAGCAGAGATGGTAACAGTAAATGTCTGTGTGACGCGAGACGTCATCAGACTTTAAAGTTTCGTGACAGGGAGAAGCGTGATGTCGTTAACGAACGAGTGTCTGGTGAAGCAACGATCGTATCGCAATCTTTAATCGAGCTTCTAATTCCGTTGTGTTTCTGATTGATACCTTCAGATCAATCGAGTGTAAATAAACAGATCATCGAAGTCTCGAAGTATTCAAATTAGCACACGGTTAATTGGACAATTATTAGGTATTTCGATTTTTCTGTCGAAGATGCACCAGGTCGAACCAGATCGGCGCATCAAGCGCAGTTGCATCGGGCTGACAGGGTCCGAATTTGATGGTCGTGCCTACCAGTTGAAACTGGTGCACGATCATCAGCGGTACGACGACACGCGTGTCCGAGATATGCACACGTACACGGGAGAGACACAGTCGCACAGGCATTGAGAGCGTTATTGAATGATGGCTCGTCCAACTGCTAATGGGGCTGGACGCTCGGGTGACCCAGCAGAGAAAGAGGAAAAGACAAAGCCGTGTTACGTTAGCGAGAAGGACAGCTCGAGAAAAAAAGGGTTGGTAAGAAACACGCTCCTGCCGTTGTTGCATCGATGCAACTGATGCATCCGATGCGATGGATGCATTCTTCCGCCGTTCCCCGAACCATTCGATGCAGGCAGAGCCGAAGAACCGAGACACTCGGCCCGGATTGGTTTCTCCTGGCTTGGCTCGGGCCGATTCTCCTTCGTCTCTCTTTTATCCTCGTGATAGTCGGGAGAGTTCCTTTGCGGACGTAGCCAGGCTGGCTGCTGGCCAACCGATAAATAAAATACTGGTTCCTCTTCGAAATGCACATGTGCATCAACTTTTGGAATGGAACAATGAGTTAGAGATTTTGAGAACTAAGGGTTGGATCTTAACTCAAGGACGGATTCTTGGTACCTATAGGGGAGCATGTTGTCAAGAAGAACCTGAGGACTAAGAAAAAAATTTCCAAGTCCAAATTCTGTTTTAAGAATCTAAGTTTCCCTCGAAACTGAGTCTAGTACCGTGCGTCGCCGACCTTCTGGACGGATTCTTGGTATCTATCAGGGTACGTGCCCCAAACGAGTACCGTCTTATTCAATCATTTTTATTTTCTTCACGCTGCGATACAACCTCGAGAATCTTCTGCTTTTGTTTTTATACCCTTACTTATATCGCAATCTTTTCCATTTCACCTTTTCTCCCCCATTTTCTTGTGCCTCGATCATTCTTCTTAATCGAGTGTCTCTTTTTTTCCTGCCGTTCGTCTATCTCGGTTCCCCTCGTCCCGTCGACGGGCCAGGCAGCCGGTGGAGCCCGGTAGTTGGAAGCGCGAACTTTTTTCTCAGCTATCGGCCCAGTAGATCGCGCTGCGATGCTGGACTGCAATCAGAATTGATTATAGCCTGCCGAAACTGCGCCGCGGTCCGACGCGTTCATATTACACAACTCGCACGCGGCCCTGCCGCGTCTTTCGCTCGCTCGCACGCTCCTTCCCCTCGAGTCAAGATCGTTCTCGAGGGGGCCCATGCTCCTCTCCTCTCGATGTGTACGCTGTCCCGTCCCCGACGTCACTGACCCACTCGTGCCGTGCCTCCCAAGGGATCCTCGCCCTCTGTCGGTACAGCGCCGCTTCTCCTTCGTTTCCTTTTTCCCGAATTTCGACCGTGTCTACGGCGAAAAACGAGCCTTGCGCGAATCGACAACGAGATCGCTGCCGAGAAACGCGATCTCTAAACATTTTAGGGATGATAATTCGTTCGAAGCGACGAAGAGGTTTGATTAACTTTCTGAAAGGTACACAAGTTGTGATTAATGTCGTTGGAAGTTCTTCTGAATCTTCGCGAACCATATTCGACTGAAAGAACATCTCGAGACTGAATCTTGAGCTACGGAGATAAGTAATATTCTTCAGCATCGGAAACGTTAATTAATGGGTCGTACGTCAGTGAAACCGATGGGTGAGCGCGGCAGAAGTGATTTAATATCCGCTTTAATTAATTTGAAAAACGCCCATTCAGAAAAAGGGAGCCCTGCACCTTGCAACGCTTCTTTGCTACGTTTTGTTTCGATGCACTTTGGTATCAAGGCCGTGCGGTGTTTTAGAGTTCACCGTTCGGGATTCTGTTCAAATAATTCGACAACTTTGCTAGGATTACTTTTTGCTACCCCGTTCTAATACTTCCTCCTATTATCATTACCGTTTCTTAATTAACGTTTACACGCTACTGAGCGAAGTTCCTGAAACTTTCACATTCTAAGAAGGAATCGATCGATACGCATACCGTCCAGCACCCTGTGCCCCTAAAATGTTTGTCAAACAGCCGGAGAAACTGGATTGTTTCGGTGTTGGCTACCGGTATTCCACGGCTGCTTATACCTAACGCGAACAAGAAAGCGGACCAGTAACTGAATAGACATCTTTTTTTTTTTAATGCCAGCTAAATTCTCGAGAAATACCAGCAATTATTGCTGGTTGCTCGATATTTCCCATAAATCAAGAACCGTATCGACGAAGTCAAGGTTCCGACAGGGGGAATGCAATTTCGCAAACGGTTTAACTTTTCAGTCGTAAAGTACCGTATTTGTCATTAATTTACCAAAGGACCTGACTTATTTAATTATTTTTCACGTGTGGTTACGAATGCGTACGAATCAGTTTTTCAAATCAAACATCGCGTTGACTTTTGTGACAATAGCTTCTAAGGTGGAATTTCTATGCTCCCTTTTTTACATTTTCTCGTAACAGTACATCGATTGATATGTGCCAGCTATGAGTAATGAAACTTATTGAAGCGTGAAACGTGAGTTTTTATCAAACTTTCACGTTGTGCTTCTTAGCGTTCGGACCAGATACCTTTTTCTGATCTCATTACGTCAACGTTATTACAGCTTATGCAACGACCGATAGAAAATCGGTACTTCAATATTTCAGTGCGTACCTAGTTGTTAGTAGAAAGTTAGATCCTTTTAGGCGATATGAGAATAGTTTTGAGGCTCGTTTCTTTCATAAATTTCTTTTGTCATCCGGAATATAATAATTGCACAACTTGTTTACTTTACCCAATTCGTAAGGTTTTTATTTAAATAATAAATGACTTTAGTAGATTATAAAATTTAAAATTATCAAAGGGTTGAATTTCAAAGAAAGAGACAAAGAGAAAAGAAGTCTGTTACACTAACACGATAATTATCTCGTCCGATGATGAGAGGGAGGATGAAATTCCGGTTCGAAAAACGTATCAGAATTTTGTCGGATTTCGAGGAGGTAATTTCGCGTTCGTCCGCCTATAAATCGCTGCGTAGGCTCTAAGACTCGTTTAATTCTTACACCCTGTTGAAAGTTAATAGGAAGCGACGAAAAAAGTGTGTAAGTGGCCGATGGGTGTTGCCGGAGCCGGTGCCCTAGCGAAGGGAGTAGAAAAAATGTTTCTACAACCCCTCGACAGTTCTCTGACTCCCTAAAGTCATCGAAGCGTAACTTAGCATACTTTATTTGATTTTTTGTATTGGATAATAGTGTCAGGTAATAGGGTGCCTGCGAGCCAACGGAAGAAGGTCGAAGGGCGGTAGGAGGGTGGGTAGTCGAACAAATTTTCACGCCCCCACTATCTTGCATTAACAAATTTACATTTTTTAAATGGAAGGGTCGCGCTTTCTTTCTCTCTCGGGGTGATAACTTGCGGCCCAGTTGTTCTTCGAAGAAATGAAACCACCGGCGACACTGCATCTTAATAAAGGATCGAGAACACTTAAACCCGAATATCAAGTTAAATTGCTCCCTTCGATTCTATTTTTATTCTCTTCTCCTTTTTCGCCAGAATCGAAGCTTTTTCAACGTGTTTCGAAGATTGATAATCTCTCAATACCCGAGGCAACTTTCGAAAGAATAAAAAAAGGGTTCGATTTTACGAAGAACGCTGTTAAAGGGAACGATCTCTACCAATGAGGTCGCTCAATGACAGTTGTCTGAACGATGTACATTTTCTTTGCTTCACCTTCGGCCAGCAAACGAGATCTTGTTTCGTCGAGTTCGCTTCTCTTCTCATAATTAGTCCGTCCTGGCTAGTACTTCTCTCCTTAATGTCCGCGCATTATCTCGCTATCATATTAACCTTTTGGTTTAAGTACATATTAGGCCACCATGCGTCCATTAGCATTACATGGAATCGCGGATGATAAGATCACTGAGACTATTCTATACGAGAGTCGATACCTTTTATACGTACAATCGGCGTACTGTTACAGAGCTACACGTGTCCTCGTTACCTAGCGATTGACTGACCGGTTAGCGAAGTTAATCGAACTCGAAAACGTTCGATACCCGATGAAAAAGCTTCGATCACACGGTTGATTATTCGCAGTTATTCGAAATCCGAGATCGAACATCGTCAGGTTTATCGGCGTACACGAAGGAGGTAATAAAACTTCATTGTACTCTCCTTTGTCGAAGATAATTAACGAAGATCAATTTAATGGTACTCGTTTCGGTTAACTCCAATTTTTCTCGTGTCTTCGGATAAAATAAGAGAAACGACAATTTTCTGTCAGTGATTTATCGGACGGAATTGGAGTTACCGTCGGAGAAATGATAGCAGTCACGATATATTTGGCTGGCTGCGTGCAATCTTTAAAACATATGCTTTTCGTAATCGTCGCGCGGCTTCTATTATCGACAGAAGCGTAAGAAGAGGAGAAGAGAGAAAGAAATCGAGGAGGCTGCCGAATCGGGGGAACATGCTCGGGGCGCGAATCTATACATATTTAATGAGAGCACGCAGTTGTAAAAAGCAGCTGGCGAATTGCTCCCCGAATTGCAGCTGGTGACTCGGCCCAGATACTTTTATTCAAATCTCATCCAACGGCACCGGAGATGCTTCTCGCGGCGGGCGCGAAAGGCATATCAAAAGAAAAATGCTCTCACCGCCTTTCCCGCATGCATAAACATAATCCCCGCATAATGTATATTTCAAAATCTTCCGCTCGGCATCAATGCCCATTACTATTAGATTGATACCCCGAGCCCTTTCGACGCCCTTTGCACTTTGTCCTGATCCTCAAGGATCAACGACCGTTCCGCGAACACCGTCCTTGTCTAATTTGCATAGGGTAGAAAAATAATTTCTCGATGTATAATAATTTTTTACACTTTCCAAGCAACAGCTTGAAATGTGTACCATACGAGGCGCACGTGAATTACCGTGTTAAACTTCGACACACATAAAAATGAATTACTCGCGTGAAACGAGATAATCATTCTAGGAACCTCATCATTCATGGGATCCCCGAGTCACACGTAACTGGCACACCCAACCAACAATCGCAACAAGCCCACGACAATGAGGCCGCTGCTGAAATCTTGACCAAGGTCCACTCTATCGACTATTCCAACATTTCCACCGTTAGGCTTGGGAGGAGTAACCCCACCCACTGCAGACCACTTAAAGTCTTCCTGGCTAATTCTACAGTAGCGAAAAAAGTATTGACTAACAAGGCCAAATATAATGGTCCACTGACCATTAAGATTACCGAAGACAAAACACCGGCTGAACAGGCCTACCTTCAAGACCTGCGGCTTCGACTTCAATCACTCCATAACCAAGGGGACGTCAGCAAATCCATCCGCTACGTAAACGGGATTCCCCGTATAGTCGACTCACGTACCAGGCCCCAAGGAAACACGATGATAAAAAACTAGATGTCAATTTAAAGGTTTACTATCAAAATGTGCGTGGACTTCGAACCAAATTAAATGAACTACATACTACTATTGCTGTCAGCTCTGTAAATTATGATATTATAGTTCTTACTAAAACGTGGCTTCATGACGGGATTCTTTCGAGTGAACTCGGATTGGGTGGGTACACTATATTTAGATGCGACAGAAGCAATGTAACTAGTCCGCACCTTCGGGGAGGTGGAGTTCTCATTGCCGTCTGCTCCCATCTCCCTAGTTTTAGATTAATTCCTCCTGAACTACACCTCGAGCACCTTTTCGTAAGGGTCTCTCCTCCCTCCAGTGCCCATCCCATCATCATATCTACTGTTTACATCCCCCCCTCCTCTCCCACTTCTTCCTATCTTAGTCACTTTGAAAGTATCTTCTCGATTGTCCCTAGATTCCCAACTGCTATCCTTCTCTTAACTGGTGACTTCAATCTCCCTTTCCTCCCTTGGTCGCCCCCCTCACTATCCTCTACCTCCTCTCCCCCCCACTTACCACCCCTCTTCCTCTGATTATAGATCCATCAGTATCTACAACTCTCTAGCTGAACTGATGGATTTTTGTAATGTATCTCAGCTGAATTTTAACCACAATTCCTCTGGCTCACTACTTGATCTCCTCTTCTCAAATATCCCTAACACCCCTGTCCGCACTCCTGATGAATCTCTCCTGCCCACTGACCCATACCATCCCCCACTCCACCTCACCCTTCACATATCCTTTCATCTTCCTCCACCTCCCCGACCGGTTATTAAGCGAGATTTTAGACGCGCTGATTTCTTGGGCATGAGATCTTTTCTGGGTAACATCAATTGAGATCTCAACATGACGAATACGACGGTTGATGGGGCGACCGATTTTCTGTATGCTCAACTTAACCGCGCAGTCGAACTCTACGTACCTACCAGGACAGTTTTCAAAACAAACTTCCCACCATGGTTCACTCGGGAGCTAATCCAACTTACGAGGTCCAAAAAATCAGCTCATGCGTTCTACAAGAGGAGTCTCTGCTACACTGACTATCTGCACTTCTGCAAGCTCAGAGCCGAACGTCGCAAGCTAGCCAGACACTGCCACGAATCTTACATACGCAATTGTGAACGTAGAATTGACCACAACTTAAAGGCCTTTTGGTCTTATGTCAATGCTTATAGGAAAGAAAACGAGATACCTGGCACTATGACATTTAATGGCTCTGAGGCTGGGGACGCTGCTACTATCTCCGATATGTTCGCTGATTTTTTTGAATCAAACTACACTAATTTTCCAGCTACTCATCACGATCTGAACGAATTGTACTCATGCGAAAGCGAAATCTTCTCTCTTGACATCAGTCCAGGAGATGTGCTAATTGAAATTAACAAACTTGACATAAACAAGAGCACAGGAGAAGACGGACTCCCTGCGATGGTGTTCAAACAGTGCAACTTCATTTTAGCTAGGCCTTTATGGCTCATCTTCAACCTATCCCTAAAAGCTGGCAGGTTCCCATCACGCTGGAAACTCAGCCTGATCACTCCTATCTTCAAATCAGGTGACAAAACGAGCGTTACTAATTATCGACCTATATCTCTACTTAATACTACATCAAAGATTTTTGAGGCTATTGTTTGCAAGAAATTAACCAATCTCATTTATCGACACCTCGCTCCTGAACAGCATGGTTTCTTTGCAGGCAGATCAACCACAACCAACCTTGCATGCTACGCTAGTTTCTTAGCTCGTAGCATGGAGGAAAACCTACAGGTCGATGCTATTTACACGGACTTCTCGAAGGCCTTTGATAGGGTCAATCACTTCCTACTCATTGATAAATTAGCACGAGTAGGCATCTCTGGCACACTTTTTCAATGGTTCTTCAGCTACCTCACTGGACGTAAACAACTAGTAAGATACCAGAATTGTCTTTCTAGACCTATTCAAGTAACCTCAGGCGTCCCGCAGGGCTCCCATCTCAGTCCACTACTCTTCATCATTTTCATAGATGACATTCGTTTCGTGCTCAGAGATTGCAGATTTTTACTATTTGCAGACGACCTCAAACTGTTCAGAGTGATAACCAACGCCTCTCATTCAGAACTTCTACAGGACGACATACATCGCCTCGAATCTTGGTGCACAGACAATTTTATGAGTCTCAACACCAACAAATGCTCCTACATCAGATTTTACCGGGGTACGAGGCCTATTCTTTACAATTACACGTTGAACAATTCACCTCTCGTCGAAACAGCTTGTGTCAAAGATCTTGGCGTTTTTTTCGACAACCTACTGACTTTCGACGAACACATCAAACACATCTCAGCCTCAGCCTCTAAAATGCTAGGCTATCTCAAACGCACTTGTAGCCTCTTTCGCAGGCCCGACACCTTGTGTGGGTTATATAATGCACTCGTACTACCCAACCTGGAGTATGCCTCCATCATCTGGGCTCCCAGGTTGCACTTACACGGTACTATGCTCGAAAAGGTCCAGCACAAATTCCTGAGATTTCTCTCCAGCAGAACTAACTGCCCCATGAGATGGGACGAACATAATTACTCCCACATAATGAGAAGCTTTGGATTCATCTCTCTCAATGAAAGGCGTACTATATCAGACATATTATTCATTCAGAACTTACTCACTGGTTGCCTTGACTGTTCGTCTCTAATAGAACTAGTCAATTTCTTCACTCCATCCAGACCTACTCGATCCATGCATCTCTTCCATACACCACTGTACACATCGAGGTTTGGGCACCATGACACCATCGCCAGGGCTTGCGCTACAGTAAACCGTTATATTTCAATAGTAGACATTTTCCTAGACTCAACCGAAATAACCAGAAACAAGCTTCGAACCCACTTTAAGCAAGCATCAGTCTCTTTCTAACACCTCAACTTCAGCGCATACGTTATATGGCACTACGATTTCACTAGTATTAACCACTACAATATTATACATATGTTTTTCTTCTCTTCTTGTCTGTCTTTACCTATCTCTTTCTGTACACTGTACCAGCTTCGCAAAGATCAGCAACAGCGTGTCCGCACTAAATGTAAATGGTTGAACAATTCAATACTAAATGTATCTACCCGTAAAAAAGGGCCAATGCCCGTGTATATATATATTAAATTAAATAAAAATTAAATTAAATAATAACGAGACAGACGGGAACCTTGCGCCGTTACTTCGAACGCGTACAAACTCGACCAAGCTCGATGTCGAAGTTGTCGCGATATTTCACGGTTGGTAGAAACAAGGGGACTCGGATTTCTTTGTTAAAATGCGATTTCATTCTGAAATATTAGCCTTACCGCTCGCTTGCTCCGTGAATTCTACATTAAATTATTGCGAGAAATTTTGTCTTTCGCTTTGCAATAACGTAACACGATCGACGAGTATTTGTTCAGGATTACAGGTAATATTACGGCTGGTGATAGGAGAGAAACGCGAATGTAGGTAAGCAGCTCGTCTGCTTTGGAGCCGCATCGGCCCGACACCGGTTAGGTCGAGTTGAATCGAGTTGATAAGGTTAACTATGGAGATACGGGGGCGTAGGGAGGTCAAGTGACCGTGTGGGCGGCTCTGTTCGTCGTCGTCGTCGTCGACGACGTCGCATACCGTCACGATTAACGTTCGCGTACAACTGTAGACGAGCGTCCGTGCAAACGCGGCTTTCGGCCGGAGCGCGAACCTCTGATTAGGCTGAACTTCTGATTAAACTGTCCCGAGAAAGCATTTAACACTTCGCTCTCGTCCCGTCTTCCACCTATCCAAATTCGTCGAGTTTCAGTTCCAGAGACCAAGGACGCTAGGAATTATTCCATTTAAGAATGTACATATGCTTGAAATTGAATCTAGATTATCTGAAACGATAGATTTACCGTGTTTAAATGAAAAAAAGTGCGATTCGATGGTAATCGTAGATCTGGTATAATTAACGAGGGTTAATACCATCAAATGAAAGGTCAGGAATGCACAGTTGATTATCATCCTATGCATAATTAGACTAGTAGAGCAAAAAGAAAGGAATTTTTTTTAAACAGTCGCGTAAGTTTTTGTGTGAACGCGACTTAATCGTAAACAATTTCAAACAAGCGGCGCCAATTGAAAGAATGTATGTGACTGCATAGAACGAGGGTTCTCATCGTGTCCACTTGATTCCATGTTCAAAAATGACATTTCTTTATTCAACAAACGTCTTTTGTTTTTACTTATTCGAACGGTCGAAGATTTTGCAACGAGTAGGTCAGTAGTGTTCGTGTATGAAGCCATTAAGTAATCAGAATACTCATTGTGCTTAGGTTGATTGACGACGGTAGTACGGTAAATATCGCGTTCAATGAATACTAATCGCTTCAAGAGTTCATGCACCGTTTATTAATCATTTGTGCAGC
This sequence comes from Osmia lignaria lignaria, assembly GCF_051020975.1. Taxonomy (NCBI): domain Eukaryota; kingdom Metazoa; phylum Arthropoda; class Insecta; order Hymenoptera; family Megachilidae; genus Osmia; species Osmia lignaria. The sequence continues at coordinate 223,807 of NC_135046.1, read as the reverse complement.
TGTTAGAGATCAAATATTGCATTCGGATCATCTTCTCGTACGTTCAGAAAGAAATTCATGTTGAAATATTAAAGAATAGAAAATAACAATTTTCATTGAAAAATAGAACGCGTAGCTATGAAATGTTCGATTCATCGATTTCCTTTGATAATCTTAGCTATATTATCATAATATCGATGAAATCGGCTTGATAAACTGGCGGAGACAGCGAAAGAGTGCTGTTCGCGTTGTTTCTTTGCGCGTCTCGCTACCTGCTGCGAGTCGTAGTCCTCCCCGCGGTTCGTAGCGGTGAACAGGGAACGAGGGAGTCCTTTCTTGCGGGAACGAGTCGTCGTTCCCTGAAGGGTTGATAATTCGCCAATTAAATTGAAAACGGCAAGGCTAATTGTGCCGAGGCTGTGTATTATTCATTGGCTCCAGTGGGGCTTCGCTTCGTTCGACGTCTCGTCTTCGACACGTGTGTCGATCGACACACGGTACACTCGATGTAGCTCAAGTACCGTACCAACGAGACGTCGAACAGACCCGCGTAGCCAAAGCTGCAGCTTTTTATCCGTTTGGAAGACAGCCGAATACGGGGATATTTAAGAAAAACCATGGCTTTCCTTCTGATGCCGCGTTCTTGCCACCAGGCTGCGTTTCGGTACGGTGTAATCGTTGCAACTTTTTACCACCATGTCCACGGGGTTTCCCTTAATGCCGTCGGAAATTTGTTGAATTAAAACGTACGGAGAGATATCGCTACGTTTCTTATCGTTTGCCAAGAAACAAGGTAGAATTGGGAAACGATGAGAAATGAAATAATATTTGCAATTTCTTCGCTTAGGAGAATATCGGGTTAAAAAATTAGCCATTTTGTTAAATTAATTCCATTCTAAATTCACCCTGAAAATCAGCCAGGGTTTCGCGGATATGAACTGCGCTTCATCCTCCCGAACGAAAAAGAAAAAGGAAGGAAAGCATAATTTTACGAGCAGCAGTGTGGAAAAGTAGGTCTGGTCCAGGGTCGAATTGTTATTAATAACAAGTGAGCCCTCGTATTACGTGGCTAACGATTCCAAGACGCGGCCGGAGTTCACCGTTGCCCTGTCTCGGTGATAATCGCCCCTAATAACACACGCGAAACACCGCTTTAACATCCGAAACGAGGGATTACGCGGTCGAAAAGTATCACGGCGTATATCTTCACTGGTTTCCTACATTGAAATACAATTTCTTTTTCGACAAACAAACGCTGCTACTTTGTTCGCAAGTTTAACGATTGATTATATTTAAATTAAAAAATTTTTCCATGGTTTATCAGTTCTTTTATTTTAAGAATTTTTTTGAATTTCATCGTAAAGAGCAAAAATTATTTTTTAAAAATACAAAAAAGACAATATTTTGAAGCAATTACGCTAGAATAGCCCTTTAAGCCCAGTTTAATAGGGAAGAGGAGAGAAATTAGCAATTTTGCCTGGCACCGAGTAGCGCGGAGGGAAGGTGGGATAAGGAGGGGACCGCGATAAACTATCGAGCAAATGATGATCAGTCTTATGCATAATTTCTCGACGGTGTACCGAGAGATCGTACTTGAGATCCGATAAAAATTACATGATATAATGTGGACGGTTGATTCGTAGCCTGCAGCTGATCGGCATTGATTCGTATCGTGGCGTTTTTATCGAAGGCCTGGCCACGAAACACGATTACTCGATGGATCGTGTCTTTAAAGCCACTCTGCCGACCATGTTCCCTTCCCCGTGGACACACCGACCCCTGTAACGTACCCCATAAAAATCCTTGAACGAGATAAGAAGCTTGTTAATCGATGCAACCGTGAACCGAACGAACGACTGACGTGCAGATTGGAAAACTCTGCGACCGAATAATCATCGAGATGATGGATCATCTTCGTGGTTATGCGAACCTTATTTCTTATACGGGTTAAAAATAAGGATAAATAGTAGGTTTTTTAAAGAAGATTCTATCATTTTTAGCAGCAGTTGTATGGTTAGCAAAGTATTTTGCTTTTTGACATTTAGAAACAAAGATGCCTCGGGTTTATTGATAAAATTAGCTGCCATTAACTTCGCACAATTTTTAATATTACAAAGAAGAAAATTGTTTTACGCATCTTTGCAATTACCCGAGAACGTAATAAGCGTTCACGATTATCGATTTTTCTGAGACGTTGTAGTACCCGTTCACGTAATTTATTTAATGCCACAAGAAAAGTATACACGCAGACTATAGACGTTCCTTAATCTATATCGTTAGAGCATCAATTATCGTGTAATAGATTTTAGACTTTCTCGAACGATTTTGCCGTTTAGTTACGGTACTGATTGAAAATTATTAACAGGAAATGTCTTTGATGCTTCTGGCTAAGTGTAACCAGATTTTATGCTGCTTTTAAATTAACGATGGATATTCTATGCGCTTGTTAAATATTTCTTTTAAATAATTATCGGATAATTTAAATTTGTAAAAAATTTAATTATTAGAAATTCGTATATTTAATTATAATTTTCTGAGAACTGCAGTAATTTTTCGAAAGGGGTTGAAATATTTCAAGGAACACAAGGGTATAAAAAGAGAACAGGGATCCTTGTCAGAGCGGTGTCTGACGGAATCCATTTATCCGTGTGAAAATACGATGAAACCGTTATCGGTTTCAGGATAGCGGGCGCTTGTTCCCCGTGCTCGATTTTAAGGAAGTCCTCCATTTCAACTAACGAGGCTCGGATACGGTCATGAAATGCATAAACTGACTCGTCACGGTGCACACGAATATTAGCGATTTTGAGATAATAATCGTTAAACGTCCTATCCGGCGTAAATCGACGCTTTAAATGTTTTATCAATTCCGGGACGGTTTCAAACCTCAACCCGTGAACACTATCGCGAGCTTCTCCTCTCAGGTTGGAGATTACGAGGCGCAAAAACCCGCGCGTTGACGTCGTTGGGAGACTTTCCGCATTGTATTCTACTTCCGTTAGAAAGTCTCCAAACTGAGAGGAGAAGCTCGCGATAGTGTTTACATTACGCCCGGGCGTAACAATATATTCTTGTATGTGCGTAATAATAAAAATACTATAGTCTTTTCTATTATTTTTTAAGACCAAATATATAAGATTTTAAATTGCAAGGAAATTTAGAACTACTCAAACAATTTTGCATTCTAAATATTAAATTTGTAAAAGATTAATTATTTAAATTATTATATAGTAAATTTTATATTTAACATTTTATTTGATATTATTTCTAATATACCGTTGTTACATAAATATTTGGTGTTAAGACCATGTATAACTAACCGTAATACGCCACAAGAGTGGAAGAAATTTATAAGAATGAGCGTGCCCCAAGGAAGCAGGTGTGGCGGCCGACCGCGAACCAAGGCCCAGGTCACCGAGGCGCCGGCCCGCAAGGCGACCCGGCCACGCCGCGTCCAGACGCCGGCAAGGCGGCCACCCAGTGCGGAGCTGACACCGGCAAAGCGGACGCCAGCACCGTTGGCACCCGGCGACCGTCCGCCGAAATCACCGGCCAAAAGGTTGGCGGAAGCAGCAGCTTTGACCGCAGCACCGGATTTGGGGAACCCAGCACCAGCGACACGCAAACCGGCCCCAATATCGGCGGAGGCAGTGGCAGACGCGGCCTGGGCCAGTCACTGCAAATCACCATCACCGCAGCCACAGCCGACCAGGACACTGGCCGCCGCCTGCACGGTGGATCACGCGGACAGAACGGACCAGGCGGACACCATCCCGTACACCTTGGCGGATGGAACAGTAGTCCAGATCTACACCCGCATAAAACGACATCGTTTTACCCGCAATGGGCGCAGATGGACACTAAACTTGGACGACAAGGGAAGGGTCATCCGCTGCGTCTGCACAGAGGTAATTTTCCTGGCCATCCACATATTTTGCGTGACCAGCCGAATACGCCTGGTCTCCCCGGAGGAGGAGGGATCGCAGTCTTCCTTTGGACTGCACAGCGGTCCACCGATTCCACCTCCGCCACCGTCGATAGGAACGATATCCGCAGGATCATCCGCTCCGCCTTCTCCGCCACCACCTCCGACACCTTTCGGCGGAGTACCTCCACTGCCGCCTCCGCCACCTGGAAGCATACCTGCTGCACCACCGCCACCTCCGCTCATTGGAATACCTGGAGCACCTCCTCCGCCTCCGCTTCCGGCAGGAACCGTACCGACAGCATCTTGTCCTTTACCTATACCTCCAGAGGTTGGAACCCTGCAAGCAGAGCGTGTATGAGAAAAGAACCTCTATGTCCCGAGGTACCTATGAAACCTCTCTATTGGACGAGGATCCCGGTACCAGTGGTGCCCACGGAACGTGGCTCCATCGGCGCTGGATTGACTGTTCGCAGTTGCCTTGTCGATTCCGAGGAAGCAAACCTACAAAACCAGGATGGCCGGCATCGCTTGGGTATATCGCCTGAAGAAGAACCAGGTAGTCAACGAGCTACGTAGACGACACCAGCCAACGCTGGGAACGTGGGTCCAGCTCCGGACCAGTCTAGTAGACTACGTCCGAGAACACCAGGACGAGTTTCCAGACAAACCACAAGACAAGCCGGGATACAAGGAGGAAGTCGACCGTACCCGAGATTGCGAAGAGTTCCACGCGGAGATGGCGCGGGAATGGCTCCGGACACACCTGGGGAACCGTGCGGCCACGGCCACATCAACACCAAACCGCGGGGAAGAGACGAACGCCGTGACAACGGCGTCTCCAGCAGGTCCATCCGCTCCACCAGAGCCAGCCGTCCGACACCACGAAGACCGGGTAAAGACGATGGAAATCATGAGAAAATGGAACTGCCATTTTGACGGACGAGACCCGCATGCGTTCCTGGAGCAGCTAGAAGAACTACAAGATGCGTACGGCCTAACCGACCACCAAATGCGTTCGGGCTTCACTCAATTATTACGAGGCGAAGCCCAAAAATGGTACAGAAACGCAGCGAACAAAGTATGCTCGTGGCCGAACCTCCAGGAACAGCTACGAAAATTCTTCGTACCAGCCGGGGAAAAGAGGCTATTGGACCAGCAAATCGCCGGTCGCAAACAAGGTCCGGACGAGCCACTGAGGCTCTTCATTAACGAAATAACCACGTTAATGCGCCGCAGAGGAGAACACATCGAGGCAGAGCTCCTAGACGTGATCTACTTCAATATGAAGCCGTCGTTTCAGCTCTACATCAACCGAGCTGAAATTAAAGAAGTCAGCGACCTGATCACCAGAGCAGAAACTGTGGCCGAGCTCATGGCCGCAGAACAAGCCAGCAAAACAAAAGGCGAGGAGCAACGTGCTGCCAGGACGATCGCTTGAATCTAGCTGGCACAGTTTTTTCATTTAAGTATCGTGTGGCCTTAGCGGCTTCCTTAAACAGCTCATCATGTGCATCCTCCGCACCTATATCCATTAGAAATTGCGACAGTTTGGAAGTTTGGAATGATGCTGCAAAATTGTTTATACATAAACTTCTTTATATAATTACATTCACACTCGCCAAATTTATCTAGTATGTATATATGTATTGTCATGATATTACGATATTATTGTGATATTACCTGTAATGCTTTCATTCGCTGTAAATTCATTCGCAGACGATCTTTCTATTTCTCTTTCTTCGTTATTACAAAACAAGGATATTTTATTTAATAAAATATCGAATGTCATTCTTTTCTGTATATCATTTAACAGACGATTTTTTACACGTGCATCAATGAGCATTGCAAGAATAATAGGCTCACAAGTATAAGTAAACTCGAACCTTTGTTTAAAAATTGTCGTTATATTTGTAACGAAATCTTGAAATAACTCATTAGAATGCTCTGTCGAAATGGATTGCATTGTTTTTTCTATGCCAATCTTTCTCACTCGCTCCTCGTGGCGAGATGCGAGCGGGCCAAAGCAAACGAGACCATGCTCCGAAACAATAAATAATAATTAATGAGCAGTGTTTTTTTTTTATTCGCGAATGTTCGAAAGCTATGCTGCTGCTCAGTAACAGTATTAGAAAACGTTCCATAATGACAAGTGATAACGACATCGTGATTGAAAATGAAGAAATTTATGAAGTGGAAGGTGATATTGTTAATGAAAGTATTGTAAGGAATACGAGGCCGCGAAACCACGGGCTCCGCCAGCGCGAGCTAGTACCGGCGCCACCGTTAGGTGGTGACCGCACGCACCGCGAACTGGCGGGGCAGCCGGCCGCGCGGGCATTGATGTACCGGGCCGCGGGGCGATAGAAAACAGATCTATCCTCCGAAGCGAGTCTCGCGACGAGCGACAACGAGATACGATCAGCTTCATTTTTGGAAAACCAAACACTCCTCCAGCAGCGTTCAGCAGGACGGGTTGTGTCTACGGCCGTCCTCCGATACAGTCCGCTGTCTTTGGCCACGGCCGAGAGAGTTCTCTCTCGGCGGCTTCCCGACCGCCGGACCGAGCGTATACGTCTCTACGGCTTCCAGCGGATCACGGTCTTCTCACTGCCTGGGTGCAGGACGGGTTGCGTCTACGGCCGTCCACCCATGAAGGCATCGAACACCTTACCCTGCACATCCCGCTACCTCCGCCGCTCCGAACCGTAGAAACCGCGCAGTAACCGTGCCGCGCCGTAACCGTGCCGCGCCGTAACCGTCTCGCGACCGCCGATAACATTACCGTTAGCTTTAAGTACCGCGCCGTAACCATAGACATAAGGAACCGTAGATATAAGTACCGCGTCGCCGTAGCCGTTAAGCCATTTAAATTGATAGAACCCCAGGGCCGTGGTCTTAAGTTAGTTTGTACTTTAGTTAACGAAATATAATTATTATTTTACCCACTAACCACCGACTTTTATTCATTCATTCGCCTGAACCCCGGACTTACCGACTGAGCCGGCAAACCCCCGGCGGTAACCCGTCACAGTATTACCAATTTTAAACGCGTTCGCCGTAACGGAAGTAATGTATGGAAATATTTTAAGAAAATTGATCAAACATGAAGTATTTGTTTAATCTGTGATAGTACATTTAAAACGAAATGTGGGAGTAGTACGTCTCTTATGAGACATATAAAACAGAAACACCTAGACGTATTTGAATCCGAGTATACATCTCCGGAAACGACACCAAGAGAAATGACTGAAGAAAATAGTTTTGCGAAAGCCATATTAGATAAAAATTCGCGGAGAGCGCAATCATTAACAAATGCTATTGCAAAAATGATAATATTGGATTTTCAACCATACAGCATTGTCGACGATGAAGGCTTTAAAAATTTTGTAAAAATTGCTGAACGAGATACCATCCCGAACAACGTTCTCTCGAAATATCGTACCGCAAATGTACCTAAAGGGAAAACAGAATATAAAGGGAAGCATTTTAAACGACTTAAAATGGGTATGATTTTATCATTTTACATTTAATTATCTTTTTATGTTGCTTTCAAGTGAAGTGGCTTAAATTTTTTAATTTTTTTGTTAATAAAATCACATTTATTCTAGTTCACTAAATATATATTTATACGTATGTGCTTATTTGCTTATTTATTTATTTAGGACGATGTGAAGATCGTATCATTTTCAACGAATGGATGGACTTCCCGTGCAATAGATGGATATATTTCATTAATAATTCACTATTGCGATAAGAATTTTGAAGTGCTGAAAAAACATACGCTCGGCATTCACCATTTCACGGAATCTCATACAAGCCAAAATTTAAATCAATTACTCACAGAGTCCTTGAACGAATGGGGCATTGATTCAAATAAAATTAGTTGTTACTTTATCACGGATAATGCTGCGAATATGGTAAAAGCTATAAGACTTACCGAGCAATGGGTTCGTATCCCATTAACTCGAGAAAATCAAGGTACTAATTATCAAACATTTTCAGCTGGTTATTAAAGATGTAGTGAAAAACACTACGATTCTTGAGGAATTGTGTAAAAAATTAAGAGGTATCGTTTCTTTTTTTCATCGATCTACTACCGCACGGGTAAAACTTGTGAAAGCACAGGAGATGCATTACCCAGATAAAGTTCCACTTCAGCTTATTGGAGATGTAGACACCCGCTGGAATTCACAACATATTATGCTGAAACATTTAATGGAACTTAGGCTTCCTTTAAGTATTATTCTTTCTGAACAAGGAATGCCTGATAATTCAACAAGTCGAGAGTGGGAGATATTAAAGTACTATGTCGAAGTATTGGAACTATTTAAAGAAGCTACCGAAATAATGAGTGTCGAAAAATATCCAACTTTTCCATTGTATTTGCCGATTATAATTGGCATAGAAAAAACAATGCAATCCAATTCGACAGAGCATTCTAATGAGTTATTTCAAGATTTCGTTACAAATATAACGACAATTTTTAAACAAAGGTTCGAGTTTACTTATACTTGTGAGCCTATTATTCTTGCAATGCTCATTGATGCACGTGTAAAAAATCGTCTGTTAAATGATATACAGAAAAGAATGACATTCGATATTTTATTAAATAAAATATCCTTGTTTTGTAATAACGAAGAAAGAGAAATAGAAAGATCGTCTGCGAATGAATTTACAGCGAATGAAAGCATTACAGGTAATATCACAATAATATCGTAATATCATGACAATACATATATACATACTAGATAAATTTGGCGAGTGTGAATGTAATTATATAAAGAAGTTTATGTATAAACAATTTTGCAGCATCATTCCAAACTTCCAAACTGTCGCAATTTCTAATGGATATAGGTGCGGAGGATGCACATGATGAGCTGTTTAAGGAAGCCGCTAAGGCCACACGATACTTAAATGAAAAAACTGCCAGCTAGATTCAAGCGATCGTCCTGGCAGCACGTTGCTCCTCGCCTTTTGTTTTGCTGGCTTGTTCTGCGGCCATGAGCTCGGCCACAGTTTCTGCTCTGGTGATCAGGTCGCTGACTTCTTTAATTTCAGCTCGGTTGATGTAGAGCTGAAACGACGGCTTCATATTGAAGTAGATCACGTCTAGGAGCTCTGCCTCGATGTGTTCTCCTCTGCGGCGCATTAACGTGGTTATTTCGTTAATGAAGAGCCTCAGTGGCTCGTCCGGACCTTGTTTGCGACCGGCGATTTGCTGGTCCAATAGCCTCTTTTCCCCGGCTGGTACGAAGAATTTTCGTAGCTGTTCCTGGAGGTTCGGCCACGAGCATACTTTGTTCGCTGCGTTTCTGTACCATTTTTGGGCTTCGCCTCGTAATAATTGAGTGAAGCCCGAACGCATTTGGTGGTCGGTTAGGCCGTACGCATCTTGTAGTTCTTCTAGCTGCTCCAGGAACGCATGCGGGTCTCGTCCGTCAAAATGGCAGTTCCATTTTCTCATGATTTCCATCGTCTTTACCCGGTCTTCGTGGTGTCGGACGGCTGGCTCTGGTGGAGCGGATGGACCTGCTGGAGACGCCGTTGTCACGGCGTTCGTCTCTTCCCCGCGGTTTGGTGTTGATGTGGCCGTGGCCGCACGGTTCCCCAGGTGTGTCCGGAGCCATTCCCGCGCCATCTCCGCGTGGAACTCTTCGCAATCTCGGGTACGGTCGACTTCCTCCTTGTATCCCGGCTTGTCTTGTGGTTTGTCTGGAAACTCGTCCTGGTGTTCTCGGACGTAGTCTACTAGACTGGTCCGGAGCTGGACCCACGTTCCCAGCGTTGGCTGGTGTCGTCTACGTAGCTCGTTGACTACCTGGTTCTTCTTCAGGCGATATACCCAAGCGATGCCGGCCATCCTGGTTTTGTAGGTTTGCTTCCTCGGAATCGACAAGGCAACTGCGAACAGTCAATCCAGCGCCGATGGAGCCACGTTCCGTGGGCACCACTGGTACCGGGATCCTCGTCCAATAGAGAGGTTTCATAGGTACCTCGGGACATAGAGGTTCTTTTCTCATACACGCTCTGCTTGCAGGGTTCCAACCTCCGGAGGTATAGGTAAAGGACAAGATGCTGTCGGTACGGTTCCTGCCGGAAGCGGAGGCGGAGGAGGTGCTCCAGGTATTCCAATGAGCGGAGGTGGCGGTGGTGCAGCAGGTATGCTTCCAGGTGGCGGAGGCGGCAGTGGAGGTACTCCGCCGAAAGGTGTCGGAGGTGGTGGCGGAGAAGGCGGAGCGGATGATCCTGCGGATATCGTTCCTATCGACGGTGGCGGAGGTGGAATCGGTGGACCGCTGTGCAGTCCAAAGGAAGACTGCGATCCCTCCTCCTCCGGGGAGACCAGGCGTATTCGGCTGGTCACGCAAAATATGTGGATGGCCAGGAAAATTACCTCTGTGCAGACGCAGCGGATGACCCTTCCCTTGTCGTCCAAGTTTAGTGTCCATCTGCGCCCATTGCGGGTAAAACGATGTCGTTTTATGCGGGTGTAGATCTGGACTACTGTTCCATCCGCCAAGGTGTACGGGATGGTGTCCGCCTGGTCCGTTCTGTCCGCGTGATCCACCGTGCAGGCGGCGGCCAGTGTCCTGGTCGGCTGTGGCTGCGGTGATGGTGATTTGCAGTGACTGGCCCAGGCCGCGTCTGCCACTGCCTCCGCCGATATTGGGGCCGGTTTGCGTGTCGCTGGTGCTGGGTTCCCCAAATCCGGTGCTGCGGTCAAAGCTGCTGCTTCCGCCAACCTTTTGGCCGGTGATTTCGGCGGACGGTCGCCGGGTGCCAACGGTGCTGGCGTCCGCTTTGCCGGTGTCAGCTCCGCACTGGGTGGCCGCCTTGCCGGCGTCTGGACGCGGCGTGGCCGGGTCGCTTTGCGGGCCGGCGCCTCGGTGACTTGGGCCTTGGTTCGCGGTCGGCCGCCACACCTGCTTCCTTGGGGCACGCTCATTCTTATAAATTTCTTCCACTCTTGTGGCGTATTACGGTTAGTTATACATGGTCTTAACACCAAATATTTATGTAACAACGGTATATTAGAAATAATATCAAATAAAATGTTAAATATAAAATTTACTATATAATAATTTAAATAATTAATCTTTTACAAATTTAATATTTAGAATGCAAAATTGTTTGAGTAGTTCTAAATTTCCTTGCAATTTAAAATCTTATATATTTGGTCTTAAAAAATAATAGAAAAGACTATAGTATTTTTATTATTACGCACATACAAGAATATATTGTTACGCCCGGGCGTAATGTAAACACTATCGCGAGCTTCTCCTCTCAGTTTGGAGACTTTCTAACGGAAGTAGAATACAATGCGGAAAGTCTCCCAACGACGTCAACGCGCGGGTTTTTGCGCCTCGTAATCTCCAACCTGAGAGGAGAAGCTCGCGATAGTGTTCACGGGTTGAGGTTTGAAACCGTCCCGGAATTGATAAAACATTTAAAGCGTCGATTTACGCCGGATAGGACGTTTAACGATTATTATCTCAAAATCGCTAATATTCGTGTGCACCGTGACGAGTCAGTTTATGCATTTCATGACCGTATCCGAGCCTCGTTAGTTGAAATGGAGGACTTCCTTAAAATCGAGCACGGGGAACAAGCGCCCGCTATCCTGAAACCGATAACGGTTTCATCGTATTTTCACACGGATAAATGGATTCCGTCAGACACCGCTCTGACAAGGATCCCTGTTCTCTTTTTATACCCTTGTGTTCCTTGAAATATTTCAACCCCTTTCGAAAAATTACTGCAGTTCTCAGAAAATTATAATTAAATATACGAATTTCTAATAATTAAATTTTTTACAAATTTAAATTATCCGATAATTATTTAAAAGAAATATTTAACAAGCGCATAGAATATCCATCGTTAATTTAAAAGCAGCATAAAATCTGGTTACACTTAGCCAGAAGCATCAAAGACATTTCCTGTTAATAATTTTCAATCAGTACCGTAACTAAACGGCAAAATCGTTCGAGAAAGTCTAAAATCTATTACACGATAATTGATGCTCTAACGATATAGATTAAGGAACGTCTATAGTCTGCGTGTATACTTTTCTTGTGGCATTAAATAAATTACGTGAACGGGTACTACAACGTCTCAGAAAAATCGATAATCGTGAACGCTTATTACGTTCTCGGGTAATTGCAAAGATGCGTAAAACAATTTTCTTCTTTGTAATATTAAAAATTGTGCGAAGTTAATGGCAGCTAATTTTATCAATAAACCCGAGGCATCTTTGTTTCTAAATGTCAAAAAGCAAAATACTTTGCTAACCATACAACTGCTGCTAAAAATGATAGAATCTTCTTTAAAAAACCTACTATTTATCCTTATTTTTAACCCGTATAAGAAATAAGGTTCGCATAACCACGAAGATGATCCATCATCTCGATGATTATTCGGTCGCAGAGTTTTCCAATCTGCACGTCAGTCGTTCGTTCGGTTCACGGTTGCATCGATTAACAAGCTTCTTATCTCGTTCAAGGATTTTTATGGGGTACGTTACAGGGGTCGGTGTGTCCACGGGGAAGGGAACATGGTCGGCAGAGTGGCTTTAAAGACACGATCCATCGAGTAATCGTGTTTCGTGGCCAGGCCTTCGATAAAAACGCCACGATACGAATCAATGCCGATCAGCTGCAGGCTACGAATCAACCGTCCACATTATATCATGTAATTTTTATCGGATCTCAAGTACGATCTCTCGGTACACCGTCGAGAAATTATGCATAAGACTGATCATCATTTGCTCGATAGTTTATCGCGGTCCCCTCCTTATCCCACCTTCCCTCCGCGCTACTCGGTGCCAGGCAAAATTGCTAATTTCTCTCCTCTTCCCTATTAAACTGGGCTTAAAGGGCTATTCTAGCGTAATTGCTTCAAAATATTGTCTTTTTTGTATTTTTAAAAAATAATTTTTGCTCTTTACGATGAAATTCAAAAAAATTCTTAAAATAAAAGAACTGATAAACCATGGAAAAATTTTTTAATTTAAATATAATCAATCGTTAAACTTGCGAACAAAGTAGCAGCGTTTGTTTGTCGAAAAAGAAATTGTATTTCAATGTAGGAAACCAGTGAAGATATACGCCGTGATACTTTTCGACCGCGTAATCCCTCGTTTCGGATGTTAAAGCGGTGTTTCGCGTGTGTTATTAGGGGCGATTATCACCGAGACAGGGCAACGGTGAACTCCGGCCGCGTCTTGGAATCGTTAGCCACGTAATACGAGGGCTCACTTGTTATTAATAACAATTCGACCCTGGACCAGACCTACTTTTCCACACTGCTGCTCGTAAAATTATGCTTTCCTTCCTTTTTCTTTTTCGTTCGGGAGGATGAAGCGCAGTTCATATCCGCGAAACCCTGGCTGATTTTCAGGGTGAATTTAGAATGGAATTAATTTAACAAAATGGCTAATTTTTTAACCCGATATTCTCCTAAGCGAAGAAATTGCAAATATTATTTCATTTCTCATCGTTTCCCAATTCTACCTTGTTTCTTGGCAAACGATAAGAAACGTAGCGATATCTCTCCGTACGTTTTAATTCAACAAATTTCCGACGGCATTAAGGGAAACCCCGTGGACATGGTGGTAAAAAGTTGCAACGATTACACCGTACCGAAACGCAGCCTGGTGGCAAGAACGCGGCATCAGAAGGAAAGCCATGGTTTTTCTTAAATATCCCCGTATTCGGCTGTCTTCCAAACGGATAAAAAGCTGCAGCTTTGGCTACGCGGGTCTGTTCGACGTCTCGTTGGTACGGTACTTGAGCTACATCGAGTGTACCGTGTGTCGATCGACACACGTGTCGAAGACGAGACGTCGAACGAAGCGAAGCCCCACTGGAGCCAATGAATAATACACAGCCTCGGCACAATTAGCCTTGCCGTTTTCAATTTAATTGGCGAATTATCAACCCTTCAGGGAACGACGACTCGTTCCCGCAAGAAAGGACTCCCTCGTTCCCTGTTCACCGCTACGAACCGCGGGGAGGACTACGACTCGCAGCAGGTAGCGAGACGCGCAAAGAAACAACGCGAACAGCACTCTTTCGCTGTCTCCGCCAGTTTATCAAGCCGATTTCATCGATATTATGATAATATAGCTAAGATTATCAAAGGAAATCGATGAATCGAACATTTCATAGCTACGCGTTCTATTTTTCAATGAAAATTGTTATTTTCTATTCTTTAATATTTCAACATGAATTTCTTTCTGAACGTACGAGAAGATGATCCGAATGCAATATTTGATCTCTAACAGCTGCACAAATGATTAATAAACGGTGCATGAACTCTTGAAGCGATTAGTATTCATTGAACGCGATATTTACCGTACTACCGTCGTCAATCAACCTAAGCACAATGAGTATTCTGATTACTTAATGGCTTCATACACGAACACTACTGACCTACTCGTTGCAAAATCTTCGACCGTTCGAATAAGTAAAAACAAAAGACGTTTGTTGAATAAAGAAATGTCATTTTTGAACATGGAATCAAGTGGACACGATGAGAACCCTCGTTCTATGCAGTCACATACATTCTTTCAATTGGCGCCGCTTGTTTGAAATTGTTTACGATTAAGTCGCGTTCACACAAAAACTTACGCGACTGTTTAAAAAAAATTCCTTTCTTTTTGCTCTACTAGTCTAATTATGCATAGGATGATAATCAACTGTGCATTCCTGACCTTTCATTTGATGGTATTAACCCTCGTTAATTATACCAGATCTACGATTACCATCGAATCGCACTTTTTTTCATTTAAACACGGTAAATCTATCGTTTCAGATAATCTAGATTCAATTTCAAGCATATGTACATTCTTAAATGGAATAATTCCTAGCGTCCTTGGTCTCTGGAACTGAAACTCGACGAATTTGGATAGGTGGAAGACGGGACGAGAGCGAAGTGTTAAATGCTTTCTCGGGACAGTTTAATCAGAAGTTCAGCCTAATCAGAGGTTCGCGCTCCGGCCGAAAGCCGCGTTTGCACGGACGCTCGTCTACAGTTGTACGCGAACGTTAATCGTGACGGTATGCGACGTCGTCGACGACGACGACGACGAACAGAGCCGCCCACACGGTCACTTGACCTCCCTACGCCCCCGTATCTCCATAGTTAACCTTATCAACTCGATTCAACTCGACCTAACCGGTGTCGGGCCGATGCGGCTCCAAAGCAGACGAGCTGCTTACCTACATTCGCGTTTCTCTCCTATCACCAGCCGTAATATTACCTGTAATCCTGAACAAATACTCGTCGATCGTGTTACGTTATTGCAAAGCGAAAGACAAAATTTCTCGCAATAATTTAATGTAGAATTCACGGAGCAAGCGAGCGGTAAGGCTAATATTTCAGAATGAAATCGCATTTTAACAAAGAAATCCGAGTCCCCTTGTTTCTACCAACCGTGAAATATCGCGACAACTTCGACATCGAGCTTGGTCGAGTTTGTACGCGTTCGAAGTAACGGCGCAAGGTTCCCGTCTGTCTCGTTATTATTTAATTTAATTTTTATTTAATTTAATATATATATACACGGGCATTGGCCCTTTTTTACGGGTAGATACATTTAGTATTGAATTGTTCAACCATTTACATTTAGTGCGGACACGCTGTTGCTGATCTTTGCGAAGCTGGTACAGTGTACAGAAAGAGATAGGTAAAGACAGACAAGAAGAGAAGAAAAACATATGTATAATATTGTAGTGGTTAATACTAGTGAAATCGTAGTGCCATATAACGTATGCGCTGAAGTTGAGGTGTTAGAAAGAGACTGATGCTTGCTTAAAGTGGGTTCGAAGCTTGTTTCTGGTTATTTCGGTTGAGTCTAGGAAAATGTCTACTATTGAAATATAACGGTTTACTGTAGCGCAAGCCCTGGCGATGGTGTCATGGTGCCCAAACCTCGATGTGTACAGTGGTGTATGGAAGAGATGCATGGATCGAGTAGGTCTGGATGGAGTGAAGAAATTGACTAGTTCTATTAGAGACGAACAGTCAAGGCAACCAGTGAGTAAGTTCTGAATGAATAATATGTCTGATATAGTACGCCTTTCATTGAGAGAGATGAATCCAAAGCTTCTCATTATGTGGGAGTAATTATGTTCGTCCCATCTCATGGGGCAGTTAGTTCTGCTGGAGAGAAATCTCAGGAATTTGTGCTGGACCTTTTCGAGCATAGTACCGTGTAAGTGCAACCTGGGAGCCCAGATGATGGAGGCATACTCCAGGTTGGGTAGTACGAGTGCATTATATAACCCACACAAGGTGTCGGGCCTGCGAAAGAGGCTACAAGTGCGTTTGAGATAGCCTAGCATTTTAGAGGCTGAGGCTGAGATGTGTTTGATGTGTTCGTCGAAAGTCAGTAGGTTGTCGAAAAAAACGCCAAGATCTTTGACACAAGCTGTTTCGACGAGAGGTGAATTGTTCAACGTGTAATTGTAAAGAATAGGCCTCGTACCCCGGTAAAATCTGATGTAGGAGCATTTGTTGGTGTTGAGACTCATAAAATTGTCTGTGCACCAAGATTCGAGGCGATGTATGTCGTCCTGTAGAAGTTCTGAATGAGAGGCGTTGGTTATCACTCTGAACAGTTTGAGGTCGTCTGCAAATAGTAAAAATCTGCAATCTCTGAGCACGAAACGAATGTCATCTATGAAAATGATGAAGAGTAGTGGACTGAGATGGGAGCCCTGCGGGACGCCTGAGGTTACTTGAATAGGTCTAGAAAGACAATTCTGGTATCTTACTAGTTGTTTACGTCCAGTGAGGTAGCTGAAGAACCATTGAAAAAGTGTGCCAGAGATGCCTACTCGTGCTAATTTATCAATGAGTAGGAAGTGATTGACCCTATCAAAGGCCTTCGAGAAGTCCGTGTAAATAGCATCGACCTGTAGGTTTTCCTCCATGCTACGAGCTAAGAAACTAGCGTAGCATGCAAGGTTGGTTGTGGTTGATCTGCCTGCAAAGAAACCATGCTGTTCAGGAGCGAGGTGTCGATAAATGAGATTGGTTAATTTCTTGCAAACAATAGCCTCAAAAATCTTTGATGTAGTATTAAGTAGAGATATAGGTCGATAATTAGTAACGCTCGTTTTGTCACCTGATTTGAAGATAGGAGTGATCAGGCTGAGTTTCCAGCGTGATGGGAACCTGCCAGCTTTTAGGGATAGGTTGAAGATGAGCCATAAAGGCCTAGCTAAAATGAAGTTGCACTGTTTGAACACCATCGCAGGGAGTCCGTCTTCTCCTGTGCTCTTGTTTATGTCAAGTTTGTTAATTTCAATTAGCACATCTCCTGGACTGATGTCAAGAGAGAAGATTTCGCTTTCGCATGAGTACAATTCGTTCAGATCGTGATGAGTAGCTGGAAAATTAGTGTAGTTTGATTCAAAAAAATCAGCGAACATATCGGAGATAGTAGCAGCGTCCCCAGCCTCAGAGCCATTAAATGTCATAGTGCCAGGTATCTCGTTTTCTTTCCTATAAGCATTGACATAAGACCAAAAGGCCTTTAAGTTGTGGTCAATTCTACGTTCACAATTGCGTATGTAAGATTCGTGGCAGTGTCTGGCTAGCTTGCGACGTTCGGCTCTGAGCTTGCAGAAGTGCAGATAGTCAGTGTAGCAGAGACTCCTCTTGTAGAACGCATGAGCTGATTTTTTGGACCTCGTAAGTTGGATTAGCTCCCGAGTGAACCATGGTGGGAAGTTTGTTTTGAAAACTGTCCTGGTAGGTACGTAGAGTTCGACTGCGCGGTTAAGTTGAGCATACAGAAAATCGGTCGCCCCATCAACCGTCGTATTCGTCATGTTGAGATCTCAATTGATGTTACCCAGAAAAGATCTCATGCCCAAGAAATCAGCGCGTCTAAAATCTCGCTTAATAACCGGTCGGGGAGGTGGAGGAAGATGAAAGGATATGTGAAGGGTGAGGTGGAGTGGGGGATGGTATGGGTCAGTGGGCAGGAGAGATTCATCAGGAGTGCGGACAGGGGTGTTAGGGATATTTGAGAAGAGGAGATCAAGTAGTGAGCCAGAGGAATTGTGGTTAAAATTCAGCTGAGATACATTACAAAAATCCATCAGTTCAGCTAGAGAGTTGTAGATACTGATGGATCTATAATCAGAGGAAGAGGGGTGGTAAGTGGGGGGGAGAGGAGGTAGAGGATAGTGAGGGGGGCGACCAAGGGAGGAAAGGGAGATTGAAGTCACCAGTTAAGAGAAGGATAACAGTTGGGAATCTAGGGACAATCGAGAAGATACTTTCAAAGTGACTAAGATAGGAAGAAGTGGGAGAGGAGGGGGGGATGTAAACAGTAGATATGATGATGGGATGGGCACTGGAGGGAGGAGAGACCCTTACGAAAAGGTGCTCGAGGTGTAGTTCAGGAGGAATTAATCTAAAACTAGGGAGATGGGAGCAGACGGCAATGAGAACTCCACCTCCCCGAAGGTGCGGACAAGTTACATTGCTTCTGTCGCATCTAAATATAGTGTACCCACCCAATCCGAGTTCACTCGAAAGAATCCCGTCATGAAGCCACGTTTTAGTAAGAACTATAATATCATAATTTACAGAGCTGACAGCAATAGTAGTATGTAGTTCATTTAATTTGGTTCGAAGTCCACGCACATTTTGATAGTAAACCTTTAAATTGACATCTAGTTTTTTATCATCGTGTTTCCTTGGGGCCTGGTACGTGAGTCGACTATACGGGGAATCCCGTTTACGTAGCGGATGGATTTGCTGACGTCCCCTTGGTTATGAAGTGATTGAAGTCGAAGCCGCAGGTCTTGAAGGTAGGCCTGTTCAGCCGGTGTTTTGTCTTCGGTAATCTTAATGGTCAGTGGACCATTATATTTGGCCTTGTTAGTCAATACTTTTTTCGCTACTGTAGAATTAGCCAGGAAGACTTTAAGTGGTCTGCAGTGGGTGGGGTTACTCCTCCCAAGCCTAACGGTGGAAATGTTGGAATAGTCGATAGAGTGGACCTTGGTCAAGATTTCAGCAGCGGCCTCATTGTCGTGGGCTTGTTGCGATTGTTGGTTGGGTGTGCCAGTTACGTGTGACTCGGGGATCCCATGAATGATGAGGTTCCTAGAATGATTATCTCGTTTCACGCGAGTAATTCATTTTTATGTGTGTCGAAGTTTAACACGGTAATTCACGTGCGCCTCGTATGGTACACATTTCAAGCTGTTGCTTGGAAAGTGTAAAAAATTATTATACATCGAGAAATTATTTTTCTACCCTATGCAAATTAGACAAGGACGGTGTTCGCGGAACGGTCGTTGATCCTTGAGGATCAGGACAAAGTGCAAAGGGCGTCGAAAGGGCTCGGGGTATCAATCTAATAGTAATGGGCATTGATGCCGAGCGGAAGATTTTGAAATATACATTATGCGGGGATTATGTTTATGCATGCGGGAAAGGCGGTGAGAGCATTTTTCTTTTGATATGCCTTTCGCGCCCGCCGCGAGAAGCATCTCCGGTGCCGTTGGATGAGATTTGAATAAAAGTATCTGGGCCGAGTCACCAGCTGCAATTCGGGGAGCAATTCGCCAGCTGCTTTTTACAACTGCGTGCTCTCATTAAATATGTATAGATTCGCGCCCCGAGCATGTTCCCCCGATTCGGCAGCCTCCTCGATTTCTTTCTCTCTTCTCCTCTTCTTACGCTTCTGTCGATAATAGAAGCCGCGCGACGATTACGAAAAGCATATGTTTTAAAGATTGCACGCAGCCAGCCAAATATATCGTGACTGCTATCATTTCTCCGACGGTAACTCCAATTCCGTCCGATAAATCACTGACAGAAAATTGTCGTTTCTCTTATTTTATCCGAAGACACGAGAAAAATTGGAGTTAACCGAAACGAGTACCATTAAATTGATCTTCGTTAATTATCTTCGACAAAGGAGAGTACAATGAAGTTTTATTACCTCCTTCGTGTACGCCGATAAACCTGACGATGTTCGATCTCGGATTTCGAATAACTGCGAATAATCAACCGTGTGATCGAAGCTTTTTCATCGGGTATCGAACGTTTTCGAGTTCGATTAACTTCGCTAACCGGTCAGTCAATCGCTAGGTAACGAGGACACGTGTAGCTCTGTAACAGTACGCCGATTGTACGTATAAAAGGTATCGACTCTCGTATAGAATAGTCTCAGTGATCTTATCATCCGCGATTCCATGTAATGCTAATGGACGCATGGTGGCCTAATATGTACTTAAACCAAAAGGTTAATATGATAGCGAGATAATGCGCGGACATTAAGGAGAGAAGTACTAGCCAGGACGGACTAATTATGAGAAGAGAAGCGAACTCGACGAAACAAGATCTCGTTTGCTGGCCGAAGGTGAAGCAAAGAAAATGTACATCGTTCAGACAACTGTCATTGAGCGACCTCATTGGTAGAGATCGTTCCCTTTAACAGCGTTCTTCGTAAAATCGAACCCTTTTTTTATTCTTTCGAAAGTTGCCTCGGGTATTGAGAGATTACCAATCTTCGAAACACGTTGAAAAAGCTTCGATTCTGGCGAAAAAGGAGAAGAAAATAAAAATAGAATCGAAGGGAGCAATTTAGCTTGACATTCGGGTTTAAGTGTTCTCGATCCTTTATTAAGATGCAGTGTTGCCGGTGGTTTCATTTCTTCGAAGAACAAATGGGCCGCAAGTTATCACCCCGAGAGAGAAAGAAAGCGCGACCCTTCCATTTAAAAAATGTAAATTTGTTAATGCAAGATAGTGGGGGCGTGAAAATTTGTTCGACTACCCACCCTCCTACCGCCCTTCGACCTTCTTCCGTTGGCTCGCAGGCACCCTATTACCTGAGACTATTATCCAATACAAAAAATCAAATAAAGTATGCTAAGTTACGCTTCGAAGACTTTAGGGAGTCAGAGAACTGTCGAGGGGTTGTAGAAACATTTTTTCTACTCCCTTCGCTAGGGCACCGGCTCCGGCAACACCCATCGGCCACTTACACACTTTTTTCGTCGCTTCCTATTAACTTTCAACAGGGTGTAAGAATTAAACGAGTCTTAGAGCCTACGCAGCGATTTATAGGCGGACGAACGCGAAATTACCTCCTCGAAATCCGACAAAATTCTGATACGTTTTTCGAACCGGAATTTCATCCTCCCTCTCATCATCGGACGAGATAATTATCGTGTTAGTGTAACAGACTTCTTTTCTCTTTGTCTCTTTCTTTGAAATTCAACCCTTTGATAATTTTAAATTTTATAATCTACTAAAGTCATTTATTATTTAAATAAAAACCTTACGAATTGGGTAAAGTAAACAAGTTGTGCAATTATTATATTCCGGATGACAAAAGAAATTTATGAAAGAAACGAGCCTCAAAACTATTCTCATATCGCCTAAAAGGATCTAACTTTCTACTAACAACTAGGTACGCACTGAAATATTGAAGTACCGATTTTCTATCGGTCGTTGCATAAGCTGTAATAACGTTGACGTAATGAGATCAGAAAAAGGTATCTGGTCCGAACGCTAAGAAGCACAACGTGAAAGTTTGATAAAAACTCACGTTTCACGCTTCAATAAGTTTCATTACTCATAGCTGGCACATATCAATCGATGTACTGTTACGAGAAAATGTAAAAAAGGGAGCATAGAAATTCCACCTTAGAAGCTATTGTCACAAAAGTCAACGCGATGTTTGATTTGAAAAACTGATTCGTACGCATTCGTAACCACACGTGAAAAATAATTAAATAATTCAGGTCCTTTGGTAAATTAATGACAAATACGGTACTTTACGACTGAAAAGTTAAACCGTTTGCGAAATTGCATTCCCCCTGTCGGAACCTTGACTTCGTCGATACGGTTCTTGATTTATGGGAAATATCGAGCAACCAGCAATAATTGCTGGTATTTCTCGAGAATTTAGCTGGCATTAAAAAAAAAAAGATGTCTATTCAGTTACTCGTCCGCTTTCTTGTTCGCGTTAGGTATAAGCAGCCGTGGAATACCGGTAGCCAACACCGAAACAATCCAGTTTCTCCGGCTGTTTGACAAACATTTTAGGGGCACAGGGTGCTGGACGGTATGCGTATCGATCGATTCCTTCTTAGAATGTGAAAGTTTCAGGAACTTCGCTCAGTAGCGTGTAAACGTTAATTAAGAAACGGTAATGATAATAGGAGGAAGTATTAGAACGGGGTAGCAAAAAGTAATCCTAGCAAAGTTGTCGAATTATTTGAACAGAATCCCGAACGGTGAACTCTAAAACACCGCACGGCCTTGATACCAAAGTGCATCGAAACAAAACGTAGCAAAGAAGCGTTGCAAGGTGCAGGGCTCCCTTTTTCTGAATGGGCGTTTTTCAAATTAATTAAAGCGGATATTAAATCACTTCTGCCGCGCACACCCTTCGGTTTCACTGACGTACGACCCATTAATTAACGTTTCCGATGCTGAAGAATATTACTTATCTCCGTAGCTCATGATTCAGTCTCGAGATGTTCTTTCAGTCGAATATGGTTCGCGAAGATTCAGAAGAACTTCCAACGACATTAATCACAACTTGTGTACCTTTCAGAAAGTTAATTAAACCTCTTCGTCGCTTCGAACGAATTATCATCCCTAAAATGTTTAGAGATCGCGTTTTTCGGCAGCGGTCTCGTTGTCGATTCGCGCAAGGCTCGTTTTTCGCCGGAGACACGGTCGAAATTCGGGAAAAAGGAAACGAAGGAGAAGCGGCGCTGTACCGACAAAGGGCGAGGATCCCTTGGGAGGCACGGCACAAGTGGGTCAGTGACGTCGGGCACGGGACAGCGTACACATCGAGAGGAGAGGAGCACGGGCCCCCTCGAGAACGATCTTGACTCGAGGGGAAGGAGCGTGCGAGCGAGTGAAAGACGCGGCAGGGCCGCGTGCGAGTTGTATAATATGAACGCGTCGGACCCCGGCGCAGTTTCGGCAGGCTATAATCAATTCTGATTGCAGTCCAGCATCGCAGCGTGATCCACTGGGCCGATAGCTGAGAAAAAAGTTCGCGCTTCCAACTACCGGGCTCCACCGGCTGCCTGGCCCGTCGACGGGACGAGGGGAACCGAGATAGACGAACGGCAGGAAAAAAAGAGACACTCGATTAAGAAGAATGATCGAGGCACAAGAAAATGGGGGAGAAAAGGTGAAATGGAAAAGATTGCGATATAAGTAAGGGTATAAAAACAAAAGCAGAAGATTCTCGAGGTTGTATCGTAGCGTGAAGAAAATAAAAATGATTGAATAAGACGGTACTCGTTTGGGGCACGTACCCTGATAGATACTAAGAATCCGTCCGGAAGGCCGGCGACGCACGGTACTAGACTCAGTTTCGAGGGAAACTTAGATTCTTAAAACAGAATTTGGACTTGGAAATTTTTTTCTTAGTCCTCAGGTTCTTCTTGACAACATGCTCCCCTATAGGTACCAAGAATCCGTCCTTGAGTTAAGATCCAACCCTTAGTTCTCAAAATCTCTAACTCATTGTTCCATTCCAAAAGTTGATGCACATGTGCATTTCGAAGAGGAACCAGTATTTTATTTATCGGTTGGCCAGCAGCCAGCCTGGCTACGTCCGCAAAGGAACTCTCGCGACTATCACGAGGATAAAAGAGAGACGAAGGAGAATCGGCCCGAGCCAAGCCAGGAGAAACCAATCCGGGCCGAGTGTCTCGGTTCTTCGGCTCTGCCTACATCGAATGGTTCGGGGAACGGCGGAAGAATGCATCCATCGCATCAGATGCATCAGTTGCATCGATGCAACAACGGCAGGAGCGTGTTTCTTACCAGCCCTTTTTTTCCTCGAGCTGTCCTTCTCGCTAACGTAACACGACTTTGTCTTTTCCTCTTTCTCTGCTGGGTCACGCGAGCGTCCGGCCCCATTAGCAGTTGGACGTGCCATCATTCAATACCGCTCTCAATGCCTGTGCGACCGTGTCTCTCCCGTGTACGTGTGCATATCTCGGACACGCGTGTCGTCGTACCGCTGATGATCGTGCACCAGTTTCAACTGGTAGGAATGACCATCAAATTCGGACCCGGTCAGCCCGATGCAACTGCGCTTGATGCGCCGACCTGGTTCGATCTGGTGCATCTTCGACAGAAAAATCGAAATACCTAATAATTGTCCAATTAACCGTGTGCTAATTTGAATACTTCGAGACTTCGATGATCTGTTTATTTACACTCGATTGATCTGAAGGTATCAATCAGAAACACAACGAAATTAGAAGCTCGATTAAAGATTGCGATGCGATCGTTGCTTCACCAGACACTCGTTCGTTAACGACATCACGCTTCTCCCTGTCACGAAACTTTAAAGTCTGATGACGTCTCGCGTCACACAGACATTTACTGTTACCGTCTCTGCTCACTGCGTCAATCTCCAGACGAACTGTCAGCAGATCCGTTGCGTACACATCCGAAGGCATGCAATTTAACTCCGAACGCTACGCGATCGACAAATGCAGATGAACGAATTATATATGCGTCAGATTACGATTTACATTTCGTATCTTAATTTGGAGTCAATGAAATGATCAAGCGAATGCTTTTAATCGTCGTACATCGATGACTGTTATTTTCTCAGTATGCTTCTCAGCATGGACGATATGTTACTATTAAAATTAGGTTTGTTTATAATAGCTTGAAAATCTGTGTCGAATATGGTGCGTTTGCTTGACTGATTTATGAACTGATTAAGCCTATCGTATTTATCATTTTGTCACTCTCAGCACGAGTGCAACCGGTTCTCCCTTACCAAGGATTTCGACAAATTTCGTGAAAACTGACAATGAATCACAATTTGAAAAACAAGAAAAGAAAGAATAAACAGCGTTCACTTAGGATTATTAATCAAAATTTTGCTCCACCATTCGATAAAGGGTAACATCTTAAAATGTCCATTTAAAAATTGATAAAGACATCGTCACTGTTTGCTGAATACGAGATGCACAGTTCACGGACGTGTCGCTCGTTGCTTAATCGAAATTGTTTAAAACCTGCGACTTCTGTACACCGTGGCACATTTCGACATCCGGCTAGGCTTCTGAGTAACATCATTATCGATAAGATCAAAGAAACCCGGTTTACTCGAGTTTTCAGTGGAAAGTAACCAGTCGAGTCAGCAGCAGTACACGTTTCTACGACAATGAAATGTCGCCTGTATGCGTAACTTGCTCGGAACAGAAGAAACAAAGAAACATTGAGCAACCTATCTTTTTAAAATAAACACTGAAATTCGAAGGTAGATTAGCCGAAGTATCGCTTCATCGCTACTTCGGACAAATAATCGAAAGCATCGATATCTGCTTCAACAGACTTCGTGAGACAACCCAATTAAGAAGAGGAAAGAGAGCCACGATTTTCGAGACTGTTTAGTCTAACGCGAGTATCGTAGCATTGCATCTGTCAATAGAGATTCGAAGCCATCTTGACTACCACGGGCTCAAAGTGTACTGATAGAGGTACTCGAGGTACGACACGGCAACAAGTGGTACTCGACTCACCGCTAGGTCAACATCGTCTGCGTACCCTGTCCTTCTCTGTTCGATCCGAAGACGGGTCTTCTTTTCACCAGACAACTTCTGCGACATTATACTTCGAGCACCACTTCAATTTAACCGTGAAACATTGTCGCGAACTCATCGACGCGAGCAAACGTTCTTCGTCTTCTCTGAAGACTCGTGTCTTCATTTTCTAATAAATTAAAAATTTTCGATCTAGATATTTTCTCTGAAGAAAGGTAACGAATCGACAGGTTTAGATTAATTAACTAGATGAAGAGTAAAGCATGATTATTTCAACAACGAGAAGAAAAGAGATACGTAGTCGAGGATGTAAAAGGAGGGAACATTAGTTATTTATTTTCAACAGTGGGGCTGCTGGATAATTGATAGCGGAATGCTAATAACCTGGACGAGGCACGTATTATAATAAGTTTCTTGCCTGCCGCTTCTTATGTCCAGTTGCTGTTCTCGCTAACGCTGTCACCAGCGATCCCCTTCTGTCAGCTTATCACGCCGATGCTAATTAATCGACCAGAATCTAGCCGAACGAGGACAAATGACGGGGTAGTTTTTCATCTTCAGTTTCTAATATGTCGTACCCGACGATTTTATAGGGTGTTCGCGACAGCGTTTAGCTTTTTATTGGGAACGTTTGATGAAATCTTTCGAGAAACAGCAATATTCCTGTTTTTCATTAGGAAGATTAATGGCCAATGATAAACTACGAGATAAAATTTTGTACGAAAGGTACACTGTGAGAATGTTGCTTCTAATTGGAACGTTTAATGAAATCTTGCAACAATGTTCGAAAGACCAATAATTAAGGGATTTAATATCATTTATCTGTACTTCGAATGAAACATCTTTCACGAAAATTTTCTAATTAAAGACAAAAGATCGGGTGGGTTGTAATTGAGCTGGGTTCAAAGGGTCGCGTTTACGTTGTTTCGGTGTAATTTATACACGAGGCGAGCAACAGGTTAATCGATTCGGAAAAATCGCGAGAATAATAGACGATCGATGCATAAATGATACAGGGGAACGATTAATTCAGTACTATTGAAAACATCCGAAGCCCATTTGCTGGTACACGTTTCCCATTCGCTCAGCTGAATGGATTTACGACACGAGACGTCTGAAAAATTCGTAAAAATCTTAATACAATTTGCTAGGAGATTAAGCCAAGCCGAGTGTATAATTACAACGAACCGTTCGTATACTTCCTTTTCAGACCGACCACGGGATTACGTATCGCCGTGTACTGCATTATGGAGTGTGAATAATTATAGTACACGGTGCAACTGATGAACAAGTGTGCGCGACGATTAACAAAGAACAACTTCGCCGCTTTTCGAAACGCTTCCTCCTCGTCCCGTGTAAAAGGAAAAGAGCAGGGAAAGAAGGAAAGAAAAGAAAAAAAAAAGGAAACTGCTATCGTATCGAAACCGGCTATCTCGATTAGATCTTGTATCGAGCCCTATCGATCCTCCTGTCAATTACGCAGAATCGTATATATCGAGCCGCGTCAATTACGGAATACACGCCTTACACGTGAAATAAACATTGTGCAGTTCAGACGAAGCTGTGAAAAATGTAATTGCCGTTGCAAGCTGCTCACTCGGTATAGCACCGTTCGCGTGCGTCCCTTCCAGTGTAATCTAGAAAATTGATAACACTTCCGAACAGTTTGCATGCCTGCATTACGGCCCGAAAATTGAAAATTGCTTCTGATCGATGAGAAATTGCCTGGCAAAAATTTTGCTGTTTTTTTTCTTGAACTATTTCACAGTGTCTTGAATTCAATTTTATGGAAATAATCAAGTTGGAACTATAAACCGCACCGTGATCGTCATTTATCGAAATTAATGTACAATTAAGCGAATTGAACGAATCACCCTTATTTTACCTCCGATCGTTTCATCTGAAACTTGTCATAATTAATTGCAGCCTCGTCTGAAAGCGATCGAATCGTTTCGATACAAGATAAACTTGTCCGTTCGAAGTTTATTAACGCACACGCGGTCTGAAAAGGAGTCGGCTTTATAAATATTATAGGGGACACGCGTGTGCAGGCTCTGAACAGGTTTCGCGGTACAAGAGGTCCCCGTCAACTTTGCGTTATCAGCTAACCAGTCAACGCAGACGAAAAATTTCCAAACCTTTGCTTTCAGCTTTCTAAACCGCCATCTTTCCACCTTTCCGTCGAATCGTCGAAATCTCGGCGAACAACTGGTTACGTGTAAATTACAACATCGTGGAATGTTCGTTCGGTGACAACCGCTATTTGTCGGTACGATACGAAAAGAAATAAAAGCTCAGGATCGTCACGCTCGTTGGTGCGTGCGATAAACACATTCCGGTAGATCGGTAAACACACGGAACTGAATAACTTATAAAGCTCGGATATAATAATTAAAGAAGCAATAGCTGGTTACGCGGTTTGATGCGCGAGCATTTTGCTTCGGGTTTAATAAAACGTGTACACTGCGTAAACCAACTTCCCACGCGAACTTGCAGCGTTATTACGTGAAATGATATGTCCCTTGATCGAGTAAATTACATGGCACACGCGAGCTTCGCTCGGTTCTTTCGGGAGATATCGAAATTGAACCTTCGTTGACCGGGCAAACTAATTATAATTATTCATTTTTCAATTTAAACTTTCCGTTTGCTGTCTTAACAAAAAAATTAACGTAATATCAGTCTTTTATTATTGAAACAAGATTTCAAACGCTGGATAGTAAATTTGGTAAAATGGTACCAGAAATGATGGCTAGATATTAAGTTTGGAAGTCTGAAGAAAATTATGAAATTACTATATTAAATTTGTGGTACCGATCATTGATGACTCGCACGATAAGTATTCAAGGTGTTAACGTATCCCGTAATATAGTGAGCATGCTCAACACGTAGTCGCTTTAACATAATTTGACACGCGGTAAGAATTCACCACTGTACATAAATAAACGAGTGAAAAATCGAGAGAAACATCGCATCGCTTCTTTTTTTTTTTTAGATGACTCGTATTTTCCAACCGTGTTGATTATTATTTAATGATCGATCCGATTAAATCGAGCTACTTTGTAATTAACTCATTATAAAACGCGACTCGCTGACAGGTGGTAATTTGCCGTAATAACGAATGATTTTAAGGAGATCGAAGTTCGGTAATGTAACTGCGAAACGTCAACGAACTTGATCATCGGTGTAATAGGAACTAAAGGGTCCGGTATTTAAGCAAGGTGTTTGCTCGAAATGGGTAAACATGGGAGTATTCGTTTAGCAGAGAAATATTTACAAGGTAAATTTCCAGACCTAACATTGCCTACCTATGCACTTATCCACGCATCAAATCCGATATGGAAACAAGGAACTATACGAATTGTAAAAGGACCAATGTGCGTATTTGCTTGTGTCAAATGAAACCTCTTCGAAAACCGACGAGTTATGTAATATTTAAAATTTCAGCGAAAATTCTTTTTTGTTATCATCGAGGTTTAAAGAACCCAATACCGAATACCAACGATTTTTATAAAAGAAAAAGAAAAGTCATTAGTGATGTTCTCTAACAGGTGTTACGATTTCAATGTATAACTTCCCTAAGAAAATGTTGTATTAGTGGTTCGACTAACCTGTAGTAAGAAAATCCTTGTTGAACGTGAAGATCCATAGGCATGGCGGGATGCGTTGTCCCATGATGTCCCGGCGCGGGGGTGTACTCGCCGCAGCGGCCGCGTGGGGACCAGCGAGCATATCACCCCAGTGAAAACCCGGTGCACCGGGCATCGCCGACGGATGTTCCAGTTCGAGGCTGCGGTGACTCGTGGAGGGTAACGCGCCACTTACGGCCGATCCACTCGCGAGCAACCAGCGCGGATGCAACTCGGTTCTACACGCGAGTCTCCCTGATGATCCACGTCGTCGTCGCCGGCGCGCTCCTCGCCGAATGTTCACGGTTACGCGGGGAAGACAGGTGTTCCCTAAGGTTCCTCTCGCGAGCCGCTGCAGCTGGACGGACCCGGAGACTGGCACAGCCATTAGCTCGGCCATGAATGACTCGCCGTGCTTCCAGCTACTTCGCGGAGGCGGGGCCTACTCGCGCCCGCGTGGCACCTACCGCCTCCACCCTCTCCCTCTTCGCCGCCCTTCGCCCGTCATCCTTCCTCCTCCTCCACCCGCTCCCTGCCTCTCGTGCACTGCTAGCGGCCTCTCGGCCTCTCTCTCCATGCCAGCTGCCACCTCCACGTCGAAAACCACCACCACCTCCGACGTCGATATCGTTCCTCCTGCAACCACGCGACCATGACGTCCTCGATTTTCACGAAAACAATCGGCATTTTCAACGATCGAGGATGATTTTCGATCAGGGTGAACAGAGGGTGGTTCGTGGAGTAGGAAGGCTGGTTAATCATTTCTGTATAGGAATAGAAAATTTGAATTAGGAAAGTTCCAACTTTATTATATGTAATTTGAGTGATTGGGATAATAAGTTTCCAGGTGCTTTTCGCGCGGAAAAGTCGTGAAACTCGTGAGGAAACGCCTCTGATCGGAAGGCGAGAAAGGAAAGAGCACGTCGACACCCCCCGCGAATCGACCGAACCCTAGACGCAAGCTCGTCCCGACGTAACACTTGTTGAGCCGATTCAACCCCCGCGGCCGACATCGTCCCACGGTGGTCGCAAACGACCTAGGGATGTCCGAAGGAATTTCTGTTATCAGCTTGGATCGGAACATACGGGAGACGACTTCTTGTTCGAAGATGATTTATCTATACCTCGTGTGAAAAATCAACCCTAGTACACCTAAGGGCAAACTCGTTTCTACCTTGCACATTGAAATAAAATAAAGAATAAATTTAAAGATTCGATATTTTGTTAGTTACTTTTTTACCAATTAAACCGAAACAAACAAATTATCTCAACTTCGAATCTCCCTGAGAGAGGATATACCAACCCCTTTCTCACCCTTTTTCAGCCCCATTAATACCATTCTCCGGCTACGTATCCGCGATAAGCGTACGCGCCAGGCGAATTATTACTTCTAATCAGAGATTGAGGTACGCGAATGGAAAATAAAAGCGCAGGCCAGCCGGCAAGGTTAAATCACCCGTCACTCCGTGTCAGCTCCCTCCGGTTGTAACCGGCCAGGCTACAATAAACAATTTAATCAAAATGCCCTCTTGGTAATTTACAGCTCGCCCAGTCCTAACCTTTTCGACTGGCAAGGGTGAAAGGGGTTGGTAAGATCTTTGCTCGCCTTTAAACGAAGGGCACGATAGAGAGAAGAAGAAGAAAAACCCCGTAGGAGTCATAGAGGAGCGCGACACAGACCATTTGCTCGCTTGGGGGGTGGTCCCCGTAAAAAATAATACTTCTTGGTTAAAGACCGCCAGTCGCAGTAATAATTTATTTACAGGTTCGACTTACGATATCCTGGAATCATTAAGTAGATTCCCGGAGAAAAGTTTGGCCGTGCTGGCCTACCTTGGCTACAGGTGTGAGTCGTAATAACATAGCGGCCGCGCCCTTTAACCTCTAATATCCCTACCTTCGTACTGACTTCACTAACGCCGCCAGAATCGACTCCGCACAGCTACACCGCAATCATCCTCTACCTCTGTATCAATTGCCAGCGAATTATTACTGCGGATACACTTAGCATTGCGCTTTCTTTCTGTTACTTTTAGCACCGCGAATATACCCAGCTACAAAGTTTCAGTTACCTGCCTTTTCGCGGATTCTCTTGCTTCTTTTTTTCCCGAATGATTTCAACGAATGTTAATACGTAAATTTAACGAAACCTAGTGGCTTAAATATTAAATAATTTATTATCCGGGAGCTCGAACTTATAGCTAAATTTATCCTGAAAAAATTAATAAGGATTACAAAGGAATTAAAACAGGAACACAGGTGAAACTATGGAGAATCTAAGATGCGATGGAAATTGATCTGAAAGGAAATAAAAGAGAAATAAATGTTAACTGGAGACGAACGACTGTAAAATAAAATCTGTAAAGAAAATTGAAATTTATTTAAGATTCCAAAGAATGAAAATAATATCTTAATAGAAGGATATGAATGAATCGTGCAGGCTTCTGTAACAGCGAATGAAGAAAGTCGTGGTGTTGTCCAAAACTGTAATTCATTTCTCCACAGTGCCAAAATACACTAGAATACTTGGTAATCGTAGAAAATATTATCGGTACTGTTTCAATATAAGTATAGAACGTGATAGATGCAATGATGCGTGAACGATGATTGAATGGAGTGAAAAAATTTCATACGAATGGAGCGGTACATCTGAAATGGAGTGAATGGCAAACTCGCGCGCAAGTCTGAGCAAATAAAATTAATGCTACTTATTCTAAGAGAAATAAACAGTTAGTGAGACCATATGGAAAAGCGTTCGTTCAATGTTGAAATTTTCATCTCTCTTTAATCACTGTATGGGCAATTTTTATTTTAATCTATCAAAAACGCAAAATCTGAAACTTGTAAAAAAATGAAGAAATCATTAATTAAATCATAATATTAAATTCTGTAATTTGAACGAACGTGTTTTCCTTACGGTAATAAAATTCGGCGCTGTAATTGACGCAAAGTTCTCACATTAACAGTCGAAGAAAACCTGTGGGCAAAATCTATGGATAAATTTAAAAAGAAAAACCTTAAATATTGATTTTCACTCACTGTCCTAAGGTGTCATGCAGTTACTCAAAATTACGGCGCCAAAGTCACAAAATAAAATATAAAACTTCGATAATTAAATTCGATCGCGTCTTCGATGAATTGTAATTGAATTTCATCAATACAATCAAGTTCAATCCTCCGTGAACCAAAGTCCAAAAAGAAATGAATTCTCGTTGTCCGTCAAGAAAGGTAAAGAATGCTTGTGAAAAATAAAATATATACTGATCAATAATACTACTCAAAAAAACGGTTCATGGAGGGTTAATTTGTAAGTAAGACGCAAGAATCCAACGAGGCATCATACTCACAAAAGTAGAAATTTCAAATCAAACTTTCTTGCAAAAATGACCTGCAGTTTCTTCCTCAACGAAATGACCATATTTAAATGATTCATTTTACCATAAAATTTTACCATGAAATTAAATTTAGAAATCGAAACTACAAGCCGCTGTAAAAATCTAAATTATCGTATAATATAACCTGCAGCTTGCAAGTAAACGTACATAAATTCATATCCTTTATACCATTTTTTTCATTTTTATCGATTTTTCCCCCAAAATACATAACGATACGTTCGTACACTGACCTTATATCGTAGCATTCGTTAAACGTAAAAACCGCATGCAAATTAGAATCTAAATAGTCGTAATAGCAACGCAAGGATGAATGCATAATCCGGCAGAGGTGTACTATCGCTACTGCTAAACACAAAACACACTCGTAAACGTGTACGCTTACACGGTAAGCATCGTGCATCAACTGCGAAAGCCTTCACACTAACAACTCTGGCGAATCGTTCGTTTTTTTTCGAAAAAATTTTTATTCTCTCGCGCTATTCTTTTTTTCGATATGTTTCCTTGGATTATAGGGGTCGCGATAGCCCCGCAAATCTTTAAGGCGTGTTGAAATAATTTTTTGAAAATTTATAAGCAAAATCATCATCAGTGTTTCAGACGTTTCACATCGAAGCGTATAATAATTGTGTATATTCTAATAATAAAATTGAACGAATACGAGTAAGTTTCTTCTTATCGCCTACAATCCCTTTCCCTAGCAAAATATCTCACAAAATAGACCTTTCTAATTTCCTTTCCCTCTACGAAATGATATAATGCCTATGTTTCTCTTCTTTTTTTTTGTGTTTTTTTGTTTAGAAAAAATATTGATCATTCTTATAGGTGCGATTAATTCGTTTGTTTTATATACGCACATATTTACATGAATTATTCACCTCTCTAGTTTATCTTACATTTTTCGAATATTAAAAGTTATAAAAAGTATGCGAATTGGAGAATTCAAAACGGCTGTGCTTTTCATAAAAAAACATCCGGCACAGAAGACGAAACGGAAGCTCGCTGTTTCGAGCTGAAAATCAAACGAATCGTTGTGAACGTTCGTTAAAAAGCAAACACTGAACCAATGTTGTAAACTACCCGTTAGCTTTGACAAATAAGAATATCCTCTAAAATGTAGAAAAATAAAATTCCAAATTTTCACCGATATTTTGATCACCGGTTATCCTCTATCACTCGATATTTCGTGCAGTCATCAAACTGATCAAATTAATTATTGTCTCTATCGAAGACCGATTAGCATATCGATATAATCACAGCAATCGATATTCAGCAATTATCTTCGATAAAAATCTACTGTCCGAGCTTTATACAAGCTTACAAACAGGGTGTTCCATTTCAATCCAAATTCATGTGTAAATATAAATTTTTATCACTTAAAATATCACTCAGATGATTTCTTGAAAAATTGTATAAAAAATAGTGAAAATTTTTTAAAATAAAAATCCAACGTCAAGGTGCAATTTTATTAATTGATTAAAAGGGGACACCCTGTATACATATTATGAAACATCACCAAACCATTGTACAATTTAATAGTCGTAAGAATAAAAATCCTGTATCATGCAAAATGTATAGAAATGATTTTCTAACGTTCTCCTTTAACTCCTATGAAAACCTACCCCTAATTCTAACACCATTCCCATGGTGCAATGTACAAATTCATACCTTTCAATTATCATCATTCCTCCCCCTGTTTATTTATATTCATTGATCGAGCATTCACCCCCATGATCCTCATTGCAGAGGAATCATGCTGCAAAAGGGTGTGTTTCAATCGAAACATAAACAATCCTTAACAACCTTTACTCGTAAGTGTACTCACGAAGAGCAAATATTATGCAACACTCAAGCGACTCTTCGTGAGTGGATTGATTAAAAAAAAAAAAATCTGTCGATGGAATTCGAAAGTACTCGAAGGTTCTTCGAAATGAGAAGGTCGCGAGCCAAGTTTCTACGTAGAAGATGCTACGTAAACGATATCGAACACGACATCGCCTGGCATTTTAATGAAATTATCACTGGAGACCAGTCGCACGAGCCTGTCAGTCCGATGTTAGTTTCATTAGAATTGCAGACTTGTGTGGCTGCGAATCAGAATGATCGAGAGTTTCTTTTTGGCCTCGAAGCATTTGGGCCGTTTGCAACGAGCAAAAAGATAACCCACTGCGCGAAAGAATTTCATTTAATACAATCTTGATTGATACTTACGCTATTAATAACAAAGGAAAAGAAATTAAAAACGAAAAAATTTTTTTTCAGGTTATATTAAATTAAATCCCATCGCAACCTCCAGGGTGGCATTGTTTAATGCCACCCCCTTTGTTCTCGTAAGCTGCAAACAGCCATCGTAAAAAAAAGAACAAAAGAAACAAATCACTGAAAACAACAAAACGGTATTACTGTCATTCAACATCAGCATGCAAATGATTGGAAATGAAACGTCTGCACTTCAGCAGAGTTTCCGGTATATCTGTTTCCCTAGCAACACCATAAATGTCACCTCATCATGATTGACGTTAAATTATGAACAATAATAATACATGTATATATATAATTTGCAACGTATATAAATAAAAATTTATACTATATAACAAAATCGTCACTTATTTAGTGAACTTTCGAAACCTCGTTAATTATGCAAATAGAAAAGATTATTGATCATTCAGCGATCAATTTTTCGTTTCGTTGTAAATGCTCTCTGCATAGAAGATAAAGTTTTCTCTTTATAAATACTTCTCAACCTTATCTCTCGTTATCGAAGAGGTTTCTATTAATATTCGAAGATCAATGCATTTGATCCTGCATTTGGATAAATTTATTTATCCTCTTCGTTTCTAATGCAATTACACAAAAGATAAATATCGTAAAAACGTATAAAAAAAGTATCCTCACTGATCATTATTTATCTCTTTTTTTTGACCTAGTGCTCATTGTCATCTATCTACGTCGCGCCTCAGTCACTTTTACGTATTACATTTGTGTATTTTTTTTTTTCTATTCTTTTTTTTTCTCTTTTATATCACAACTTCAAGCGAGCGCACATTTTCTTCGCACAGGTCGTTGCATCTCAGTCTGTAAAAGAGGAACCAAGTCCAACGGTTTCAACGATAATAGAGGAACTCGTTCTCTCGTCGCATCTTTGAGCTTGCGAGCAATTGACAGGAAAGTTTGGCAGTGCGTGAATCAGGGAAATTTCGAAGAATGCGACGAGACCGAAAATTATGCCAACGGTGCTTTGAAATTAACACGGCAGTCAAACTTGCGACACAAGATAAAACATATGTGTGTAAACGTTGATATGAAAAGAGTATAACTTTGTGCAATTCATTGAGATATCAATTCTCAAGTGTTTCTTCAAAAATGTAGATGAAATTTCATGAATTCTAAGCAGTGTTCTGTGGAATTTGGACAAATTGTATCATCGAAGTAACTTGAGAAAATCTGAATACTAGAAATCAGAAATATAATTATTTTTACTATCAATATAAAATTGCAAAGTGTACTTGATAAATCCCTGTCAAATTCGATTATTTTCATGAAGAATTAATTATAATACATTCAATAGAAAAATATTTCTATGTATTGTTCAAATTCCGCACAGAACACCCTGTATGCAGTCTACGATAAATCCCAAGTGGTTCATTGAAAAACAGGAACCGAAGTAAAATACTCGATAATAAATTTCAATAACCCGGCAACGTTGGCAGTGTACCAGCTAGCTCGATTTACCGAAAATCGTGCGCTCCTCGTGTCTAACAACGATCTACCACCCCTTTCTAGATCCTGCGTTCGTGATCGCGATCAACGAATCCGTTTTTCTCTCTCTCTCTACGAAGCTACAAAGTCAGGTGACAGGAGAAATTAGTCGATCCGAACGCTGTTTATCATTAGAGCTTCGGCTCTGTTCAACGTGTTCACCCAAATGGTCGAGCGTTGGGTGGCTCAGACCGGTGGTGGTCCCCTTACATATCGTAGTTGAGGGGTGAGAGATAGATTTAGAGTGTTGGCAGCCTCGCAACAATGAGGTTCCAAGAGGCAAGCGGCACAGAATAGAGCGACCAGAGCTAGTTGAAAGGGTAATGCCGCCCTCAGGATACGCCAGACCCAACTTTGAGGTAGTCCTGGCTCGTTGTCGGGATCCCCGGCATCCGTCACGCCACTTTTCGCAGTGATCATCGTGATCCGCTCCGAATTTCCTCTCGCCATCTCCGTCGGGCTGGTTTTTTTACGCTTGCTGCAGAAATACACAGAGGAAAAGAAAAATCGTGTTTATTAGAGAATTCTCCTGGGCACCTTCTCGAACGTGGAGGATCTGGAAAAGGTTTGAACGAGGATCCTGGCCTTCTGGCGGAAGAGGTTGCTTACGGAACTGCGGATAATTCATACAAATATGCGTGCTTTTTAAAATTAAGCCTTTTTCGTAACACAGTGATCTGGAAGACAGGTGTGCAGATTGTGACTGAAAAGCATAGAAATTAAGTGAAAATTGAAGCGTAAGTATTAATTGGATGAATAAATAAGATGCGAACTCGTGCATGCTGGAAAAAGGAAAATGTATATAAATAATTATAGAGGATCTGGAAATTCTAAAATATGAGAATCTCTATATAGTAAAAATAAATTAGTTATTAAAAGAAGCATTAAGATTTGTGCTGTAAGGAATGAGAGGAAGTAAATAAGATACTTGATAATCATATTAGTCTCCATGTTCAAGATTAAATTAATATCAAAACCTAGTACCAACAACATCCCGCAGTGCGGAGAGTCGAAGGTGTTGCGTTAATCGAGCTAATTAATTTACGGCATCCCATGGGCGAAACCCAGAGCGGGAAACGAGTAAAAGGTAAGTTTTCAAGGAAAATCGCATTTAGATACGTGTCTTCGCGGATACGCAGCTTTTTAAAATGAAAAAATAAGTGACAAGGTGTCAGAAGGTGTTTCTATGATTAAAATGGGGAAAAGAGGGGGAGTGCGCGAGGCGAGAAAAAGGGGCGACGAGCTTTTACAACTTTTTTTACGATGCATTATGGTCGGCATTCTATGCTACAGCGAAAACTAAACCTATTACTGTAGCCAGCGAACAGTGATTAAACGCGACTATAAAAAAAAGCATTCTTCGAACAAAGTTAAATAAGGTGGCCCGGTGATAATGGGAATTCGTAGTAATTGCGATTGAAAGAGCGGATCGGGAAGAAAAGTAAAACAAGGAAACACACTTTCTACTTTCCTTCGTTTGACGTGGAAAAATTTATAAATTTGCAAACGTACACTTTCAACTAAAATAGTCGCCAATAACTTAGAGACCTCGAACGGGATTTTAACGGGATAGGAGACAGACAGGGAGGCGTTCATTCACAGCTAACTTCTTATATTCAAATGAGCGAACGCGTTATGGGAGTAGAACTATGAACGGGTCGAGCTCTTGTCCCCACGTCTAAATAGACGCCTTCATTCTTTGCTTCTCATTTCGACGTTATGCAAATGGAATGCGAGCCGAGGAGAATCATTCTTTATTCCCTCGAGAGTCTCGAAGCGTCTGAATAAACTAAGAAACTACCAAGACCGTACACCAAGAAAAATGTTTACCAATAACCAGCTTCTTAACCCGTTCGCTATCGTGTATGCACGAAATTCAGGGTGTTAAAGGATTCATTTTTAAGCGAGGGAAATTAATGAAAAAAATAAAAGAAAATAAAAGGTACTCACTCTGAGTAGTGATGGACCTGGCTGTTGCTCGTCCGCTTGGAGGCCCGTGCTTCGACACTTGCCGCAGTGCGTACGATCAGTTCCCGGCACTGTTTCTGAAGATCACGGAGTTTCGTTTCCGTGTCCTCGACTCTTTTCCAAAGCTGGCCGAGCGCCTCGCTTCCCGGTGCCAGTTGATTCTCCAAACTGCGCGTTAATCGACGAAGTGCAGCCAGCCTGCGTTCACGTTCGCTCAGCTCCTGCTCGCTTCCGCTGTCGGAGATGCCACTGTCGGACAACGAGCCATCTTCCTGGGTCAGACTGATCGGCGACGAGTCGCCGAATTTCGTCGACGCCCCGCTGCTCACCTCCTCCGTGCTCGAGTCTTTCAACTCGGTGCAGTTCTGCAACAAGAACACCGCGAGTCGCATTTTTAACTCACCCCGAACAACACCGCTATTCTTGTTCTTTCCTTTGGCATTCTTTTTCAACATGGCTCCGCGATAGATAATACGTCTGATGATAGAAAAATTTCGAAGGATTTTTCCACGTTAATACTTGAAATAACAAATTTCATTTACTTTCGAGCACGCCCGTGCTACCGATCTCCCGGCGATCGATTACGAAGAAAAATCACGAAAGGATGTGCTTAAACCATTCTCCTGATTAGATCGCGAGATGCTGATAGGTATAAATACACCCCGGGAGAGAATACGATATCGAATATTGCATAATCCAGTGTCGGTTATTGCCGGCGGGCAACCGGAAGGCGTATAAGACGATTATATAGTCGAAGAAGGGGCAGATAGGGTGAGTGAAAGAAAGGAAGCAAAGGGGGCACTCGGGGCTGTGCGATGACAACTAGAAATTAAAATGAAACTCAAAACTCGATGAACACAAAATATGTTATTACATTTCTAATCTTTGTTACATCTTTATTATATAACTTTTAAAGATTCTATAATCCCGCGATACTTTCTCAGTTAAGAACCCATAAAACAACAGTCGGAATCGAGAAAAGGTATAAAGGAACATCGTACACGTCGATCACCGTTCGATTTTCCCAAAAAACCACGGTTCGCGATATTTCTCGAACAACCCCCATCCAGCGCAACTGATACCTGTGTCACGTAACCGTTTCAACTTTGATATGAACTTGTTCCCTCCGCGAGAGAAGGAACGAGAGGAAAAGCGAGAGGGATACGAGAGGAAAGGAACAAAAAAAAAAGGGACACAAGGCCGCGACACGAAACGTTGATACCAGACAGCAGTGGTAATAGTAAAAAAGTGGAGTGGAGCGAGGATCAGAAGGAAGACAGGAGCGAAAGGGTGAGTGGGTGGAAAGCAAGCGAGAAGAGAGGGCGGAAGAAAGAGAGGGTTGGTTTAGGCTGTTGCAACGGAAGAGAGGGAGGAGAGGGAGAGAGGCTCCGGTAATGAAAAGCGCGATCCGCGTACCAAGTAGCAACCTTCCAGCTAACCTATATATAAGTCGGTATACTCTTGTGTAACGGATAGTAGGTACGAAGTGAGTCGAGTGATAATCCACGTTGCCCGAAGGACCAATCACCTAGAAGAAAACTGAGAGAATTCCTTATTACTGCCCTACGACGACTGAGCTTCGAATTCTATAAGTTCTTCGAGTCCTGAAATTCTTTCGCTTTTGACGGTATTATAAGAAAATATTTCGCTAACTATTTAATAAGTACTCGGATTTTCTTTAAAGGATGAGATAGCATCGATGAAGTTGTATGTTGCATCGTAGAGAGATGTCAGGTTTACAAATTGCCCCCATCCGCTCTTATAATTAGACTAATCTAATTCGATCGTGGCGTATAATTAGGACTTGGCTCCGCTATCGGAGGATTAAAATGTGTGAGAATTTAAGTGATCTAAATATGTCACATTCAGCGTAACCGGAAAGGTTTTTAGTCGATGTAAAAACGTGGTGGTGGCTCGTCGACACCGCTATATCCGCAGGCTACAACTGGTCAGTCGAACGATCCACCGGCGATATTAAATTTGTATTTTTACGCTGATTCCACGGCCCATTGCCGTACGTGAGTGGAAAGGGAATCGTTCGGGCGATTAACGATCCCGGCTCCCTGGGGAGTCGCTGCTTCTGAGATAGCCAACACCCCTGGTCGCCCGTACGCGATCCTGAAACTTCCCTTCGCCCACCACCAACCTATTCGCTAATATTTTATTTAATGCCTATCAAAATTTATGGATTTTTCACGCTCAGACCAACCATCACGAGTTCGTATGAAATTTAATGTTCGCGCAACGTTTTCCTTTCTGTGTTTAAAGGAGGACTTCCGGGAAAAGAAAAATATACAATGTAAAAGAAAAAGCACAACTAATTGAAGCTCATCGTCCCGAGGAAATCTAAACGGAAGAAGAATCAGCATCGCGGTAGAAGTTATTACATATCTCGAGCCACCCCCTTTCGTTTTATCGTTCCAATCAGAATTCCTTGAAACAGAATCAGCGAGAGACGAGGGATGAGGGTAAGGTCGTATAATGTCGAGCGTTTCTTAGCTCGCTAAAAAGGGTCGTCGTATCGGAAAGAGGAGAAAGAAAGATGTAACGTCGAGTGCATGAAATTATCCCCTCGAGTGTTGTAGATCGACGAAACCGAGCAGTCAGCCCGGTGGATTACTTCGTCTTGACGGGACTTTGAATACGCTCGCAGCGTCGCGTCGCGTCGGTCGAACAGCTTCCTACGCTGCTGCTAACGCACCCCGGGGTTGCCACCCCCCGTTCCTTACACGTTTGTTAGGGTAAAAATATCGTGTCGCGGGCCATACGTCTTTCAGACAGGCGAAATAAGCACGGGGACAATTGGAAGTTGCTCGGCTCGCCTTGCTTTTCTCTACCTCTCTCACTTTCGTGTATCGCAGGATGACTTATAAATAAATAAATAAATAAATAAATAAATAAATGATTTCATATGAAGACAAAATTTTAGAACTTAATTAACAATCTATCTTCTTTCAAAAATCTTAATTTTTCTCCTGTTAATTACCTTTCGCTTTTAATTAAACAACGAGAATGTTTGAAAGGAGATGGAATAATTGACTTCCGTTGGTCACGTATCCGGCCGGGAAGCAGTTATTCTAATCGCGTAGAGGGTAGAGTTAAAAAAATGAGCAACGTCGAGGTGGAAATATCGCGTGGCGGGCGGCACGTTTCTCTAACAAGAGCGTAGCACACGGCCAGGCCAATCGGAAGTCGTGATAACAAACCTGCCACCTGCTTCACCTCCAGCTACTTTTCTCCTTAAGTCCATAAAGCGGAGAGAGCGGACGCGAGCCGAGCTTGCCAAGAGATTTACTTTATATGCAAATGCAAGACGGATATGGTGGAAATAGGGGGATGCGATGGCGTTTAACCGAAACACGATATCGACAAGTGTCATCTGTCAAACGTACCCTCTAATCTCACCCCTTCTCTCCCTCGTTTGGCTACCTCCTTCCGGAAAATTTAGATCACTCAACTTGACCCTGAATACGACTTTATAAATGTAAATATTTAATCACTTTAAATTACTTTTAATTCATTTCGTTTATAAACTGAATAATTTCCATCTTAGATTTGAAATATTTCTTTTAAATATTTTATCTGCAACATAAACTTCGAATCCGTTATACCAAACGCAAACACGTTCTTCCGATTCCTTAGGGAGGACTACCCTTGCTTCTTCGACCAGAGGAAAAAAAAAACAAAAGTCGAGAAAAGCTTTCTCTCAAAGACGAACCAATAAACATGATTCGTCTTATAATCTCGCCTTTCCTTACGAGACCCATATCCCCAGAGTTCTTCCATCTCAGCCAATCTAAGCGGGGAAATGGTTTCATTCACACAAGTGATACCTACGGGGATCGTTACCCCATCCAAGGACGTTCAATAATTGCTGGCAGCTATCTAACCGACTGAAAATCAAGGATACCGTGGGAATATCGGCTAAGATTTCGTCCACGTCAATCATTTCAACGCCGAATATTATTCCCGATCTATGATTACTGAAGATCAACAAAGTATTCGCAGAAAGCACGAAACGCAGGAATCTATCCTTGGATCGATCAGTTTTCGTGCGTGAATAATGGCGGAGGTAATCTCGCTTGTTCGAACGTAAGAGAAGGCAAGGGTGGGCATCGAGAGCGGGAGATCCGTATAAATGGTAATAGGCATTATAGGCAGGCGAAATAAAGGAGAAAGGCGTGATCGAAGTACGAAAGGAATAAAAGAAACCGAGCGTGGACTCGAGGATAGCCATTATCCGAGCGAAGACGTGGATCACGATGCAAAACGCTCGCACTTAACGGCCCTCACTCGCCTCTGAATTCTTCTCTTTAGCCATTCTCGTGCCTCTAATCGTCACACATTACAGATCGACGACGCATACGTCCACCTTGTAATGGAATCGAACATCCCGGGATTCAAAATACCGGACCATTATCATTTTATAGCACAATTTTATAACGATTCGTACATGCAGAGGGTATCTTCCTATCGTTTTCAACTTTCGTACAAACGCGAAACATATGATTTTCTAATAAGTAATTTTAATTCTTACCTGACAATTCATGTCCTGTTTCTCGGACAGTAACCTGGCAACGTGACGAACAGACGAAGCAACTTCCGACGTGGCCCCTGCTTGCAGAGCAACGTCCAAAACGGCAAGGGTGTCTTTATCCCTTCGCAATGCGCACTGAAGCTCCGCCAAACGTATACTAAACTGCTGGACTGCTTGCAGGGCGCACAATTGTTGATTTCCCCTGAAAAATACAGTTAAGATACCTTGAGTTCCATGGAGGGGTTGGGATCATGAACCGGGCTGATTTTATGCCTCTAATTGAAAATCGAGGAACTTTAAGCCTCTTTGAAATACCTGGTCAGAAATGGTCAAGTTTCTATAGGACACGACTGAATAAAAATTTTATACCTGGAAATTTTATTTATTCCTAAACTAATTTGTAAATAAATGTACGTTTTTATTCTTCGGTCGATGAAGTATCTATTTCATCGGATAGATAGTTATCCCCGATTCCCGAGATCGGTGAAAGCTAGCAGGAAAATTGAATGGAAAAATCGCAGTCTGGGTCAACACAATAAAAAGTAGAACGAGAGGCTTTGCCTCTCGGCAAACAGTAAGACGTCAAATTATTAGTGGATCTCCCCAATGGCACTATCGGCAAACAGAAACACTTTATCCGAGACCAATCCGAACGCCCTACAGAAAGACTGGTCTGCTCGTTTTCCTCCGCATTGGCGTGCGAATCAAATAAGTGAAAAATCGGAAAATAATGAATACAGAAACGGCGACGGAAACGTTAAAAGAAACGAATCGGTTGGGTGAGAACGGTCGATTTGTACGTCGTGTATAAGAAGAGTGGTGCGCGTTCGTGCAAACAATAGGAATTTCAGTACCGAGGGATAAGAGTGACCTTTGTAAAAGCCCACTGGGTCACTGGTCAACCCTTTTGCATGGGTCAGACCCCTATCAGACAGGGGAATCAAGTGCTCATACGGCAATTAAAACAAGGTTTCGACCAGTGCGCCTCCCCCGCAGAAACACATATCAATTTCAAGATTTGTGATTTGCTTCATCTGGCTCGAGTAACATTACCATGTATCTGAATATGTATGCAAACGATATCACGTGTATAATTTGAAAATAAATTAAATGATTAATAATTAGGTTATTTCTCGATGACGTAACATTAGTCTTTCAACCTTTCGAGCTTCTATAATGTAGTGGCAAAACTGGTCGCCAGGGTATACATTGAAAAAAAACTGTTCAAATAGACGTTTCCTCTAGGTGGCGGTCACTTTAGAAATGTCCAAGCTTAAACTGGCGATCCCGGCTAAAACTAGTAATCCCGTGACACGGGTCGAAATCCCAAAGATCCGAGCCCTTGCTGCCTATGGTGTTCCACGGGGTTCCCGGTGTTTGCTTTCCTGGCTTCATTGCCTCTCATAATATTTGCCCAACGTCACGCGTCGACCAACCAACGGTCAGTCAATGATCCTAAAGCAGCTATTCAAGCGGACCGTTCGAAACTCGATAATCGCGTCCTTACCAGGAAAAGAAACTCGCCGTAAGAAATATCTAAAGTAATTCTAATCTTCTTTATTCTGAATGCTTAAACGATTACTTAATAATTAAGCGATTATAAAAAATTTCATACAAGGTACTCACTTTTGGAAGGTTTCGTCCCAAACACGATAGAGATCCGCCACGCCGTCTTTGAGAACCGTGAAGATCAAGGAGGCCGAATTACCGAGATCGGTGATCAGTCTGTGCGTGGAGACGTTCAGAGCCAGCATCGCCGCCTTGCGATCCCTCAACGCAGCCAGTTCGGTCTAGAACATTAAATATACATTTTTAGTGGTCGCCCTGTTCGGTTAGCTCAAACGAATTGCTCGCTCGGTTCTCGCGCCACCGAGCGAGGGGTGCAAGTGATGTAT
This sequence comes from Osmia lignaria lignaria, assembly GCF_051020975.1. NCBI lineage: Eukaryota > Metazoa > Arthropoda > Insecta > Hymenoptera > Megachilidae > Osmia > Osmia lignaria. Next base: position 179,145 of record NC_135046.1, on the reverse strand, counting down.
AAACTGATCGCAGTGGTAGGCTAAAGAAAACTTACCGCACTACCTGAATCCTGACGTACAACTAGGATAAAGAAGCTTTGTTCACGAATAATAGTACCGACTGACCGATTTCTCAAATTAACGATACTTAAATATTTTTCCCAGGAAAGAAAAAAATTGAGCTATCATCCGTTGAAAAATGATTAACCCTCGTGATTGAAGAAGCATCGAAGTCTCTGTAACCCAAACTACCCTCTTCCTCTACGTCGACCACGAAAATAATATGCAGGAGCGGATAGGTCGGCATCAACAACGAAATAAACGTACGTTTATCAGGAAGAACATAACCGAAGCTATAAGGGTTGTAAGAGCGCAAGAGATAAGACGATGGAGTAACCACGTCACGTTGTCACATTCCCGTCGTCCTACTGCAGCGGGCGACCGACGAGGGCAGCATAAATAAAGCCAGGTTTACGAGGACGACGCAAGACGTAGGAGAACAAAAACGGGAGCTTCTAGTTTCTCCTTTCTCCTCGTCTTTCCTACCCCTCTGTGTCTCGTCATTTCTCTCGTCGCGTGACGAGCAGAGCCGGTGTTCGAGGGAGGATCGTAAAGATCGTCCTACTTGCGGTCATCCAGCTTACAACCCGTACTCTACCGAGTAATTTCTGCCGAAGAAACGACAAGCTTTACTACTCTTTCCTTCTTGCATTTATATTGTACGTCGATCTTCGAACGAACACGAATTCCTACCAAAAGCTAGCTCCCGCTTTCTGGTAAATTGAAAGTTCAGGGCGGTGAATCGAGGGATGAAAAATCGAGGAACTTTTGGGACTGACGGAATTTTTTTTTTTTTTTGAAATGTAACGTTTTTGTTTCTAGTGAATTAATAGGAGAGAGTAGATTGTTTTAATTACACAATAGTAATGAATTTTTGTTTCTGTCGTTTAAACAGGTTTTGATAAAGTGCGAACATTCAGTCTTGGTTTAACACTTTTATCAGCCTTCATCGATCAACGGATTTCTCTCGACTGCATCGACAAAGCTTAAGATTTATGGTGTCGTCGATGGGATTTGATGAGATCAGATTTATGTAACACGCATGTCACGTACCGTTTTTCATCCGTTACAGCTACCGTGATTTATCATTATCATTTGATTTCGATCTCTGCACCTTTTTCGTATACACAGCAGCAATTTTCTTTCGCTTTCTTTTTCCTTCTTTTTTTGTAAAAGAAATTCAATTGTAGAAATGGGTAACCGGTTACTAACGCGACCTCACCGAACTCTTTGATCGTAGCTCGAAGTAAAGTGTTCGCGAAAGACTCGACGGCGAATCGATATTCTTCACGGGAGGCAATAATTTATGCAAAGCTGAGCACGAGTAAACGACGGATACAGGCGTGATTCCGGGCACGGTAACAAAGAGGTCAGACGCGTGAAAAGCGATGGCGAGACGCGATGGTTCACGCTCGATGTGCGTACCAGCATGGACAGTCGGCTTGCTCTTGGAAACTAGAGAAGGAGAATCATAGGGATGAAGAGAAAGAAGGACGCAGGTTTGCACCGCTGTCCAACAGCGGTCGCAACGAAAAGTGGTTGGCATTGATATTCCAGGCATATCGCGAAGCCAGAAGCAGCCCGCTCCATACCCGTAACCACCCACCGCATGAACCCCCCCTCCCCCTTTGGGGCCCCAGTCCAAAGCTCCACACCAACCCTCTACCCTCTAGAGGGTGGCCGTGCCACTCGCTCATTCCGTCGCGCTTTTCCTCGTACGTCGTGCATGACAAATATATTCGTCGCCGTCGCTGCACCCGTGAACGATCGCGGTTAATCGATTCGTCCACGGTTTAATGTCGAATCGGCACTCGACACGGAACTGAATGCGACCATTCGATTGACCGGCTTTCAGGTCAATCGTATCGTTGCTTTAGAAATAGATAAACGGCGTTGATTAGAGGAAAAAGTTCCATGCTTCGCGTCCGTGCGAGCCAAGTCTGCGATCACTGAAAATGGGAATTAGGTACTCTATCGAATGCAGATTATTTGTTACGTCTCGCAAGGCTGGTACAACCCGCGGAGAAACATGTAAAACAAGAAGGATCATGTCGGGTTTGGTGGCCAGACATCCTCGCGCCTGGGTTACCTGCTGCATAATGCAGCACACCGACCAGTTCAGCCGGCAAATGTTGGACGCTAATACATCTTGATGATAGATAGGGAGCATGTGTTTGGTCTTCGCAATGAGGCCGACAGGGATAATGTCGGGGATACAGGGGAAGCCGGATACCCGAACAAGAAAAAGATGAAGGAAGGAAGGAAAAAAGTGGAAGACGATGGATCGAAGAGAAGAAAGTGAAGAAGGCGAAAATGAGAAGGAGAGTCTTCGGTGGAGAAAATCGTAGAAAATAACCGACAGAGACGGCGAGCGGAAGGTGGAGGTGTAGGGTGTTCCAGAGGTTTCCAGAGAGGGGTTGGGAGGTTAGGCAGGGATGACTCTCGGGGGTTGGAAACTCAGAGGGTTGGCTAGGTTCGCTCGGCGTTCACTCGCGAGTTGCGATGTCGAGCACGTCGCCGTCAGACGAGCGTACGTGTGACACGACTACGCTTTTACGCCACTCTCTGCCTCTATCCTTGCCTCCTGACTGCCCTCCCTGCTCTTCCTCTTCGTCTTCCTTCGCTGCCACCCCCTACGCCCACTTCCCGACTTCAACCCTCTACGCTACCACCCCCTTTCCCTCTTTTTCTTACTTCTATTTCGCCTACTATCAACTCGTCCCACCCTACTCGCGCCGCGACCATCTTCCCGCGATGGTTTTAATAATGCCGAAGCTTGTTCCGCATAGATCGCTTTCAAATTCAATGGTAATTAAATGTGTCTTGTTGAAAAGGAATCAACAATAAGTTAAAGAAATTTCAGTGTTTCAGAAATTTGCTGATAGACAAATTAATTTGAAGAAGATATACTTTTAAAAAGAAGTTAAATGTTTCTTTTATAATACTAGTCGCGCGCTTGTCTATTTCCCACTTTAAAAAACGGAACAACATACCGCCATCTACAGGTCGCAAACATGGTAAAAGGGTTTCCTGTTTCATAGTCGGTATAGTGAATTTCTGTTCTAGCTCCGACCGGTGAAGGGAAACCTACTTCGCTTACCGACAATAGAACCATTACCGACATTGTTATACTAGACACGAACCAGAAACGTTTGAAAGAAAATGCGCGAAAGTATGCGCTCTTATATCGAATTCAAATTTTTTATTCGCGCAGACTTTGATACTCGAGTCTGTACGAGAGCTTAACGAGACAGAACTGCTACGTGCAGTGTTATTTGCATCGTAATTAGCGATTATACAATTCTTACCGTGATACGATTGATGCGCTCATCCAACACGTGCGGCTGTTCCAATGCGATTTCATAAGAGAAGAGCCTGTCGTGTGCTGCTTTGAATTCCGTTTGCAAAGCTGTCAATTCGCGATGAAGCGCGCTCGCCATTTGTGTTTCCTCGACTCTGGTCGTAAGGGACTCCCATTTCTCCAACATACCTGAAAAAAAAAAATTCCATAATGACACAACCGTTCAATTCAGAGGAAATAATTTTATTTTATATTTCGTAAATTCTTGATAAACATTGCTAGCTCCTGGTGAAAGTTACTTTCCAAAGTAGCTGACCTTTATAACGATAAAATTTTTTTTCAGTCTCGATGTAACGAAAAAGTTTTGATTATTAATACCGAACACGATACACGTGTCTTTTTTTGGCATCGCGTCATGTCAGTAGGAATAATCGAACAGACATTTCAGGTCAAGCTGCTTATATCTATACGCATATTCACTTCGTACGGCTTCAGTGACCCCTTTTTTCGTTTATACTTTCCTCCGGTACTTTCTTTTTTCGAACTATACACCGTGCCCTTAAAAACGAGTACGCACACGATTTCACAGACGGAGAGATACCGAAGTCTCGCTTTCATCAAACTAGGATATTCTAAAATGAATTTTTTTTTTTTTTTGAAATGTATGAAACTCTGATACAAAGTGTAGAAAGTGTACTTAATCCCCTTAACATAATTTAGAATCTAATCGATAATTATTTATTAAGAACACTGATCCAGTAACAAATTACACAAAAACTGTAAGACTCACAGAGAAAATGTCACGTTATTTATTACACTTTCTCCGTGGTATCAGTTCTATCTCGTGTTTTTCTTACTCTATATAATATCCAGAATATTTTCACATGAAATATGAAAGCTTTAAAGGTATCATTATAAAAGAGCATTTAAGTACGAGATAATTACAGTGATATGCTTTCTTCGTCGAATTAGATTGCTTTTCATACTATGTAGAAATATAATCACGTGATGAAAAGTTGGTAGGATTTAATTTTTCCTTTTTGCAGAGTAGCCGTACGTTTCAATTATTTCGTGAAATGCGGTTACTCGGTTAATATGAAATAGTTAATTTCCTTTTCTTATTCCCACGAAATATGCGCTCATGAAAGTGTTGAAAAATACGGTGGTAAGAATAATTAGTGTCTTATCAAGAGCAAATGAACGCGCGACCATTCGATAAATAACACCGGGACCCTACTTTCGTTCAATTAAACACCGATTCGTAAATTGTCTTTGGAAGAGGCAGATAAATTATTCGGAGAAAGCCGATCGAATTCTCCTTTCGTCGTAACATAGTAACTGTGACCAAAGCATCCGAGTAATTATGCTCCCGTAAATAGAGAACAAGAATTGGAAGAAAGTGAATAGAAATGGGAAGGGGAAAGGTGTGTTGTACTTAGAATCGTAAATCAACAGCCCTCTCGAGTGTAATTAGCAGCCACTAACGTTTAATAACGACCAACAATTATTGCAGTTTTTAACAGCACAATATTAACGAGATATTTAATACGCCATCAATTTGGTGGCAAAAACGCATTGATTTACGACGAAACAAGGAATAATATGAAAGTTCGACGTGTAACTTATAATTATGATAAGAAAATAAAAATTGGAACAAGTATTCAGAATGGTGTGTCTGTTTTTTTGGAATTAATTTGTATCCTAATTAGCAATTGCGAAATGTATCACTGAAAATGGCTCCTAAGGCCCGTCACGTTTTTCCCCAGACATCTTTCAAAAAACAACTTTCACTTTGTCACGGATGGTTCACAAAAACCGCTGTGCAACGAACTGTACTTATCAAGTGAAATCTCGAATTCCGTTGAAATGGTAAAAACGAATCGGATTCTACTGGTCGTTGAAACAAAAGAATGCTTTTAACATTTTCATCCTTTCACGGATCATGTTTTTGCGCGATAAAATTCCTGTGCATCGATCAAGTGATGCATTAAAGAGAGCCTAGATCCGCGATAGCTTATTTTGTTTTTAATAATTATACTCTAGAAAATTACACCTTCGACTTCCTTATCCCATCAAATTTCTCCGTACCCAACGACGAATCTTTCATTACAGACATCCTGCGCAACGGTCAAAAAATGAGCCCGTTCTGTTAATTAAACGCACAAAATATAACCATTGGGTTCATGCGAGGGACAAAGGATATCGTTACGGGAACATGCTCATTGACAAACGTTTCCGAGGACAGGCACATCTGGTGCAGGATAAAAAAAGAACAAACATGTCGGAAAACATCAGCGATGGAAAGCAATGAATTTCACACTGACCTACAGGAAATGATGGAGAATGTGCGGAATAATTGCGGCCGGCGTAGCAAGACGTATCGTGTATTACATGTAATATATTATACATCCTATATTATCACGGTCGAACAACTACGCTCAGTAGAGCAGAAATTGGTAGCCGCTATACGGGCTGTCTCAAAAGCAATACATTCAAAATGATATTTTTCAGGCGCGAGTATTTTAAGTTAATCGAGCGAAGGAAAATTTTTTTTATAGAAGAAAGAGGATTAAAAATTAAATTTAAATTTAAGGGTTAAAATTCAAAGAAATCAAAAATTATTTTATAAAATCGATAGCTTTTGAAATAAAAATGGAACATCCCGTATACAGAGATCTCTATGCAGATATTTTTATTAATAAGCGCAATCTACGATTCTGCGTTATTAATAAACTAAAACGAAACTTGAAATAAGCCTCAATTTATGCGCGTAATCTTCTCGACGATACGTGCAATTATTTTACACATTCGCCAGGAAATTGAGCCAGCTAGTAGATCATTTAAAACGACTCTGTTATTATGTACCGTTTCCCGAGGCTGGGAATTAAATCACGTTCCGCAGGATTTTGATCTAAGCAAATAATTCTTTTTCGGTACAAGATATAATACTATCTAAATTGAGCTAATTGCCGGATCACTTGGACAGGGAGAAGATTAATGAATAGTTGCAATCTAAACGAGGTACATTTTTGTAAGAAGAATAGAAATACACCGATACCGTTCAAATCGAGTGTTATCGTTTACTGAATTGAGACGTGTTGATCGAAGAAGAGGTACACAAGTTTCAGCATTTTCTTTAACTATGGGTGTTAATTAATCGCTATAACGCGCGTGTTAGCGTTATGGAACCTCGACAGCACCTTTCTATGACGTGATAAATGTTGAAACCCGTTCGGAGAAAGTAGTAATAATACGTATTGGACGGTCGTGATTCTTGTCCAGTAGGATACTCGTAAATTTAGGTATCGTTTAATCTAATGAACTCTGGTATCACTAAACTAGCGTGTGAATTCATGTCTGATAAGCGTTCTTAATTTTCTTTTTATTTAAAGAAAATCACAAGGCAACGAGTGAAATATTAAAATCGAATGATCAGACTGGTAGACTTATTTCTTTTGATTAAAGCAGAGATTGCGTTAATTATTCTAACGTCGTTACGTATACGATGACCTTATAATTTATTCGCAACTCGTAGCTCGAATCAATATCGACAGCTTTCCTATCGATCTGTCACGGGTAACTTACATAATTCCTGCCAATATGATAATTCAGTTTGGTTAATCAGGTAGCATAGTTGGACGCGATGCGCGCGTCGAATGTACGAGCGGCAACGTTCAAGTTTCACACATTTGCAAGCTAGATAATGCAATTAGCCGGGCCATAATTGTACGTAGCATCGACGTATACGCGTACATTATACACCGATGAAACCGTCATGGAACGTTTTCTAATACTGTTACTGAGCAGCAGCATAGCTTTCGAACATTCGCGAATAAAAAAAAAACATTGCTCATTAATTATTATTTATTGTTTCGGAGCTTGGTCTCGTTTGCTTTAGCCCGCTCGCATCTCGCCACGAGGAGCGAGTGAGAAAGATTGGCATAGAAAAAACAATGCAATCCATTTCGACAGAGCATTCTAATGAGTTATTTCAAGATTTCGTTACAAATATAACGACAATTTTTAAACAGAGGTTCGAGTTTACTTATACTTGTGAGCCTATTATTCTTGCAATGCTCATTGATACACGTGTAAAAAATCGTCTGTTAAATCATATACAGAAAAGAATGACATTCGATATTTTATTAAATAAAATATCCTTGTTTTGTAATAACGCAGAAAGAGAAATAGAAAGATCATCTGCGAATAAATTTACAGCGAATGAAAGCATTACAGGTAATTTCACAATAATATCGTAATATCATGACAATACATATATACATACTAGATAAATTTGGCGAGTGTGAGTGTAATTATATAAAGAAGTTTATGTATAAACAATTTTGCAGCATCATCCCGAACTTCCAAACTGTCGCAATTTTTAATGGATATAGGTGCGGAGGATGCACATGATGAGCTGTGTAATGAAACCGCTAAGGCCACACGATACTTAAATGAAAAAACTGTGCCAGCTAGATTCAAGCGATCGTCCTGGCAGCACGTTGCTCCTCGCCTTTTGTTTTGCTGGCTTGTTCTGCGGCCACGAGCTCGGCCACAGTTTCTGCTCTGGTGATCAGGTCGCTGACTTCTTTAATTTCAGCTCGGTTGATGTAGAGCTGAAACGACGGCTTCATATTGAAGTAGATCGTGTATAGGAGCTCTGCCTCGGTGTGTTCTCCTCTGCGGCGCATTAACGTGGTTATTTCGTTAATGAAGGTCCTCAGTGGCTCGTCCGGACCTTGTTTGCGACCGGCGATTTGCTGGTCCAATCGCCTCTTTTCCCCGGCTGGCACGAAGAATTTTCGTAGCTGTTCCTGGAGGTTCGGCCACGAGCATACTTTGTTCGCTGCGTTTCTGTACCATTTTTGGGCTTCGCCTCGTAATAATTGAGTGAAGCCCGAACGCATTTGGTGGTCGGTTAGGCCGTACGCATCTTGTAGTTCTTCTAGCTGCTCCAGGAACACATGCGGGTCTCGTCCGTCAAAATGGTAGTTCCATTTTCTCATGATCTCCATCGTCTTTACCCGGTCTTCGTGGTGTCGAACGACTGGCTCTGGTGGAGCGGATGGACCTGCTGGAGACGCCGTTGTCTCGGCGTTCGTCTCTTGCCCGCGGTTTGGTGTTGATGTGGCCGTGGCCGGACGGTTGCCCAGGTGTGTCAGGAGCAATTCCCGGGCCATCCCCCCGTGGAACTCTTCGTAATCTCGGGTATGGTCGACTTCCTCCTTGTATCCCGGCTTGTCTTGCGGTTTGTCTGGAAACTCGTCCTGGTGTTCTCGGACGTAGTCTACCAGACTGGTCCGGAGCTGGACCCACGTTCCCAGCGTTGACTGGTGTAGTCTATGTAGCTCGTTGACTACCTGGTTCTTCTACAGGCGATATACCCAAGCGATGCCGGCCATCCTGGTTTCGTAGGTTTGCTTCCTCGGAATCGACAAGGCAACTGCGAACAGTCAATCCAGCGTCGATAGAGCCACGCTCCGTGGGCACCACTGGTACCAGGATCCTCGTCCAATAGAGCGGTTTCATAGGTACCTCGGGACATAGAGGTCCTTTTCTCATACACGCTCTGCTTGCAGGGTTCCAACCTCCAACCGGAGGTATAGGTAAAGGACAAGGTCCTGTCGGTACGGTTCCTGCCGGAGGCGGAGGCGGAGGAGGTGCTCCAGGTATTCCAATGAGCGGAGGTGGCGGTGGTGCAGCAGGTATGCTTCCAGGTGGCGGAGGCGGCGGTGGAGGTACTCCGCCGAAAGGTGTCGGAGGTGGTGGCGGAGGAGGCGGAGCGGATCATCCTGCGGATATCGTTCCTATCGACGGTGGCGGAGGTGGAATCGGTGGACCGCTGTGCAATCCAAAGGAAGACTGCGATCCCTCCTCCTCCGGGGAGACCAGGCGTATTCGGCTGGTCACGCAAAATATGTGGATGGCCAGGAAAATTACCTCTGTGTAGACGCAGCGGATGACCCTTCCCTTGTCGTCCAAGTTTAGTGTCCATCTGCGCCCATTGCGGGTAAAACGATGTCGTTTTATGCGGGTGTAGATCTGGACTACTGTTCCATCCGCCAAGGTGTACGGGATGGTGTTCACCTGGTCCGTTCTGTCCGCGTGGTCCACCGTGCAGGCGGCGGCCAGTGTCCTGATCGGCTATGGCTGCGGTGATTTGCAGTGACTGGCCCAGGCCGCGTCTGCCACTGCCTCCGCCGATATTGGGGCCGGTTTGCGCGTCGCTGGTGCCGGGTTCCCCAGATCCGGTGCTGCGGTCAAAGCTGCTGCTTCCGTCAAACTTTTGGCCGGTGATTTCGGCGGACGGTCGCCGGGTGCCAACGGTGCTGGCGTCCGCTTTGCCGGTGTCAGCTCCGCACTGGGTGGCCGCCTTGCCGGCGTCTGGACGCGGCTTGGCCGGGTCGCTTTGCGGGTCGGCGCACAGTGGGACAAAACTGCTTTTGGCGATCAAATTTCTGTAACTTTGGTTCTATTGGAAATATTTTAATGAAATTTTGGGAAGTTTTTGCCTACATTATAATACTTAAATTATATTAATATAAATCATATTGAACTACAGGGTGTCAAGATATTCACGTATAAACTGTAACGCGTTCAATATCCTTCACTTGTTAGACATAGTTTATGTTATTTAACAAAAATTTAACTTAAAACTGTTAATAACTATAATGAAAACGGATATAATAATTAAAAAATGACCAGACATGTGTTACTATAATATATTTATTTATATTTATTATGATCTATACCAAATCATTTGTGAAAATAGTTTCAACAATTATGAAAATTTATTATGGCATATTGCAAGGCCGAAATAAAGTTTTAGGTGACGAATATACACGTTGAATGCAGTTAACTAGTTAATAATCGTATCTGGTACTGCTTTTCCATCATCGTGCGCTGCGGCCAAGATGGGTGTAATTTATTTCAATCGCCATTTTTTTAAGCAGTGGCAGGTTGGGGCAGCCGTTTTTTTCTGATTCTGATAGAGGAAGGTTCATTCTTTTGTTACGCCCGGAAAAATTTTGCAAATTTGTTCGCCTCACGTTCCCTTATCAAGCCTTCGGGTTGTAGAAGTCTCCTCATGTAAGGGGCGTGGGGAGGGCAAATTACTACTGCACCTTTCTTTAATTTCTCCTTGACTCTGTGCTTTCCCATCAAGCCTTCGGGTTGTAAGAGACTTCTTCATGTGGGAAATGCGCAGGGAAAAGTTTGAGCTTATAATTATTCTACTTTTGTCTTTCCTATTCTTTCATTCTTCTCATACTTCTCAATTCTTTTCTTAGTTGAAACCCCTCCTTGAAACTATCGTCGTGCTCAACTGCGTAGTAACAGAAACGTGTGATAGAAAAACTCGGCTTCGACCGAGGAGAGGTATCATAAACACCGTTCGCGGCGCGGTTAGCCAGTGCTTCGCATTGTAGGGGTCTCCTCGGGCTAACTGCGCAAAAACGCAAAGATTACGTTATTACCGAGATTAACATCGATACTCTGCTCTTTTCCACGCGTGGGCGCCAGTCGGTCCCTAACAAGATCGCGTGTATGAATTGATTGCTGGAATGAGAACGCAAAGCAATCTAGCTCGTTGAATATTTGTATGAATGCGAGAGCGAGGAATGAGAACCCTTGCAGGCAAACGTTAGCAAGCGTTCGAGGACTGTTTAGAGGCAAAGGGTCGTACGGGGCAATAAAAGTCTTTGTATCGAATTCCGAGAATTTGCCTAAAACCGAAAACCTAACGGTAATTTTCGAATGGCGAGAACGTTCTCGAAGCAACTACGTCGCAAATGTAGTAACGAATATTCGATTAATAATGGAAACCTGTCGTTATTAAAAAAAAATAGCAATCGAACATCGAATGCCTTATATCGAGCGTACCGGCGCAATTCATATTGTTGATCGATTTCTTTGCGAACAAATGATTATGAACAAGCCGATTGTTAATTAAGAAACCACGCGATCATCGGTTTCATTATCCGTGCGCAATGGTACTACGAATGATTCAATTACTTGCAAATTTACTGTTCAATAATTCTGATTCAATTTACTAGTTGATAATCGCTTCATTTACTATCTAATATCCAAATTATCGAAACATGGAACAATCCAGAAATACTACGGCGTAGAAACACCGAAAAGCCGTTAGACAGAGAGGGAACACCAAGAAAGAGAGAAAACATGATCTAGAGGAATTTAGCTGGCACGCACGCTTAACCAATAGCGACGCACGCGACGCTGTCGTCACGCGCTATGATTTGCCGAAATGTCCCCACGCAGGACATCGTCCTCGCGACGGGCCCTTCCGGCTAGGATCGCGATCGATTCTGATGAATCTTCGTCGAACAATCGAGTAAGTCGTGACGGGAGCCCGTGCGTCTAGAGATAGAGTTGTCGTTCGTACTTCGTTGTAATTTACCTGCGCGGCAAGACCTACGAATTAGGCAGAGTGTCGTGAGAGTGAAATTCCGGATACGCGGCAAGAACTCAGAGACGCGCACGTAAAGCCATTTCACACTATTAAACCTCTATCTTTCTCTTTCTTTTAATCCGTTGTTCGCGTAATTCTCGTATTAAATTTACTCGCGTTATCATTATATTATTTCGAAGAGCGTAATCGTCTTGTGTTCGTCTAATTAATTTTGCAATAAACGACAAACGGGCGCGCGACAAGTGTAGTGCCGCCACAGATCTCTCAACCTTTCTTGGTGTTCCAGATCAACCAGCGATTTTCAACGATCAACCAGCGAATTTATAACCGATTTTATCGTATTTCATACTCTACATTCTCACGGTAAGCCTGTTCTGTACTAATTCGTCGAGCACGGCATTAACATTCAATTTAGATACGGCAAAACGGGCGATCTATTAAGCCTACGGGTTATAAGAGTCTCTGCATTTTAGATCGTCCCGTTTCTACAGTCAGGTACCGATTATATTATTTTTCGCCATTTTAATATTCCGAATTTTTCAATCATCGCGAATATATGTGAGTGACGATTGTATCGACTGCGAGGTATTTTATTAGGGACGACCTGTAAAGCCCTTCCGGGGGTTATGAGTCTCTTCATTCAGGTCGTTTCCTGGCGGATAGCAATCGCCTAAAATTCGATTTTCCTTTATATCCGGTCGAGGCAGTCGTCCTACGTTAACCATATATTTTTCACACTTCAAATACGGGTAATAATTACAATAGAAGCTCTCATTGTAAACCAAAGGTTAGACATTTTTCCGATTTTCATTTATATTATTAATGTACAATAGGTTAAGCATCTTTACCCTTGTTCAAACAGTATTGTTATTAATTGAATTTACTTAACAGTGATTAACAGAACTCAAATGGAATCATTTTAGTATTCAAACAATAGTCATTGCAAAATTCAGTTCTGTTAGTGTTTAGAGGGGGGCGAGGAAAACCGGGGGAGGGGGGTCCGAACACACACAAAAATACCAAAGAAAATGCACGAGGTAGTCCTTTAGTCGTAGTCAGTTTATTAAAAGGTACCTGTAGTCGAGGCAACACAACTTGAGGTAGGCCGTTACACCTGTGCGAGGCGCTCGCGCGGTTCAAGAACGTACAATTAATTTAACGTTTCGGCCTGTCACTCGAGGTTCACATACACGTTAACAAAGTTCACAGAGGAGTCCCAAAAAAGCTAGAAATCCGATACAACCAGAGAAAGTCCGAATCGGTTGCGGGCGGTGACCGTTACCACGTGGCGACCGCGTGGCGTTGTCGAGGTTACCGAATGACACCGGTTTTCTCCCGTAACTCTGAAGGAGCGAGGGTTTCTGAGGTCACTTACGGCTCTCAAGGGATGAGAGGTGACGCGGGACTCTGAGGTTACCGTTTTAGACCTTAAAAATAGCTTAAACACAATGAAAACTCGTAACTAAGCACAGCGAGGTATTGACTTGATCGTTTACAAAAACGCAATATGGCTACGCAGCACGCGCCGTTCCTTCCCGAAAATTAGTTCCCGAAAAAGAACGCGTGGAGGCAGCACCTCCCGGACGGGCCCCGCGTGACGAGAGGACCCTTTGTACGCGCGTTCACGCAACAGTTAGCTTCAATAGTTATTTTTGAATTATATTACTTTCTTTTTGCACACTAAATTGCATTCACATTTCTTTCAAGTTCCATTTTGTATCATCTCCTTTATCATATTACATTTTAAATCCACGCAAACCAACACAAGGTTTCAAGGAGGGACCCGTATGGGACCCAGAGCGCTGACGAACACAACGGAAATAAATACTATCTAAATTTTCCGTTTTTTAATTTCGTTCTGACCGTAGAGGACGCTTCCGCGTCATACGCGATCAGAACTGGTGGCAGCGATACCTTTCTCATCGCCCAAAAATAAGAATAATTTCATTCACATTCATCTTTCTTTTACGTTGCGCGCTCACGCAACGCGCAACGTAACACTTTACTACAGTAATAATCACACCCTGCACAAGTGTGCACATTTTTTTTAATTAAACGCAAAGTTGAGATTTTAGTTAAATGTACTTCGTTTCAATCAGATCCTATTATTTAATAAAAAGCTGTTACATTGAACACTTTTATTGAACCGAAATAAAGTTTTGGATAACGAATATACACGTCGAATGCAGTTAACTGGATAATAATCGTATCTGGTACTGCTTTTCCATCGTCGTGCGCTGTGGCCAAGATGGGTGTAATTAATTTCAATCGCCATTTTTTTGAGCAGTGGCAGGTTGGGGCAGCTGTTTTTTTCTGATTCTGATAGAGGAAGGTTCACTCTTTACTACAGTAGTAATCACACCCTGCACAAATGTGCACATTTTTTTTAAATCAAACGCAAAGTTGAGATTTTAGTTAAATGTATTTCGTTTCAATCAGATCCTATTATTTAAAAAGTTGTTAACATTTTAACTTATTTTATGCACTGAATAGAATCTATACTAATCTAGTAAACTTTGTAATTCATTTGAATTTTATCTTTCCGAGTAAAAGTTATTAGAATCGTACATTGAAGTTACGGATAATATCATCAGCGTTTCGTTTTGACAAATTTCTACTGACTTTGAGTGCGAACCACGGCAAAACGAAAGCAAATATGAAAAAACGGATTACACCACGTTAAACTACAATTTATTCTCTATCGATGTATGTAAATAGTTTTTCAATTTTCGAATACACGAAAATCGACTTTTGATCGCTGAAAGCCGTTTTGTCCCGTTCTGTTAGAAATAATATCAAATGAAATGTTAAATATAAAATTTACTATATAATAATTTAAATAAATAATCTTTTACAAATTTAATATTTAGAATGCAAGATTGTTTGAGTAGTTCTAAATTCCCTTGCAATTTAAAATCTTATATATTTGGTCCTAAAAAATAATCGAAAAGACTATAGTATTTTTATTATTATGCACATACAAGAATATATTGTTACGCCCGGGCGTAATGTGAACACTATCGCGAGCTTCTCCTCTCAGTTTGCAGACTTTCTAACGGAAGTAGAATACAATGCGGAAAGTCTTCCAACGACGTCAACGCGCGGGTTTTTGCGCCTCGTAATCTCCAAACTGAGAGGAGAAGCTCGCGATAGTGTTCACGGGTTGAGATCTGAAACCGTCCCGGAATTGATAAAACATTTAAAGCTTCGATTTACGCCGGATAGGACGTTTAACGATTATTATCTCAAAACCGCTAATATTCGTGTGCACCGTGACGAGTCAGTTTATGCATTTCATGACCGTATCCGAGCCTCGGTAGTTGGAATGGAGGACTTCCTTAAAATCGAGCACGGGGACAGGCGCCCGCTATCCTGAAACCGATAACGGGCACCGCACTGAACGCATTTCTTCGCGGATTGCCCGATGAGATAGCACATGGAGTGCAAGCGCAAAATCCGAAAACCTTGGCAGACGCACTAAAAGCTGCTCTGCAGCTTGAAACGCGCCTTAAAGATAGACTACCCATATCGTACGATCTACGTCGACCATCTTACGAACGCGAGTATCGCGGAAATGATGATTATGATTACCGACCGCGATATAATGATAGTCCAAATAGGAATCGCAGCTACGCGTACCCTCGGTATAGTTCGCCCATTCGATCTATGGAAACGTCACGTAACGTGTCATATTCACGCGATAGAACTCCGAGTCCTGTTAGAGTATTGCACAGGAAGGAACCAAATACGGAGGAACGAAAATGTACGTGTGGTGCGCGATCGCAAGCGGACGACAAACGGGAAACGTGCCCTGCAAGGACGCGTGATTCACGGCCGCGTACACCACCTTCACGCGAGCCGACTGCTGGACCATCGAGCCGAAGGTCATCGTCGCCAGCAGCACGGGAATCTTTAAACTTGAATACGACTCGTCGTACCGACGCGACGACGAGCCGCCAATCGCCGGAGCGTCATCCGCAGGTCACATTCCAACGGAAACAGTACTATCGATAGAAACTAATCGTGAAACACCGATAGTCAAGATTTCGTCCACAGATTTTCAGTCAAAAGTCGCACATTTTCTAATAGACACCGGAGCAGAAATTAATTTAATCAAATTAGACACATTATTGACGAATATTCCGATAGCCTCGCACGAGGCTACATTAATAACGGATATTACTCCGCAAAAGGATCGAACAATCGGAACCGCGATGCTTCATTTGCAAGGAAAACCAGTTCGATTCCATGTCGTACGCTCAGATTTTCCGTTAAACACCAACAGGATCCTAGGGCAGGAATATCTTCGCCAAGAGCAAGCCGAAATCTCGTTCCTGAATAATACCTTAGTCACGAGCTCAGATCCGGTTCGACCGATCCGATTTGTCGATCAGCGTTCGTTAGATTACAGTGAACGACGAAAATTAGAACCGCGTACATATATCGTAAAGGCTCGTACAAGACAACCTATCGCGATCGATGTCGTTAACGACAAATTAAAAGAGGGCTATTTGCCGCATTTAACGATAGTTGACGACCTGTATGTCGGTGAAGCTGCTGTTTCGGTTAATAACCAGGGCGTATGTCATGTTTTAGCGATAAATTCGCTCAATGAAGATCTCGAACTAACAATACCTGCACAGGAACTGATACCTTTTGATTATCCCCTCAGGCTGTTCCCCATATGGAGAAGCGTGATTCGCCTTCGGTTATTAAAACGATTAAGAGATTCCTACGTACGAGCACGCTTGTCAAATCAAACAATGCGCGTCGTGCTGCGAAGCCCGAGGTCGTTTTGCCGGTTACGGATACACCCGAAACGTCCGGTTTCGAATTGGCGCCTGCGATTGTCAAACGCAAGGTAGGAAGCCCGTTAGGATCGAAAACAAAACCGAGACCTCCACCTACTCACGATCCAGAAGCCATCTCCACTCGAACTCGGGTTAGATCTTCAGACAAACCAACTTCTCAACCTTTATGTACTACACCCCTTTCATTACCAAAACCTGTAATCATAATCACGTCAAACACATCAACAGACATAACTGCAGACAGTAATACTTCCGATACTGATTCAGATGCGTCCGAACCACCGATCTTCGTTCGTCGTAGGAGCGTCCTACCGAGCCTGGGGTCATGTCCGCGAGCACTGGGAATACCCCAGACCTCAGGACTCGAGCCGGACCTCGTCGATGTCGACTCCGATAAAGAACTTTTTAAAACACCCTATTCGGATAGCGACCACGAATTTTTCGATTTTTCCCCTGAGGAAGGAGGATTAGAGCAAACGCAAGTCGCTAGGAACTTAAACACGGAGACTGACGTTGACGACTTACACAAACATCTAGACGACTTGACGCAACGGACGCATGACGTTACACAAGACACCATAGTATACAGACCTCAACACCAATCACAATTACCTACTACTCCTCCACCTTTACCACCCATAGCTTTATCTACACCACGAAATAAGACAATTTTAGAACCAAATCCTCAGGTACAGAATGAAAACGCATTAATACCGACCGACGTGCTACCACAAACATCTTTCGCGAACATACCCATAGATTCGGAGGATTTATATTCGGATCCGCCTCAAAAGATAGAGGTTCCGAAAACGGTAACTTTCGCGTCGGAAAACTTGACCTACTATAGAGACAATTATGTGCATTTTCTTACCAGTGATTTACGATTGACACCCGTTAGTGAGCTACTCGTTGATATCGGCGTAATGGATCTGGAAACATTGCGAAAATCAAATTTAAAACCGGGAAATATTATCGTGGCGGACCGCGGTAAAAATAAAATCTTCAGCGTCGTAATAGGAAAGAACTTCAACGACGAATTGACAATCGTGAAATTAGAATCGGTCTTACGGAAACTCAAGCAAAAGTTGTCCGAGTTGGATTTAGATTCTTTCCGGATCTCGCGGTTTGATGATTTTACCGATACGTTACCGCGGGATGCGTTACCCGGGTTGTTGAGAAAGATTTTCAAAGACGCCAACGTAAAGGTCACCCTTTGTTACGGTCGCGTGCAACTACCACCTAGCGAAATTAGAACTGAAATTATCGCAGAAATACACGGGAGCCTCGTGGGAGGACACAAAGGCGTGACGAAGACATATCAACGGATACGCGAACGATTTTTCTGGCCGAATATGCGTAGTCAGATAGAAGACTACATTCGTGGATGCACAAGTTGTCAGATGCGGAAGATATCGAGACATAAAACGCGCGAACCTATGGTTATCACGGATGCACCCGTGGAACCCTTTGCGAAGGTAGCAATAGACACCGTCGGACCTTTTCCAATTACACCTGATGGAAACAGGCATACATTAACGATGCAAGACAGTCTCTCGAAATCTGCATAGCAGTTCCGGTTCCAAATATTAAGGCGGAAACAGTAGCTCACGCGTTGGTAACGCATCTCGTTTTACAATTCAGTACTCCTAAGGTTATTCTGTCGGATAGAGGTACCAGTTTTTTAAATAAAATCTTTTCTACCATAGCAAAGATGTTTGGTATCCAACATGTTACTACATCCAGTTATCGCCCGCAAACTAACGGTGCCTTAGAACGTAGCCATGCCGTATTGGTTGATTACATTACGCATTATCTTGGAGATTTCGACGATTGGGACAGACTAGTTCCCTTCGCGATTTTCGCGTACAACACCTCCGTGCACGAGGGTACAAAATTTACCCCGTTCGAATTAATTTACGGGAAACGTGCGCGATGCCCTACAGCATTTTCCGCTAACGACGATCTTCCGACTTATGATGGTTACATACGAATCTCAACGATCCACAGTGGTCCAGATCGAGAAAATTCAGTGACATTTTATTAAAATGTTGACTTTTTCGTATCGATTTCTAACGAATTTGTATAGTTTTGTAAATGTCTATCAATATTGAAATTGAAAAAATTAATGCAACTTAGTAGAAATTGTAATTAGGACGAAGTCATAAACATGGACATTTTGGAGGCAGTATTTTTCACCAAAAGAATTGCTTTTCTTTTTGGGAGTGCCCTGCTTACCCCGTTTAATATTTCCCTTCTCTTTCACTCTGTGAATAAAGAGTAATCCTTTGTGTTAACAATGAATATCATCAGTTGAGGATTATTGGTTATAATTTGTTAAAAATTTATATTTAATGAAATAAAGAAAATTCACGAACATACTCACAGTTTGTAAGAAATATTTTTCAAGTTCCAAGGAGTTCCGCATTCGGACAATTTGGAGCACTTTCATTACATTTTCCCCTAAATAATTATGCAAGAATCATTTCCGCCTTCGTCCAACTTTTCAAGTTATTACAGTTTGAAGCTGTTACGAGCCGGAGGGGGCGGCTGCGTAGCCGGGGCTTAATTTAGGTATATGGTATTTGTTAATGGCTTGACCAGTGTTGTTATTAACACTGGGAGCCTAAGGAAGTAGACGTGGAGACGAATCTACGTATGGCTAACGTAGGGAGCTCCAGGAGGTTGGCTATAGTGGACGAACCTATGTATGGCTAACGTAGGGAGCCACAGGAAAGGTGTAGAGTGGAGGACGAACCTACGTATGGCTAACGTAGGGAGCCTCAGGAGCGTGATATGCGGACGAACCTACGTATGGCTAACGTAGGGAGCCGCAGGAAACGTTAGTATTAGGTCTTGTAACTTGATTGATGTACCTGGAGCGGTAAAGGTACACCTTAGTGGGTTTCTGGATAGTAAATATAATTGAATAATAGAATGTAAGTGAAAAATAATGTGAGTTTATTCTCTCTTCCGGGTCTTTACAATTGTTGTGTGTAATTGTCGCAGTGTTCGATGAATTAAACTCTAGGTTGCAAGTTTAAATGAGTTGAATAAATAGAAATTAGTTTCGATTCCGCGAAGCAAGAATCTAATCCTTCTCGGTTTTCACGAACGCGAGCAAACGGGGGCGGACTACAACGATTAAAATAATGCTTAACAGCAGACAACGTACTGTATAGTTACTGTGAGTGCTTGAAGGGGACTTGAATACCCGATCTCGCAGAGTTTCCTCGTTGCAGAGATTATCCGTAAAAGGACGTACTGACGTGTAACGAACTGATTCTAGACTTCAACTAGATCCGAGGTGCCCTTGTCGCTACCCTTTTTATACTCAAAAACTAGAGTAAAAAAGTGGTGGGGACTGACTCTACGTGACCCGTAGGACCGCGCCCTTGCTTTGCATTGGTCTCGAATTTTCTAGAAGACGGTTGGTGTCGGGTGCACCCATCCGATTTCATATAAGGAAATTTTTGAGAAGGGTTTGTAACACCATATAAGGAAATTTCCAAGACGGATACGTAACAAAGCCATCAATGTTACGTTTCATCGCGCTGAAACCTTCGTACGGAACGTCACAACTTTATAAGGAGTTCCCTCCACGGTATTGTTTTGTTTATAACAATGTATCTTCCGTTTTTTGTTTTCATTCTGTTAAAACAGTGTCAGTCAAGCCTGCATAGTGAGAAGTTCTAACGTTTTTAAAATTTACTGCTCAGTTTTTGCTTCCTTTTGTATTTTCTTTCGAGTTTTATTTTGCTGATATATTTTTTAAGTTTAGTTTTCTTAAGTTTAAGTTATATTTGTGTTGTTTATTTAATTTTACATCTATATTATATTTAATTTTACGTGTATATCATATTTAATTTTATTTTTATTTGGTAAGTACATAATAATGTAAACAGTTCGCTTTCATCGAGTCTTTACTGTATTCAGTTCACATTCCTTGTGGTGATTCCAGGTATTATTAGTGCAATAAGCGAGTATAAAAAAAATTCAGATCTTTTTGATGCGTTAAAAAAACCTTGCAACCCCAATAATGTGCGGATTCTTACAGATTTAAGTTTGACTAAGATCTCAAATTCGCCATCCCAGCGCAACATTGAACTCTTAGAAGAAAAATTGAAATCATTTTGTGCTTATCTAAAGAAAAAATGGATTATAGGTGGTTATTCAAAAAATAAGTTTCTTCAACAAAATGAAGGTTGGTTATCGAATAATTTCGTATATCCTGACGAATTTTTCGGTTCCTCCCGACACCACAGTGCCCAACCGAAACCATTTGCTGAATGTTCAGATCGGCATAAAATGCGTAGAGTGGAAGAATTAAGGAGATATTATTCAGGGGAGGAACTACTTTTTGTCGCGAAGATGAATTTGTTTCAGGAAGGTTGCAAGATCAAAGCAAAGATCATTGACAGTTTACTTAAGTACCAAGAGGGTTCCGAGGAGATTAAAAAAATGTGCCATTATGATGGCCAAATACTTGAAACCCTAATGCTTTCAAATGAAAGAATACTTGCCCTGATCACGGCTCTGAATTTGTCTAAATCACAATATAGATTTTTGAGGGAGGTGGTTAATGAAAAAGGAACACATATCTTACCATCCTATTACCAAATTTCCAAAGCCAAGAAAGAATGCTATCCTAACAAAGCTAGTATGGAAATAACTGAGAGAGAAGCAAAGATTTCCCTTCAAGCACTCTTGGATCATACAACTTCAAAAATACTTATGACCCCCTCTGTAAAGGAGCACGTACCGAATCGAAAAAATCTAACGCTCATCTCTAAATGGGGACTAGATGGATCATCCAGCCAAAGTGTGTATAAGCACATTTTTTCTTCGCATTGCAATCAAACCATGGACGATTCATCGTTGTACTTGACAACCCTAGTTCCAATCAAGTTGATCGACCAAAACGATTCATCGGTTGTTTGGGAAAATGCTAGAGCTTCATCGATTCATTTTTGCAGGCCTCTAAGGTTCATGTTCTGCAAAGAAACTCCGGAGGTCATTAAAAAAGAATGTGAACGCGTGGAATCGGAAATCGCTTTGCTAGGTCCAACACACATTGATGCGTTTGTTATAAGTCATCAACTTCATATGACAATGATCGATGGGAAAATCATTAATGTTGTGACCGAAACTAGTTCTTCCATGCGCTGCTATATTTGTGGTGCTACACCTATCCAAATGAATGATTTGGAGAAAATAGCAATTAGAATTCCTAACGAAGATTATTATAAATTCGAGATACCTTCACTACATGCAAAAATTCGATTTTTCGAATGTCTGTTGCATTTAAGCTATAATTTGGACTTCAAAAAATGGTCCGCATCAACTAAAACCTATAAAGATCAACAGCAAGAAAAGAAGAAAGAAATTCAAGAAAAGTTTTACACTGAGTTGGGCCTTCCTGTTGATCATGTTAAGCAAGGGGTTGATACTTTTAATGACGGTAACATGGCGAGGAAGTTTTACAAAGACCCGAAGACAACTGCAAAA
This sequence comes from Osmia lignaria lignaria, assembly GCF_051020975.1. Lineage (NCBI taxonomy): Eukaryota > Metazoa > Arthropoda > Insecta > Hymenoptera > Megachilidae > Osmia > Osmia lignaria. The sequence goes on along the minus strand of NC_135046.1, from coordinate 157,058 downwards.
ATCACTGGACTCGAAGAAGAAATTATTAGGAGGTTCGCTGTAATTTTACAAGCAATCTCGTCGGGTCAGGAAATATGTCCTAAGAAATTTGGATTGTATGCCAAAGAAACTGCCGAAATATTCGTCAAACATTATGGGTGGTACTATATGCCAGCCACAGTGCATAAAGTACTTATTCACGGAGAAAAAATATTAGAAAACTTAATAATTCCTTTAGGGAAATTCTCGGAAGAAGCTCGGGAGGCCCTAAATAAAATCGTTCGACATGCAAGAGAGTTTAGATCCAGCAAAATGAACAGGATTTCAACTAACGAAGATATTCTTCATAATCTCCTGATTAGTTGTGACCCACTAATTTCTAGTTTGAGACCTCGAAATTCTCAAAGCTCAACACAAGAGCCTTTGTTACCAGAAACTCAGAGACTGCTCAAAGTTCCTCATGTTTTGGAATATCAAGAAGACGAATTTTCGCCAGACTTCAATTTTGATTAAAAAACAAAAAAATGTTATGTTTTATTTTTCCCCTTTTTCTCTTCCACCTACTGTCAGACTTTCAACCAAAATTATGAAAGAAAATTTAATTTTTTTAATTAAAGAAAAGTAAAAATTCTCGATAAAATAGGGTGTTACAAGTATTACTTAAAAAAAGAAAATTATATGTAGAGATATAGGTAAGTACGAGCAGGTTATACAATGTAGAAATATAGGTACTGTTAAAATTATGCGTTCCCAGGAGTTACAACATGTCATTATTATGTTCGAAGTTAATTTTATTGTCAACCTAGCTGTGTTACCCGGCGCTGCCCGGGTGGTATTTTGTCTGTGAGTGTATGAGAAAAAAAGATGAATGCTGAATGCGGGAAGCAGCACCGACAGCGCCGCCATCCATCCCCACCGCAGAGGCACGAAGGTATTCCCACTACTATGTAAACACAGCAGCGGTGGGGATTAGCAGTTCTGCTGAACTGTTCTGCGCTACGATTTACACAAACGAAATAAACAATATTTTATACGTTTCTCGATGCAACAGCGTAATAAAACTGAGCCTATGTCCTTCGCAAGGTTATAAGGAACACATAAAAAAAATCGGATCAAAATCGAAGCAGTAGATTTGCAGATTACCCCGAACAAAGAAAATGCTTACAGCTTTATATATTAGTATAGATTTCAAAAATATTAGGTTTAAGCGAAAGATTCGTCATTTTCCCTATTTTTTCGTGGAAATTTCCCCATTCTGACTTCATATTTGTGTTCTTCGCCCTTGAAAACATAAGATTACCAAATATCAAGTTGTTCTGACGTCTTTTATATGCTCTATGTTAAATGTCTACGAAAACACGCCTTTCGTCCCACTGTGCGATCGTTTGAACGAAATGCAGGAGATTGCGGGAAATAATCTGAATCGAGCGAAAATCAGGTCGAAGTCGTATTATGACGCGAGAGCGCGTCCATTTAAAGGTAAAATAGGAGACATGGCATACGTCCTGTTTGAGCCAAGGGTACGGAAGTTTGGCAAACGGTATCACGGTCCCTACGAAATAACAGAGATCACGCCGAAGCATAACGTCGTACTGAAAGATGAAATGGGTAACCTCTTTTCCAGGCACATAGATAAACTAAAATTCTGGAAGACAGGAAAGACTTGATTACAATGCATAGACGGCCTTTTTACTCGCGAATTAGAACCAGATGATTCGACGAAGAGGCAACCGCGATTCTGTGGAAGGGTCGACTGGCGCATTGCGTTTCTTTGTATATTTTCTTTGCAGGAACGGTTCACACGACGAATACAACAGCGTTTATTGAATTTCTATGTTTAAATTTCGCGATCATTATCCATGTATTTTGCACACCCAGATCTAACAATGACTACCTACAACGTCCGGAAGGAGGACAATCAAGGACGAAGAATATTCGTGGCCAATTTGGCCCCGTTCACCCGGAACAAAACCTTGCTGGAGGTGTTTGACGAATTCCAGCGCCAACATGCGGCTATCATCCGGAAACCGACAGGGACGATCAGCTTTTATACCTTCCCAACGGCAGCACAGGCAAGCGACGCTCTCGCTTGGGCTAAGAAAACGGGCCCGACTCTCCACAAGCGCAAGCTTTCAGTCAGGAAGGCTAACTTGGCATGAGTCCAATCTAATTCGACCGAGACCTCACGTCCATCCGCTCCCCGGTTTGCAGCGGACCTATTCGCCTACACTGCCGACCGAGGTAATAACTAGGATTGCCATGCTTCTTCGATTCAGCGATCGGGCAAGAATGGAGGGAGTTTGCCATGCCTGGAGGCAAGGTGCCCTTGCCTCGTCTTCTACGATCCAGCAGCTCGATTCCAACGACTGGCGGTGGCCGGACGGTTGGGAGGGAAAGAGCATCAGCACCGAGGCGTTTTACTGGGCCGTGCAACGCATGGGTCCGTACGTCAGGAGCCTGCTGTTGGACGACAACAACGTGACCGGCAGACTTCGGCCCCAAGTCCTCTCGATCGCTGTCCGCGGGTGCCCGTTTCTAATGAGCGTAAACCTAACTGGCGCGACACGGAACTAGAAAGGTTATTCGCGGTAGCGCCCCAATTCACCACCTTCGCGGCTACGGGAACTGAATTCCAGGGCAAATCGATGCCCTGGATATCGCGATCGCTCAAGGTATTATGACTCCGAAACTGCGCAGCGCTTTTGCCTGAATCCGTGGCTGCCACATTGGCGTCGTTGCGGTGTCTCACCGACCTGGAGTTATCACAGTGCCAGGCCTTGACCACCGTAGAACCACTTCAGGCTCTGATGGGGAACGAACTGATCCATACTACCTTGGAGGAGCTGAGGATACAAGGCATAAGCTTCGACCCGGCCTACCTTGATCCAGACGTGGAGGACGTGGACGTCCCTGAGGACCTACAGATGCCTTATGTAGAAGTGAATGCGAGGCCGGCAGACGAAGGGGCAACCCTGGCGACGGTGTTTCGCAATCTACGAGTCCTTGAGCTACGATTCTGCGGGTGGGTGGCCAACTCGCTAATTATACATATTGGACAGCACCTCAAGAGACTGGTACACCTGGACTTGTCCGGTTGTTCAAACATCCGCGGCCAGTTTGCCTTAGAGCCGTTGGAAGCCCTCACGATGATCCGCCAAATTCATTTGGTGAACCTCCACCCAAGCGTCGGGATCCAACCACTGGCGTCAATACCAACCCTGGAGGAGATGCAATGCCGAGACCGGGCAGGGATTACTGACGAAGAGGTATGTCAGGTAGTCCGCGGATGCCCAGGATTAACGAGGCTAAACATAGAAGGCTGCCAGGGAATCACCCAGCAAACTGTGAACGGAGTCACCGACATCGTCTGCCGAGAAGGTAGAGCCACGGTACTGTGCCTCTGGGTGGGTGAGACGTTGGAATGATTGCCTAGCCGAAACTGCGTAGTTCGGAAACGTAGAAGGTCGAAACCGTTAAGGGAGAGGTATCATAAACATCCGTAAGCAGTGCGGTTAAGCAGTGCGACGCACTTGGAAATTTCCCAGCTAACCGCGTCGTACAAAGAAAATTTTTGTTCTATCCTGCTAGCGAGATACCTCTCCTACCTGCAAAGCATGCGTCAGCCGACCTTTCCACAAGGAATGAATGAAATTAAGAACGAAAGCGATTGGTATGAAACGGAATGAAACTGTTTGAATGATTATGGAATGCGAAGGTTTGCGTGACAACCACTGTAGTTTGAAATTTGTCGCCCGATGTTCAAGAACGATCGAGACAAAGATCGACCAAGGCAATAAACATCGTCAACGAACTACTGCTAAACGTTAAACGTAGAACGTTTCGAATATACGTAAATCGTTAAAAATTAATGTACGCAGAACTAATGTCAACTAAATGCAACACGCATATATCCGCGATTCGACGATGATTATAAAACACCGATTGCAGTTTTAAGCAAACCGCCAAAACACGAATAAGAACGGAATAATTCATAGTATTGAATTAATAGTCATTCAATATAGTAATTTAAACAGCTACCATAATTAAACCTTTTTCGATACCGGAAATATTAGCTAGGAGAGCCTCTTTGATTAGCGAATTCGAATAAAATCAAGTCGTAATAGATTTCGTATATTCCAGAAGCTTTAGAATTGCAACGCATGGAATTTGCGTAGCGTTAGAGGGGTAGAAAGAAATAGACAACGTTAGATGAAGGCAGAAAGAAAGGTCAAGAAGGGATACGAAACTAGGAAGAACGGCCAACTAACCCAATACGCACGAGATTTCCCCTCCGACACGTACCCTGATTTGCCAAATGATGTCCCCACTTTGAGCCCATGATCGCGGGTCGAACCCTGAGACACAGTCGCTTGACTGAGGCAAATCACTCTTCGTCGAAAAATCGTGAGGTACGTGACGGGGAGCCCGTGTTCGCGTCGAGCAATAGTTTTCGCCTGAAAATTGTAGTGATTAGCTGACCGGCAAAGTCCTTGAAAAAGGCAGAGTGCTGGGAGATTGCGATTCTCGTTTTCCACGTTAAAGTCTCTTACGAATACGTAAAAATTTCATACTTTTCAAATTTCAATTTCAGTTTTAAATCGCCGTTAATTAATATTTTTCTTTTTCCGCGTCGCGTCGTTTTGAAATCAGTTTTCGTATCGTCTCGTAACCGTAACACCGTGAAAAGGCCAATCGCGAACGCGTAGTGCGTGTGACAAGTTTCTCATCTTTTCTTCGCCTTCCAGATTTCCAGACAACACCAGCGACTACTAAGCAAATTCAAATATGTTATCGTATATTATCTAACATCGAGCTTGGTAAGTTGTCCATTTCATTCTATTCAATACGACGAATCTGGGTTTAGTGAGGCAAAACAGGCGATCTACGGAACCGCGTGTTCTGGTAAATTTCCCACTGAATCGTTCCGTTCAACCCTGCGGTTTAAGGTATCGAAAACATTAATACTTCTAATAAAAATTCCGATCGCATTCAAAGGAGACGGCCCTGCGAATCCGTGGTTTTGGTAGTATCCCTCTGGGACCGTTCTCTCTTTTCGCGTACTAATTGTTCACCGAACATCGTCGCTCGAATTATCTCGAATCATCCCGATACCGAAAAATAACGAATCTTGTCGAATCAAAAATCAAATAGTTCACTTGTTACCGGTATCATATCCTCAATTCAATAGATCTCATTTTTATATAACTTTATACTTTTCTTGCTATTATATATATATTCATTTATTTCTTTTGTATTTCAAGCAACTCGTACTTCCTGTTAACTAAACCATTTTATTGTTATGCTTATTTTTCCGAAATTATACTTTTTGTTACACATAACCAGTATCTAATTCATTTGTATTTCAAACACACTTCCTTCCTTCACGTTCACGCCTACCATCTTCGCACAAATTCATACGAGGGGCCCGTATGGGACCAGAGCATTGACGAACTCAATTAATCTACAGATTAATCGTACTAACCCTTTTTTTAAAATTTTTTTTATTGTTCTAATCGTGAGTGATCTAACATCGTGATAAACGATTAGAACTGGTGGCAGCGCTAATACCGTTCTCAATCGCGTATTAACCACTCAGAAAGTAATGGAAATAATAATAATATAACTATATATTTCTCTTTTCTGTTTTTTTATTTTGTACGTCGCGCGCCGTATTTCGCCCGCAACGTAACAAGAAATACTAAGAATTTAAAAAAACATTTTAAGTAAAAGTTGTAGATCTCATCAAAATACATATTTTATGTTCTATCTATTTTTCTTCTAGGACTGATAGTTTTTGAGAAAGTCATTGATGTAGTATGATGTCTCACCGCTTGACTGTAGGCTCTCCCCACTACACGTTATCGCATTCACCGCTGCGACTAAAGCGCCGTTAGAAATGGTGTTTCGCTGTCTCGCTGCTTTACTGTTTCGCTGTTTTGCTGTTGCACTATCTTGCTTTTTAAGCAATTTGTGCGGATAGCATAGCGAGTATTAGAGCCCCCGCAGACTGCAGACTTTCTATCAGCCGATAGTTTGGTCAGGTTCTTAATCAGTATGAAGATGTATGCAAGTGCGCATATTACAACGATTCGGTATCGGCCGATAAATAAGTTTGATGGGCTACACAATTGCATTCAAACTAAACTATCCATCTCTTTCCACCCTGTTTCTTCTTTCACCAACCCGAGTATTTAGTTGACCCAGTGTGCGCGTCAACCGGCCAACCCAACTAAACTATCGGCCGATAGAAAGTCTACAGTCTACGGGGGCTCTTAGGGTTGTTTATTACAGATTCGGTTAGGTTAGGATACACTAATATCCCGGCCGCCCCTGGGTGGTCGGCTACGCAGGCAATTCTTAACATTATTGAAATTAGTTAATTTCGATTTTAAGCTCACCCGTTATATGGTCGGTAGCCAGGTCAGAAATAGTAGAAAAGCGATGGTCACTTGCGGACGAACACACAACCGCGGACGTATATTCGTACGTCCAAGTGAAATTCAAGTTCATCGCAACTTTCAACCCCTATATCTCCGGCCCCTTAAGACTTAGACACCTGGAATCACCATATTTGTGATCCTCATCCTCCAAACTATCCGACTATATATATACTAAATCGGAGCCCAGATTTAATCCAAATATAAATGTAGAGTATCACGATATATACCTATAAAAAGTTAATTTGAGTCATAACAGTAAAAATAATAACTTTTTTTGTAGGGCTCATTAAGTGCTTTAGTTTTTGTTTGAAACTTTTTCCTCTAAAATCAATATTTTTGAAAATATACAATAAAAACGTTCCAAACTTTGAAGGGGTGTGGGGGACAAACCAGGCTTTATCGCCAAAAATCCTCTTAGGGATTTTATTCTCGAATCAGATATAAGCTTTGGTAAAAATCTCATCCAAATCAGGGGTGACCCTTTTTCGGAAGTCCATCCAAAACTTGACACAGGATGTTACATAGAGATCCGGATTATACTAAGGCTGCGTTCGCTTTGGGCGCTCACGCGCTGAAGTGGGCGTGGCCGTTTACAGATCGTTGTAAGCAATTTATAACCATAAAAATGGCGTCCAATATAGTAGTGATGCTGCAAGATTCGGAATACACAATAAGTGTAACCGTAGAAGAGGCGGAACTAATTAAAACTGGCAAGTTTATTATTTTATTTGTATTATTAATTGAATTATTTGAGGCTATCAGCGCAATAATGGGTTAACCAACATTTTTGTAAAAACATGTTTTTATGTGTGAATGTTCTTGGAAAGTTGCTTAGCCCACTGTTGAATTGTTAGTTAGGTCATTTATGACAATATGCATGATTACAGTTTGCAAATAAAAAGAATGAAAAATTTTGTTATAAATTATTCTCTTTTTCTACTTTAATAGTTAGTCTATACCTTCTCTCGGTTTGAATTTCTTTCAATCTCTTTTTCATTCTCAGATGCTGGTTTTGCAGCTATGAAACTGCATGAAGCGATGGAAATGTCTTACGTAAATGAAAATGAAATGTGTTATGTAAATGAAAATGAAAATGAAATGTCTTATGTAAATGAAAATGAAATGTCTTCGGGTATGCTTACTGATACTATGCTTATCTCACTTTTTATTTTTAATAAAGTAACATACTGTATTACACAGTGTGTTATTGCACAGTGTGTGTTTCTGAAAAGCACCTATTTATGTAGCCATCTGTACTGACAAACTCTTGCACTGTGTCTGCCAGTAATATATGTTAAAAAAAAAAATGGTGTTACTTCTCTCGCGATTCTGGGGTAAGTGCCATGCCGTTCCTCATGGTCCTCCTACTAGAAGATGCAAGATCTTCCCCACTCCGTGGCTAGATCCTTCTAGAAAATCCTTATCTTTCTACACGTGCCATGCAGCACCATGACTTCGGGTCATTGGCCACACGCGCGTTCCTTCGAGGATCGGCGTTCGAACTCTCTATCGCCGTTCCATAAACAAAACGTCCGCGACTCTTAGAATTCGTCGCATCTCAAGTACCAACTACCGCCGGCCTAAGTCCGATGACAGACGTATGGCTCGGGGTATCGATAGCCTAAAGAATCCTGAGAAATCCTTGAAAAGCAGGTCAAAGCCCCAAATGCAATGACCCTCCCACGTGTCAACCCTTGAGTACGTACTGACGCTAACATATATTATTTGGTACATGGCATATGTTAAGTTGTATCAGCTCTGAATGCAATTACTTTTATCGAGTTCTTTTCAACTTTTATTATTTTTGTAACGCGTTACTTTTCAATTGTGGTATATCCATATAAATTTTTCATTTATTTATTAATATCATATTATTCAAATTAAGATGATCCTGGTGACGTAGCAGAGAACAGAGGAATTTTACAAGAAATAGATGAAAATATATCACAAGGTGTTGGAGATATATTTTTAATATTTGATTATTGATAGGATTGATTTTTATCCGACTTCGAAAAGGAGAAGGATACTCAATTCGATCAGTATTTTTTTTTTCCCCCGCTGGCTTTGTTCGCCGATTACTCCGAGATGGATGGACCACCCGGAACGAAACCTTTTGCATCTTCTAAAGTATGTATCCCGATTGGTCCCGTTAAACAAACATTTTATATTTTTTCGTTCCGAATCGTTTTTATTGCAAAAAAACGTACTATTTCATGTATGTTCGGCGTATGTTCACCGATTATGCCGAGACGGATGGACCAATCGGAACGAAACTTTATGCGTCTCATAGAGTATCTCTCCCACTTGGTCCCGCAATACAATTTTTGTGTTTTTTCATTCCTAACGACTTTTATCGCAAAAAACGTAATGCTTCATTTATATCTTCCAGCGTTTATGCTGCAGGGAATGTACCAACTGCGATGAAACATTTCAAATTTAGTAGGAGGTATATCTCCGATGATCGCACTTGCAAAAATTTATGGAATTTGTCAACAACTACTGTTATAGAAAAAAATCTATTCCTTCATGTTCATCTGCAAGGAATGTATCGTTCGCGATGAAACCGTTTATATTTAGTAGGATATACAGGGTGACACGCGACTACCTCGACACCCGAAGAAGGATGATTGCTAAGGTGATACTAAACAACTTTTTCCTTTGCCAAAATGTTGGTTAAGGCTTGGTTTTCGAGTTAATAACAAAAAACACCGACCAACCCGAGCGCGTGTAGCGCGCAGTCCCAGGGAGTGCTCTGACTGGTACGAAAACCGGACCTGGCATAGGTCGTGAACGAATGGCTTGGCACCCCGTCGGCATAGTACAATAAAAAAACTTAACTGGTAGAACATTCTTAGTCGTTTAAAATGAATACGGAACCTAATCTCTTGTCGCCTGTCATAATGTAAAAGTGGAAATTCTAAGGATTCTAAACAACAAATAAAAATGTTTGAAGTGGAATAATTAATAAACGTTTGAATTGAAGGCTACGCTAATGATGCAAAATTTGAAAACAATTTAAATGAAACTTATCCATTCGTTTCTAAATTAACTTGCTACGCTGAAAGCAAAAACATTATGATAGGCGACAAGAGATTAGGTTCCGTATTCATTTTAAACGACTAAAAATGTTCTACCAGTTCAGTTTTTTTATTGTGCTATGCCAACGGGGTGCCGAGCCGTTCGTTCGCGACCTACGGCAGGCCCGGTTTTCATAGCCGACATTGCAGTCCTTGAGCCGCTCGGATTGGTCAGTGTTTTTTGTTAATAATTAGAAAACCAAGTCTTAACCAACATTGTGGAAAAGGAAAAAGTTGTTTAGAATCACCTTAGCAATTATCCCTCTTCGGCTGTAGAGGTAGTCGCGTGACACTCTGTATATTCGCGATGATCCCACTTGCAAAAATTCATGAAGTTTGTTGTTTATTAACCATTTAAATTTGGTCAATATTTTTTCAGTTTATGGTTATTAGCTAAGCAACAGGAATCCAAAATCACCTTACACTATCCTACAAATACTACAGGTTCCACTAAAAAGTGTGAAATAAAATATTTTTTAACAAAAAACATATCCGACTTCGAAATGCACTAAAAAGTGTCAACTAATTTCTATTTCATTTATACCAATATTCCATAGCTATTAATAATATCTACTTAATCGTTAAACACGATACCAAATACATTTCAAAGTTTTCGGAGGCGGCGCAAAATTATAAACTTTTCTTCTACTAGGAAGATCCTAGTTCAGGCGTCGGCAACATATGACAAATGACCCATTTGATTATTTCAAGTAAACAACACTCAAGCGGAATCAACATACCCATTGCAGATTAACTATATTGCAGTTCACGAGAGACCATATTTAACTCGCGCAGCTCAGTAGGTTTGGGGACATTTTTAATAACCTGTGTGATATAATTTTTTCTTTGAAAAATAACAGGAATTTCGTTGTATCGTGTATCTTTACCATATCATTATCGGTTATCAGTTATCGTACGTCATATATTTCTGTCCACCATTTAAATGATCGCAAAGTAAAAAGCAAGCTGAAGAGAGGAATGACACACGTTATTGAAAATGTCCCCAGACCTAGTGAGCTGCGCGAGTTAAGTGTGGTCTCTCGTGAATTGCAGTATATATGTACATCAGAAGTGCTACCAACTTCTGATACAATCGTTAAAAATAGGAATGTTTTCTGACGTATCTATAACGATTCGAATTTTTTTTTTACGACATACTAATTACCAGGTTTGCCATATCGCAGTCAAATCGTTATTGGCAGCATCGTATATTCGGGTATTTTTAATTTTGCGCCGCCTCCGAAAACTTTGAAATGTATTTGGTATCCTGTTTAACGATTAAGTAGATATTATTAATAGCTATGGAATATTGGTATAAATGAAATAGAAATTATTTGACACTTTTTAGTGCATTTCGAAGTCGGATATGTTTTTTGTTAAAAAGTATTTTATGTAAAAAAGTAATGGATATCATGGAAAACCAGCCAAATATTGAGTTATATATATTTTTCAAAATATTTGTACTTGGCGTTTGGCTGCCTCGTTGCGATTCAACAAAATTTGTTGTACGTTATTCCAAACCTGTGAATACACAATCGACTTTATATAGCATTAAACAACTATTTATAGTAATTAACTTTATACTAGGCCGCCATCCGCTTCGTGGCTGACGTACTGGAGCGAAGCGATTGATTTGCAGTAAATGTAACTTTAACAGAGTTGGGACACAATATAGCAATTAAAATTAGTGTTTAACAAACCAAAGCAAAACAACCCGAGTTTTAATTTACGGAACACGAATTCAAAGCTCGCGTTATAGCGTAATTCCGATTTCCTTATATGAAAAGATTTTGATCTAAATAAGGGTTTATTGGAAAGAGGAAGGTTCAATGCGGGACGGACTGGTCACCGTTTGAGTCACAAAACTCTTTTAGTGACCTAAAAAGTACTTGTAATCTGCGGATGTATTTAGCCGATTTTTACTCTACTTTAGACACTCATATTATTAGATATCAACAGAATCTCGTTCAACCATGACCAGACCGCCCAGCATTGATCCTTCCTCTTTCGAACGAACCTTCACCCAGCCCCAAATCTTCTCTTATAAGGACGTAAAGTGTATTCCCGTAAACCCCTTTTTAGGCCCATTTTTGCCGGTAATGTCACTTCGCTGCAATACCTGTGTCTACCCCCTTCACATGGGTATCGGTTTCTGTGATCATTCCTCAAGGACACCACCAATCTCCGATTTTATTCTATATAAACACTCATAGTGACAACTGTGATCAGCTTGCAAAGAATGATCAAAATTGATAATCTAGTTTTTGAGTTAAAAAATAAAAGTAACAAAAAATACCTATCAGTCGTTTAATAGAGTAGCTTCGCTTCAATAAAGTCGATAATGTATTAACAGGGTTGGAATAACGTACAACAAATTTTGTTGAATCGCAACGAGGTAGCCAAACGCCAAGTACAAATATTTTGAAATATATATATAACTCAATATTTGGCTGGTTTTGCATTATATCCATTACTTTTTTAGAAAATTCACAAAATATGTACCACATAGTGCCTAAACTACTTGGCGTTACCTTTTTTTTTTACATGTAATGTATTTTTTGTAGGATATCACGACGTTTTCAGGGCCACACTGAAATGCATTGTGTATTATGTAGTGCAAATAGGCGCTCCACTCATATTGCCTAAACTACTTGTATATTCGCGAACGAACTGCTACCGTGCACTGGATAATATACGCGCAATAGTGAAATTTACGGCAACAGGACAGTGTCGTTCGTTGACATAAAGAAACAAAGTACAGTGATGCTCGGGTAAATTTGACCGTAAGAGAATAGATGTAATAACGAGAGGAAGTGAAATAGACGGTACAGTATAAGCTGGATATATGCAACAAAAGTTTGGCTGGATATATGCAACATCGCTATCCCCTTCACTTGGGTGGATCCCCCTAAGCCGAACCGAGCCGCTCGGCGAGGAAACCGTGTAATATGATCCGACCGTAATATCGGTGTGACTAATACTAATTGAAAGATAAAACTTCTTTATTTTTATCTTTTTCTTAATGTGTAACCGAAAGCGTGGTCTGCGAGGACGGAGAAAGAGACACGCACCTTTAACTATTAATAACAACGTTTATTTAAAATATGTACAGAATAATGTAAGCGTAACACACATAAAACGCGCGTGGACTGCGAAATACTGGAGAGTCGCGTGGTCAAAATGGCGTACTTGTAACGTAATTGCGTGGCCTGAAACACGTGCTCTCACGTTGAGCGTACGAACCAGAAGAACACGATCGATGATGGCGTCGATCGTGCTGGCAAGCGCGTGGAGAGGGGACCGCGTGGACAAAGTGGACCCGAGAGGTGCTGCCGCTATCGGTAACGACGCACCGACGAAATACTTTCGTTGCCAACTCCGTGGGCTAAGACAATTTGGGAATTTCGCCAACATAATGAAACATTTACTAACGCATTTGTGAGATTTTTCTGATTAAAATGGTACCAAACACGATATGATTTGAATTATATTTATTTATTAAAATAATAATGCAACTGTACATATATATAAGGCAGGCCGTACACCAAAGATACATGAAATACGCAACATGCAACATGCAACACGTCGCATGTTGTGTACGAACGTAGAATAGGTAACGCGGCACGGTACAAACGATTTGTACGGACACAGAATCGATACCAAGACTGGATATATGCAACATTTTAATGCCCAGAATCGACACCTCGGCTGGATATAAGCAACGTTTGAAACCCGAGCCGACACCGCAACCGGTTTTCAGTTCCAATCGTCCTTTGCTTTTCGCCAACTTTTAACATCAATTTTAGCAAGTAATTATAATTCAAAGTATATCGTGTTTGGTAACACCTTAATCACAAAAATCTCACCATTGCGCTAGTACAAGTTTCATTAAAAAAAAGTCAAAAATAAAAAAGTTTTTTGATTCAATTAGCATTAGTCACACCGATACGATTCGGCTCTTTCCTTTGATCATCGGACCTCTCTCTTTCTGCCACTGTCTGTCCTTTTCTACGTTCACGCTTGGCTTCTCGTCGCGTGTAACCCGAGATTCAACACCTCGACTGGATATATGCAACGCCTGGGTCCCAATGTTTGTTGCATATATCCAGCTTTTACTGTATATGTATTATGTACGATGAATCAGACCAATTTTTGCGTGTCGCCGGAGAAACCACAGTTTCTCGAGCGAGTTCGGCTCGCCTTTGATGTGGTGACTGCCGAGAATCGAAGCAGCGTATGTACAAGGAAAAAAGCAAGTTTAAATACCCGTGTACGTGTGAGACAATACTAACACAATAAAAATTTAAGATTAAAACCTTTTTATTTTTGAATTTTTTTTAATGACAATGTTACTAACGTATTTATGAGATTTTTCTGATTAAAACAAGATCAAACATGACATAATTTGAATTATAATTATTTATTTACTTATTTATATCTAAATAAGTAAAAATAATGCAAATTATATGGTGTTTGATCTTATCTTAATCAATAGAACCTTACAATTACATTGGTAAAAGTTTCATTTAGCAAAAATGAAAAATAAAAAAGTTATTGTTGAATTAATATTGTTTCAATCAAATGTTTTTTCTCGTGCCCTTTAATTCTCGGACCTCTTTCTCTTTCGCTATTTGTCCTTTTCTATGTTCGCCAGCATTGAAGAACACGCTCCAGCCGTGTTGTATTTCCAGCATCACATTTTTGTTACCTATTCATCCAATATTTGGGCCTAACGCAAAATCAGGAGAGTCCAACATAGTATCACATTCTATGCTGATAAAACATACTAACTGATCTGTCTAAAAAAATTTTAATAACTCTGGCAACAGATTTATTTTCGGGGTACTTTTCATAAGTAATCAGTATTTCACCAAATTGTTCAGAATATCAATTTTTATAACATGTCAACAAATCATCGAAATCGGGAAGGACGTATGTATTTGTTCTTCAGTTTCACTAAAAAAAGAATAATAATAGCAACAAAAAATAATGATAGTACGTCTTGTGACACATGGGTCGAAAATCGCTATCCTAGTCGATAGAACGAAGCGTGAAAAAAAATTTACGCGTCGAAGTTCATCGCCTCTTCCAGACTCAAACTTCCCATTCGCCACGATACATTGTATCGTCGTCGACGGTTCGATTGACGCACACATATTCACATATACGAGCTGCGAATGAGCGCGCGGTCGAGCACAGAAAACGATTAAACTGCGCCCTACAGAAAAAACGAGGAACTAAATTTGTGGTCTGTTTCACCTTTTTGACGTCTTTCGCGAGTAAAAAATCAACGAAATCGTAGTTTTCACTTTTTGTCTAAACGAAAGCTTTTGCACCATCCCCTAAGTGCTCGTTTTGCTCTATCTGACCCAAAGAATGGCGCTCCGGTCTCTATTTAGATATTCGTTTCGCAAAAATGTTTATATTACGAATAAATTAATGCAGGTGAGTCCGATCCGCCATTTTCTTGACTGTGGACAGATACTGTTTACAGGGGAGCGAGGAAAACCGGGGGGGGGGGGGGTCTTGACACACAAAATTACACCAAAAAAAATGCACGAGGTAGTCAAAACCGATGGTCAGTTTATTAAAACAAATTGAGACGATTGAGGTGACACAAAGTGAGGAAGACCGGTACACCGATGCGAATCGGATCGCGCGGTTCAAAAGAGTACACACAAAAAACTAGCGTCCACGGTCTATCCTCGAGGTTCACTCTACTCTTCACAATCTCACAGAAAGGGGTTCCTTAGTTCGGTCCCCGTCTAGCAGAGTCCGATGAAGGTACACGAGGTGCCCGTTAGCCGGTTACGACCACGTGGCGTCGTCGCGAAACCCGGTAATGTCCCGAAATCGCGCACGAACCGATTTGATTTAGGTGACCGTCTTGAAATCAACGCGAGGAGTCGAGGATAGCCGATAAGAGTTCAATTAAGCGCACACTAACTTGATAAACCGATACAATAATTGAAAACCGTGCGGAGCTCAATGTTCACGTGTCGGTTACAAGAAGCAATATGGCTACGCAGCATGCGCCGCTCCTTCCCGAAAATTGGTTCCCGAAAAAGAACGCGTGGCGGCAGCACCTCCCGGACGGGCCCCGCGTGACGAGGGGACCCTTTGTACGCGCGTTCACGCAACAGATACCAATTTCAATATTATATAACTTTTTGACGATTTGGGCAAAATAAGGACCACAGCGCTATTCTTCAGGGCCTTCTGAACACATCCCTCAAATTTTTTTGCATTCTGTTTAGAAATGACGACGTAATTCGAAAACTCGCGTCTAGGGATTTTTCTAGGGACTGTCGGTAAAGTTTTCGATGCTCGCATCACCTTAAGGCGATGCGAGCGTCGAGGCCGAACTCTGAATTCCGCGTTGGTAAAACAGTCAACGTTTCATCGAAAATTAGGCCGAACAGAAACTGATTTCAGCGCCACCTCAGTTATCGCATCCAACTGACGGCATGCTATGCTACGTCACTTTTCACATACACCTAAATAACACGGATTCTACGATAACTATATTATGTACGTAACAGATAAAATATAAAATACGATACTGTACACATGACCTATGAAATATATGAATGACCTAACTTCTTCAGGCAAATGTTATATATACATTTTTTGTAATCTAACATAACCAAGGGAAGAATATTCTTACAAATCGAATGTCTAAAGTTATTTTTTTTCTAATATGTGCCGATATTGTACCACAGTATAAGAAAGAACAGTAGGCTCACTCCGTGTCGGCACCTTTGATCTCATGACCAATAGATCGCCATATTGCTGGTTGTGCGTGGGCTCTAATTTGAAAAGCACTCGGTACAATCAAAAAGAGATTTCGTAATAGAATACCATAAAAAGACTATTAAATATCTACATTTAATTAAAATACACATTTTATTGAAATCTCTGTACAATACAATTATTATATACAGGCTTCTTTATTGACTCCTTTTTAGGTTAGCTCTTTGTTCCAATCATAGCGGCAGTGCCGGCAACAACAACATACCGAGCGGGGAGCAGTGCTGCCAACTCAACAACACCGCTACAATCATATATATTCACTGGTTGTGCGATTCGGTCATGCGCGAGCGACAATTATTGGTACGCTTTTTGGCAGAGTGATCCTACTGTTCTTTCCTATACTGTGATTGT
This sequence comes from Osmia lignaria lignaria, assembly GCF_051020975.1. Taxonomy (NCBI): domain Eukaryota; kingdom Metazoa; phylum Arthropoda; class Insecta; order Hymenoptera; family Megachilidae; genus Osmia; species Osmia lignaria. The sequence goes on along the minus strand of NC_135046.1, from coordinate 140,398 downwards.
ACTCCGAATTCTTGTAAATCGAATGTCTAAGGTTAGTTTATCCTTCTAAAGGAAATCGTCAATGTAGAGGCACTCGCAGCGAAAATCGTCCACCCGCAACGGAGCATATATAAACAATAAATACAAATAAAATACAGTGATTGTGCATGTCAAATTATTCTACATACATAATTATATAACATAGTCAAAAAGCAAAAGATCTTGTTGAATAATAATTGTAAATTGAAAAATTAAATTTTATTAGATAGAATAATAAAATATAAATATAAAAATTAAGTAAAAAAAAGTTTGTAAATTAATTAGGAATAGGGAAAAATGTTATAATTTGTTCTGATCATAAGTTTAATAATAATAATAGTAATGATAATAGGGAGCCGCTTGGAAACGATCGCGACAAGACGTGTTAAGTGCTAGTGCAGCAGTACGCAGTGAAAAGTAAAAAGTAAAGGTAGTGGAGAGGTGTGGCTCAGTGCGGTGGAGGGCGGAAAAGCCCGGTGCAGGAGGGAAAGCCCAAGAGAAGGGAAGAAGAGAGTGGAAGGGGCGAAAAAAAGGAGGTGGAAAAAGTCAGCGAAAGTGAGGTTAGGAGAGAGGCAGCAAAGAAAGAGCTGAAGGCGGGAAATAACAACGGAGAAGAACGACACCTAGAGGAGGGGATAGCAAATAGAGCAGGAGAGGAGAGCCGGCCGGTAAGGCAGGGACAGGAGAAGAAAGCAGGAGGGGGAAGCAAAGAATGGCAGAAATGACGAAAGAAATAAAAGAAACAGAGACGAGGGACGAGCCCGGAAAAGTAGAAAAAGGAGGAAGAAGAGGAAGGTCCTCGAATGTAGAGGTACTAAGAAGGGAGAGAAGTCAAAGTATAGGAAGTATGACAAATTTGGAAGAAATATGGAAAAGAAAAGGAGACGCAGAAAGCGGGGAGGAAGAAGAAAGAGAGAGGGATGGGGGTGAGAAGAGCGGGCCAAATGACTGGATGTTCAATAAAAGCATCCTGATAGAGAGATCCCCGGAGAAGAAGAAAGAAAGAAAGGAAACGAAAGAAGGAGAGGGAAAAATAATAGAGCTAATTAAAGAAACGGGCAAGGAGTTAGGAGGGAAGATGGAGAGGATGGACGAAAACATGAGAATGATGGGGAAGGACCTAAGAATTGAGATGGAGAAGCTGAAAGAAGAAATGAAGAGAAGAGAAGATAAATGGACGAAACAAAAAAGAGAAATGGAGGGAAAAATGGAAAAGATGAAGAGGAAGATAGAGAAGCTAGAAAGAAAAGGAACAGGAAGCACAGACTGGAGTGAGATAGATGAGAGAGTACAAAAGTTAGTGCAAGAGGGAATGGAGAAAGAAAAGGGGGAGGTGGGAGGGGCGAGATTAGGGGAAAGAGTGAGAGAACTAGAGAATAAATGGGAGAGAAAAGAGAGAGAGGAGAGAAAGAAGAATGTAATAATCAAAAAAGGAATCAAAACTACAAGGGAAGAGATGAAAGAAAAGGCAGAAGAAATACTAAAAATAATAGGGGGAAAAGGGGTCAACATGGTACAGCTAAAAATAAAGACAGTAGACTTGAAAAGAAGAATAATGGAGGAGAAAAAGGCACTAAAAGGAAGGGAGGAGAGAATCGAAGAAGACCTAACATGGGCGGAGAGGAGAACTCAGTGGATCCTGAGAAGAATTGCCAGGGAAGAAAGAGAGAAAGAAAAATATGTATGGGTGGAGCAGGGGAAAATAAGAATAGAGGGGAAGTGGTGGATATGGGACGACGTAAGTGGGAGGCTGACAGATGGGGAAGGTAGAAAGAGAGGGGACATACAAGGAAGAGCGCATAACAAGGGGGAAGAAACACAAGGGACTTAGAGAGCGAAGGCAAAGGCGAAGGAGCAGGACAGAAAAAAAGAAAAAAGAAGACCGGGAAGGAAGAAAGGAGAAAAACGAAGGGGAGTTCTGATCCAGGAAAACAGAAAATGGGAAGGGGGCAGACAGGGGAAAAGAAGAACAGGAGGAAAAAAGAGAAGAAAACGGATAAAAAAAATGAGGAAGAGGGATGGACAATAGGCTTCTGGAATTGCGCCGGGGTTAGAAATAAAGATGCCGATTTCTGGGAAACAATAAAGAAATGGGACGTGGCTGTGCTCATGGTGACATGGCTGGAGGAGAAGGGATGGGAAAAAGTGAAAGAAGGTCTGCCAAAAGGTTACAGGTGGGAGGCACAGCCAGCAAGGAGAAGGAACAAAAAAGGAAGAGCAATGGGAGGGATGATGATGGGGGTGAAGGAAGAAATAATGGGGCCAGAAGGAAGGATCTGGGGAGAGGAGAATAAAGATGGCATAATGGTGGCAGAAATAAAGGGAGGGGAAAGAAACTGGAGGATAGTGGGGGGTTACGTAAACGGAGATGCGGACACAAAAGTTAAAAACCTGAGAACCTGGCTGGAAGAAATTGGCGGAGAGAGGACGACGCTAATAGGGGGGGACTTCAATGCAAGGACAGGAGAATTAGGAGGAGGAGGTATGGAGGCAGAGGAGGAGGAAGAAGGGGGGAGAAGAAAATCCAAGGACAAGAAAATAAATACGGAGGGAAAAATGCTGCTAGAGAACTTAGGGAAGACGGGATGGTCAATTATAAACGGGAGTGTGGAAGTGGACGAGGGAGGGGAATTTACATACACAGGAGCCAGAGGGAACACGGTAATAGACTATGTAAGTACTCGTAACTACGGAAGTACGGAAGTAGGGGTACTTCCATTCTCTCAATTCTCTCCCTCCCTTCCTCCTCCGCTATAACGTAGTCTATTACCGTGTCCCCACAGGATAGATTCAGACCACCACCCCCTAATAGTAAAGCTAAAAGGGAGAAGAGAAGAAAGGAGAGAAGAAGTAACAAAAAGGAACGTCACTCCGAAAGGTGACTGGACGGAACAAGGGAGGAAGAAATTCAGAGAGGAAATAACATGGAGGAAATCGAAGAAAGGGAGTCTAGACGAGGACATGGAACTTATGCTAGAGGAATTTAGAAATGGACTGGAGAGGGGTAGCTGAAAAAGCAGTAAAGTGAAGCCTAAAAGATGGTGGGACGAAGAGTGCATGGAGAAGAAAAAAGAAACAAGGAAGGCACTAAGAGAATGGAGAAGGGGGAGGGAGGAAGGTGAAGCATGTAAAAAGGCAAAGAAGGAGTATAGTAAGCTATGCGAAGCGAAGAAGAAAGAAGAAAATGATAGGTTCATAAAAGAGGTGGAGGGGGTAAGAACAGACAAAGACGTTAGGAAAATAGTAAATAGGGAGAGAAAGAAGAAAGGACAGGTGCAAAAAACACAGAGGAGGAAGAGGAGAATCCATTTCATGAACCTGCTGGGGGGAACGGAGGAAAAGGCAGTTCTGGGAGGCAAAAGAAAGGCGGAACGGGACGGGGAAGAAGAAATCAGCAGGGAAGAGATAAGAAAAGTGGTGGCCAAACTAAAGGACGGAAAAGCAACAGGAGGAGATGAAATTCCAAACGAAGTCTGGAAATACGGAGGGGAGGAAGTGATGGAATGGGTAAGGGGGATATGCAACAGGGTATAGAAGGGAGAGGGATGGCCAGAAGGATGGAAAGAGGGGATAATAGCCCCGATCAAAAAGAAGGGAAATGGTAACCAGGCCGGAGACTACAGGGGGGTGACCCTGATGCCAACAGCGTATAAGATTTATGCGGCAGTGCTTACGGAAAGACTAACGGAGGAGGTGGAACGAATAGGGCTGTTGCCCCCGAATCAGACAGGTTTCAGGAAAGGCATGGGCACAATAGGTAATATATATGTACTTAACTACATGGTAAATAGACAAGTAAGGAAAGAAAAAGGGAAGGTGGTTTCTTGCTTCATCGAACTAAAAGCGGCTTTTGACTCGGTAGACAGAGGGGTGCTGATGGAAACGCTAAGAGAAAGAGGAGTCCGTAAAGCGCTGAGAGAAAGAATAAAGGAGCTAATGAGAGAAAGGTGAGGATAAAAGAAGGAACGACGGATCCGTTCTGGACAGCGAGGGGTCTAAGACAGGGGTGCCCACTGAGCCCGTTACTATACAATATATTAACGGCGGACATGGAAGAGCAGATACCAAAAGGAGGGATAGGTGGAATAAAGCTGAGGGAAGAGAAAATATATATTCTGGCGTACGCCGATGACGTAGTGCTGTTGGCGGAGAAAGAAGAGGACATGGCGGTGATGATAAGGAAGCTAGAGGGGTACCTAGACAAAAAGAAGCTGGAGCTAAACCGGGAAAGGTCAAAAGTTATGAGGTTTAGGAAAGTCGGAGGCAGGTGGAAGAAAAGGGACTGGCTGTGGAAGGGAAAGAAAATGGAGGAGGTGAAAGCATTCAAATACCTAGGGTACACCATAAGAAGAAACGGGGGGAGTGAAATGCATATAAAGGACAGGGTGGGAAAGGCAGGAATAGTAATGAGACAAATATGGGGAATCGGAAAAAAAAGATTTGGAAAGGACTGGAAAAGAAGGCTGTGGCTCTGGGACAGGCTGGTCTGGCCGGTAATAGCTTATGGTGCAGAAGTGTGGGCATGGTGGGAATGGAAAGAAATAGAAGGGATGCAGGAGAGATTCCTGAGGTGGACGTTAGGAGCGGATTGGTGCACCCCGGGGTACATGATGAGGGAGGAGCTGCAAAGGGCGAAAATGAGGACCAAAGCCGGAAAGCTGGCTTGGGGATATGAAAGAAAGCTGTGGGAGGGAAGAGGAGGGAAGTTGGCAAGGGATTGCTGGGAAGAAATGATCATAGGAGAGCAAAGAGGAGTGGAAAGAAACAAATGGGAGGACGAAAGAGAAATATTCTTGACCGAGAGAGGCGTAGGGATCGAAGCACGGCAAAGAAAAAGAAGGGAGGGGGAAATGGGTTACGAGGAGATGGAAGAGGCAGACATGCAACAACAGGAAAAAGAGAGGTGGGAAAAGATAAAGACATCAAGTTACAATAAATGGTATAAGATGATTAAGAAACCCGAAATACCTAAATACCTAGAGAAAGGATGGAAGGAAGCGAGGTGGAGAAGAATCGCCAGATTCAGACTGGGGAACGAAGTAAACGAGGCCAGATACTGGGAAGGTGAGGAGAAAAGAAAGTGCAGAAAATGCGGCTGGGAAGAGGAAACATGGGAGCACATATGGGAAAGGTGCAGCTCGAACGAAGAAAGTAAAGAAGGGTGGCAAGAAAAAGTGCAGGAGATACTGGGAGAAGAAGGAGCAGGCGAAGCGTGGATGAAAGAGATAGAAGAAGCTAGAAGGAGTGGGGAAGAAGAAAAAGAAGAAAGCAGAAACTAAGTGGCAGAGAAGAGAGGCGTCGGTAATACTGACAGCAGCACTTACGTCGAACGGAAGAGGCAAGGTGGAAGTAGAGGGGAGGGCGCCATCAGCAAGCCGAAAAGCAGTTGGCACCGCTGAAAAAGCACGTGGCAATGGAACGCTAAACTGCGCAACAGGTGTACGGCAGAACAAGAAAAGTAGGCATTCCAAGTACAAGATAAGAGATGGGAACAGTGTGGGATACATTAAAGATGTAGACTTTATTCGTCAACGGCTAAATCGTGAATGATCTGTTTTACAACATCTTTTGTTAATAACATTCGTTGTCATAGAAAGTTCTGGAATCCGCAGGGACAGTCATATTAATATAGTGGCCCTCGCACCACTCTTACACTCGGCCATCCTGACAGTTAAGCGTCCCGATTAACCATTATAATAACATACATAATTGTTACAACACAATACAATTCAATTAAACATAAATTAAATATATAAATAATTAAGCAGGTAGCCAATGCCGTATATTTGAAGCCTCCCAAGTGCCTTGGTACGGCATTTGTGAAGTTTGATGTCCCGGAATATCTTCAATAACATAACGATCGTTTCTAAGAACTTTCGATATCACGTAAGGGCCTTTCAACCGTGGCGTTAATTTATGACATATACCAGGTGTACAATCAAAATTTCGAATCATTACTTTATCGCCCTTTTCATACTTTGTAGGTATTTTATGTTTCTTAATGTATTGATTTTGATTTTTAAACTGAGCTTTCTGAATACGTTTTTCTGTAACGTCGCGTATTTTCGCCAAATCGCTGGTTTCAACAACAAAATCATTTCTTTCGAAATAACTTTTTAAATTATCATTAACATTTCCTTTCTGTTTCACACCATACAAAAACATACTAGGACATTCCCCTGTCGATCGATTAACCGTATTATTACAAGCATATGCTACGTCATCAAGAACATCATACCATTGAACTTTTCTTTCATCACTTAATTTAGCAATAATCGGTAATATAGTACGATTCATGCGCTCAGCTTGACCATTTGCTTGTGGCGACACAGTAGCTACTTTTGTATGTTGTATATCACACTCTTTCCTGAAATCCGCAAACTCTCGGGAAGTGAAACAACTTCCTCTATCAGACACAATCCGCATAGATTTACTGTACGTTGTAAAGTATAGTTTTAGATATTTAATTACTTCTACAGTATTAGTACTTTTCGTCGCGTATAACTTAATGTACTTCGTAAAACCATCTACAACTAAAAATATAAAACGTTTCTTAGCGGACTTCGATTTTGATAGTGGTCCTAAATGATCAACATGTAATGTGTCAAAAGGTTTATTTCCCTTTGGAATGCTATGTAGCGTACCTTCCGGTTTGCCCGCAGTTGGTGAAAACGCAATACACTTCAGGCAAGGAAAAATTATAGACTTTATTAGTCAACGGCTAAATCGTGAATGATCTGTTTTACAACATCTTTTGTTAATAACATTCGTTGTCATAGAAAGTTCTGGAATCCGCAGGGACAGTCATATTAATATAGTGGCACTCGCACCACTCTTACAAAGAAAAACGCCGAGGAAAACGAAAGCAAGATAAGGGGTTATAGAGTAGTAAAGAGTAGGAGAGAAAAGAAAAGAGTGTGTGAAGCGGACAAAGAAGGAGAGAACAGCAGAAAATGGAAAGCAAATGGAGAGAAGAGGTCCTGAAAGAATTGAAAAAGATAGGAGAAAACGTGGAGGAGATAAAGAAAGAACTGAAAAGAGGAAGAACAAGAAGGGGCAGTGAAGAGCAGACAAAAGGAGAGAGAAAAGGAACGGGAAAAGAAGAAGGGGCAGAAGAGGAAGATCCGGGAAAAGGCAACGAGCGCAAACAAGAGGAAGATAACCGAAACAAGGTAAAGGAAGAAGAAAGACGAGAAGAGCGAGATAAAGTAAAAGGAGAAAAGGGTGACGAACAAGAAGAAGCGGAGGAGCCGGAAATAGAAGAGGGGGAAATGAAGACAAAAAGGCGAAAAAACAAGGAGGAAGAAAAAGGCGAAAAGGAAAGGGGCGAAGGGTCGAGCAAGAACGAGGGGGAAGAGGAGGACTGGAGGGAGAGGTGGGAAAGAAAAATAGAAAGTGAAAGAAGAGAGAGGAGGAAAAGAAGCCTCGTATGGAAAGGAGTAGGAGGTAACAGTATAGAAGAAAGAGCCAGAAAAACAAAAATTATACTACAGATGGAGATGGGAAAACAGGCAGAAATAAGGAAGACAACCGAACTAGTAGGGGAAGGGGGGCGAAAGCTCATCCTGATGGAACTAGATGATGAAGCGGACAGGGACACGATGCTATGGAAGAAGGACGAGATATGGGAAAGATAGAGAGTCGTAGTAGAAGAAGATCTCTCATGTGAGGAAAGAAAGATGAAATGGAGAATTAAAGAGAAAGCTAGAGAAGAAAAAAGCAAAGGGAGAAAGATAGAATTCACCAATGGGAGAATCTGGGTGGACGGGACAGAGTGGAAATGGATTGAAGAGGAAGGAAAATGGAAGAGCGTGCAAAAGAAATAGAAGAGAAAAGGAAGCAGAAGAAGCCGGAAACATGTGATACACCTTCCTGTTAGAACAGACGCTCTCTGTATAGGTGCTAGTTCTTTGTGCAGTTCTATAGCAGCAGCAGCAGCAGTGCGAAGTTCCAATATTTTGTGACATTACTTTCACTTTTTGAGTGCTTTTCACTTATAGATCATGGCAACACAAGCTTGGTTGTTTTTGTATTATTTGTTTTTGTTTTCTGCTCTATTTTGGTTCTTTGTATTCAATTTTACTCTAGTTTTAGTTTTAGTTTTAGTTTGAGACAGGGTGCAGAAGGAAGGCAGCCTGAGCTAAGTCGCAATATGTATGTCGAGGATTTATAACTATGATCTATGAGGCTGTATTATCAGTATTATCAGTATTTAAATCATCCATTTTATTTTTATATTTTTATACCTAATTTTGTTTTTTTTATTTTGAGCGACGTTGTTTTTCTTTTTACTGTGACTAAGAGAGACAAGACTTTTAGGATAGAGTTAAACAGTTTTTGTAAAAAAAAAGAATAAAAGAAGGACAGGGCAGCGAAGGAAAAGCAGGAAAGGAGAAAGAAATATAAGGAAAAGCAGGGTTAGGATGTAAGCTACATGTGTAAAAGTAAACAGAAACAATCAGATGTAAGGTTGGGAACGCTACCCATAAAGCACCCCGCAAGCCCGAAAGGGGTGCGGAATAAACTTATCCATCTATCTATCTAGTAATGATAATAATACAAATAAAAAGAATAATAATAATAATAATGATAATAATGATGATGATGATGATGATAAAAAATAATAATAATAATAATAATAATAATGATGATGATGATGATGATGATGATCAAAAATAATAATAATAATAATAATAATAATGATGATGATGATGATGATGATGATCAAAAATAATAATAATAATATAAAATAATAAAATAATAGGAAAATAATAATAATAATAGTAGTAGTAATAGTTCCTGAAATCAAACAAATTATAGTTTTGTATTATCTTCGTCATCATCTGATGTTATACATATATTATCATCGTACCCACTTTTTACATGTGCCGCCCGCAAATGCAGCCACTGGACCACAAAACTACGCAGACCGTACCGCGGCCCGCAATGCAGTTTTGCGCACTCGGCCCACCCAGGCCGCCGGTAAGGTTGCGTTGGCCACGACCGCGGTTTAGATTGGCCTGCCGCCGCAGCTGGCGGCATTCCCTAACGCGCTGTCGCTCCAACCGCCGCTACTCCATTGATATGTATGTCTGGAAAAATAAATATTATGTTATTATATACGAACAATGAATAACAGAAATAACGTGCAAAGAGGAACGTAACAAAACGACTTACAGTATACCCAGCATGCTGCTGTTGTGCCGGCTGGTGGTGCTGGAAAAATAAACATTATGTTATTATATATAAAGAATGAAGTGCCGAAATAACGTGCAATGGAGGAAAGTAAAGAAACTACTTACGATATACCCAGCATGCTGCTCTTGTGCCGGGGGCTGCAGTTGCTGATGTACCGGCCGGTGCTGCTGGAAAAATAAACATTATGTTTGTTGGAATAGGAATTTTATATGTTTTGAATTAGTTCACGGCTTAGGCAGCAATTGAATTGTAGACTTTATTTAGATTTATAATAATGCTATTTATTTGTATTATATTTAATAAAATATACAGGGTGTCCCGTAACGTATTTTCACCCTCTGAGGTGGTGGTAGGTGGGGTTATTCTGAACAATTTTTTCCTTTGCGAAAAAGTGGGTTGAAGCTTCCTTTTTGAATTATTAAGCAAAAACACTGACCAATCCGAGCGCGTACAGCGCGCGGGCTCATGGACGGCAGCGTCGGGTACGAAAGCGGGGCTTGACGTAGGTCGCGAACGAACGGCTCGGCACCCATTGGCATAGCACAATAAAAAAATTGAACTGGTTAAACATTTTTAGTTGTTGTTTAAAATGAATACGGAATCCAATTTCTTGTCGCCTGTTATAATGTAAAAAAGGAAATTCTAAACAACAAATAAAAATGTTTGAAATGGAATAATTAATAATAATTTAAAAACAATTTAAATGAAACTTACCCATCCGTTCCTAAATTAACCTGCTATGCTGAAAACAGATAATTCTCACTGGGTCACTGTGTCGATCTTGAACATTCGAGAAGGGAACAAATTATGAAGCACAGCTGATCTCCAGACGAGATCATTGAACCCACTCAACCACACAGTCACTATCACCTTTCACAGAATTTTCTTTCAGGTAAATAAACACTTTTATTCACTGTCACGTTACTATTGCACTGGACACAGATGAAAAACATGTAATATTCCGCACTACTTCGTAACGTTTTCACGACGTTATTGGTCTTCCTTTCCAACTTCAAATGGATCTGCCAGCTTGAGTGTTGTGAGGTCTGTTTCGCTTTTTGTCTTTTTCTACATTCAGAAATAGGTCATGGTTCGTGGTCATAAATCTGCTGTTCTCAGTAACCAAGAGTAACCGAGAGAGGCTCGTGTCGACACTTTGCAGTCACCGAAGATAGAAAAGGACAAAGAGCGAAACAGACCTCACACATTCAAGCTGGCAGGCCCATTTGAAGTTGGAAAGGAAGACGAATAACGTCGTGAAAACGTTACAAAGTAGTACGGAATATTACATGTTTTTCATCTGTGTCCAGTGCAATAGTAACGTGACAGTGAATGAAAGTGTTTATTTACCTGAAAGAAAATTCTGTGAAAGGTGATAGTGACTGTGTGGTTGAGTGGATTCAATGATCTCGTCTGGAGATCAGCTGTGCTTCATAATTTGTGCTTCATAATCCCTCCTCGAATGTTCAAGATCGACACAGTGACCCAGTGAGAATTATCTGTTTTCAGCATACCAGGTTAATTTAGGAACGGATGGGTAAGTTTCATTTAAATTGTTTTTAAATTTTTATTAATTATTCCATTTCAAACATTTTTATTTGTTGGTTAGAATGTTTAGAATTTCCTTTTTTACATAATGATAGGCGACAAGAGATTAGATTCCGTATTCATTTTAAACAACAACTGAAAATGTTCCACCAGTTCAATTTTTTTATTGTACTATGGGGTGCCGAGCCGTCCGTTCGCGATCTACATCAAGCCCTGCTTTCATAGCCGACGCTGCCGTCCCTGAGCCCGCGCGCTATACGCGCTCGGATTGGTCAGTGTTTTTGCTTAATAATTCAAAAAGGAAGCTTCAAACCACGTTTTCGCAAAGGAAAAAGATGTTCAGAATCACCCCACCTACCACCACCTCAGAGGGTGAAAATACGTTACGGGACACCCTGTATATTTATACGTTACTTTTATGTCTCTCCTCTAAACCTGCACACCGACTGTACCGAATACTGCGCATCTAGCTAGGAGACCGCATGTCTCTCGCTTTCTTTGTTTCTTGAGGACGTCATATGACGCGTCGAACTAATAGAGGGACGCCACGGGTGTTAACCATGTTGAAATATTCACCCATTACAACACGCCTCCTTGAATTTTCAACATTATACAGCAATATTCATTTTTCCATATGATTATACAGTAGTTATTTCAATCCTTACTTACTAATATACTATCATTCTAGATTTTACATTTAATCTTTTAGTCAGTATTTTCTTCTTAAAAATTCACATTAATTTCAGTGCTTCCCTATTTTTAATAAATTTCGCTTTATCTAGACTTTTCGTTAATATGTCTGCTCAATTACATTTAGAATCGCTTTTTACAATGTCAATCACACCGTTCTCATAATTTTTATTAATGTAATGATATTGCACTTCGATGTGCTTCGAGTTTTTCGTATAATTACCAAACTTTGCGATCGCTACTGCGCCTGCGTTATCCTCATACATTTTTATCGGTTCTTCTATCTTTAAATCAAATGATTCATTTAACAAATTTCTCAAAAATAGAACTTCTGTTACTGCTTCTGACATAGCAGTATACTCTGCGAAGGTTGAACATTTAGTTACCATATTTTGTTTACGCGTTTTCCAATAAATCAAATTTCCGTATAATTTTATTATAAATCCAGTTGTGGATTTTCGATCGATATTATCGCCTGCATAGTCCGAGTCAACCATGCAGTCTAGTTTCTCTCTTCTTACATCTTTATCGGAATAAGTTAATTTTAGGTCTTTTGTTTTGTACAAATATTTCAAGATTCTCAAGGCATATTTGAAATGCGTCTGGTTATAGCTGTTTTGAAATCAACTCAAGTAGTTAACACTATAAGCAATATCTGGCCTCGTACCTGTGCTGATATATAATAATTCACCAATTAAATTTCTATACTCTACCCTTTCATCGATTTCAGTAGCTTGTTCTAGTTTTAAATTACTTTCCATGGGAGTATCATACAATTTAGCACTTTCCAAGTTATACTTTACAGCCAATGATCCAATATACTTTGTTTGACTCAGAGTCATTCTTTTTCTATCTTCACTATAATCTATATCGATTCCGATATAGTTCCCAACTTTACCTAAATCTTTCATAGAGAATCTTTGCATCAAACTCGCTTTAACTCCATTACTTTTATCTTTGTCTTTGCAACATATCAAAAGATCATCGACAGTAGTTCTATGCGGATTCTAAATCACTGACGTCAGCATTTTTTTTGCTGACTCAGCAGTAATTTGACACCACCGTCAGCAGAAATATGATACGTCCTCGACAACACCCACCCGCACCCACCCCATAACCGCCCCCTCAGACCCACCCCTCCGCCCGCCCCATGACCTTGAACTGAAATTTGACACCACCGTCGGCAGAAATATAACACCCTACCCCCACCGTCCATGACCTTGAACTGTTTGTTCTTATCGGAAGACCACTTTTTTCTACGTCTTGGAAATGATTTTTTTTACGTCTTGGAAATGAGTTTTTTTGTTGACGCAGCAAATCTGACACTGCAATTCGTGACTATAGAAGGTAGGGGGTTTGCTAAAGTTTCAAGCATACGCAAAACCAAATTGACCATCACCGCAAGTGCATCGTACGCGAGATTGTATTGTGAAAAGTGAAATATGTATTTTCAAAGTTTCAAAGAGTTTTTTTGCCAAAGGAAGCGTCCCGCAAGTTCTACTCAAGAAGAAGAGGCACGCAAAAAAATGACAAAACATCAGAATGACGTGAAGTAAGTGTTCGAAACACATTTCATATAACGCTGTCGGTATTTGTTCTAATAACATACTTAAACGGTATTTATTTGTTCTAGAATCGCACCACAATTATCATGTAGAATTTTGGGCCCAAAATATCCATTGACGGATTCCTGTACAAAGCATTTGGAAATCGGCATAAATATACTTGGCGACAATTTCTACCCGCAACTCGTATTATCAGACAGCCGAAACAACCACCTGGAGCTGAGCATAGTCACATGGTCGCTGATTGTAGCCGAAGCAGACAACGTATGCAGCTTCTTTGACGATTCAAAAGATACACGCGACAATATTAATTTTAATGATGTAAGTGTTGAATTTGGAGTGCTATATGGTGAAAAAGTAATTAAATTGATTAGCAATGATATATGTATGTGCATGATGAAAAAAACATTTGAGAAAATGGTAATTTTAAATGATTGTATAGTTGAAATGCATAATGTATTATATGATAAACTGTATTCGGTGGAACAAAAATTTAAAGAGTTTGTTGCATTAGTTCGGGAATACAGGGATGTAAAAGTGCTTGCAGAGGTTGTGCGGCATATCAAAGAAACTGATATTTATGATCTAAATTCAATTGTTGATTGCGAATTAGTAGCTTTAGGTATTCAGGCAATAATAACAGCTGCATCAGCAGCATCTTAACAGAGAAAAAAGGATTATGTTACAAATTATGTTAGAAATTATACTTTAATAAATCATAATGTATTGCATCACTTACAACTTCTCTCTCTACCTACATAAACCCAAACATCCTAGGCAAAAATTTCACTTCCTATACGATAGTCGTACGATGTGCATATGCACATTTGATCTTCGAATTAGCACAAAAAGAATTCGCACCAGATTGGAAAACACTTTTGTCTGCGCGCGTTGCTGGAATATTGTTAGCCAAAGAGTTAGCCAAAGAAGAAAGTAATGGCACCGCGGAAAAGTAACAAGAAGAAGAAGACGAAATTGCGCAAACTTCCAGTTGCAAAACGTGGGGGATTTCTTCCAGCACTTGTACCTATTTTTGCAGGCCTTTCAGGTTTGGGCACGGTGGCTGGCGGTGCAGCAGGTATCGCCAAGGCAGTCAACGATGCATCTGCAGCACGGAAAACACTGGAGGAAGTGAAACGGCACAATCGTGTTATGGAAGGACATGGACTTTACCTTGCACCATATAAACGGGGAAAAGGAATTAAAGAAAAAAAAAGAAGCGCTTCGGCAAATTGTAACGCTTCCACAGGGCGCAATGACAAATGTACAGTTATATAACTTTGCACGAAAGTTGAACTTTCCATATTTTCGAGGTGTTTTCATGCGTACAAATTTGCCCTCTAAATCGTTCTGAAACGAATGCGATATCGTGAATTTAGATGAATCGGAAGCTCCTGGTACACACTGGATAGCTTACGTAATGCGAGGTAATTGTGTTAAATATTTCGATTCTTTTGGAAATCTGAGGCCACCGACAGAGTTAATAAACTACTTCGGAAACCATGTAACGATCTTATACAATCACGCGCAGTATCAAAGATTCAATACGAGTGTATGCGGACAACTCTGCTTGCATTTTTTAGCTGGAAATGTATAAAATAGTTTCGATGCACATAGTCTTCACAGTTGCAAAGATGTCGTTGACGGTTACGTTAAGCGGAAAAAATTCTGTGCTTAGCACTGATTACTTTCCACCTATATACTTGAAGGATGATAATTACGAACTCGGACTCGTTGATTTTCAAGCTTTCAACACAATACCGAACGTTGACTTTACAAACAATAAATTTTACTTTGATGCCGATGGTGAGATCACGATACCGGATGGTTCGTACGAACTCGAAGCGCTAAATAAATACATGCAAGAGAAAATAATGGACAAGACTAAAATCATTTTATTTCGTACAAACAACAGCACTTTGAAAAGTGAAATATATAGTGATTATACAATCGATTTTACCAAACCAAATGATATAGGATCGCTTCTCGGGTTTTCTACATATCGCATATTACCGCCGGGTGAATGGCACGAGTCGGATATACCCGTAAATATTATGAAAGTAAATGTGCTGAGGATCGAATGTAATATTACAACTGGTGCGTATAGCAACGGTCAATGTATTCATACCATTCATGAGTTTTCACCGCGCGTGCCGCCAGGATATAAAATTTCGGAAAGTCCTACGAACGTCATTTATTTTCCAGTTATTGTGAGAGCCATTGATCACCTTAGTATACGCATTACCGATCAAAACGATAATCTGATAAATTTGCGTGGAGAAGAAGTGACAGTGAGGCTTCATATTAGGCGGTGTAAAAAATAACATGAATATAAACATAATCGATGGCCTGTTGAACGGCTCGAACGGCTCGAACGGCCCGCTGAACGGCTCGAACGGCTCGTTGAACGGCTCGAACGGCTCGAACGGCATGCTGAACATTTTACGACAGCTGCAGTAAGGATAATCATGTAAAAACGATGACAATTATACAATCATTCAGTAGAGGAAATATATCCAAACCGGACACATCGCAAGAGCACATCATCGAACGCTCCGACGACGCAGCCGTTTAATATACGTTAAATATCCATTCATTTAATAGCCTTGCAAGAGAACAAGCAGCACTTATGCCAAACATTATTAGAAATAATGCTGTTGTACACAGATGCTAAAACTCAACCGATCAACAATCCGCCGAATGCATTATTGGGCACCCCGTTGAACGAGTTGCTAAAAGGATCGTTAGAAAATGGATGGAACCAGAACTTCAATCACAAACGCACAAATTGTACTTGCAGCAGCAATTACCACGGTTGCAGGAATGATAATCATGTATTAAACGGTGATGACTCTTTACAATCATTTAGTAAGGACAATATCTCCAAACTGAACACATCGCAAGATTTGAGCGACAAAAACGCGCAATTTCTGCAATCGTTGGGTTTTGTGATTAAGAAACGAAAATGATGGATCCATTGAACGTTGCCAGTTTACCGATTTCTGATGATCGAATTACAAAGATCGAATTACATAGTTACAGCCCATACGCCAACACAACGTTCGGAAACAATGATGAAATACGAATTCCCATTCAACAACAAGATTTGTACACGTTTCCTAGTGAGAGTTACCTTTACGTCGAAGGAAAACTCATTCTCAACGATGACAATGTTGCAGGAACTTCAGTTGGACTAGAAATGAATTGCGCAGCATTTATGCTTGATGAAATTCGATATGAATTAAACGGCGTGGAGATTGATCGTTGTAAAAACGTTGGAATAACAACTATGATAAAAAATGGAGTATCGTTGACAACGACAAGATCAAAAATGCTTGAAAACGCCGGCTGGATAGACATACCCAATGCAGGAGGCTACTTTGACTTTTTTGTTCCTCTAAATATGCTGCTCGGTTTCTGCGAAGATTACAAACGAATAGTGATTAATGCGCATCATGAATTGATTCTGATTCGGTCGCGAGACGACAAAAACGCTGTTTTTGGAACAGATGGTGCAAAATACACGCTGCAACTATACAAAGTACAGTGGAGGATGCCACATGTCACGCTCGAAGAAAGGCACAAACTTTCATTGTTGCGCATCCTTGAAAACGGTCAAACGATAATTATGAGTTACCGTTCCTGGGACTTATACGAGTATCCAATGTTACAAGCAACCACTAAACATACATGGAGCATTAAAGCAGCTACGCAATTAGAAAAACCACGATATGTAATATTTGCATTACAAACGGATAAAAAAAATAGGCTCAATAGACATATCACCAAATTTGATGACTGCAAACTCACCAATTTTCGATTGTATCTAAATTCGGATTCATATCCGTATGACAATTTGAATCTTGACTTTAATAAAAATAGATACTCTGTCCTTTACGACATGTATGCAAAATTCAGAAAGTCATATTACGGAGCAATGTGCAGTAATGGTGATGACGGAGCTCTATACGATAAGATACTCTTTTTTGGCTACGGCCCGTTTGTTGTCATTGATTGCTCGCATCAGAACGAATCGACAAAAAGCGCTACAATCGATATAAGAATCGATTTTGAATGTAGTGAAAACGTTCCTGAAAATACTAGCGCTTACTGTTTGATCGTATAGTGCAGTACAATTCACTGACCAATGTAGTGCGCAAACTCTCTTAAGTGGAAGAGGGTTTATATGAGATCATTCCACAGCAAAACCAGTCATTTTTCGCCACAAATTCAACTAATCAAAATGAACGTACCAACATTCGTGGACATTCAAGGCTTCAAAAGGGATACGAACGAGTTATTCGTAAAGGAACCTGCCATCTTGCAGAATGGGAATCGTGTACAATGTTTCATCTTTGCGCCTCCATTTGCTAAGAGAAAATTGTCGAAAGCAGAATTAAGACAAATAAAATGGTTGACGCAAAATCATCATGGTTTTGAGTGGGACGATGGTACCGTGCCGTATTCACGCCTTCAAGAGTGTGCCGCTTCGTGTTTGAAAGATAGTATTCATGGATCTGTATACGTCAAGAGCATTGAGAAAGAAAAATGGCTGAAGAAACTTTATCCTTCGGTCAGTCCAATCAATATAGAGGTTTTGAACAAAGATGACGATCTACCGAATTTGCCAACCAAGAGCCAGCATATTCAGGATGGATGGATGGATAAACATATGGCATGCATCGCGCACAACGGAGCATGTGCTATGAGAAACGTATCGATATTAAAAGAATGGTAGTTAAAAAAAAGGCAGGAGGAAGATGAAGAGCTGTGTATGGAACATTATAACCGGCCGGGGGATGACACGCACATAGATGGACCTCTACCGAAAAAGAAAAATTGTTACATTTGTCTTAAAACACGAAACATTTAATATCATTTATTAATTTTGTTCATTACTGTAAAATAATAAAATCTATTTTGTAAAAATTTACTTTCTGCGTCTTAATGTTGTTTTACCTAGAACGACTGTACCTATGTGTAACGTTTATGTTTCATATTCCAATGTAGGAGATACAAAGGAATGTTCTTCGATTTCAAAGACACGAGGGAGTAGGGCGAAATCTATGTTTACATGCAGACACGTGTCGATGTGCAATCTGGTACAGATAGAGAGAGCATCGTCGAGACAGACTTTTGGTCACGTTTTGCTTGGATGCCTCTTTGACGGCTTGCTGAGGCGGTTAACATGAGTGGGGGTAGGGTGAAATCCATGTTTACAGGTAGACGATGTGCAATCTAATACAGATTGAGCGAGCGTCGTCGAGACAGACTTTCGGTCACGTTGTTGCTTGGATGCGTATTTGATGGCTCGGTCACGAATGCATTCCGCGTGCCCGCCACCACCGCGTGCCCGCCAGCGCCGCGTGCCGCCGCCGCCGCCCCGCCGCGGACAAAAAGGCTTAATCGCGGTTAAAGCGCGTTATCGCCGCGGAGAAAAAGGGTTAATCGCGGTTAAAGCGCGTTATCGCCGCGGAGAAAAAGGGTTAATCGCGATTAAAGCTCGTCTATGGCCGCGGCTAAAGCGCGTTCACGACGAGGACAAGCAGCTTTTCCACAACCTATAAAGAGGCTGAATCATTAAATATATGGTTATTATATAGACGATATGCGTTTCGCAAAGCAGCCCCTGTCTATCATCATTCTCGATGTAGACGAGAGGACAATCGTCGGCGACGACACGGACCCCTCTTGCCGAATACGATACGTGGTATAATTTGCGGTCCATCGAACTGCGGTAAAACGAACGTCGTAATCAGTCTGATCGAGAGCCCGAACGGTGTAAGATTCAATAACGTATATGTATACTCAAAATCATTGCAACAACCAAAGTACAAATATCTCGAACGAATTTTGACAAACGTTCCTGAAATCGGATACTTTTCATTTTCAAATAATACCGAAGTCGTGCCACCGAACGAGGCGCTGCCCGATTTGGTGTTTATATTCGATGACGTTGCATGCGACAAGCAAGACGTGATAAGAGAATATTTCGCTATGGGCAGGCACTCGCGCGTGGACTGTTTTTATCTCTGTCAGACTTATGCGAGAATACCGAAACACCTAATTCGCGACAATGACAACCTTTTGATCGTGTTCAAACAAGATGACACGAATCTACGCCACATTTATAATGATCATGTAAATACAGATATGTCGTACGAAAATTCTTGTAAATTGTGCACACAGTGTTGGGAACAGAAGTATGGTTTCGTGATAATCGACAAGGATAGCTCGATGGAACGTGGTCGTTACAGAAAAGGATTTAACGAATTTGCCGTTTTCTGAAACATTTAGTCCTTCGATAGAACGCTTAGCGAGTAGACGTCTTCTCTTTGCAATGGATAATAGTAATAATAAAGAATCGAGTAAAGTTGCGAATGCTATAGCTAAAACAAGCGATGCTATACACAAAAAACGCAGAGCTCTCAAATCGGAGAGCATCGACGAAGAGAGAGTCATCGAAAAACGATTGAGACCCGTGGTAGAACCGCTGGAACGAATTATCGGGAATATGTCCGCGGAATTGCCACATTCAGACACGATCGATATAAAATCCGAGTCGATATTCCCAACTTTGAATATTAAAGAACCACAAAAATTGACGTCAACTCCTTTTCTTAACCCTCAAAGCACACAAACTACAAGAGCACGCATTTATTCCGAACCTGGCACATCTTCGAGTGAACGGTCGGTGGATGTGACGAAAGATCGCCCCGATTTTCATCGTGAAGAATCGATACATACCGTTGATACGTACGGCGACAGCGACGAGAATCTTAATGTTTCTATGCAGCGAATTTTGGACAAGCCTAGCGAAAACATACGTAGCCATTTCACGGAAAATTTGGGGCCGTTGGCAGCTAAATACATTCAATTACTCTTTACCGATCGTGAGAAGAAGATAGATGACGTGTATGGAGTATACGTACAACGCAACAAATTAATGCTTGGAAGTTCAGTTTTCGACGTAAACAAAAACGACGATGTGATTATTAATGGAGTGAGGTACAGAGGAACAACTGGTTTGAACGAATTACTATTTATGAGAATGCCTGATGACACCTTGTTCAACGATGCTGATTTACACAATTACGCGGAAATATTAAAGTCGTCGAACGCTCATAGACGCAGCCATATCTCGTCGGGGCTTGTGAAAAGTAACAAGGGTTACAAGTATAAATATATCATTAGTAGTTGTTCTATGCGGATTCTAAATCTCTGGCGTCAGCATTTTTTTTGCTGACTCGGCAGTAATTTGACACCATCAGCAATATGATACCCCCCTCCCCGCCCCCTCTCCCCACCCCATGACCTTGAACTGAAATTTGACACCACCGTCAGCAGAAATATGATACGTCCTCGACAACCCTCACCCCATAACTACCCCTCCCCACCCCCTATCCCCACCCCATCGCCCCACCCCCTCGCCCCACCCCATGACCTTGAACTGAAATTTGACACCACCGTCAGCAGAAATATGATACGACCTCGACAACCCCCCCACTCACACGCACCCCACCACCCCATCCCATGACCTTGAACTAAAATTAGACGCCTCCGTCAGCAGAAATATGATACGTCCTGACCTTGAACTGAAATTTGACACCCCACCCCATGATAACCCCCACCCCCCACCCCATGACCTTGAATTGAAATTTGACACCACCGTCGGCAGAAATACAACACCCTACCCCCACCCTCCATGACCTTGAACTATTTTTGTCTTATCGGAAGACGGCACAAGGCCCCAAGTGGAAATGAGATTTTTTGTTGGCGCAGCAAATCTGACGCTGCAATTCGCGACTATAGAAGGTAGAGGTTTTGCTCATGACCTTGAACGAATTTTTCTACGTCTTGGAAATGCGGTTTTTGTTGACGCTGCAGAGTGAACAGCAATTAAACACTTTCGTCAATGACAGCCCCACTTTAATAAAATGGGAGAAAATTGGCAATGTGCGTCATGTGTAGTTTGACAATTAGAAGTGCAAGGATACTTAACGCGTTTGTGGAAAAGAGAAATGGAGGCCACGTTACTGCAGGAACTCGAACGCATCACCGAATTATTGGCGCAGCGGGCGATAAACATCAATACTGAAGATGAGCATTGCGATTGCTTGATGCGATGTGATCAGTGCATCGAATTGATAGACGAACGATTACAAATGGGAGACGATTTATCAATCGAAGGATGGCAAGACATAGAAGCATACAAAGAAAGAATCGACGCCTTGCGTAGAATATTGTATCGTGACAATGATCATCCTAGTGGTCAAAAGGCAATATTACTAAACGAACTTGCTTGTATAGAACAACTTTTGACACAACGTATTGCAGCCATAAGTAGTAACGACGACCGAAACGCATGTCTGGTGCAATGCAATGAATGCATTGATTTAATGATAGAGCGATTGCAACTGGAAAAGGACTTATCAACTGGTTTGAAAAATAGTTTAACAGCCAGGATAGCGAGATTTAAATCGTTGAGAGCAGAGTTACACGGATCTGTAAAAGTAGGCGAAGGTCAAAGGAGAACAGATGCTGAATCACATGCATCATCATCATCTCTTATCTGGGAGGATGTAGAATCAGCTTTCCATAACCGGATAACTACAGGAATTATAATCAACACCGAGCATATTGAACCACGAAACTTTTTGGAAGATGCTAGAAAAATAGTATTCCAACGTCTAGCGGAAGTTTTCCAAAATCATTCATGCATAAAAGTGAATACGGTGTTGTATGGGGAGTTTACCGCTAATAATAAAACTGATGTGAAAAGTTTCAGTGCGAGAAATAAACAATTATTTTCTACATCAAACTTGAACGATTGGTATGACAAATACGTTGTGAACTCAATTTTAACACTGATGGAAGAATTTCAGGAACGGGACAGTGGTTGGGCAATATCGAAAATTCTGCATTTGATGTTAAATATCAATAAATGCAATCCGATGCATGTTGGTTGTTACACCGACATACCAAAAACAATCATGGACAAAAGAGCGGTAGTAAATGTGACAGTAGACGATGATACGTGTTTTGTCAGATCGATAATTGCAGCATTATATCCCACCCATGTGAATGCAAATCGACCATCATCGTATCCCAACTATGACACCGTTTTAAATTTGGAGGGCATCGCATTTCCAATAACGCTTAATCAAATACCAAAATTTGAGCGCCAAAACGATGTTTCGATAAACGTTTATTTCTGGGACATGAATGTGAAAAGGTGCGCTCCGCTCCAACTCACCACTAACAAAAGATTTCGTCACGTTAACCTGCTGATGCTTGAAACGCTCAACCGTAATGTGCACCACTTTGCATGGATTAAAAATCTTTCCCGGCTTGTTTCAAACCAGCTCAGTGCACATAAGAGTAAAACTTATATTTGTGACAAGTTTGTATCACGCCATTACCATCTATTTTAGTGTATGCGTTTGTTCTTTTTGTACTAATGCAGTTACTTTGTTTATATGCAGATGCCTTCACTACTTTTATGCAGAAGAAAAGTTATTGAAACATACGAAGGATTGCATGAAAATGAACGATTGCGCAATCATTCTACCATCGAGTGAGGATAAAATAATAAAGTTTGATAATTTTTGTCACCGAGAACGTCATCCATTCATCGTGTACGCCGATTTCCAATGCATGCTTAAGAAGATTAACAGTAACATCAATCAAGGACACTGCAATGCATACCAGCAGCACGAAGCATACAGTGTGGGATATTATTTTCACTGTTCGTGCAACGCATCGGTGTGTGAGTATCGCGCGTATCGGGGTCCTGACTGTGCTGAATGGTTCGTGAATGAACTTGAGAACCTTGTAAGAAAAATTGCACCATTATTTAATACGATTGTGCCCATGATAAATTTGACGGGTGATGAAAGAGAAAATTATATGAATGCAACACATTGTTATATTTGCGAAAAACCGTTCGACATCGACGAAACAAAAGTTTGAGATCATTGCCATTTCACTGGTCGTTACCGAGGACCTGCTCATCAGGGATGTAATTTAAATTATAAAAATAAACGTTTTATACCAATAGTGTTTCATAACTTATCGGGATACGATGCCCATTTTGTAATAAAAGAATTGGTAACGATTATCGAAGGCTCGACATCAGTCTTGCCAATTACAAAAGAAAAATATATTTCATTTTCAACGAATTTAAAACGTTACAAAATTTCGCTTCGATTTATAGATTCATTCAAATTTTTAAATTCAAGTTTAGATAAATTGAGTTCGTATTTAGGGAAAGACGATATGACGATTTTACGGTCACAATTTAATTTTTTGAACGAGATAAGATTCGATTTGCTTACACGAAAAGGCATCTTTCCATACGATTATGTTACCGACTACATGAAATTGAACGAGACGACATTGCCGACATGCGACAAATTTTATAATCAACTAAGCGACTGTGCCGTTTCACAGCAGGATTATGACCATGCGATAAAAGTCTGGTACAGTTTTAATATAAAAACACTTTGCGAATATAGCGGTTTATATCTAAAAATAGACGTTTTATTATTGGCTGACATTTTTGAAAATTTTCGTAGCAGCTGTTTGAGAAGTTACAAATTGGATCCTGCATATTACTATACTTTACCTGGTTTTACGTGGGATGCAATGCTGACGCACACGCGTATCGAATTAGAATTATTGACAGATATCGATATGCTACTTTTCATAGAGCGCGGCATACGCGGCGGTTTAAGTCAATGTTCTAATCGATACGCAAAGGCCAATAATAAATACATGGATTCGTACAATTCCGAAGAACCATCGCGATATTTAGTATATTTCGACGTTAATAATTTGTATGGATGGGCAATGTCGCGAGTTTAAGTGGTTAGACGATAATGAAATTAAAACTTTTAAAATTCATGCAATATCCGAAAATTCGAACATTGGATATATTTTGGAAGTCGATTTGAAATACCCGCTAGAATTACACGATAAGCACGCAGATTTACCTTTTTGTCCAATACGCGAGAAGCCTCCTAATGCCAAACATGAGAAACTACTCGCTGCAGTTCAGGATAAGCAACGTTACATCATCCATTACGGCAATCTTCAACAATGCATAAATCATGGCTTAAAAGTTTCTGTAATTCATCGCGTTTTAGAATTTAAACAATCTCCATGGCTTCGCGAATACATTAATTTAAACACACAACTTAGAACTGTAGCTAAAAATGATTTCGAAAAGAACTTATTTAAATTAATGAATAATGCAGTCTTTGGTAAAACTATGGAGAACGTTAGAAATCATGTACGTTAAATTAGTTACAAAATGGGAAGGTAGATACGGGGCTGAGGCCCTGATAGCAAAACCAAATTTTCATAGTAGATCAATATTTTCGGAACATTTGGTTACAATAGAGATGCGAAAGTCGGAAATTAAATTTAGAAAACCCATTTATGTTGGTATGTGTATTCTGGATATATCAAAAACACGTTTGTACGAATTCCATCATGATTATGTTTGGCCGAAATTTAAACATCTTTGTAAAATATTATACACAGACACAGACAGTCTTATATACGAACTGGAATGTGATGATATATACGATGTAATGAAACGCGATATACATCGGATTGACACGAGCGACTATACCGAGGACAATGTTTACAGTATGCCACGAGTAAATAAAAAAGTACCAGGATTAATGAAGGATGAAAATAATGGATGTATAATGACTGAGTTTGTCGGACTTCGGTCGAAAATGTATGCTTTGCGCGTAGAGGGCAAACGGGACACGAAAAAAGTGAAGGGCGTCAAAAGTAACGTAGTTAGGAAAACTATTTCCTTCGATGATTATATACGTTGCTTGTATGATCGTTTAGAAGTGCATCGTGAACAGAGATGTATTCGTTCAAAATTGCACAATGTATATTCTATATGTGAAGAAAAGAAGATGCTTAGTCTTTACGATGATAAACGATTCATAATTCCACAATCCACAAGAACGTTACCTTGGGGACATTATAAAATAAATAATTATTCCTAAAAACATAATTTATTTTTTGCTCCACGAGTAAAATATTATTAATTTCCAAGTACCTTTATAAGCCTGTAGGGTTTCGAGCTCATGCAAACCTTGCAATTTCATGAGAGAGAGACCGGAGTTCTTACTCATCTCAGGTCTTAGAGTTTGGAGGGAGATGTTTTCTCAACTCGCACGTGATCATCACCCTTGTACTTGGCTGGAGCTGCATTCTTTATGTTAGAATATACGGACGATAAGAGTTTGTCTGCATGTTCCGGTGTTACGTCGACGGGGCGCATTCTAATCGTACGATGCCTTCTATTATTATAATCTGAGACCAGCCTCGGTAAGACGGTTGTCCACGCGTAGTTTCCATTAAGCGTGAACTTTTTCCACATTTCGTTTTTCAACGTCCTATTCCAACGTTCTATTATCGATGCTTTCATTACACTGTGCGTAGAGTAATGATTTATATCGTATTCTTTCATAAGATTTTGGAATTCTGTATTATAAAATTCCTTTCCCTTATCCGTTTGAAGATTTTTCGGTTTTCTTCCATCATTCAAAACGTTTAAAAATGCATCCGTAACGTTTTTTCCATTTTTCGTTTTCACTGCTACGGCCCAAGCGTATTTAGATAAGACATCGATGACGGTGAGTATGTAATTGTGGCCATTGTTGATTCGTGCATACTGTCGCATCTCTACAAGATCCGCTTGCCAGAGATCATCGTAACCCCGTACAATGACTCGTCTACGTCTAAAGTTACGTCTCGCTGGCGCATGCAACTCGTTGACCAGCTGTATCTTCTCGTCCGTGATATGATTGCTCTTCACCTTCTTCATGTTTGTACACTAACATCATGCTTTACGAACGTGTCAATTTATAATCAACCCGGCTTCTCGAAGTTCTTCGATAATAGAAACGATCTCGTTGTCATGCCCCGTATGTCCTGCGGATTTCGAGGATACGAGAAGACGTAATCTATCGACGAGCTCGTTTGGGTCATTCCAGTGCACGTAGTCCACCGCGTTATCGTTAGCCACCATATCGAACGGTATCAGATTGCCTCCACGCCGCTCGCTCTTAAGCAATTTTGCAATGATATATTTATACTTGTAACCCTTGTTACTTTTCACAAGCCCCGACGAGATATGGCTGCGTCTATGAGCGTTCGACGACTTTAATATTTCCGCGTAATTGTGTAAATCAGCATCGTTGAACAAGGTGTCATCAGGCATTCTCATAAATAGTAATTCGTTCAAACCAGTTGTTCCTCTGTACCTCACTCCATTAATAATCACATCGTCGTTTTTGTTTACGTCGAAAACTGAACTTCCAAGCATTAATTTGTTGCGTTGTACGTATACTCCATACACGTCATCTATCTTCTTCTCACGATCGGTAAAGAGTAATTGAATGTATTTAGCTGCCAACGGCCCCAAATTTTCCGTGAAATGGCTACGTATGTTTTCGCTAGGCTTGTCCAAAATTCGCTGCATAGAAACATTAAGATTCTCGTCGCTGTCGCCGTACGTATCAACGGTATGTATCGATTCTTCACGATGAAAATCGGGGCGATCTTTCGTCACATCCACCGACCGTTCACTCGAAGATGTGCCAGGTTCGGAATAAATGCGTGCTCTTGTAGTTTGTGTGCTTTGAGGGTTAAGAAAAGGAGTTGACGTCAATTTTTGTGGTTCTTTAATATTCAAAGTTGGGAATATCGACTCGGATTTTATATCGATCGTGTCTGAATGTGGCAATTCCGCGGACATATTCCCGATAATTCGTTCCAGCGGTTCTACCACGGGTCTCAATCGTTTTTCGATGACTCTCTCTTCGTCGATGCTCTCCGATTTGAGAGCTCTGCGTTTTTTGTGTATAGCATCGCTTGTTTTAGCTATAGCATTCGCAACTTTACTCGATTCTTTATTATTACTATTATCCATTGCAAAGAGAAGACGTCTACTCGCTAAGCGTTCTATCGAAGGACTAAATGTTTCAGAAAACGGCAAATTCGTTAAATCCTTTTCTGTAACGACCACGTTCCATCGAGCTATCCTTGTCGATTATCACGAAACCATACTTCTGTTCCCAACACTGTGTGCACAATTTACAAGAATTTTCGTACGACATATCTGTATTTACATGATCATTATAAATGTGGCGTAGATTCGTGTCATCTTGTTTGAACACGATCAAAAGGTTGTCATTGTCGCGAATTAGGTGTTTCGGTATTCTCGCATAAGTCTGACAGAGATAAAAACAGTCCACGCGCGAGTGCCTGCCCATAGCGAAATATTCTCTTATCACGTCTTGCTTGTCGCATGCAACGTCATCGAATATAAACACCAAATCGGGCAGCGCCTCGTTCGGTGGCACGACTTCGGTATTATTTGAAAATGAAAAGTATCCGATTTCAGGAACGTTTGTCAAAATTCGTTCGAGATATTTGTACTTTGGTTGTTGCAATGATTTTGAGTATACATATACGTTATTGAATCTTACACCGTTCGGGCTCTCGATCAGACTGATTACGACGTTCGTTTTACCGCAGTTCGATGGACCGCAAATTATACCACGTATCGTATTCGGCAAGAGGGGTCCGTGTCGTCGCCGACGATAGTCGATGCGTGTTGTCCTCTCGTCTACATCGAGAATAATGATAGACAGGGGCTGCTTTGCGAAACGCATATCGTCTATATAATAACCATATATTTAATGATTCAGCCTCTTTATAGGTTGTGGAAAAGCTGCTTGTCCTCGTCGTGAACGCGCTTTAGCCGCGGCCATAGACGAGCTTTAATCGCGATTAACCCTTTTTCTCCGCGGCGATAACGCGCTTTAACCGCGATTAACCCTTTTTCTCCGCGGCGATAACGCGCTTTAACCGCGATTAAGCCTTTTTGTCCGCGGTGGGGCGGCGGCGGCGGCGCGCGGCGCTGGCGGGCACGCGGTGGTGGCGGGCACGCGGAATGCATTCGTGACCGAGCCATCAAATACGCATCCAAGCAACAACGTGACCGAAAGTCTGTCTCGACGACGCTCGCTCAATCTGTATTAGATTGCACATCGTCTACCTGTAAACATGGATTTCACCCTACCCCCACTCATGTTAACCGCCTCAGCAAGCCGTCAAAGAGGCATCCAAGCAAAACGTGACCAAAAGTCTGTCTCGACGATGCTCTCTCTATCTGTACCAGATTGCACATCGACACGTGTCTGCATGTAAACATAGATTTCGCCCTACTCCCTCGTGTCTTTGAAATCGAAGAACATTCCTTTGTATCTCCTACATTGGAATATGAAACATAAACGTTACACATAGGTACAGTCGTTCTAGGTAAAACAACATTAAGACGCAGAAAGTAAATTTTTACAAAATAGATTTTATTATTTTACAGTAATGAACAAAATTAATAAATGATATTAAATGTTTCGTGTTTTAAGACAAATGTAACAATTTTTCTTTTTCGGTAGAGGTCCATCTATGTGCGTGTCATCCCCCGGCCGGTTATAATGTTCCATACACAGCTCTTCATCTTCCTCCTGCCTTTTTTTTAACTACCATTCTTTTAATATCGATACGTTTCTCATAGCACATGCTCCGTTGTGCGCGATGCATGCCATATGTTTATCCATCCATCCATCCTGAATATGCTGGCTCTTGGTTGGCAAATTCGGTAGATCGTCATCTTTGTTCAAAACCTCTATATTGATTGGACTGACCGAAGGATAAAGTTTCTTCAGCCATTTTTCTTTCTCAATGCTCTTGACGTATACAGATCCATGAATACTATCTTTCAAACACGAAGCGGCACACTCTTGAAGGCGTGAATACGGCACGGTACCATCGTCCCACTCAAAACCATGATGATTTTGCGTCAACCATTTTATTTGTCTTAATTCTGCTTTCGACAATTTTCTCTTAGCAAATGGAGGCGCAAAGATGAAACATTGTACACGATTCCCATTCTGCAAGATGGCAAGTTCCTTTACGAATAACTCGTTCGTATCCCTTTTGAAGCCTTGAATGTCCACGAATGTTGGTACGTTCATTTTGATTAGTTGAATTTGTGGCGAAAAATGACTGGTTTTGCTGTGGAATGATCTCATATAAACCCTCTTCCACTTAAGAGAGTTTGCGCACTACATTGGTCAGTGAATTGTACTGCACTATACGATCAAACAGTAAGCGCTAGTATTTTCAGGAACGTTTTCACTACACTCAAAATCGATTCTTATATCGATTGTAGCGCTTTTTGTCGATTCGTTCTGATGCGAGCAATCAATGACAACAAACGGGCCGTAGCCAAAAAAGAGTATCTTATCGTATAGAGCTCCGTCATCACCATTACTGCACATTGCTCCGTAATATGACTTTCTGAATTTTGCATACATGTCGTAAAGGACAGAGTATCTATTTTTATTAAAGTCAAGATTCAAATTGTCATACGGATATGAATCCGAATTTAGATACAATCGAAAATTGGTGAGTTTGCAGTCATCAAATTTGGTGATATGTCTATTGAGCCTATTTTTTTTATCCGTTTGTAATGCAAATATTACATATCGTGGTTTTTCTAATTGCGTAGCTGCTTTAATGCTCCATGTATGTTTAGTGGTTGCTTGTAACATTGGATACTCGTATAAGTCCCAGGAACGGTAACTCATAATTATCGTTTGACCGTTTTCAAGGATGCGCAACAATGAAAGTTTGTGCCTTTCTTCGAGCGTGACATGTGGCATCCTCCACTGTACTTTGTATAGTTGCAGCGTGTATTTTGCACCATCTGTTCCAAAAACAGCGTTTTTGTCGTCTCGCGACCGAATCAGAATCAATTCATGATGCGCATTAATCACTATTCGTTTGTAATCTTCGCAGAAACCGAGCAGCATATTTAGAGGAACAAAAAAGTCAAAGTAGCCTCCTGCATTGGGTATGTCTATCCAGCCGGCGTTTTCAAGCATTTTTGATCTTGTCGTTGTCAACGATACTCCATTTTTTATCATAGTTGTTATTCCAACGTTTTTACAACGATCAATCTCCACGCCGTTTAATTCATATCGAATTTCATCAAGCATAAATGCTGCGCAATTCATTTCTAGTCCAACTGAAGTTCCTGCAACATTGTCATCGTTGAGAATGAGTTTTCCTTCGACGTAAAGGTAACTCTCACTAGGAAACGTGTACAAATCTTGTTGTTGAATGGGAATTCGTATTTCATCATTGTTTCCGAACGTTGTGTTGGCGTATGGGCTGTAACTATGTAATTCGATCTTTGTAATTCGATCATCAGAAATCGGTAAACTGGCAACGTTCAATGGATCCATCATTTTCGTTTCTTAATCACAAAACCCAACGATTGCAGAAATTGCGCGTTTTTGTCGCTCAAATCTTGCGATGTGTTCAGTTTGGAGATATTGTCCTTACTAAATGATTGTAAAGAGTCATCACCGTTTAATACATGATTATCATTCCTGCAACCGTGGTAATTGCTGCTGCAAGTACAATTTGTGCGTTTGTGATTGAAGTTCTGGTTCCATCCATTTTCTAACGATCCTTTTAGCAACTCGTTCAACGGGGTGCCCAATAATGCATTCGGCGGATTGTTGATCGGTTGAGTTTTAGCATCTGTGTACAACAGCATTATTTCTAATAATGTTTGGCATAAGTGCTGCTTGTTCTCTTGCAAGGCTATTAAATGAATGGATATTTAACGTATATTAAACGGCTGCGTCGTCGGAGCGTTCGATGATGTGCTCTTGCGATGTGTCCGGTTTGGATATATTTCCTCTACTGAATGATTGTATAATTGTCATCGTTTTTACATGATTATCCTTACTGCAGCTGTCGTAAAATGTTCAGCATGCCGTTCGAGCCGTTCGAGCCGTTCAACGAGCCGTTCGAGCCGTTCAGCGGGCCGTTCGAGCCGTTCGAGCCGTTCAACAGGCCATCGATTATGTTTATATTCATGTTATTTTTTACACCGCCTAATATGAAGCCTCACTGTCACTTCTTCTCCACGCAAATTTATCAGATTATCGTTTTGATCGGTAATGCGTATACTAAGGTGATCAATGGCTCTCACAATAACTGGAAAATAAATGACGTTCGTAGGAAAAAATGTACAAGTTGTATAATTCATTTATCTGGCATATCTCTGTAATTTCATTGATAAAAAAAGATGATTATACATATGAATAAAAAAGATTTATGGTTGCACACATTAATATATGTATTGTTTTATTCTCGGACTTCTTTCTCGGCTCGAGCCGATTCATTGTGTTGATGGTTACAATTGTAACAGGTGTGAACAGCGTGACAGAAGTCTAATACGTTGCGGCAACTATGCCTTACTTGTGGCTATATTCACGTAGCCGTTTGTGATGGTAAATTAGAATTTACATTTATCGACTGATTTCTGCTTTTATCGACCCTGATGATAACGTGGTCAAATATACCATCAATGCCTCTGACGGAAAATCAGTGAACTATTCTTCCGTCTATTTGACGTCTGATGCGTGCAAATCGTAAATTTCGTTTTACGTCTTCCAGAAGTGATAAATTGTGAAAAGTCGAATTTCAGTGACATTGTGCTAGTTCAAGGAAGGGTGGTCTGGTGTGGTATGGGTGAAAGAACCATTAAATCGTCCAATATTTGCTAAAATGCAGCCGAACGCAGCATTCGGCAGCCATGTTGTTTGCCTACAACATCGTCTGTCTCAATCTTACAGTGTCGAAAATATCATTTTTCTCAACGTATGGTGTTTATTAGCGTTCAAACGGACCAGACCACCCTGTGGTGAAGTCCACCCGTGGGTGCTGTACCCGCGAAAATTTCATTTGTGCAATTATCGAGACGAAAAACGAAATCTACGAAATCGAGTGTCTCTCTCACGCATGGCATATACATGCATGCTTTCCGTTGATTGTGTGAGCGCACGCATACAGGTCATGGCAGAAGGAGTCTGTGCCCTTAACACGTCTTGTCACGATCGTTTCCAAGCGGCCCCCTATTATCATTACTATTATTATTATTAAACTTATGATCAGAACAAATTATAACATTTTTCCCTATTCCTAATTAATTTACAAACTTTTTTTTACTTAATTTTTATATTTATATTTTATTATTCTATCTAATAAAATTTAATTTTTCAATTTACCATTATTATTCAACAAGATCTTTTGCTTTTTGACTATGTTATATAATTATGTATGTAGAATAATTTGACATGCACAATCACTGTATTTTATTTGTGTTTTATTGTTTATATATGCTCCGTTGCGGGTGGATGATTTTCGCTGCGAGTGCCTCTACATTGACGATTTCCTTTAGCAGGATAAACTAACCTTAGACATTCGATTTATAAGAATTCGGAGTACAATCACAGTATAGGAAATAACAGTAGGATCACTCTGCCAAAAAGCGTACCAATAATTGTCGCTCGCGCATGACCGAATCGCACAACCAGTGAATATATATGATTGTAGCGGTGTTGTTGAGTTGGCAGCACTGCTCCCCGCTCGGTATGTTGGTGTTGCCGGCACTGCCGCTATGATTGGAACGAAGAACTAACGTAAAAAGGAGTCAATAAAGAAGCCTGTATATAATAATTGTATTGTACAGATATTTCAATAAAATGTGTATTTTAATTAAATGTAGATATTTAATAGTCTTTTTATGGTATTCTATTACGAAATCTCTTTTTGATTGTACCGAGTGCTTTTCAAATTAGAGCCCGCGCACAACCAGCAATATGGCGATCTATTGGTCATGAGATCAAAGGTGCCGCACGGAGTGAGCCTACTGTTCTTTCCTATACTGTGGTACAATATCGGGACATATTAGAAAAAAAATAACTTTAGACATTCGATTTGTAAGAATATTCTTCCCTTGGTTATGTTAGATTACAAAAAATGTATATATAACATTTGCCTGAAGGACTTAGGTCATTCATATATTTCATAGGTCATGTGTACAGTATCGTATTTTATATTTTATCTGTTACGTACATAATATAGTTATCGTAGCATCCGTGTTATTTAGGTGTATGTGAAAAGTGACGTAGCATAGCATGCCGTCAGTTGGATGCGATAACTGAGGTGGCGCTGAAATCAGCTTCTGTTCGGCCTAATTTTCGATGAAACGTTGACTGTTTTACCAACGCGGAATTCGGAGTTCGGCCTCGACGCTCGCATCGCCTTAAGGTGATGCGAGCATCGAAAACTTTACCGACAGTCCCTAGAAAAATCCCTAGACGCGAGTTTTCGAATTACGTCGTCATTTCTAAACAGAATGCAAAAAAATTTGAGGGACGTGTTCAGAAGGCCCTAAAGAATAGCGCTGTATCTGTTGCGTGAACGCGCGTACAAAGGGTCCCCTCGTCACGCGGGGCCCGTACGGGAGGTGCTGCCGCCACGCTTTCTTTTTCGGGAACTAATTTTCGGGAAGGAGCGGCGCGTGTTGCGTAGTCATATTGCTTCTTGTAACCGACACGTGAACATTGAGCTCCGCACGGTTTTCAATTATTGTATCGGTTTATCAAGTTAGTGTGCGCTTAATTGAACTCTTATCGGCTATCCTCGACTCCTCGCGTTGATTTCAAGACGGTCACCTAAATCAAATCGGTTCGTGCGCGATTTCGGGACATTACCGGGTTTCGCGACGACGCCACGTGGTCGTAACCGGCTAACGGGCACCTCGTGTACCTTCATCGGACTCTGCTAGACGGGGACCGAACTAAGGAACCCCTTTCTGTGAGTGGAGTGAACCTCGAGGATAGACCGTGGACGCTAGTTTTTTGTGTGTACTCTTTTGAACCGCGCGATCCGATTCGCATCGGTGTACCGGTCTTCCTCACTTTGTGTCACCTCAATCGTCTCAATTTGTTTTAATAAACTGACCATCGGTTTTGACTACCTCGTGCATTTTTTTTGGTGTAATTTTGTGTGTCAAGACCCCCCCCCCCCCCTGGTTTTCCTCGCTCCCCTCTAAACGGTATCTGTCCACAGTCAAGAAAATGGCGGATCGGACTCACCTGCATTAATTTATTCGTAATATAAACATTTTTGCGAAACGAATATCTAAATAGAGACCGGAGCGCCATTCTTTGGGTCAGATAGAGCAAAACGAGCACTTAGGGGATGGTGCAAAAGCTTTCGTTTAGACAAAAAGTGAAAACTACGATTTCGTTGATTTTTTACTCGCGAAAGACGTCAAAAAGGTGAAACAGACCACAAATTTAGTTCCTCGTTTTTTCTGTAGGGCGCAGTTTAATCGTTTTCTGTGCTCGACCGCGCGCTCATTCGCAGCTCGTATATGTGAATATGTGTGCGTCAATCGAACCGTCGACGACGATACAATGTATCGTGGCGAATGGAAAGTTTGAGTCTGGAAGAGGCGATGAACTTCGACGCGTAAATTTTTTTTCACGCTTCGTTCTATCGACTAGGATAGCGATTTTCGACCCATGTGTCACAAGACGTACTATCATTATTTTTTGTTGCTATTATTATTCTTTTTTTAGTGAAACTGAAGAACAAATACATACGTCCTTCCCGATTTCGATGATTTGTTGACATGTTATAAAAATTGATATTCTGAACAATTTGGTGAAATACTGATTACTTATGAAAAGTACCCCGAAAATAAATCTGTTGCCAGAGTTATTAAAATTTTTTTAGACAGATCAGTTAGTATGTTTTATCAGCATAGAATGTGATACTATGTTGGACTCTCCTGATTTTGCGTTAGGCCCAAATATTGGATGAATAGGTAACAAAAATGTGATGCTGGAAATACAACACGGCTGGAGCGTGTTCTTCAATGCTGGCGAACATAGAAAAGGACAAATAGCGAAAGAGAAAGAGGTCCGAGAATTAAAGGGCACGAGAAAAAACATTTGATTGAAACAATATTAATTCAACAATAACTTTTTTATTTTTCATTTTTGCTAAATGAAACTTTTACCAATGTAATTGTAAGGTTCTATTGATTAAGATAAGATCAAACACCATATAATTTGCATTATTTTTACTTATTTAGATATAAATAAGTAAATAAATAATTATAATTCAAATTATGTCATGTTTGATCTTGTTTTAATCAGAAAAATCTCATAAATACGTTAGTAACATTGTCATTAAAAAAAATTCAAAAATAAAAAGGTTTTAATCTTAAATTTTTATTGTGTTAGTATTGTCTCACACGTACACGGGTATTTAAACTTGCTTTTTTCCTTGTACATACGCTGCTTCGATTCTCGGCAGTCACCACATCAAAGGCGAGCCGGACTCGCTCGAGAAACTGTGGTTTCTCCGGCGACACGCAAAAATTGGTCTGATTCATCGTACATAATACATATACAGTAAAAGCTGGATATATGCAACAAACATTGGGACCCAGGCGTTGCATATATCCAGTCGAGGTGTTGAATCTCGGGTTACACGCGACGAGAAGCCAAGCGTGAACGTAGAAAAGGACAGACAGTGGCAGAAAGAGAGAGGTCCGATGATCAAAGGAAAGAGCCGAATCGTATCGGTGTGACTAATGCTAATTGAATCAAAAAACTTTTTTATTTTTGACTTTTTTGTAATGAAACTTGTACTAGCGCATTGGTGAGATTTTTGTAATTAAGGTGTTACCAAACACGATATACTTTGAATTATAATTACTTGCTAAAATTGATGTTAAAAGTTGGCGAAAAGCAAAGGACGATTGGAAATGAAAACCGGTTGCGGTGTCGGCTCGGGTTTCAAACGTTGCATATATCCAGCCGAGATGTCGATTCTGGGCATTTAAACGTTGCATATATCCAGCCGAGGTGTCGATTCTGGGCATTTAAATGTTGCATATATCCAGTCTTGGTATCGATTCTGTGTCCGTACAAATCGTTTGTACCGTGCCGCGTTACCTATTCTACGTTCGTACACAACATGCGACGTGTTGCATGTTGCATGTTGCGTGTTTGATGTATCTTTGGTGTACGGCCTGCCTTATATATATGTACAGTTGCATTATTATTTTAATAAATAAATATAATTCAAATCATATCGTGTTTGGTACCATTTTAATCAGAAAAATCTCACAAATGCGTTAGTAAATGTTTCATTATGTTGGCGAAATTCCTCAAATTGTCTCAGCCCACGAAGTTGGCAACGAAAGTATTTCGTCGGTGCGTCGTTACCGATAGCGGCAGCACCTCTCGGGCCCACTTTGTCCACGCGGTCCCCTCTCCACGCGCTTGCCAGCACGATCGACGCCATCATCGATCGTGTTCTTCTGGTTCGTACGCTCAACGTGAGAGCACGTGTTTCAGGCCACGCAATTAAGTTACAAGTACGCCATTTTGACTACGCGACTCTCCAGTATTTCGCAGTCCACGCGCGTTTTATGTGTGTTACGCTTACATTATTCTGTACATATTGTAAATAAACGTTGTTATTAATAGTTAAAGGTGCGTGTCTCATTCTCCGTCCTCGCAGACCACGCTTTCGGTTACACATTAAGAAAAAGATAAAAATAAAGAAGTTTTATCGTTCAATTAGTATTATTCACACCGATATTACGGTCGGATCATATTACACGGTTTCCTCGCCGAGCGGCTCGGTTCGGCTTAGGGGGATCGACCCAAGTGAAGGGGATAGCGATGTTGCATATATCCAGCCAAACTTTTGTTGCATATATCCAGCTTATACTGTACCGTCTATATCACTTCCTCTCGTTATTACATCTATTCTCTTACGGTCAAATTTACCCGAGCATCACTGTACTTTGTATCTTTATGTTAACGAACGACACTGTCCTGTTGCCGTAAATTTCACTAATGCGCGTATATTATCCAGTGCACGGTAGCAGTTCGTTCGCGAAAATATTTGTACTTGGCGTTTGGCTGCCTCGTTGCGATTCAACAAAATTTGTTGTACGTTATTCCAAACCTGTTAATACATTATCGACTTTATTGAAGCGAAGCTACTCTATTAAACGACTGATAGGTATTTTTTGTTACTTTTTATCCGAC
This sequence comes from Osmia lignaria lignaria, assembly GCF_051020975.1. NCBI lineage: Eukaryota > Metazoa > Arthropoda > Insecta > Hymenoptera > Megachilidae > Osmia > Osmia lignaria. The sequence continues at coordinate 103,338 of NC_135046.1, read as the reverse complement.
TTCAAAAAGGAGGAGGATACTCAATTCGATGTGTATGTATTTTTTAACTCAAAAACTGGATTATCAATTTTGATCATTCTTTGCAACCTGATCACAGTTGTCACTATGAGTGTTTATATAGAATAAAATCAGAGATCGGTGGTGTCCTTGAGGAATGGTCACAGAAACCGATAACCATGTGAAGGGGGTAGACACAGGTATTGCAGCGAAGTGACATTACCGGCAAAAATGGGCCTAAAAAGGGGTTTACGGGAATACACTTTTCGTCCTTATAAGAGAAGATTTGGGGCTGGGTGAGGGTTCGTTCGAAAGAGGAAGGATCAATGCTGGGCGGTCTGATCATGGTTGAACGAGATTCTGTTGATATCTAATAATATGAGTGTCTAAAGTAGAGTAAAAATCGGCTAAATACATCCGCAGATTACAAGTACTTTTTAGGTCACTAAAAGAGTTTTGTGACTCAAACGGTGACCAGTCCGTCCTGCATTGAACCTTCCTCTTTCCAATAAACCCTTATTTAGATCAAAATCTTTTCATATAAGGACGAAAAGGGAGAAATATATGGGAGAAATCGGAATTACGCTATCACGCGAGGTTTGAATTCGTGTTCCGTAAATTAAAACTCGGGTTGTTTTGCTTTGGTTTGTTAAACACTAATTTTAATTGCTATATTGTGTCCCAATTCTGTTAAAGTTACATTTACTGCAAATCAATCGCTTCGCTCCAGTACGTCAGCCACGAAGCGGACGGCGGCCTAGTATAAAGTTAATTACTATAAATAGTTGTTTAATGCTATATAAAGTCGATTGTGTATTCACAGGTTTGGAATAACGTACAACAAATTTTGTTGAATCGCAACGAGGCAGCCAAACGCCAAGTACAAATATTTTGAAAAATATATATAACTCAATATTTGGCTGGTTTTGCATGATATCCATTACTTTTTTACATAAAATAATTTTTAACAAAAAACATATCCGACTTCAAAATGCACTAAAAAGTGTCAAATAATTTCTATTTCATTTATACCAATATTCCATAGCTATTAATAATATCTACTTAATCGTTAAACAGGATACCAAATACATTTCAAAGTTTTCGGAAGCGGCGCAAAATTAAAAATACCCGAATATACGATGCCGCCAATAACGATTTGACTGCGGTATGGCAAACCTGGTAATTAGTAAGTCGTAAAAAAAAAATTCGAATCGTTATAGATACGTTAGAAAACATTCGATTTTTAACGATTGTATCAGAAGTTGGTAGCACTTCTGATGTACATATATACTGCAATTCACGAGAGACCACACTTAACTCGCGCAGCTCACTAGGTCTGGGGACATTTTTAATAATGTGTGTCATTCCTCTCTTCAGCTTGCTTTTTACTTTGCGATCACTTAAATGGTGGACAGAAATATATGACGTACGATAACTGATAACCGATGATGATATGGTAAAGATACACGATACAACGAAATTCCCGTTATTTTTCAAAGAAAAAATTATATCACACAGGTTATTAAAAATGCCCCAGACGTACTGAGCTGCGCGAGTTAAGTATGGTCTCTCGTCAACTGCAATATAGTTAATCCGCAATGGGTATGTTGATTCCCGTTGAATGTTGTTTACTTGAAATTATCAAATGGGTCATTTGTCATATGTTGCCGACGCCTGAACTAGGATCTTCCTAGTAGAAGAAAAGTTTATAATTTTGCGCCGCTTCCGAAAACTTTGAAATGTATTTGGTATCCTGTTTAACGATTAAGCAGATATTATTAATACCTATGGAATATTGGTATAAATGAAATAGAAATTATTTGACACTTTTTAGTGCATTTCGAAGTCGGATATGTTTTTTGTTAAAAATTATTTTATTTCACACTTTTTAGTGGAACCTGCAGTATTTGTAGGATAGTGTAAGGTGATTTTGGATTTCTGTTGCTTAGCTAGTAACCATAAACTGAAAAAATATTGATCAAATTTAAATGGTTAATAAACAACAAACTTCATGAATTTTTGCAAGTGGGATCATCGCGAATATACAGAGTGTCACGCGACTACCTCTACAGCCGAAGAGGGATAATTGCTAAGGTGATTATAAACAACTTTTTCCTTTTCCACAATGTTGGTTAAGACTTGGTTTTCTAGTTATTAACAAAAAACACTGACCAATCCGAGCGGCTCAAGGACTGCAATGTCGGCTATCAAAACCGGGCCTGACGTAGGTCGCGAACGAACGGCTCGGCACCCCGTTGGCATAGCACAATAAAAAAACTGAACTGGTAGAACATTCTTAGTCGTTTAAAATGAATACGGAACCTAATCTCTTGTCGCCTATCATAATGTTTTTGCTTTCAGCGTAGCAAGTTAATTTAGAAACGAATGGATAAGTTTCATATAAATTGTTTTCACATTTTGCATCATTAGCATAGCCTCCAATTCAAACGTTTATTAATTATTCCACTTCAAACATTTTTATTTGTTGTTTAGAATCCTTAGAATTTCCACTTTTACATTATGACAGGCGATAAGAGATTAGGTTCCGTATTCATTTTAAACGACTAAAGGTGTTCTACCAGTTAAGTTTTTTTATTGTACTATGCCGACGGGGTGCCAAGCCATTCGTTCACGACCTATGCCAGGTCCGGTTTTCGTACCAGTCAGAGCACTCCCTGGGACTGCGCGCTACACGCGCTCGGGTTGGTCGGTGTTTTTTGTTATTAACTCGAAAACCAAGCCTTAACCAACATTTTGGCAAAGGAAAAAGTTGTTTAGTATCACCTTAGCAATCATCCTTCTTCGGGTGTCGAGGTAGTCGCGTGTCACCCTGTATATCCTACTAAATATAAACGGTTTCATCGCGAACGATACATTCCTTGCAGATGAACATGAAGGAATAGATTTTTTTCTATAACAGTAGTTGTTGACAAATTCCATAAATTTTTGCAAGTGCGATCATCGGAGATATACCTCCTACTAAATTTGAAATGTTTCATCGCAGTTGGTACATTCCCTGCAGCATAAACGCTGGAAGATATAAATGAAGCATTACGTTTTTTGCGATAAAAGTCGTTAGGAATGAAAAAACACAAAAATTGTATTGCGGGACCAAGTGGGAGAGATACTCTATGAGACGCATAAAGTTTCGTTCCGATTGGTCCATCCGTCTCGGCATAATCGGTGAACATACGCCGAACATACATGAAATAGTACGTTTTTTTGCAATAAAAACGATTCGGAACGAAAAAATATAAAATGTTTGTTTAACGGGACCAATCGGGATACATACTTTAGAAGATGCAAAAGGTTTCGTTCCGGGTGGTCCATCCATCTCGGAGTAATCGCCGAACAAAGCCAGCGGGGAAAAAAAAAAGTACTGATCGAATTGAGTATTCTCCTCCTTTTCGAAGTCGGATAAAAATCAATCCTATCAATAATCAAATATTAAAAATATATCTCCAACACCTTGTGATATATTTTCATCTATTTCTTGTAAAATTCCTCTGTTCTCTGCTACGTCACCAGGATCATCTTAATTTGAATAATGTGATATTAATAAATAAATGAAAAATTTATATGGATATACCACAATTAAAAAGTAACGCGTTACAAAAATAATAAAAGTTGAAAAGAACCCCATAAAAGTAATTGCATTCAGAGCTGATACAACTTAACATATGTCATGTACCAAATAACATATGTTAGCGTCAGTACGTACTCAAGGGTTGACACGTGGGAGGGTCATTGCATTTGGGGCTTTGACCTGCTTTTCAAGGATTTCTCAGGATTCTTTAGGCTATCGATACCCCGAGCCATACGTCTGTCATCGGACTTAGGCCGGCGGTAGTTGGTACTTGAGATGCGACGAATTCTAAGAGTCGCGGACGTTTTGTTTATGGAACGGCGATAGAGAGTTCGAACGCCGATCCTCGAAGGAACGCGCGTGTGGCCAATGACCCGAAGTCATGGTGCTGCATGGCACGTGTAGAAAGATAAGGATTTTCTAGAAGGATCTAGCCACGGAGTGGGGAAGATCTTGCATCTTCTAGTAGGAGGACCATGAGGAACGGCATGGCACTTACCCCAGAATCGCGAGAGAAGTAACACCATTTTTTTTTTTAACATATATTACTGGCAGACACAGTGCAAGAGTTTGTCAGTACAGATGGCTACATAAATAGGTGCTTTTCAGAAACACACACTGTGCAATAACACACTGTGTAATACAGTATGTTACTTTATTAAAAATAAAAAGTGAGATAAGCATAGTATCAGTAAGCATACCCGAAGACATTTCATTTTCATTTACATAAGACATTTCATTTTCATTTTCATTTACATAACACATTTCATTTTCATTTACGTAAGACATTTCCATCGCTTCATGCAGTTTCATAGCTGCAAAACCAGCATCTGAGAATGAAAAAGAGATTGAAAGAAATTCAAACCGAGAGAAGGTATAGACTAACTATTAAAGTAGAAAAAGAGAATAATTTATAACAAAATTTTTCATTCTTTTTATTTGCAAACTGTAATCATGCATATTGTCATAAATGACCTAACTAACAATTCAACAGTGGGCTAAGCAACTTTCCAAGAACATTCACACATAAAAACATGTTTTTACAAAAATGTTGGTTAACCCATTATTGCGCTGATAGCCTCAAATAATTCAATTAATAATACAAATAAAATAATAAACTTGCCAGTTTTAATTAGTTCCGCCTCTTCTACGGTTACACTTATTGTGTATTCCGAATCTTGCAGCATCACTACTATATTGGACGCCATTTTTATGGTTATAAATTGCTTACAACGATCTGTAAACGGCCACGCCCACTTCAGCGCGTGAGCGCCCAAAGCGAACGCAGCCTTAGTATAATCCGGATCTCTATGTAACATCCTGTGTCAAGTTTTGGATGGACTTCCGAAAAAGGGTCACCCCTGATTTGGATGAGATTTTTACCAAAGCTTATATCTGATTCGAGAATAAAATCCCTAAGAGGATTTTTGGCGATAAAGCCTGGTTTGTCCCCCACACCCCTTCAAAGTTTGGAACGTTTTTATTGTATATTTTCAAAAATATTGATTTTAGAGGAAAAAGTTTCAAACAAAAACTAAAGCACTTAATGAGCCCTACAAAAAAAGTTATTATTTTTACTGTTATGACTCAAATTAACTTTTTATAGGTATATATCGTGATACTCTACATTTATATTTGGATTAAATCTGGGCTCCGATTTAGTATATATATAGTCGGATAGTTTGGAGGATGAGGATCACAAATATGGTGATTCCAGGTGTCTAAGTCTTAAGGGGCCGGAGATATAGGGGTTGAAAGTTGCGATGAACTTGAATTTCACTTGGACGTACGAATATACGTCCGCGGTTGTGTGTTCGTCCGCAAGTGACCATCGCTTTTCTACTATTTCTGACCTGGCTACCGACCATATAACGGGTGAGCTTAAAATCGAAATTAACTAATTTCAATAATGTGAAGAATTGCCTGCGTAGCCGGCCACCCAGGGGCGGCCGGGATATTAGTGTATCCTAACCTAACCGAATCTGTAATAAATAACCCTAAGAGCCCTCGCAGACTGCAGACTTTCTATCGGCCGATAGTTTAGTTGGGTTGGCCGGTTGACGCGCACACTGGGTCAACTAAATATTCGGGTTGGTGAAAGAAGAAACAGGGTGGAAAGAGATGGATAGTTTAGTTTGAATGCAATTGTGTAGCCCATCAAACTTATTTATCGGCCGATACCGAATCGTTGTAATATGCGCACTTGCATACATCTTCATACTGATTAAGAACCTGACCAAACTATCGGCTGATAGAAAGTCTGCAGTCTGCGGGGGCTCTAATACTCGCTATGCTATCCGCACAAATTGCTTAAAAAGCATGATAGTGCAACAGCAAAACAGCGAAACACTAAAGCAGCGAGACAGCGAAACACCATTTCTAACGGCGCTTTAGTCGCAGCGGTGAATGCGATAACGTGTAGTGGGGAGAGCATACAGTCAAGCGGTGGGGCGTGAGACATCATACTACATCAATGACTTTCTCAAAAACTATCTGTCCTAGAAGAAAAATAGATAGAACATAAAATATGTATTTTGATGAGATCTACAACTTTTACTTAAAATGTTTTTTTAACTCTTAGTATTTCTTGTTACGTCGCGAGCGAAATACGGCGCGCGACGTACAAAATAAAAAAACAGAAAAGAGAAATATATAGTTATATTATTATTATTTCCATTACTTTCTGAGCGGTTAATACGCGGTTGAGAACGGTATTAGCGCTGCCACCAGTTCTAATCGCTTATGACGATGTTAGATCACTCACGATTAGAACAATATAAAAAATTTAAAAAAAAGGGTTAGTACGATTAATCTGTAGATTAATTGAGTTCGTCAATGCTCTGGTCCCATACGGGCCCCTCGTATGAATTTGTGCGAAGATGGTAGGCGTGAACGTGAAGGAAGGAGGTGTGTTTGAAACACAAATGAATTAGATACTGGTTATGTGTAACAAAAAGTATAATTTCGGAAAAATAAGCATAACAATAAAATGGTTTAGTTAACAGGAAGTACGAGCTGCTTGAAATACAAAAGAAATAAATGAATATATATATAATAGCAAGAAAAGTATAAAGTTATATAAAAATGAGATCTGTTGAATTGAGAATATGATACCGGTAACAAGTGAACTATTTGATTTTTGATTCGACAAGATTCGTTATTTTTCGGTATTGGGATGATTCGAGATAATTCGAGCGACGATGTTCGGTGAACAATTAGTACGCGAAAAGATAGAACGGTCCCAGAGGGATACTACCAAAACCACGGTTTCGTGGGGCCGTCTCCTTTGAATGCGATCGGAATTTTTATTAGAAGTATTAATGTTTTCGATACCTTAAACCGCAGTGTTGAACGCAACGATTCAGTGGGAAATTTACCAGAACACGCGGTTCCGTAGATCGCCTGTTTTGCCACACCAAACCCAGATTCGTCGTATTGAATAGAATGAAATGGACAACTTACCAAGCTCGATGTTAGATAATATACGATAAGATATTTGAATTTGCTTAGTAGTCGCTGGTGTTGTCTGGAAATCTGGAAGGCGAAGAAAAGATGAGAAACTTGTCACACGCACTACGCGTTCGCGATTGGCCTTTTCACGGTGTTACGGTTGCGAGACGATACGAAAACTGATTTCAAAACGACGCGACGCGGAAAAAGAAAAGTATTAATTAACGGCGATTTAAAACTGAAATTGAAATTTGAAAAGTATGAAATTTTTACGTATTCGTAAGAGACTTTAACGTGGAAAACGGGAATCGCAATCTCCCAGCACTCTGCCTTTTTCAAGGACTTTGCCGGTCAGCTAATCACTGCAATTTTCACGCAAAAACTATTGCTCGACGCGAACACGGGCTCCCCGTCACATACCTCACGATTTTTCGACGAAGAGTGATTTGCCTCAGTCAAGCGATTGTGTCTCAGGGTTCGACCCGCGATCATGGGCTCAAAGTGGGGACTCTAACGCTACGCGAATTCCATGCGTCGCAATTCTAAAGCTTCTGGAATATACGAAATCTATTACGACTTGATTTTATTCGAATTCGCTAATCAAAGTGGCTCTCCTAGCTAATATTTCCGGTATCGAAAAAGGTTTAATTATGATAGCTGTTTAAATTACTATATTGAATGACTATTAATTGAATACTATGAATTATTCCGTTCTTATTCGTGTTTTGGCGGTTTGCTTAAAACAGCAATCGGTGTTTTATAATCATCGTCGAATCGCGGATATATGCGTGTTGCATTTAGTTGACATTAGTTCCGCGTACATTAATTTTTAACGATTTACGTATATTCGAAACGTTCTACGTTTAACGTTTAGCAGTAGTTCGTTGACGATGTTTATTGCCTTGGTCGATGTTTGTCTCGATCGTTCTTGAACATTGGGCGACAAATTTCAAACTACAGTGGTTGTCACGCAAACCTTCGCAATCCATAATCATTCAAACAGTTTCATTCCGTTTCATACCAATCGCTTTCGTTCATAATTGCATTCATTCCTTGTGGAAAGGTCGGCTGACGCATGCTTTGCAGGTAGGAGAGGTATCTCGCTAGCAGGGTAGAACAAAAATTTTCTTTGTACGACGCGGTTAGCTGGGAAATTTCCAAGTGCGTCGCACTGCTTAACCGCACTGCTTACGGATGTTTATGATACCTCTCCCTTAACGGTTTCGACTTTCTATGTTTCCGAACTACGCAGTTTCGGCTAGGCAATCATTCCAACGTCTCACCCACCCAGAGGCACAGTACCGCGGCTCTACCTTCTCGGCGGACGATGTCGGTGACTCCGTTCACAGTTTGCTGGGTGATTCCCTGGCAGCCTTCTATGTTTAGCCTCGTTAATCCTGGGCATCCGCGGACTACCTAACATACCTCTTCGTCAGTAATCTCTGCCGAGTCTCGGCATTGTATCTCCTCCAGGGTTGGTATTGATGCCAGTGGTTGGATCCCGACGCTTGGGTGGAGGTTCACCAAATGAATTTGGCGGATCATCGTGAGGGCTTCCAACGGCTTTAAGGCAAACTGGCCGCGGATGTTTGAACAACCGGACAAGTCCAGGTGTTCCAGTCTCTTGAGGTGCTGTCCAATATGTATAATTAGCGAGTTGGCCACCCACCCGTAGAATCGTAGCTCAAGGACTCGTAGATTGCGAAACACCGTCGCCAGGGTTGCCCCTTCGTCTGCCGGCCTCGCATTCACTTCTACATAAGGCATCTGTAGGTCCTCAGGGACGTTCACGTCCTCCACCTCTGGATCAAGGTAGGCCGGGTAGAAGCTTATGCCTTGTATCCTCAGCTCCTCCAAGGTAGTATGGTTCAGTTCGTTCCCCATCAGAGCCTGAAGTGGTTCTGCGGTGGTCAAGGCCTGGCACTGTGATAACTCCAGGTCGGTGAGACACCGCAACGACGCCAATGTGGCAGCCACGGATTCAGGCAAAAGCGCTGCGCAGTTTCGGAGTCGTAATACCTTGAGCTATCGCGATATCCAGGGCATCGATTTGCCCTGGAATTCAGTTCCCGTAGCCGCGAAGGCGGTGATTTGGGACGCTACTGCGAATAACCTTTCTAGTTCCGTGTCTAGGTGTCCGTGACACTTCCCTACCCAAAGTTCGCGTAGGTTCGCGGCGGAAGGCGTTAAGTCGCGGATCGCGGGAGGGCGAATGGTCGCGCCAGTTAGGTTTACGCTCATTAGAAACGGGCATCCGCGAACAGCGATCGAGAGGACTTGGGGCCGAAGTCTGCCGGTCACGTTGTTGTCGTCCAACAGCAGGCTCCTGACGTACGTACCCATGCGTTGCACGGCCCAGTAAAACGCCTCGGTGCTGATTCTCTTTCCCTCCCAACCGTCCGGCCACCGCCAGTCGTTGGAATCAAGCAGCTGGATCGTAGAAGACGAGGCAAGGGCACCTTGCCTCCAGGCATGGCAAACTCCCTCCATTCTTGCCCGATCGCTGAATCGAAGAAGCCTGGCAATCCTAGTTATTACCTCGATCGGCAGTGTAGGCCAATAGGTCCGCTGCAAACCGGGGAGCGGATCGACGCGAGGTCTCGGTCGAATTAGATTGGACTCATGCCAAGTCAGCCTTCCTGACTGAAAGCTTGCGCTTGTGGAGAGTCGGGCCCGTTTTTTTAGCCCAAGCGAGAGCGTCGCTTGCTTGTGCTGCCGTTGGGAAGATCAAAAAGCTGATCGTCCCTGTCGGTTTCCGGATGATAGCCGCGTGTTGGGGCTGGAATTCGTCAAACACCTCCAGCAAGGTTTTGTTCCGGGTGAACGGGGCCAAATTGGCCACGAATATTCTTCGTCCTTGATTGTCCTCCTTCCGGACGTTGTAGGTAGTCATTGTTAGATCTGGGTGTGCAAAATACATGGATAATGATCGCGAAATTTAAACATAGAAATTCAATAAACGCTGTTGTATTCGTCGTGTGAACCGTTCCTGCAAAGAAAATATACAAAGAAACGCAATGCGCCAGTCGACCCTTCCACAGAATCGCGGTTGCCTCTTCGTCGAATCATCTGGTTCTAATTCGCGAGTCAAAAGGCCGACTATGCATTGTAATCAAGTCTTTCCTGTCTTCCAGAGTTTTAGTTTATCTATGTGCCTGGAAAAGAGGTTACCTATTTCATCTTTCAGTACGACGTTATGCTTCGGCGTGATCTCTGTTATTTCGTAGGGACCGTGATACCATTTGCCAAACTTCCCTACCCTTGGCTCAAACAGGACGTATGCCATGTCTCCTATTTTACCTTTAAATGGACGTGCTCTCGCGTCATAATACGACTTCGACCTGATTTTCGCTCGATTCAGATTATTTCCCGCAATCTCCTGCATTTCGTTCAAACGATCGCACAGTGGGACGAAAGGCGTGTTTTCGTAGACATTTAACATACAGCATATAAAAGACGTCAGAATAACTTGATATTTGGTAATCTTCTGTTTTCAAGGGCGAAGAACACAAATATGAAGTCAGAATGGGGAAATTTCCACGAAACCTAATATTTTTGAAATCTATACTAATGAATAAAGCTGTAAGCATTTTCTTTGTTCGGGGTAATCTGCAAATCTACTGCTTCGATTTTGATCCAATCTTTTTTTATGTGTTCCTTATAACCTTGCGAAGGACACAGGCTCAGTTTTATTACGCTGTTGCATCGAGAAACGTATAAAATATTGTTTATTTCGTTTGTGTAAATCGTAGCGCAGAACAGTTCAGCAGAACTGCTAATCCCCACCGCTGCTGTGTTTACATAGTAGTGGGAATACCTTCGTGCCTCTGCGGTGGGGATGGATGGCGGCGCTGTCGGTGCTGCTTCCCGCACTTAGCATTCATCTTTTTTTCTCATGCACTCACAGACAAAATACCACCCGGGCAGCGCCGGGTAACACAGCTAGTTTGACAATAAAATTAACTTCGAACATAATAATGACATGTTGTAACTCCTGGGAACATATAATTTTAACAGTACCTATATTTCTACATTGTATAACCTGCTCGTACTTACCTATATCTCTACATATAATTTTCTTTTTTTAAGTAATACTTGTAACATCCTATTTTATCGAGAATTTTTACTTTTCTTTAATTAAAAAAATTAGATTTTCTTTCATAATTTTGGTTGAACGTCTGACAGTAGGTGGAAGAGAAAAAGGGGAAAAATAAAACATAACATTTTTTTGTTTTTTAATCAAAATTGAAGTCTGGCGAAAATTCGTCTTCTTGATATTCAAAAACATGAGGAACTTTGAGCAGTCTCTGAGTTTCTGGTAACAAAGGCTCTTGTGTTGAGCTTTGAGAATTTCGAGGCCTCAAACTAGAAATTAGTGGGTCACAACTAATCAGGAGATTATGAAGAATATCTTCGTTAGTTGAAATCCTGTTCATTTTGCTGGATCTAAACTCTCTTGCATGTCGAAAGATTTTATTTAGGGCCTCCCGAGCTTCTTCTGGGAATTTCCCTAAAGGAATTATGAAGTTTTCTAATATTTTTTCTCCGTGAATAAGTACTTCATGCACTGTGGCTGGCATGTAGTGCCACCCATAATGTTTGACGAATATTTCGTCAGTTTCTTTGGCATACAATCCAAATTTCTTAGGACATATTTCCAGACCCGACGAGATTGCTTGTAAAATTACAGCGAACCTCCTAATAATTTCTTCTTCGAGTCCAGTGATTTTTGCAGTTGTCTTCGGGTCTTTGAAAAACTTCCTCGCCATATTACCGTCATTAAAAGTATCAACCCCTTGCTTAACACGATCAACAGGAAGGCCCAACTCAGTATAAAACTTTTCTTGAATTTCTTTCTTCTCCTCTTGCTGTTGATCTTTATAGGTTTTAGTTGATGCGGACCATTTTTTGAAGTCCAAATTATAGCTTAAATACAACAGACATTCGAAAAATCGAATTTTTGCATGTAGTGAAGATATCCCGAATTTATAATAATCTTCGTTAGGAATTCTAATTGCTATTTTCTCCAAATCATTCATTTGGATAGGTGTAGCACCACAAATATAGCAGCGCATGGAAGAACTAGTTTCGGTCACAACATTAATGGTTTTCCCATCGATCATTGTCATATGAAGTTGATGACTTATAACAAACGCATCAATGTGTGTTGGACCTAGCAAAGCGATTTCCGATTCCACGCGTTCACATTCTTTTTTAATGACCTCCGGAGTTTCTTTGCAGAACATGAACCTTAGAGGCCTGCAAAAATGAATCGATGAAGGTCTAGCATTTTCCCAAACAACCGATGAATCGTTTTGGTCGATCAACTTGATTGGAACTAGGGTTGTCAAGTACAACGATGAATCGTCCATGGTTTGATTGCAATGCGAAGAAAAAATGTGCTTATACACACTTTGGCTGGATGATCCATCTAGTCCCCATTTAGAGATAAGCGTTAGATTTTTTCGATTCGGTACGTGCTCCTTTACAGAGGGGGTTATAAGTATTTTTGAAGTTGTATGATCCAAGAGTGCTTGAAGGGAAATCTTTGACAAGCGTGCTCGTACGTAGGAATCTCTTAATCGTTTTATTAACCGGAGGCGAATCACGCTTCTCCATACGGGGAACAGCCTGAGGAGATAATCAAAAGGTATCAGTTCCTGTGCAGGTATTGTTAGTTCGAGATCTTCATTGAGCGAATTTATCGCTAAAACATGACATACGCCCTGGTTATTAACCGAAACAGCAGCTTCGCCGACATACAGGCCGTCAACTGTCGTTAAATGCGGCAAATAGCCCTCTTTTAATTTGTCGTTAACGACATCGATCGCGATAGGTTGTCTTGTACGAGCCTTTACGATATATGTACGCGGTTCTAATTTTCGTCGTTCACTGTAATCTAACGAACGCTGATCGACAAATCGGATCGGTCGAACCGGATCTGAGCTCGTGACTAAGGTATTATTCACGAACGAGATTTCGGCTTGCTCTTGGCGAAGATATTCCTGCCCTAGGAACCTGTTGGTGTTTAACAGAAAATCTGAGCGTACGACATGGAATCGAACTGGTTTTCCTTGCAAATGAAGTATCGCGGTTCCGATTGTTCGATCCTTTTGCGGAGTAATATCCGTTATTAATGTAGCCTCATGCGTGGCTATCGGAATATTCGTCAATAATGTGTCTAACTTGATTAAATTAATTTCTACTCCGGTGTCTATTAGAAAATGTGCGACTTTTGACTGAAAATCTGTGGACGAAATCTTGACTATCGGTGTTTCACGATTAGTTTCTATCGATAGTACTGTTTCCGTTGGAATGTGACCTGCGGATGACGCTCCGGTGATTGACGGCTCGTCGTCGCGTCGGTACGACGAGTCGTATTCAAGTTTAAAGATTCCCGTGCTGCTGGCGACGGTGACCTTCGGCTCGATGGTCCAGCAGTCGGCTCGCGTGAAGGTGGTGTACGCGGCCGTGAATCACGCGTCCTTGCAGGGGACGTTTCCCGTTTGTCGTCCGCTTGCGATCGCGCACCACACGTACATTTTCGTTCCTCCGTACTTGATTCCTTCCTGTGCAATACTCTAACAGGACTCGGCGTTCTATCGCGTGAATATGACACGTTACGCGACGTTTCCATAGGTCGAATGGGCGAACTATACCGAGGGTACGCGTAGCTGCGATTCCTATTTGGACTATCGTTATATCGCGGTCGGTAATCATAATCATCATTTCTGCGATACTCGCGTTCGTAAGATGGTCGACGTACATCGTACGATATGGGTAGTCTATCTTTAAGGCGCGTTTCAAGCTGCAGAGCAGCTTTTAGTGCGTCTGCCAAGGTTTTCGGATTTTGCGCTTGCACTCCATGTGCTATCTCATCTGGCAATCCGCGAAGAAATGCGTTCAGCGCGGTGCCCGTTATCGGTTTCAGGATAGCGGGCGCTTGTTCCTCGTGCTCGATTTTAAGGAAGTCCTCCATTCCAACTAACGAGGCTCGGATACGGTCATGAAATGCATACACTGACTCGTCACGGTGCACACGAATATTAGCGATTTTGAGATAATAATCGTTAAACGTCCTATCCGGCGTAAATCGAAGCTTTAAATGTTTTATCAATTCCGGGACGGTTTCAAATCTCAACCCGTGAACACTATCGCGAGCTTCTCCTCTCAGTTTGGAGATTACGGGGCGCAAAAACCCGCGCGTTGACGTCGTTGGAAGACTTTCCGCATTGTATTCTACTTCCGTTAGAAAGTCTGCAAACTGAGAGGAGAAGCTCGCGATAGTGTTCACATTACGCCCGGGCGTAACAATATATTCTTGTATGTGCATAATAATAAAAATACTATAGTCTCTTCGATTATTTTTTAAGACCAAATATATAAGATTTTAAATTGCAAGGAAATTTAGAACAACTCAAACAATCTTGCATTCTAAATATTAAATTTGTAAAAGATTATTTATTTAAATTATTATATAGTAAATTTTATATTTAACATTTTATTTGATATTATTTCTAATATACCGTTGTTACATAAATATTTGGTATTAAAACCATGTATAACTAACCGTAATACGCCACAAGAGTGGAAGAAATTTATAAGAATGAGCGTGCCCCAAGGAAGCAAATGTGGCGGCCGACCGCGAACCAAGGCCCAGGTCACCGAGGCGCCGGCCCGCGAAGCGACCCGGCCAAGCCGCGTCCACCCGACGACCGTCCGCCGAAATCACCGGCCAAAAGGTTGGCGGAAGCAGCAGCTTTGACCGCAGCACCGGATCTGGGGAACCCGGCACCAGCGACACGCAAACCGGCCCCAATATCGGCGCAGGCAGTGGCAGACGCGGCCTGGGCCAGCCGACGAGGACACTGGCCGCCGCCTGCACGGTGGACCACGCGGACAAAACGGACCAGCGGACACCATCCCGTACACCTTGGCGGATGGAACAGTAGTCCAGATCTACACCCGCATAAAACGACATCGTTTTACCCGCAATGGGCGCAGATGGACACTAATCTTGGACGACAAGGGAAGGATCATCCGCTGCGTCTACACAGAGGTAATTTTCCTGGCCATCCACATATTTCGCGTGACCAGCCGAATACGCCTGGTCTCCCCGGAGGAGAAGGGATCGCAGTCTTCCTTTGGACTGCACAGCGGTCCACCGATTCCACCTCCGCCACCGTCGAGAGGAACGATATCCGCAGGATCATCCGCTCCGCCTCCTCCGCCACCACCTCCGACACCTTTCGGTGGAGGACCTCCACAGCCGCCTCCGCCACCTGGAAGCATACCTGCTGCACCACCGCCACCTCCGCTCATTGGAATACCTGGAGCACCTCCTCCGCCTCCGCCTCCGGCAGGAACCGTACCGACAGGACCTTGTCCTTTACCTATACCTCCGGTTGGAGGTTGGAACCCTGCAAGCAGAGCGTGTATGAGAAAAGAACCTCTATGTCCCGAGGTACCTATGAAACCGCTCTATTGGACGAGGATCCTGGTACCAGTGGTGCCCACAGAACGTGGCTCCATCGACGCTGGATTGACTGTTCGCAGTTGCCTTGTCGATTCCGAGGAAGCAAACCTACGAAACCAGGATGGCCGGCATCGCTTGGGTATATCGCCTGAAGAAGAACCAGGTAGTCAACGAGCTACGTAGACTACACCAGCCAACGCTGGGAACGTGGGTCCAGCTCCGGACCAGTCTGGTAGACTGCGTCCGAGAACACCAGGACGAGTTTCCAGACAAGCCGGGATACAAGGAGGAAGTCGACCGTACCCGAGATTACGAAGAGTTCCACGCGGAGATGGCCCTGGAATGGCTCCGAACACACCTGGGGAACCGTCCGGCCACGGCCACATCAACACCAAACCGCGGGGAAGAGACGAACGCCGAGACAACGGCGTCTCCAGCAGGTCCATCCGCTCCACTAGAGCCAGCCGTCCGACACCACGAAGACCGGGTAAAGACGATGGAGATCATGAGAAAATGGAACTGCCATTTTGACGGACGAGACCCGCATGCGTTCCTGGAGCAGCTAGAAGAACTACAAGATGCGTACGGCCTAACCGACCACCAAATGCGTTCGGGCTTCACTCAATTATTACGAGGCGAAGCCCAAAAATGGTACAGAAACGCAGCAAACAAAGTATGCTCGTGGCCGAACCTCCAGGAACAGCTACGAAAATTCTTCGTACCAGCCGGGGAAAAGAGGCGATTGGAACAGCAAATCGCCGGTCCCAAACAAGGTCCGGACGAGCCACTGAGGACCTTCATTAACGAAATAACCACGTTAATGCGCCGCAGAGGAGAACACACCGAGTCAGAGGTCCTAGACGCGATCTACTTCAATATGAAGCCGTCGTTTCAGCTGTACATCAACCGAGCTGAAATTAAAGAAGTCAGCGACCTGATCACCAGAGCAGAAACTGTGGCCGAGCTCATGGCCGCAGAACAAGCCAGCAAAACAAAAGGCGAGGAGCAACGTGCTGCCAGGACGATCGCTTGAATCTAGCTGGCACGGTTTTTTCATTTAAGTATCGTGTGGCCTTAGCGGCTTCATTAAATAGCTCATCATGTGCATCCTCCGCACCTATATCCATTAAAAATTGCGACAGTTTGGAAGTTCGGAATGATGCTGCAAAACTGTTTATACATAAACTTCTTTATATAATTACATTCACACTCGCCAAATTTATCTAGTATGTATATATGTATTGTCATGATATTACGATATTATTGTGATATTACCTGTAATGCTTTCATTCGCTGTAAATTCATTCGCAGATGATCTTTCTATTTTTCTTTCTTCGTTATTATAAAACAAGGATATTTTATTTAATAAAATATCGAATGTCACTCTTTTCTGTATATCATTTAACAGACGATTTTTTACACGTGTATCAATGAGCATTGCAAGAATAATAGGCTCACAAGTATAAGTAAACTCGAACCTCTGTTTAGAAATTGTCGTTATATTTGTAACGAAATCTTGAAATAACTCATTAGAATGCTCTGTCGAAATAGATTGCATTGGTTTTTCTATGCCAATCTTTCTCACTCGCTCCTTGTGGCGAGATGCGAGCGGGCCAAATCAAACGAGACCAAGCTCCGAAACAATAAATAATAATTAATGAGCAATGTTTTTTTTTTATTTGCGAATGTTCGAAAGCTATGCTGCTGCTCAGTAACAGTATTAGAAAACGTTCCATAACGGTTTCATCGGTGTATAATGTACGCGTATACGTCGATGCTACGTACAATTATGGCCCGGCTAATTGCATTATCTAGCTTGCAAATGTGTGAAACTTGAACGTTGCCGCTCGTACATTCGACGCGCGCATCGCGTCCAACTATGTTACCTGATTAACCAAACTGAATTATCAGCAGGAATTATGTAAGTTACCCGTGACAGATCGATAGGAAAGCTGTCGATATTGATTCGAGCTACGAGTTGCGAATAAATTATAAGGTCATCGTATACGTAACGACGTTAGAATAATTAACGCAATCTCTGCTTTAATCAAAAGAAATAAGTCTACCAGTCTGATCATTCGATTTTAATATTTCACTCGTTGCCTTGTGATTTTCTTTAAATAAAAAGAAAATTAAGAACGCTTATCAGTCATGAATTCACACGCTAGTTTAGTGATACCAGAGTTCATTAGATTAAACGATATCTAAATTTACGAGTATCCTACTGGACAAAAATCACGACCGTCCAATACGTATTATTACTACTTTCTCCGAACGGGTTTCAATATTTATCACGCCATAGAAAGGTGCTGTCGAGGTTCCGTAACGCTAACACGCGCGTTATAACGATTAATTAACACCCATGGTTAAAGAAAATGCTGGAACTTGTGTACCTCTTCTTCGATCAACACGTCTCAATTCAGTAAACGATAACACTCGATTCGAACGGTATCGGTGTATTTCTATTCCTCTTACAAAAATGTACCTCGTTTAGATTGCAACTATTCATTAATCTTCTCTCTGTCCAAGTGATCCGGCAATTAGCTCAATTTAGATAGTATTATATCTTGTACCGAAAAAGAATTATTTGCTTAGATCAAAATCCTGCGGAACGTGATTTAATTCCCAGCCTCGGGAAACGGTACATAATAACAGAGTCATTTTAAATGATCCACTAGCTGGCTCAATTTCCTGGCGAATGTGTAAAATAATTGCACGTATCGTCGAGAAGATTACGCGCAAAAATTGAGGCTTATTTCAAGTTTCGTTTTAGTTTATTAATAACGCAGAATCGTGGATTGCGCTTATTAATAAAAATATCTGCATAGAGATCTCTGTATACGGGATGTTCCATTCTTATTTCAAAAGCTATCGATTTTATAAAATAATTTTGGATTTCTTTGAATTTTAACCCTTAAATTTAAATTTAATTTTTAATCCTCTTTTTTCTATAAAAAAAATTTTCCTTCGCTCGATTAACTTAAAATACTCGCGCCTGAAAAATATCATTTTGAATGTATTGCTTTTGAGACAGCCCGTATAGCGGCTACCAATTTCTGCTCTACTGAGCGTAATCGTTCGACCGTGATAATATAGGATGTATATTACATGTAATACACGATACGTCTTGCTACGCCGGCCGCAATTATTCCGCACATTCTCCATCATTTCCTGTAGGTCAGTGTGAAATTCATTGCTTTCCATCGCTGATGTTTTCCGACATGTGTCGTTTGTTTTTTTTTTATCCTGCACCAGATGTGCCTGTCCTCGGAAACGTTTGTAAATGAGCATGTTCCCGTAACGATATCCTTTGTCCCTCGCATGAACCCAATGGTTATATTTTGTGCGTTTAATTAACAGAACGGGCTCTTTTTTTGACCGTTGCGCAGGATGTCTGAAATGAAAGATTCGTCGTTGGGTACGGAGAAATTTGATGGGATAAGGAAGTCGAAGGTGTAATTTTCTAGAGTATAATTATTAAAAACAAAATAAGCTATCGCGGATCTAGGCTCTCTTTAATGCATCACTTAATCGGTGCACAGGAATTTTATCGCGCAAAAACATGATCCGTGAAAGGATGAAAATGTTAAAAGCATTCTTTTGTTTCAACGACCAGTAAAATCGGACTCGTTTTTGCCATTTCAACGGAATTCGAGATTTCACTTGATAAGTACAGTTCGTTGCACAGCGGTTTTTGTGAACCATCCGTGACAAAGTGAAAGTTGTTTTTTCCAAGAAAACCGTGAAAATCTCGGAGCAAGGATTTTCTCGTCGTTCTAGAAATCTAATATGGAGATGTCTGGGGAAAAACGTGACGGGCCTTAGGAGCCATTTTCAGTGATACATTTCGCAATTGCTAATTAGGATACAAATTAATTCCAATAAACAGACACACCATTCTGAATACTTGTTCCAATTTTTATTTTCTTATCATAATTCCAAGTTACACGTCGAACTTTCATATTATTCCTTGTGTCGTCGTAAATCAATGCGTTTTTGCCACCAAATTGATGTCGTATTAAATATCTCGTTAATATTGTGCTGTTAAAAACTGCAATAATTGTTGGTCGTTATTAAACCGTTAGTGGCTGCTAATTACACTCGAGAGGGCTGTTGATTTACGATTCTAAGTACAACACACCTTTCCCCTTCCCCTTCCTATTCACTTTCTTCCAATTCTTGTTCTCTATTTACGGGAGCATAAATACTTGGATGCTTTGGTCACGGTTACTATGTTACGACGAAAGGAGAATTCGATCGGCTTTCTCCGAATAATTTATCTGCCTCTTCCAAAGACAATTTACGAATCGGTGTTTAATTGAACGAAAGTAGGGTCCCGGTGTTATTTATCGAATGGTCGCGCGTTCATTTGCTCTTGATAAGACTAATTATTCTTACCACCGTATTTTTCAACACTTTCATGAGCGCATATTTCGTGGGAATAAGAAAAGGAAATTAACTATTTCATATTAACCGAGTAACCGCATTTCACGAAATAATTGAAACGTACCGCTACTCTGCAAAAAGGAAAAATTAAATCCTACCAACTTTTCATCACGTGATTATATTTCTACATAGTATGAAAAGCAATCTAATTCGACGAAGAAAGCATATCACTGTAATTATCTCGTACTTAAATGCTCTTTTATAATGATACCTTTAAAGCTTTCATATTTTATGTGAAAACATTCTGGATATTATATAGAGTAAGAAAAACACGAGATAGAACTGATACCGCGGAGAAAGTGTAATAAATAACGTGACATTTTCTCTGTGAGTCTTACAGTTTTTGTGTAATTTGTTACTGGATCAGTGTTCTTAATAAATAATTATCGATTAGATTCTAAATTATGTCAAGGGGATTAAGTACACTTTCTACACTTTGTATCAGAGTTTCATACATTTCAAAAAAAAAAAAAATTCATTTTAGAATATCCTAGTTTGATGAAAGCGAGGCTTCGGTATCTCTCCGTCTGTGAAATCGTGTGCGTACTCGTTTTTAAGAGCACGGTGTATAGTTCGAAAGAAGAAAGTACCGGAGGAAAGTATAAACGAAAAAAGGGGTCACTGAAGCCGTACGAAGTGAATATGCGTATAGATATAAGCAGCTTGACCTGAAATGTCTGTTCAATTATTCCTACTGACATGACGCGATGCCAAAAAAAGACACGTGTATCGTGTTCGGTATTAATAATCAAAACTTTTTCGTTACATCGAGACTGAAAAAAATTTTTATCGTTATAAAGATCAGCTACTTTGGAAAGTAACTTTCACCAGGAGCTAGCAATGTTTATCAAGAATTTACGAAATATAAAATAAAATTATTTCCTCTGAATTGAACGGTTGTGTCATTATGGAATTTTTTTTTTTCAGGTATGTTGGAGAAATGGGAGTCCCTTACGACCAGAGTCGAGGAAACACAAATGGCGAGCGCGCTTCATCGCGAATTGACAGCTTTGCAAACGGAATTCAAAGCAGCACACGACAGGCTCTTCTCTTATGAAATCGCATTGGAACAGCCGCACCTGTTGGATGAGCGCCTCAATCGTATCACGGTAAGAATTGTATAATCGCTAATTACGATGCAAATAACACTGCACGTAGCAGTTCTGTCTCGTTAAGCTCTCGTACAGACTCGAGTATCAAAGTCTGCGCGAATAAAAAATTTGAATTCGATATAAGAGCGCATACTTTCGCGCATTTTCTTTCAAACGTTTCTGGTTCGTGTCTAGTATAACAATGTCGGTAATGGTTCTATTGTCGGTAAGCGAAGTAGGTTTCCCTTCACCGGTCGGAGCTAGAACAGAAATTCACTATACCGACTATGAAACAGGAAACCCTTTTACCATGTTTGCGACCTGTAGATGGCGGTATGTTGTTCCGTTTTTTAAAGTGGGAAATAGACAAGCGCGCGACTAGTATTATAAAAGAAACATTTAACTTTTTTTTAAAAGTATATCTTCTTCAAATTAATTTGTCTATCAGCAAATTTCTGAAACACTGAAATTTCTTTAACTTATTGTTAATTCCTTTTCAACAAGATACATTTAATTACCATTGAATTTGAAAGCGATCTATGCGGAACAAGCTTCGGCATTATTAAAACCATCGCGGGAAGATGGTCGCGGCGCGAGTAGGGTGGGACGAGTTGAAAGTAGGCGAAATAGAAGTAAGAAAAAGAGGGAAAGGGGGTGGTAGCGTAGAGGGTTGAAGTCGGGAAGTGGGCGTAGGGGGTGGCAGCGAAGGAAGACGAAGAGGAAGAGGAGGGAGGGCAGTCAGGAGGCAAGGATAGAGGCAGAGAGTGGCGTAAAAGCGTAGTCGTGTCGCACGTACGCTCGTCTGACGGCGACGTGCTCGGCATCGCAACTCGCGAGTGAACGCCGAACGAACCTAGCCAACCCTCTGAGTTTCCAACCCCCGAGAGTCATCCCTGCCTAACCTCCCAACCCCTCTCTGGAAACCTCTGGAACACCCTACACCTCCACCTTCCGCTCGCCGTCTCTGTCGGTTATTTTCTACGATTTTCTCCACCGAAGACTCTCCTTCTCATTTTCGCCTTCTTCACTTTCTTCCCTTCGATCCATCGTCTTCCACTTTTTTCCTTCCTTCCTTCATCTTTTTCTTGTTCGGGTATCCGGCTTCCCCTGTATCCCCGACATTATCCCTGTCGGCCTCATTGCGAAGACCAAACACATGCTCCCTATCTATCATCAAGATGTATTAGCGTCCAACATTTGCCGGCTGAACTGGTCGGTGTGCTGCATTATGCAGCAGGTAACCCAGGCGCGAGGATGTCTGGCCACCAAACCCGACATGATCCTTCTTGTTTTACATGTTTCTCCGCGGGTTGTACCAGCCTTGCGAGACGTAACAAATAATCTGCATTCGATAGAGTACCTAATTCCCATTTTCAGTGATCGCAGACTTGGCTCGCACGGACGCGAAGCATGGAACTTTTTCCTCTAATCAACGCCGTTTATCTATTTCTAAAGCAACGATACGATTGACCTGAAAGCCGGTCAATCGAATGGTCGCATTCAGTTCCGTGTCGAGTGCCGATTCGACATTAAACCGTGGACGAATCGATTAACCGCGATCGTTCACGGGTGCAGCGACTGCGACGAATATATTTGTCATGCACGACGTACGAGGAAAAGCGCGACGGAATGAGCGAGTGGCACGGCCACCCTCTAGAGGGTAGAGGGTTGGTGTGGAGCTTTGGACTGGGGCCCCAAAGGGAGAGGGGGGGTTCATGCGGTAGGTGGTTACGGGTATGGAGCGGGCTGCTTCTGGCTTCGCGATGTGCCTGGAATATCAATGCCTACCACTTTTCGTTGCGACCGCTGTTGAACAGCGGTGCAAACCTGCGTCCTTCTTTCTCTTCATCCCTATGATTCTCCTTTTCTAGTTTCCAAGAGCAAGCCGACTGTCCATGCTGGTACGCACATCGAGCGTGAACCATCGCGTCTCGCCATCGCTTTTCACGCGTCTGACCTCTTTGATACCGTGCCCGGAATCACGCCTGTATCCGTCGTTTACTCGTGCTCGGCTTTGCATAAATTATTGCCTCCCGTGAAGAATACCGATTCGCCGTCGAGTCTTTCGCGAACACTTTACTTCGAGCTACGATCAAAGCGTTCGGTGAGGTCGCGTTAGTAACCGGTTACCCATTTCTACAATTGAATTTCTTTTACAAAAAAAGAAGGAAAAAGAAAGCGAAAGAAAATTGCTGCTGTGTATACGAAAAAGGTGCAGAGATCGAAATCAAATGATAATGATAAATCACGGTAGCTGTAACGGATGAAAAACGGTACGTGACATGCGTGTTACATAAATCTGATCTCATCAAATCCCATCGACGACACCATAAATCTTAAGCTTTGTCGATGCAGTCGAGAGAAATCCGTTGATCGATGAAGGCTGATAAAAGTGTTAAACCAAGACTGAATGTTCGCACTTTATCAAAACCTGTTTAAACGACAGAAACAAAAATTCATTACTATTATGTAATTAAAACAATCTACTCTCTCCTATTAATTCACTAGAAACAAAAACGTTACATTTCAAAAAAAAAAAAAAAAATTCCGTCAATCCCAAAAGTTCCTCGATTTTTCATCCCTCGATTCACCGCCCTGAACTTTCAATTTACCAGAAAGCGGGAGCTAGCTTTTGGTAGGAATTCGTGTTCGTTCGAAGATCGACGTACAATATAAATGCAAGAAGGAAGGAGTAGTAAAGCTTGTCGTTTCTTCGGCAGAAATTACTCGGTAGAGTACGGGTTGTAAGCTGGATGACCGCAAGTAGGACGATCTTTACGATCTTCCCTCGAACACCGGCTCTGCTCGTCACGCGACGAGAGAAATGACGAGACACAGAGGGGTAGGAAAGACGAGGAGAAAGGAGAAACTAGAAGCTCTCGTTTTTGTTCTCCTACGTCTTGCGTCGTGCTCGTAAACCTGACTTTATTTATGCTGCCCTCGTCGGTCGCCCGCTGCAGTAGGACGACGGGAACGTGACAACGTGACGTGGTTACTCCATCGTCCTACCTCTTGCGCTCTTACAACCCTTAGAGCTTCGGTTATGTTCTTCCTGATAAACGTACGTTTATTTCGTTGTTGATGCCGACCTATCCGCTCCTGGATATTATTTTCGTGGTCGACGTAGAGGAAGAGGGTAGTTTGGGTTACAGAGACTTCGATGTTTCTTCGATCACGAGGGTTAATTATTTTTCAACGGACGATAGATCAATTTTTTTCTTTCCTGGGAAAAATATTTCAGTATCGTTAATTTGAGAAATCGGTCAGTCGGTACCATTATTCGTGAACAAAGCTTCTTTATCCTAGTTGTACGTCAGGATTCAGGTAACGCGGTAAGTTTTCTTTAACCTACCACTGCGATCAGTTTATACATCACTTGCACCCCTCGCTCGGTGGCGCGAGAACCGAGCGAGCAATTCGTTTGAGTTAACCGAACAGGGCGACCACTAAAAATGTATATTTAATGTTCTAGACCGAACTGGCTGCGTTGAGGGATCGCAAGGTGGTGATGCTGGCTCTGAACATCTCCACGCACAGACTGATCACCAATCTCGGTAATTCGGCCTCCTTGATCTTCACGGCTCTCAAAGACGGTGTGGCGGATCTCTATCGTGTTTGGGACGAAACCTTCCAAAAGTGAGTCCCTTCTATGAAATTTTTTATAATCGCTTAATTATTAAGTAATTGTTTAAGCATTCAGAATAAAGAAGATTAGAATTACTTTAGATATTTCTTACGGCGAGTTTCTATTCCTGATAAGGACGCGATTATCGAGTTTCGAACGGTCCGCTTGAATAGCTGCTTTAGGATCATTGACTGACCGTTGGTTGGTCGACGCGTGACGTTGGGCAAATATTACGAGAGGCAACGAAGCCAGGAAAGCAAACACCGGGAACCACGTGGAGCACCATAGGCAGCAAGGGCTCGGATCTTTGGGATTTCGACCCGTGTCACGGGATTACTAGTTTTAGCCGGGATCGCCAGTTTAAGCTTGGACATTTCTAAAGTGACCGCCACCTAGAAGAAACGTCTATTTGAACAGTTTTTTTTCAATGTATACCCTGGCGACCAGTTTTGCCACTACATTATAGAAGCTCGAAAGGTTGAAAGACTGATGTTACATCATCGAGAAATAACCTAATTATTAATCATTTAATTTATTTTCAAATTATACGCGTGATATCGTTTGCATACATATTCAGATACATGGTAATGTTACTCGAGCCAGATGAAGCAAATCACAAATCTTGAAATTGATATGTGTTTCTGCGGGGGAGGCGCACTGGTCGAAATCTTGTTTTAATTGCCGTATGAGCACTTGATTCCTCTGTCTGATAGGGGTCTGACCCATGCAAAAGGGTTGACCAGTGACCCAGTGGGCTTTTACAAAGGTCACTCTTATCCCTCGGTACTGAAATATACACGACGTACAAATCGACCGTTCTCACCCAACCGATTCGTTTCTTTTAACGTTTCCGTCGCCGTTTCTGTATTCATTATTTTCCGATTTTTCACTTATTCGATTCGCACGCCAATGCGGAGGAAAACGAGCAGACCAGTCTTTCTGTAGGGCATTCGGATTGGTCTCGGATAAAGTGTTTCTGTTTGCCGATAGTGCCATCGGGGAGATCCACTAATAATTTGACGTCTTACTGTTTGCCGAGAGGCAAAGCCTCTCGTTCTACTTTTTATTGTGTTGACCCAGACTGCGATTTTTCCATTCAATTTTCCTGCTAGCTTTCACCGATCCCGGGAATCGGGGATAACTGTCTATCCGATGGAATAGATACTTCATCGACCGAAGAATAAAAACGTACATTTATTTACAAATTAGTTTAGGAATAAATAAAATTTCCAGGTATAAAATTCTTATTCAGTCGTGTCCTATAGAAACTTGACCATTTCTGACCAGGTATTTCAAAGAGGCTTAAAGTTCCTCGATTTTCAATTAGAGGCATAAAATCAGCCCGGTTCATGATCCCAATCCCTCCATGGAACTCAAGGTATCTTAACTGTATTTTTCAGGGGAAATCAACAACTGTGCGCCCTGCAAGCAGTCCAGCAGTTTAGTATACGTTGCCAGGTTACTGTCCGAGAAACAGGACATGAATTGTCAGGTAAGAATTAAAATTACTTATTAGAAAATCATATGTTTCGCGTTTGTACGAAAGTTGAAAACGATAGGAAGATGCCCTCTGCATGTACGAATCGTTATAAAATTGTGCTATGAAATGATAATGGTCCGGTATTTTGAATCCCGGGATGTTCGATTCCATTACAAGGTGGACGTGTGCGTCGTCGATCTGTAATGTGTGACGATTAGAGGCACGAGAATGGCTAAAGAGAAGAATTCAGAGGCGAGTGAGGGCCGTTAAGTGCGAGCGTTTTGCATCGTGATCCACGTCTTCGCTCGGATAATGGCTATCCTCGAGTCCACGCTCCTTTATTTCGCCTGCCTATAATGCCTATTACCATTTATACGGATCTCCCGCTCTCGATGCCCACCCTTGCCTTCTCTTACGTTCGAACAAGCGAGATTACCTCCGCCATTATTCACGCTCGAAAACTGATCGATCCAAGGATAGATTCCTGCGTTTCGTGCTTTCTGCGAATACTTTGTTGATCTTCAGTAATCATAGATCGGGAATAATATTCGGCGTTGAAATGATTGACGTGGACGAAATCTTAGCCGATATTCCCACGGTATCCTTGATTTTCAATCGGTTAGATAGCTGCCAGCAATTATTCAACGTCCTTGGATCCCCGTAGGTATCACTTGTGTGCATAAAACCATTTCCCCGCTTAGATTGGCTGAGATGGAAGAACTCTGGGGATATGGGTCTCGTAAGGAAAGGCGAGATTATAAGCCGAATCATGTTTATTGGTTCGTCTTTGAGAGAAAGCTTTTCTCGACTTTTGTTTTTTTTTCCTCTGGTCGAAGAAGCAAGGATAGTCCTCCCTAAGGAATCGGAAGAACGTGTTTGCGTTTGGTATAACGGATTCGAAGTTTATGTCGCAGATAAAATATTTGAAAGAAATATTTCAAATCTAAGGTGGAAATTATTCAGTTTATAAACGAAATGAATTAAAAGTAATTTAAAGTGATTAAATATTTACATTTTTAAAGTCGTATTCAGGGTCAAGTTGAGTGATCTAAATTTTCCGGAAGGAGGTAGCCAAACGAGGGAGAGAAGGGGTGAGATTAGAGGGTACGTTTGACAGATGACACTTGTCGATATCGTGTTTCGGTTAAACGCCATCGCATCCCCCTATTTCCACCATATCCGTTTTGCAGTTGCATATAAAGTAAATCTCTTGGCAAGCTCGGCTCGCGTCCGCTCTCTCCGCTTTATGGACTTAAGGAGAAAAGTAGCTGGAGGTGAAGCAGGTGGCAGGTTTGTTATCACGACTTCCGATTGGCCTGGCCGTGTGCTACGCTCTTGTTAGAGAAACGTGCCGCCCGCCACGCGATATTTCCACCTCGACGTTGCTCATTTTTTTAACTCTACCCCCTACGCGATTAGAATAACTGCTTCCCGGCCGGATACGTGACCAACGGAAGTCAATTATTCCATCTCCTTTCAAATATTCTCGTTGTTTAATTAAAAGCGAAAGGTAATTAACAGGAGAAAAATTAAGATTTTTGAAAGAAGATAGATTGTTAATTAAATTCAAAAATGTTGTCTTCATATGAAATCATTTATTTATTTATTTATTTATTTATTTATTTATAAATCATCTTGCGATACACGAAAGTGAGAGAGGTAGAGAAAAGCAAGGCGAGCCGAGCAACTTCCAATTGTCCCCGTGCTTATTTCGCCTGTCTGAAAGACGTATAGCCCGCGACACGATATTTTTACCCTAACAAAGGTGTAAGGAACGGGGGGTGGCAACCCCGGGGTGCGTTAGCAGCAGCGTAGGAAGCTGTTTGACCGACGCGACGCGACGCTGCGAGCGTATTCAAAGTCCCGTCAAGACGAAGTAATCCACCGGGCTGACTGCTCGGTTTCGTCGATCTACAACACTCGAGGGGATAATTTCATGCACTCGACGTTACATCTTTCTTTCTCCTCTTTCCGATACGACGACCCTTTTTAGCGAGCTAAGAAACGCTCGACATTATACGACCTTACCCTCATCCATCGTCTCTCGCTGATTCTGTTTCAAGGAATTCTGATTGGAACGATAAAACGAAAGGGGGTGGCTCGAGATATGTAATAACTTCTACCGCGATGCTGATTCTTCTTCCGTTTAGATTTCCTCGGGACGATGAGCTTCGATTAGTTGTGCTTTTTTTTTTACATTGTATATTTTTCTTTTCCCGGAAGTCCTCCTTTAAACACAGAAAGGAAAACGTTGCGCGAATTAAATTTCATACGAACTCGTGATGATTGGTCTGAACGTGAAAAATCCATAAATTTTGATAGGCATTAAATAAAATATTAGCGAATAGGTTGGTGGTGGGCGAAGGGAAGTTTCAGGATCGTGTACGGCCGACCAGGGGTTTTGGCTACCTCAGAGGCAGCGACTCCCCAGGGAGCCGGGATCGTCAATCGCCCGAACGATTCCCTTTCCACTCACGTACGGCAATGGGCCGTGGAATCAGCGTACAAATACAAATTTAATATCGCCGGTGGATCGTTCAACTGACCAGTTGTAGCCTGCGGATATAGCGGTGTCGACGAGCCACCACCACGTTTTTACATCGACTAAAAACCTTTCCGGTTACGCTGAATGTGACATATTTAGATCACTTATTTCTCACACATTTTAATCCTCCGATAGCGGAGCCAAGTATTTTTTTTTTTTCTGACCAGGATATCTGAGATTATTTGCTCGACATCTATAATTAATTCCGTTCCATAAATTTTTCCCTCCTCTATCCGTCTTGCCCTTTAGATCGTTACATTAGTTTCATTCCCGTCGCCAAGTCCTAATTATACGCAAGAAGGTGGCTCGTTGTCCGACAGTGGCATCTCCGACAGCGGAAGCGAGCAGGAGCTGAGCGAACGTGAACGCAGGCTGGCTGCACTTCGTCGATTAACGCGCAGTGTGAAGAATCAACTGGCACCGGGAAGCGAGGCGCTCGGCCAGCTTTGGAAAAGAGTCGAGGACACGGAAACGGAACTCCGTGATCTTCAGAAACAGTGCCGGGAACTGATCGTACGCACTGCGGCAAGTGTCGAAGCACGGGCCTCCAAGCGGACGAGCAACAGCCAGGTCCATCACTACTCAGAGTGAGTACCTTTTATTTTCTTTTATTTTTTTCATTAATTTCCCTCGCTTAAAAATGAATCCTTTAACACCCTGAATTTCGTGCATACACGATAGCGAACGGGTTAAGAAGCTGGTTATTGGAAAACATTTTTCTTGGTGTACGGTCTTGGTAGTTTCTTAATTTATTCAGACGCTTCGAGACTTTCGAGGGAATAAAGAACGATTCTCCTCGGCTCGCATTCCATTTGCATAACGTCGGAATGAGAAGCAAAGAATGAAGGCGTCTATTTAGACGTGGGGACAAGAGCTCGACCCGTTCATAGTTCTACTCCCATAACGCGTTCGCTCATTTGAATATAAGAAGTTAGCTGTGAATGAACGCCTCCCTGTCTGTCTCCTATCCCGTTAAAATCCCGTTCGAGGTCTCTAAGTTATTGGCAACTATTTTAGTTGAAAGTGTACGTTTGCAAATTTATAAATTTTTCCACGTCAAACGAAGGAAAGTAGAAAGTGTGTTTCCTTGTTTTACTTTTTTTCCCGATCCGCTCTTTCAATCGCAATTACTCCGAATTCCCATTATCACCGGGCCACCTTATTTAACTTTGTTCGAAGAATGCTTTTTTTTATAGTCGCGTTTAATCACTGTTCGCTGGCTACAGTAATAGGTTTAGTTTTCGCTGTAGCATAGAATGCCGACCATAATGCATCGTAAAAAAAGTTGTAAAAGCTCGTCGCCCCTTTTTCTCGCCTCGCGCACTCCCCCTCTTTTCCCCATTTTAATCATAGAAACACCTTCTGACACCTTGTCACTTATTTTTTCATTTTAAAAAGCTGCGTATCCGCGAAGACACGTATCTAAATGCGATTTTCCTTGAAAACTTACCTTTTACTCGTTTCCCGCTCTGGCTTTCGCCCATGGGATGCCGTAAATTAATTAGCTCGATTAACGCAACACCTTCGATTCTCCGCACTGCGGGATGTTGTTGGTACTAGGTTTTGATATTAATTTAATCTTGAACATGGAGACTAATATGATTATCAAGTATCTTATTTACTTCCTCTCATTCCTTACAGCACAAATCTTAATGCTTCTTTTAATAACTAATTTATTTTTACTATATAGAGATTCTCATATTTTAGAATTTCCAGATCCTCTATAATTATTTATATACATTTTCCTTTTTCCAGCATGCACGAGTTCGCATCTTATTTATTCATCCAATTAATACTTACGCTTCAATTTTCACTTAATTTCTATGCTTTTCAGTCACAATCTGCACACCTGTCTTCCAGATGACTGTGTTACGAAAAAGGCTTAATTTTAAAAAGCACGCATATTTGTATGAATTATCCGCAGTTCCGTAAGCAACCTCTTCCGCCAGAAGGCCAGGATCCTCGTTCAAACCTTTTCCAGATCCTCCACGTTCGAGAAGGTGCCCAGGAGAATTCTCTAATAAACACGATTTTTCTTTTCCTCTGTGTATTTCTGCAGCAAGCGTAAAAAAACCAGTCCGACGGAGATGGCGAGAGGAAATTCGGAGCGGATCACGATGATCACTGCGAAAAGTGGCGTGACGGATGCCGGGGATCCCGACAACGAGCCAGGACTACCTCAAAGTTGGGTCTGGCGTATCCTGAGGGCGGCATTACCCTTTCAACTAGCTCTGGTCGCTCTATTCTGTGCCGCTTGCCTCTTGGAACCTCATTGTTGCGAGGCTGCCAACACTCTAAATCTATCTCTCACCCTTCAACTACGATATGTTAGGGGACCACCACCGGTCTGAGCCACCCAACGCTCGACCATTTGGGTGAACACGTTGAACAGAGCCGAAGCTCTAATAATAAACAGTGTTCGGATCGACTAATTTCTCCTGTCACCTGACTTTGTAGCTTCGTAGAGAGAGAGAGAAAAACGGATTCGTTGATCGCGATCACGAACGCAGGATCTAGAAAGGGGTGGTAGATCGTTGTTAGACATGAGGAGCGCACGATTTTCGGTAAATCGAGCTAGCTGGTACATTGCCAACGTTGCCGGGTTATTTGAGCGATCAAACGAGCCCGCCGAAGGCGGGCGACGTTCGATCGAAATTATGCGACACGTCTCGTTCGAAGATGATAATCTGTAATAATGCTCGTCATTGCTAAATTTTCACACATTTTAGAGTATAAGTCTTGAAAATTTTTGGGCGCCTAGCCTGTGATATCCGGCCGTGGCGCCACCTATAATCATATTTTTAGCGTTTTACAATTGAGTTTTCACTATTAGATGATCGTGGGTGTATTTTTCTGCGGGTATTGTAGTATGGGGTGGGAAAGTGATCATCTTCGAACGAGACGTGTCGCATAATTTCGATCGAACGTCGCCCACCTTCGGCGGGCTCGTTTGATCGCTCAAATTATGCTATACGTCTCGTTCTCGATGATAATCTGTAGACTTTTAGCGTATTCGAAAACTCATTTGTTGTTTAGGGTGGTACATTTTTATTCATGTATTGTTTTAGGTTACATGACTGTTTGCCTTACAAGGGAAATAATTATACTGTCTTATTGTTAGATGTATCTAATACAGATCTTGCGAATATAGCGTCCTTTTCTTGAATCGGACGGTTATAGAATTTTGCGAAGGTCTGTGACCCTTGAGACCAGCCTGCCGTACGCCTGATTGTGTCGACATCAACACCGTTTCTCATAGCTGCGGATACTGCTGCATGTTTTGTGCTGTAGGCTGTAAATTGTTCAGTATCAATGCCTGCTTTGGATAGTAAGGATTTTATCCAGTGTCCAATTGTCTGAGAAGTTACGTTTTTGTATGGTTTGACATTTGATATGAGTAATTTGTTGTTCTGATCATTTCTTAGACTTTTTGTTATTCTTACATAATCTATTACAGCGGTAGCTACACATAGTCCAGGTTTTTCTTTGTAAAAGGGTAGTATAAGCTCTGGTTGAGTTTTTCCCGGCTTGGATGTTTTTATCCGGTCTGAGATCTTTATCGTTATATTTAGTTTACCAACAGAAATATTTCTTATATCGATTAATGCGATAGTCTGGAGCCTGTGTGCTGTAGATAAAATAAGTAGAGTTGATACTTTTTCTGCTGCTTCCTTTAGCTTTAGTGAATCTAATGGGTGAAGTCGTTCTATATGCTGTAACACTGGTGTTGTGTCCCATGTACTAGCATATTTGGGTTTTGGGGGTCGCTCCTTATATATCCCTTTAAAAAATCGTGCCAGCAGTTTATCTTTGCCGATATCTTGTGTGGAGATGAGTGATATAGCCGACCTGGTGGAATTTAAAGTCCCATAGCTTGCTCCATTATTAAACCTTTCTGTTAAAAATCGCAGGACCTCTATTGCGCTCGCATCAAAGGTTGATATATTATTTGATGTAGAAAACTCCCACCATAGCTTTAGGGGGCTCTGATATTGCTTAATTGTTGATGGTGTTATAGACTTGACCATGATGTCGGCTGATGCTTCATTGATTCCTTTATTCAGAAACGCTTTGCGGATAAGTTCCCGGCCACCATTGAAAGTTTGTGTGCCAGTGGATGTATTTCCTGTCTGGAAGGGGACAATAATAGATCTTTATGAGGTTTAAATACTATAGGTGATTCTATGAGCAGTGATGTGAAGAGCGGGTACCAGGGCTGTGTTGGCCACAATGGTACCACGACTGTTCCCTCCGCTTCATCAATTATTATTTTTCGCAAGGTTCTGAGAATAAGTGCGAAAGGAGGAAAGGCATATATTTTTTCTTTCGACCATCGAATGGTGAAAGCGTCAACTGTCGTTGTATCGGGTTCTGGAAGACGGGAACAAAATCTAG
Organism: Osmia lignaria lignaria; assembly: GCF_051020975.1. Taxonomy (NCBI): domain Eukaryota; kingdom Metazoa; phylum Arthropoda; class Insecta; order Hymenoptera; family Megachilidae; genus Osmia; species Osmia lignaria. Next base: position 70,247 of record NC_135046.1, on the reverse strand, counting down.
GACATTTTCGATTTAATCTTGATGCAAAAAGGTCAATTGTAAAGGCTCCAAACTTCCTGTTGATTTTTTCAAATGCCTTACTACATAGTTCCCATTCTATATCTATGTTAGATATTCTTGATGCTCGATCAGCTTCTGTGTTCTGAACTGAAGGGATATAAGACGCGAAGATCCAAATTTTTCTCCTTTCGCACCATTGCCAGACCTTTCGGGCTAAATCGTTTAAATGGGGATATTGAATGCCACCTGTTCTGTTGATATAGGATATTGCAACCGTGTTATCAATTCTTAGGAGAATTTCGCAATTTGATAGTTTGTCTGCGAAACATTTCAGGCCAAAGTGTGCTGCTAGCAATTCTAAATAGTTTATGCTAAACTTTCTTTCCTCGATCGTCCAGAAGCCATGACTATTTACACCGTTACAGTATGCACCCCACCCAGTCAAAGATGCGTCTGAAGCTATCTCAAGTTTGAACTGTTGGGTTCTAATTGGGTTTGAGCCTGTTGGTATATTTCTTTTCCACCAGTATAGTTCGTTCATTATTAACTTATTAACGTAGATTCGACCGTCGTAGTTGTTATCATTTAAAATTAATGATAAATATTTTTGTCTTTCTAGTCTTTTACAGTAGATAGACCCATATGCAATTGCTGGGCAGGCTGCAGACAGCTTTCCCAGCAGTTTTGCAAAGTCTCTAATTTTATAGTATTTGTTTTCCTCAAAGGTATTAATTAGTGATTTTATCTATTCCTTCTTACTGTCTGTTAACTATAATCTGAGGTCTAATGAATTGATAATAAAACCCAAATATTTACATTTTTGACTGGGAGTCTGTGAGCTTTTTTGATAGTTTATGATGAAGCCTAATCGTTCCAGCAGCTTTCTTACCAGAGTAGAATTTTCTTCACAGGATTTATCTGAATTTCCAACTATTAAGATATCATCTATGTATATAACTGACAGAATTCCTAGTTCCCTAATTTTATGCATGACTGGTTTCATGATTTTTGTATAAGTAAAGGGACTTGTGCATAAGCCAAAAGGTAAACATGTAAACTGAAACATCTGCCCTTGAAATCTAAATCTTAAGAATTTCCGGAAGGATTTATGAGTATTAATAAGGTAATATGCGTCTTTTAAATCTATTGAACACATATATGCACCTCTAGATATTAAGTGTTTAGCGGATTTAATATCCTCCATTTTAAAATGGGTAGTATCAATAAATTTGTTTAAATTTTTTAGGTTAATAATAAATCTGCTGGAACCATCTGGTTTGTCAACTAGAAAGAAAGAGGAAATAAATTGATTATCTTCGTCTTCACAGGGTTCTACTACTTTTTTAGCTAGTAGTTTGTTAACTTCTTGTTTTATTTTAATAAGATTGTGTCTAGCCCACTTTGGCTCTGCTGGCGGTCTTAATTGGTATGGAGTTGTTTTAAAAGGTATTTTATAACCCTTTAGACATTCTAGAACAAATGTATCATCGGTGAGTTGTTCCCAGTTTTTTATAAAGTGTTTCAGGCGGCCTGCCGGTATGCTTGCCTCAGTTACTTCCTTGGGGGCAGACGATGACTCGCCGCCCGGCTCGATGCTTTTGTCGCGCTGTAACTTGTTCGCTGAGGCCTGGACTTATTACAGATTTTTTCTGTTGGTTCCCCACCTGCTTGTATTTTGTAGGTGGGTACTTCGAGTTTCCCTGGTCCCTGGATTTGGGGTTTATTGTTGTAGGTGTTGCCTTAATGCTAGAGCAGGCCTTTTCTATATCTTTAGCCTCCTTTACTTGTTCGGCAAATTTTTAGCCATACAACCATTCATCTGCTTTGGTAGCATCAACTGTTGGCTTAACCGATTTGTTCATTAGTGGGGTAATGAAGGCTCTTCGTGCCTTAGACTGTTGATGAAATACGTCCGTTAGTAGTTTTCCCGTATCGCATAAGTATTTCATGAGCGCCTCCTGGTCGATACCGTCTTCCGGTGCTTCCAGAATCATGGACACTGCCGCACCTAGTGCCGAAATCGCCGAGCCAATACAGTTTTGTGTCTCCGCAAAGTGTTCATCTCGTTTTAAGGCTATTTCTGTCATGACTGGACCAATTTCTATGTTTACTTTTGGTGCCTCCGTGTAGAAATCGTCCTTTCTAGGATAGGTTTCGAGGATATTTTTCTTTTTATCCTCCGGGTAACCCTCCTGCATCCATCTTTGCCAGCGAATCTTTAGTTCTTCATTTATTTTTATTGGTATTTCTTTTTTGGTGTCAGGATGCTCTCCTAGCATTTCTAACATAACCTCATTGATGGGGGTTTTATTTACGGGTATTTCCCTATCTTCCGTACTAGCGATATCGAGTGGTTCCTCAGCCTCTTGTGATTGGGTGAGGTTGCCTGTATCAACGTTCTCCTTATCCAGGTTTTTGTCTGGAAGAGAACATTTTTAACGCATGATTACACTTATTGTGTACATTGTTATTTATTCCTAAATATTTATTTCTTTGTCATACGGACTTGTTAGTCGTATGGACTTTATTGTAGGCGTTTTTTGTCTTATAGACCTTGGTCGTATGGACAGCTTTGTCGTATGGACGGTTTTGTCGTATGGACAGTTTTGTGTGTATGTATTGTTTACATATACGTAGATATATTATAAGTAAATGTCTCGTATGGAGACTAAATACTTTATGTAGCATGATAACGGTTTCGTATGGAGACTCGTGTATCTTAGTGTTCCTAATTAATATTTACATGCGCTTTGATTCAAGTTTTTCCCATCAGCGGCTTTATTTAACTCTGCCAGCTGAGAAATAACCTTTGTGAGGTTATTAATCTGATTTTCTATTCTTTCGAATCTTTCATCCGTTTTTTGCTTCTTCCTATTTCTTTCCCTTGATCGTGAACGGGATCCTTTCTTCTTTTTATCCCCTGACATAATAAATTCTTTACTATTAAGTAGTTTTTTGGTAATTATTTATTGCACTTATTACTCGGCACGTGTGAAACTTTATACACAACGAAACAATATGATTATAGGTGGCGCCACGGCCGGATATCACAGGCTAGGCGCCAAAAAATTTTCAAGACTTATACTCTAAAATGTGTGAAAATTTAGCAATGACGAGCATTACTACAGATTATCATCTTCGAACGAGACGTATAGCATAATTGAAATTTATTATCGAGTATTTTACTTCGGTTCCTGTTTTTCAATGAACCACTTGGGATTTATCGTAGACTGCATACAGGGTGTTCTGTGCGGAATTTGAACAATACATTAGAAATATTTTTCTATTGAATGTATTATAATTAATTCTTCATGAAAATAATCAAATTTGACAGGGATTTATCAAGTACACTTTGCAATTTTATATTGATAGTAAAAATAATTATATTTCTGATTTCTAGTATTCAGATTTTCTCAAGTTACTTCGATGATACAATTTGTCCAAATTCCACAGAACACTGCTTAAAATTCATGAAATTTCATCTACATTTTTGAAGAAACACTTGAGAATTGATATCTCAATGAATTGCACAAAGTTATACTCTTTTCATATCAACGTTTACACACATATGTTTTATCTTGTGTCGCAAGTTTGACTGCCGTGTCAATTTCAAAGCACCGTTGGCATAATTTTCGGTCTCGTCGCATTCTTCGAAATTTCCCTGATTCACGCACTGCCAAACTTTCCTGTCAATTGCTCGCAAGCTCAAAGATGCGACGAGAGAACGAGTTCCTCTATTATCGTTGAAACCCTTGGACTTGGTTCCTCTTTTACAGACTGAGATGCAACGACCTGTGCGAGGAAAATGTGCGCTCGCTTGAAGTTGTGATATAAAAGAGAAAAAAAAAGAATAGAAAAAAAAATACACAAATGTAATACGTAAAAGTGACTGAGGCGCGACGTAGATAGATGACAATGAGCACTAGGTCAAAAAAAAGAGATAAATAATGATCAGTGAGGATACTTTTTTTATACGTTTTTACGATATTTATCTTTTGTGTAATTGCATTAGAAACGAAGAGGATAAATAAATTTATCCAAATGCAGGATCAAATGCATTGATCTTCGAATATTAATAGAAACCTCTTCGATAACGAGAGATAAGGTTGAGAAGTATTTATAAAGAGAAAACTTTATATTCTATGCAGAGAGCATTTACAACGAAACGAAAAATTGATCGCTGAATGATCAATAATCTTTTCTATTTGCATAATTAACGAGGTTTCGAAAGTTCACTAAGTAAGTGACGATTTTGTTATATAGTATAAATATTTATTTATATATGTTGCAAATTATATATATACATGTATTGTTATTGTTCATAATTTAACGTCAATCATGATGAGGTGACATTTATGGTGTTGCTAGGGAAACAGATATACCGGAAACTCTGCTGAAGTGCAGACGTTTCATTTCCAATCATTTGCATGCTGATGTTGAATGACAGTAATACCGTTTTGTTGTTTTCAGTGATTTGTTTCTTTTGTTTTTTTTTTACGATGGCTGTTTGCAGCTTACGAGAACAAAGGGGGTGGCATTAAACAATGCCACCCTGGAGGTTGCGATGGGATTTAATTTAATATAACCAGAAAAAAAATTTTTTCGTTTTTAATTTCTTTTCCTTTGTTATTAATAGCGTAAGTATCAATCAAGATTGTATTAAATGAAATTCCTTCGCGCAGTGGGTTATCTTTTTGCTCGTTGCAAATGGCCCAAATGCTTCGAGGCCAAAAAGAAACTCTCGATCATTCTGATTCGCAGCCACGCAAGTCTGCAATTCTAATGAAACTAACATCGGACTGACAGGTTCGTGCGACTGGTCTCCAGTGATAATTTCATTAAACTGCCAGGCGATGTCGTGTTCGATATCGTTTACGTAGCATCTTCTACGTAGAAACTTGGCTCGCGACCTTCTCATTTCGAAGAACCTTCGAGTTCTCTCGAATTCCATCGACAGATTTTTTTTTTTTTAATCAATCCACTCACGAAGAGTCGCTTGAGTGTTGCATAATATTTGCTCTACGTGAGTACACTTACGAGTAAAGGTTGTTAAGGGTTGTTTATGTTTCGATTGAAACACACCCTTTTGCAGTATGATTCTTCTGCAATGAGGATCATGGGGGTGAATGCTCGATCAATGAATATAAATAAATAGGGGGAGGAATGATGATAATTGAAAGGTATGAAGTTGTTCATTGCAGCATGGGAATGGTGTTAGAATTAGGGGTAGGTTTTCATAGGAGTTAAAGGAGAACGTTAGAAAATCATTTCCATATATTTTGCATGATACAGGATTTTTATTCTTACGACTATTAAATTGTACAATGGTTTGGTGATGTTTCATAATATGTATACAGGGTGTCCCCTTTTAATCAATTAATAAAATTGCACCTTGACGTTGGATTTTTATTTTAAAAAGTTTTCACTATTTTTTATACAATTTTTCAAGAAATCATCTGACTGATATTTTAAGTGATAAAAATTTATATTTACACATGAATTTGGATTGAAATGGAACACCCTGTTTGTAAGCTTGTATAAAGCTCGGACAGTAGTGTTACGTCCGGAAAATTTTGCAAATTTGTCCGCCTCACGTTCCCTTATCAAGCCTTCGGGTTGTAGGAGTCTCCTCATGTAAGGGGCGTGGGGAGGACAAATTACTACTGCACCTTTCTTTAATTTCTCCTTGACTCTGTGCTTTCCCATCAAGCCTTCGGGTTGTAAGAGACTTCTTCATGTGGGAAATGCGCAGGGAAAAGTTTGAGCTTATAATTATTCTACTTTTGTCTTTCTTATTCTTTCATTCCTCTCATACTTCTCAATTCTTTTCTTAGTTGAAACCCCTCCTTGAAACTATCGTCGTGCTCAACTGCGTAGTAACAGAAACGTGTGATAGAAAAACTCGGCTTCGACCGAGGAGAAGTATCATAAACACCGTTCGCGGCGCGGTTAGCCAGTGCTTCGCATCATAGGGGTCTCCTCGGGCTAACTGCGCAAAAACGCAAAGATTACGTTATCGCCGAAATTAACATTGATACTCTCCTCTCTTTTTCACGCGTGGGCGCCAGTCGGTCCCTAACTCGATCGCGTGTATGAATTGATTGCTGGAATAAGAACGCAAATCAATCCAGCTTATTGAATATTTGTATGAATGCGAGAGCGAGGAATGAGAACCCTTGCAGGCAAACGTTAGCAAGCGTTCGAGGACTGTTTAGAGGCAAAGGGTCGTACGGGGCAATAAAAGTCTTTGTATCGAATTCCGAGAATTTGCCTGAAACCGAAAACCTAACGGTAATTTTCGAATGGCGAGAACGTTCTCGAAGCAACTACGTCGCAAATGTAGTAACGAATATTCGTTTAATAATGGGAACCTGTCGTTATTAAAAAAAAATAGCAATCGAACATCGAATGCCTTATATCGAGCGTACCGGCGCAATTCATATTGTTGATCGATTTCTTTGCGAACAAATGATTATGAACAAGCCGATTGTTAATTAAGAAACCACGCGATCATCGGTTTCATTATCCGTGCGCAATGGTACTACGAATGATTCAATTACTTGCAAATTTATTGTTCAATAATTCTGATTCAATTTACTAGTTGATAATCGCTTCATTTACTATCTAATATCCAAATTATCGAAACATGGAACAATCCAGAAATTCTACGGCGTAGAAACACCGAAAAGCCGATAGACAGAGAGGGAACACCAAGAAAGAGAGAAAACATGATCTAGAGGAATTTAGCTGGCACGCGCGCTTAACCAATAGCGACGCACGCGACGCTGTCGTCACGCGCTATGATTTGCCGAAATGTCCCCACGCAGGACATCGTCCTCGCGACGGGCCCTTCCGGCTAGGATCGCGATCGATTCTGATCACTCTTCGTCGAACAATCGAGTAAGTCGGGACGGGAGCCCGTGCGTCTAGAGATAGAGTTGTCGTTCGTACTTCGTTGTAATTTACCTGCGCGGCAAGACCTACGAATTAGGCAGAGTGTCATGAGAGTGAAATTCCGGATACGCGGCAAGAACTCAGAGACGCGCACGTAAAGCCATTTCACACTATTAAACCTCTATCTTTCTCTTTCTTTTAATCCGTTGTTCGCGTAATTTTCGTATTAAATTTACTCGCGTTATTATTATATTATTCCGAAGAGCGTAATCGTCTTGTGTTCGTCTAATTAATTTTGCAATAAACGACAAAAGGGCGCGCGACAAGTGTAGTGCCGCCACAGATCTCTCAACCTTTCTTGGTGTTCCAGATCAACCAGCGATTTTCAACGTTCAACCAGCGAGTTAACAACCGATTTTATCGTATATAATACTCTACATTCTCACGGTAAGCCTGTTCTGTACTAATTCGTCGAGCACGGCATTAACATTCAATTTAGACACGGCAAAACGGGCGATCTATTAAGCCTACGGATTATAAGAGTCTCTTCATTTTAGATCGTCCCGTTTCTACAGTCAGGTACCGATTATACTATTTTTCGCTATTTTAATATTCCGAATTTTTCAATCATCGCGAATACATGTGAGTGACGATTGTTTCGACTGCGAGGTATTTTACCAGGGACGACCTGTAAAGCCCTTCCGGGGGTTATAAGAGTCTCTTCATTCAGGTCGTTTCCTTGCGGATAGAAACCGCCTAAAGTTTGGTTTCCATTATATCCGGTCAAGGCAGTCGTCCTACGTTAACCATATATTTCTCACATTTCAAATACGTGTAATAATTACAATAGAAGCTCTCATTGTAAACCAAAGGTTAGACATTTTTCCGATTTTCATTTATATTATTAACGTACAATAGGTTAAGCATCTTTACCCTTGTTCAAACAGTATTGTTATCAATTGAATTTACTTAACAGTGATTAACAGAAATCAAATAGAATCATTTTAGTATTCAAACAATTAGTCATTCCAAAATTCAGTTCTGTTAGCTTCAATAGTTATTTTTGAATTAAATTACTTTCGTTTTGCACACTAAATTGCATTCATATTTCTTTCAAGTTCCATTTTGTATCATCTCCTTTGTCATATTACATTTTAAACCCACGCATACCAACACAAGGTTTCAAGGAGGGACCCGTATGGGACCCAGAGCGCTGACGAACCCAACGGAAATAAATACTATCTAAATTTTCCGTCTTTTAATTTCGTTCTCACCGTAGAGAACGCTTCCGCGTCATACGCGGTCAGAACTGGTGGCAGCGATACCTTTCTCATCACCCAAAAATAAGAATAATTTCATTCACATTCACCTTCATTTTTTTCTTTTTCTTTTACGTTGCGCGCTCACGCAACGCGCAACGTAACAGTAGATTTTTATCGATGATAATTGCTGAATATCGATTGCTGTGATTATATCGATATGCTAATCGGTCTTCGATAGAGGCAATAATTAATTTGATCAGTTTGATGACTGCACGAAATATCGAGTGATAGAGGATAACCGGTGATCAAAATATCGGTGAAAATTTGGAATTTTATTTTTCTACATTTTAGAGGATATTCTTATTTGTCAAAGCTAACGGGTAGTTTACAACATTGGTTCAGTGTTTGCTTTTTAACGAACGTTCACAACGATTCGTTTGATTTTCAGCTCGAAACACCGAGCTTCCGTTTCGTCTTCTGTGCCGGATGTTTTTTTATGAAAAGCACAGCCGTTTTGAGTTCTCCAATTCGCATACTTTTTATAACTTTTAATATTCGAAAAATGTAAGATAAACTAGAGAGGTGAATAATTCATGTAAATATGTGCGTATATAAAACAAACGAATTAATCGCACCTATAAGAATGATCAATATTTTTTCTAAACAAAAAAACACAAAAAAAAAGAAGAGAAACATAGGCATTATATCATTTCGTAGAGGGAAAGGAAATTAGAAAGGTCTATTTTGTGAGATATTTTGCTAGGGAAAGGGATTGTAGGCGATAAGAAGAAACTTACTCGTATTCGTTCAATTTTATTATTAGAATATACACAATTATTATACACTTCGATGTGAAACGTCTGAAACACTGATGATGATTTTGCTTATAAATTTTCAAAAAATTATTTCAACACGCCTTAAAGATTTGCGGGGCTATCGCGACCCCTATAATCCAAGGAAACATATCGAAAAAAAGAATAGCGCGAGAGAATAAAAATTTTTTCGAAAAAAAACGAACGATTCGCCAGAGTTGTTAGTGTGAAGGCTTTCGCAGTTGATGCACGATGCTTACCGTGTAAGCGTACACGTTTACGAGTGTGTTTTGTGTTTAGCAGTAGCGATAGTACACCTCTGCCGGATTATGCATTCATCCTTGCGTTGCTATTACGACTATTTAGATTCTAATTTGCATGCGGTTTTTACGTTTAACGAATGCTACGATATAAGGTCAGTGTACGAACGTATCGTTATGTATTTTGGGGGAAAAATCGATAAAAATGAAAAAAATGGTATAAAGGATATGAATTTATGTACGTTTACTTGCAAGCTGCAGGTTATATTATACGATAATTTAGATTTTTACAGCGGCTTGTAGTTTCGATTTCTAAATTTAATTTCATGGTAAAATTTTATGGTAAAATGAATCATTTAAATATGGTCATTTCGTTGAGGAAGAAACTGCAGGTCATTTTTGCAAGAAAGTTTGATTTGAAATTTCTACTTTCGTGAGTATGATGCCTCGTTGGATTCTTGCGTCTTACTTACAAATTAACCCTCCATGAACCGTTTTTTTGAGTAGTATTATTGATCAGTATATATTTTATTTTTCACAAGCATTCTTTACCTTTCTTGACGGACAACGAGTATTCATTTCTTTTTGGACTTTGGTTCACGGAGGATTGAACTTGATTGTATTGATGAAATTCAATTACAATTCATCGAAGACGCGATCGAATTTAATTATCGAAGTTTTATATTTTATTTTGTGACTTTGGCGCCGTAATTTTGAGTAACTGCATGACACCTTAGGACAGTGAGTGAAAATCAATATTTAAGGTTTTTCTTTTTAAATTTGTCCATAGATTTTGCCCACAGGTTTTCTTCGACTGTTAATGTGAGAACTTTGCGTCAATTACAGCGCCGAATTTTATTACCGTAAGGAAAACACGTTCGTTCAAATTACAGAATTTAATATTATCATTTAATTAATGATTTCTTCATTTTTTTACAAGTTTCAGATTTTGCGTTTTTGATAGATTAAAATAAAAATTGCCCATACAGTGATTAAAGAGAGATGAAAATTTCAACATTGAACGAACGCTTTTCCATATGGTTTCTCTAACTGTTTATTTCTCTTAGAATAAGTAGCATTAATTTTATTTGCTCAGACTTGCGCGCGAGTTTGCCATTCACTCCATTTCAGATGTACCGCTCCATTCGTATGAAATTTTTTCACTCCATTCAATCATCGTTCACGCATCATTGCATCTATCACGTTCTATACTTATATTGAAACAGTACCGATAATATTTTCTACGATTACCAAGTATTCTAGTGTATTTTGGCACTGTGGAGAAATGAATTACAGTTTTGGACAACACCACGACTTTCTTCATTCGCTGTTACAGAAGCCTGCACGATTCATTCATATCCTTCTATTAAGATATTATTTTCATTCTTTGGAATCTTAAATAAATTTCAATTTTCTTTACAGATTTTATTTTACAGTCGTTCGTCTCCAGTTAACATTTATTTCTCTTTTATTCCCTTTCAGATCAATTTCCATCGCATCTTAGATTCTCCATAGTTTCACCTGTGTTCCTGTTTTAATTCCTTTGTAATCCTTATTAATTTTTTCAGGATAAATTTAGCTATAAGTTCGAGCTCCCGGATAATAAATTATTTAATATTTAAGCCATTAGGTTTCGTTAAATTTACGTATTAACATTCGTTGAAATCATTCGGGAAAAAAAGAAGCAAGAGAATCCGCGAAAAGGCAGGTAACTGAAACTTTGTAGCTGGATATATTCGCGGTGCTAAAAGTAACAGAAAGAAAGCGCAATGCTAAGTGTATCCGCAGTAATAATACGCTGGCAATTGATACAGAGGTAGAGGATGATTGCGGTGTAGCTGTGCGGGGTCGATTCTGGCGGCGTTAGTGAAGTCAGTACGAAGGTAGGGATATTAGAGGTTAAAGGGCGCGGCCGCTATGTTATTACGACTCACACCTGTAGCCAAGGTAGGCCAGCGCGGCCAAACTTCTCTCCGGGAATCTACTTAATGGTTCCAGGATATCGTAAGTCGAACCTGTAAATAAATTATTACTGCGACTGGCGGTCTTTAATCCGACCTGCATAGATATTGACCTTTAATCATGCGACGAGTAACACGTTGCAATTTCCAAACGGGATTACCTATCTACCTTGCCGGCCATTAAAAACATTCGCGGCATTCTAATAGGTTTTCGCGAAACGAAACGAAAAACGATCTCAGATTTCATCCCGCAACATCGTGTCGAATGGTATCTTCCGCTCTTCTGTGTACTTAATTCACGTTTTAACGGTACACTTGTTATTTCGTAAGAATCTTTTATTGCTTTTATACAGTCGGATCTAGAATTTACTTTAGAGGAACCAATTTTTTTAATAGATATGAATGCAGCGTGTTTACGCGTACAGCCTCATCCAGAGCATTTTATTTGTAATTTAATTCGTAATTTACGAAGAGCAAAGAGGGAGAGAAATAAGACAAGTGATGAGATCGCTGCTTTAACAGCAAGCAAATGAGCGAAGACAAGAAGTATTATTTTTTACGGGGACCACCCCCCAAGCGAGCAAATGGTCTGTGTCGCGCTCCTCTATGACTCCTACGGGGTTTTTCTTCTTCTTCTCTCTATCATGCCCTTCGTTTAAAGGCGAGCAAAGATCTTACCAACCCCTTTCACCCTTGCCAGTCGAAAAGGTTAGGACTGGGCAAGCTGTAAATTACCAAGAGGGCATTTTGATTAAATTTTTTATTGTAACCTGGCCGGTTACAACCGGAGGGAGCTGACACGGAGTGCCGGGTGATTTAACCTTGCCGGCTGGCCTGCGCTTTCATTTTCCATTCGCGTACCTGAATCTCTGATTAGAAGTAATAATTCGCCTGGCGCGTACGCTTATCGCGGATACGTAGCCGGAGAATGGTATTAATGGGGCTGAAAAAGGGTGAGAAAGGGGTTGGTATATCCTCTCTCAGGGAGATTCGAAGTTGATGTAATTTGTTTGTTTCGGTTTAATTGGTAAAAAAGTAACTAACAAAATATCGAATCTTTAAATTTATTCTTTATTTTATTTCAATGTGCAAGGTAGAAACGAGTTTGCCCTTAGGTGTACTAGGGTTGATTTTTCACACGAGGTATAGATAAATCATCTTCGAACAAGAAGTCGTCTCCCATATGTTCCGATCCAAGCTGATAACAGAAATTCCTTCGGACATCCCTAGGTCGTTTGCGAAATGTCCACCGTGGGACGATGTCGGCCGCGGGGGGTGAATCGGCTCAACAAGTGTTACGTCGGGACGAGCTTGCGTCTAGGGTTCGGTCGATTCGCGGGGGGTGTCGACGTGCTCTTTCCTTCCTCGCCTCCCGATCGGAGGCGTTTCCTCGCGAGTTTCACGACTTTTCCGCGCGAAAAGCACCTGGAAGCTTATTATCCCAATCACTCAAATTACATATAATAAAGTTGGAAATTTTTTAATTCAAATTTTCTATTCCTATACAGAAATGATTAACCAGCCTTCCTACTCCATGAACCACCCTCTGTTCACCCTGATCGAAAATCATCCTCGATCGTTGAAAATCCCGATTGTTTTCGTGAAAATCGAGGACGTCATGGTCGCGTGGTTGCAGGAGGAACGATATCGACGTCGGAGGTGGTGGTGGTTTTCGACGTGGAGGTGGCAGCTGGCGTGGGGAGAGGGGCCGAGAGGCCGCTAGCAGAGCACGAGAGGCAGGGAGCGGGTGGAGGAGGAGGAAGGATGACGGGCGAAGGGCGGCGAAGAGGGAGAGGGTGGAGGCGGTAGGTGTCACGCGGGCGCGAGTAGCCCCGCCTCCGCGAAGTAGCTGGAAGCACGGCGAGTCATTCATGGCCGAGCTAAAGGCTGTGCCAGTCTCCGGGTCCGTCCAGCTGCAGCGGCTCGCGAGAGGAACCTTAGGGAACACCTGTCTTCCCTGCGTAACCGTGAACATTCGGCGAGGAGCGCGCCGGCGACGACGACGTGGATCATCAGGGAGACTCGCGTGTAGAACCGAGTTGCATCCGCGCTGGTTGCTCGCGAGTGGATCGCGAGAGTGCCCGGTGAGCCGTGTTCCGGGGCCGGTGGCAGGCTCTCGGAGAGGCCGCCGGCTCGCGCCGTCCTTGGACCACTGATCGTCATGTGTCATCGACAGTGTGTCAAGTGATGCCGTACACGGTTTCATTCATTTTTGTTCTTGTTATTGTTGTGTAAATGTGGTGAACACGAGCAGGATAAAGAAAAAGAGGAGGAGGAGGAGGATTTTAGTGCGCGTGTCCGTTGGATCATCCCCTCGGTGTAGGAGGAAAAACTGGTGGCTGATTGAAAACAAGAAGAGCGATCAAGGTGTTTCGACGAACGGACAAGATTGACGTTCGTGGTGGAGGGCTGGTGAATGCACCGCGGCGGCGGTGTCGCCGGAAGCGGTGCTGCTGCAGCCGCTGGTATCGCGGGAGGATCGGCCGGAAGTGGCGCGTTACCCTCCACGAGTCACCGCAGCCTCGAGCTGGAACATCCGTCGGTGATGCCCGGTGCACCGGGTTTTCACTGGGGTGCTATGCTCGCTGGTCCCCACGCGGCCGCTGCGGCGAGTACACCCCCGTGCCGGCACATCATGGGACAACGCATCCCGCCATGCCTATGGATCTTCACGTTCAACAAGGATTTTCTTACTACAGGTTAGTCGAACCACTAATACAACATTTTCTTAGGGAAGTTATACATTGAAATCGTACCACCTGTTAGAGAACATCACTAATGACTTTTCTTTTTCTTTTATAAAAATCGTTGGTATTCGGTATTTGGTTCTTTGAACCTCGATGATAACAAAAAAGAATTTTCGCTGAAATTTTAAATATTACATAACTCGTCGGTTTTCGAAGAGGTTTCATTTGACACAAGCAAATACGCACATTGGTCCTTTTACAATTCGTATAGTTCCTCGTTTCCATATCGGATTTGATGCGTGGATAAGTGCATAGGTAGGCAATGTTAGGTCTGGAAATTTACCTTGTAAATATTTCTCTGCTAAACGAATACTCCCATGTTTACCCATTTCGAGCAAACACCTTGCTTAAATACCGGACCCTTTAGTTCCTATTACACCGATGATCAAGTTCGTTGCCCTTTCGCAGTTACATCGCAAATTACCACCTGTCAGCGAGTCGCGTTTTATAATGAGTTAATTACAAAGTAGCTCGTTTTAATCGGATCGATCATTAAATAATAATCAACACGGTTGGAAAATACGAGTCATCTAACAAAAAAAAAAGAAGCGATGCGATGTTTCTCTCGATTTTTCACTCGTTTATTTATGTACAGTGGTGAATTCTTACCGCGTGTCAAATTATGTTAAAGCGACTACGTGTTGAGCATGCTCACTATATTACGGGATACGTTAACACCTTGAATACTTACCGTGCGAGTCATCAATGATCGGTACCACAAATTTAATATAGTAATTGAATAACTGATAAGGAAGAAAATTTCATAATTTTCTTCAGACTTCCAAATTCAATATCTAGCCATCATTTCTGGGACCATTTTACCAAATTTGCTATCCAGCGTTTGAAATCTTGTTTCAATAATAAAAGACTGATATTACGTTAATTTTTTTGTTAAGACAGCAAACGGAAAGTTTAAATTGAAAAATGAATAATTATAATTAGCTTGCCCGGTCAACGAAGGTTCAATTTCGATATCTCCCGAAAGAACCGAGCGAAGCTCGCGTGTTCCATGTAATTTACTCGATCAAGGGACATATCATTTCACGTAATAACGCTGCAAGTTCGCGTGGAAAGTTGGTTTACGCAGTGTACACGTTTTATTAAACCCGAAGCAAAATGCTCGCGCATCAAACCGCGTAACCAGCTATTGCTTCTTTAATTATTATATCCGAGCTTCATAAATTATTCAGTTCCGTGTGTTTACCGATCTACCGGAATGTGTTTATCGCACGCACCAACGAGCGTGACGATCCTGAGCTTTTATTTCTTTTCGTATCGTACCGATAAATAGCGGTTGTCACCGAACGAACATTCCACGATGTTGTAATTTACACGTAACCAGTTGTTCGCCGAGATTTCGACGATTCGACGGAAAGGTGGAAAGATGGCGGTTTAGAAAGCTGAAAGCAAAGGTTTGGAAATTTTTCGTCTGCGTTGACTGGTTAGCTGATAACGCAAAGTTGACGGGGACCTCTTATACCGCGAAACCTGTTCAGAGCCTGCACACGCGTGTCCCCTATAATATTTATAAAGCCGACTCCTTTTCAGACCGCGTGTGCGTTAATAAACTTCGAACGGACAAGTTTATCTTGTATCGAAACGATTCGATCGCTTTCAGACGAGGCTGCAATTAATTATGACAAGTTTCAGATGAAACGATCGGAGGTAAAATAAGGGTGATTCGTTCAATTCGCTTAATTGTACATTAATTTCGATAAATGACGATCACGGTGCGGTTTATAGTTCCAACTTGATTATTTCCATAAAATTGAATTCAAGACACTGTGAAATAGTTCAAGAAAAAAAACAGCAAAATTTTTGCCAGGCAATTTCTCATCGATCAGAAGCAACTTTCAATTTTCGGGCCGTAATGCAGGCATGCAAACTGTTCGGAAGTGTTATCAATTTTCTAGATTACACTGGAAGGGACGCACGCGAACGGTGCTATACCGAGTGAGCAGCTTGCAACGGCAATTACATTTTTCACAGCTTCGTCTGAACTGCACAATGTTTATTTCACGTGTAAGGCGTGTATTCCGTAATTGACGCGGCTCGATATATACGATTCTGCGTAATTGAGAGGAGGATCGATAGGGCTCGACACAAGATCTAATCGAGATAGCCGGTTTCGATACGATAGCAGTTTCCTTTTTTTTTTCTTTTCTTTCCTTCTTTCCCTGCTCTTTTCCTTTTACACGGGACGAGGAGGAAGCGTTTCGAAAAGCGGCGAAGTTGTTCTTTGTTAATCGTCGCGCACACTCGTTCATCAGTTGCACCGTGTACTATAATTATTCACACTCCATAATGCAGTACACGGCGATACGTAATCCCGTGGCCGGTCTGAAAAGGAAGTATACGAACGGTTCGTTGTAATTATACACTCGGCTTGGCTTAATCTCCTAGCAAATTGTATTAAGATTTTTACGAATTTTTCAGACGTCTCGTGTCGTAAATCCATTCAGCTGAGCGAATGGGAAACGTGTACCGGCAAATGGGCTTCGGATGTTTTCAATAGTACTGAATTAATCGTTCCCCTGTATCATTTATGCATCGATCGTCTATTATTCTCGCGATTTTTCCGAATCGATTAACCTGTTGCTCGCCTCGTGTATAAATTACACCGAAACAACGTAAATGCGACCCTTTGAACCCAGCTCAATTACAATCCACCCGATCTTTTGTCTTTAATTAGAAAATTTTCGTGAAAGATGTTTCATTCGAAGTACAGATAAATGATATTAAATCCCTTAATTATTGGTCTTTCGAACATTGTTGCAAGATTTCATTAAACGTTCCAATCAGAAGCAACATTCTCACAGTGTACCTTTCGTACAAAATTTTATCTCGTAGTTTATCATTGGCCATTAATCTTCCTAATGAGAAACAGGAATATTACTGTTTCTCGAAAGATTTCATCAAACGTTCCCAATAAAAAGCTAAACGCTGTCGCGAACACCCTATAAAATCGTCGGGTACGACATATTAGAAACTGAAGATGAAAAACTACCCCGTCATTTGTCCTCGTTCGGCTAGATTCTCGTCGATTAATTAGCATCGGCGTGATAAGCTGACAGAAGGGGATCGCTGGCGACAGCGTTAGCGAGAACAGCAACTGGACAGAAGAAGCGGCAGGCAAGAAACTTATTATAATACGTGCCTCGTCCAGGTTATTAGCATTCCGCTATCAATTATCCAGCAGCCCCACTGTTGAAATTAAATAACTAATGTTCTCTCCTTTTACATCCTCGACTACGTATCTCTTTTCTTCTCGTTGTTGAAATAATCATGCTTTACTCTTCATCTAGTTAATTAATCTAAACCTGTCGATTCGTTACTTTTCTTCAGAGAAAATATCTAGATCGAAAATTTTTAATTTATTATAAAATGAAGACACGAGTCTTCAGAGAAGTCGAAGAACGTTTGCTCGCGTCGATGAGTTCGGGACGATGTTTCACGGTTAAATTGAAGTGGTGCTCGAAGTATAATGTCGCAGAAGTTGTCTGATGAAAAGAAGACCCGTCTTCGGATCGAACAGAGAAGCACAGGGTACGCAGACGATGTTGACCTAGCGGTGAGTCGAGTACCACTTGTTGCCGTGTCGTACCTCGAGTATCTCTGTCAGTACACTTTGAGCCCGTGGTACTCAAGATGGCCTCGAATCTCTATTGACAGATGCAATGCTACGATACTCGCGTTAGACTAAACAGTCTCGAAAATCGTGGCTCTCTTTCCTCTTCTTAATTGGATTGTCTCACGATGTCTGTTGAAGCAGATATCGATGCTTTCGATTATCTGTCCGAAGTACATATGAAGCGATACTTCGGCTAATCTACCTTCGAATTTCAGTGTTTATTCTAAAAAGATACGTTGCTCAATGTTTCTTTGTTTCTTCTGTTCCGAGCAAGTTACGTATACAGGCGACATTTCATTGTCGTAGAAACGTGTACTGCTACTGACTCGACTGGTTACTTTCCACTGAAAACTCGGGTAAACCGGGTTTCTTTGATCTTATCGATAATGATGTTACTCAGAAGCCTAGCCGGATGTCGAAATGTCCCACGGTGTACAGAAGTCGCAGGTTTTAAACAATTTCGATTAAGCAACGAGCGACACGTCCGTGAACTGTGCATCTCGTATTCAGCAAACAGTGACGATGTCTTTATCAATTTTTAAATGGACATTTTAGGATGTTACGCTTTATCGAATGGTGGAGCAAAATTTTGATTAATAATCCTAAGTGAACGCTGTTTATTCTTTCTTTTCTTGTTTTTCAAATTGTGATTCATTGTCAGTTTTCACGAAATTTGACGAAATCCTTGATAAGGGAGAACCGGTTGCACTCGTGCTGAGAGTGACAAAATGATAAATACGAAAGGCTTAATCAGTTCATAAATCAGTCAAGCAAACGCACCATATTCGACACAGATTTTCAAGCTATTCTAAACAAACCTAATTTTAATAGTAACATATCGTCCATGCTGAGAAGCATACTGAGAAAATAACAGTCATCGATGTACGACGATTAAAAGCATTCGCTTGATCATTTCATTGACTCCAAATTAAGATACGAAATGTAAATCGTAATCAGACGCATATATAATTCGTTCATCTGCATTTGTCGATCGCGTAGCGTTCGGAGTTAAATTGCATGCCTTCGGATGTGTACGCAACGGATCTGCTGACAGTTCGTCTGGAGATTGACGCAGTGAGCAGAGACGGTAACAGTAAATGTCTGTGTGACGCGAGACGTCATCAGACTTTAAAGTTTCGTGACAGGGAGAAGCGTGATGTCGTTAACGAACGAGTGTCTGGTGAAGCAACGATCGTATCGCAATCTTTAATCGAGCTTCTAATTTCGTTGTGTTTCTGATTGATACCTTCAGATCAATCGAGTGTAAATAAACAGATCATCGAAGTCTCGAAGTATTCAAATTAGCACACGGTTAATTGGACAATTATTTGGTATTTCGATTTTTCTGTCGAAGATGCACCAGATCGAACCAGATCGGCGCATCAAGCGCAGTTGCATCGGGCTGACAGGGTCCGAATTTGATGGTCGTGTCTACCACCTTGAAACTGGTGCACGATCATTAGCGGTACGACGACACGCGTATCCGAGATGTGCACACGTACACGGGAGAGACACGGTCGCACAGGCATTGAGAGCGTTATTGAATGATGGCTCGTCCAACTGCTAATGGGGCCGGACGCTCGCGTGACCCAGCAGAGAAAGAGGAAAAGACAAAGCCGTGTTACGTTAGCGAGAAGGACAGCTCGAGGAAAAAAAGGGCTGGTAAGAAACACGCTCCTGCCGTTGTTGCATCGATGCAACTGATGCATCCGATGCGATGGATGCATTCTTCCGCCGTTCCTCGAACCATTCGATGCAGGCAGAGCCGAAGAACCGAGACACTCGGCCCGGATTGGTTTCTCCTGGCTTGGCTCGGGCCGATTCTCCTTCGTCTCTCTTTTATCCTCGTGATAGTCGCGAGAGTTCCTTTGCGGACGTAGCCAGGCTGGCTGCTGGCCAACCGATAAATAAAATACTGGTTCCTATTCGAAATGCACATGTGCATCAACTTTTGGAATGGAACAATGAGTTAGAGATTTTGAGAAATGAGGGTTGGATCTTAACTCAAGGACGGATTCTTGGTACCTATAGGGGAGCATGTTGTCAAGAAGAACCTGAGGACTAAGAAAAAAATTTTCAAGTCCAAATTCTGTTTTAAGAATCTAAGTTTCTCTCGAAACTGAGTCTAGTACCGTGCGTCGCCGACCTTCCGGACGGATTCTTGGTATCTATCAGGGTACGTGCCCCAAACGAGTACCGTCTTATTCAATCATTTTTATTTTCTTCACGCTGCGATACAACCTCGAGAATCTTCTGCTTTTGTTTTTATACCCTTACTTATATCGCAATCTTTTCCATTTCACCTTTTCTCCCCCATTTTCTTGTGCTTCGATCATTCCTCTTAATCGAGTGTCTCTTTTTTTCCTGCCGTTCGTCTATCTCGGTCCCCCTCGTCCCGTCGACGGGCCAGGCAGCCGGTGGAGCCCGGTAGTTGGAAGCGCGAACTTTTTTCTCAGCTATCGGCCCAGTGGATCGCGCTGCGATGCTGGACTGCAATCAGAATTGATTATAGCCTGCCGAAACTGCGCCGCGGTCCGACGCGTTCATATTACACAACTCGCCCGCGGCCCTGCCGCGTCTTTCGCTCGCTCGCACGCTCCTTCCCCTCCAGTCAAGATCGTTCTCCAGGGGGCCCGTCCTCCTCTCCTCTCGATGTGTACGCTGTCCCGTGCCCGACGTCACTGACCCACTCGTGCCGTGCCTCCCAAGGGATCCTCGCCCTTTGTCGGTACAGCGCCGCTTCCCCTTCGCTTCCTTTTTCCCGAATTTCGACCGTGTCTCCGGCGAAAAACGAGCCTTGCGCGAATCGACAACGAGACCGCTGCCGAAAAACGCGATCTCTAAACATTTTAGGGATGATAATCCGTTCGAAGCGACAAAGAGGTTTGATTAACTTTCTGAAAGGTACACAAGTTGTGATTAATGTCGTTGGAAGTTCTTCTGAATCATCGCGAACCATATTCGACTGAAAGAACATCTCGAGACTGATTCTTGAGCTACGGAGATAAGTAATATTCTTCAGCATCGAAAACGTTAATCGTAACACATCGAAAACGAAGGAATCAGTATATTACATTATATCTGATGTAGATATGGGAATAATGACATTGGCATTAAATGTACATTACATATGTAATGTAGATATAGCACTAATGATATTGTTATTAAATGTACTTTGATCTGTGGGAATGAATCTGTATATGACATTATATCTATTGTAGATATAGCAATAATGATATTGTAATTAAATGTATATTGATCTGTGGGAATGAATCAGTATATTACACTATATCGAATGTAGATATAGTACTAATGATATTGTTATTAAATGTACATTGATCTGTGGGAAGGAATCAGTATATTACATTATATCTAATGTAAATATGGTAATAATGATATTGTTTTTTAATGTACAATACATATTTAATGTAGATATAGTACTAATGATATTGTTATTAAAGGTACATTGATCTGTGGGAATTAATCTGTATATGACATTATATCTAATGTAAATATGGTAATAACGATATTGTTTTTTAATGTACATTACATATTTAATGTAGATATAGTACTCATGATATTGTTATTAAATGTACATTGATCTGTGGGAACGAATAAGTATATTACATTATATCGAATGTAGATATAGTACTA
This sequence comes from Osmia lignaria lignaria, assembly GCF_051020975.1. Lineage (NCBI taxonomy): Eukaryota > Metazoa > Arthropoda > Insecta > Hymenoptera > Megachilidae > Osmia > Osmia lignaria. Next base: position 49,026 of record NC_135046.1, on the reverse strand, counting down.
ATGATATTGTATTAAATGTACATTGATCTGTGGGAATGAATCTGTATATGACATTATATCTAATGTAGATATAGTGCAAATGATGTTGTTATTAAAGTCACATTGATCTGTGGGAATGAATCAGTATATTACATTATATCGCATGTAGATATAGTACTAATGATATGGTTATTAAATGTATATTGATCTGTGGGAATGAATCAGTATATGGCATTATATCTAATGTAGATATAGTAATAATGAAATTGTTATTATATGTACAGTGATCCGTGGGAATGAATCAGTATATTACATTATATCGAATGTAGATATAGTGCTAATGATGTTGTTATTAAAGTCACATTGATCTGTGGGAATGAATCAGTATATTACATTATATCTAATGTAGATATGGAGATAATGATATTGTTATTAAGTGTACAGTACATAGCTAATGTAGATATACTACTAATGATATTGTTATTAAATGTACAAGGATCTGTGGGAATGAATTTGTATATGACATTATATCTAATGTAGATATAGTAATAATGATATTGCTATTAAATGTACATTGATCTGTGGGAATGAATCTGTATATGACATTATATCTAATGTAGATATAGTAATAATGATATTGTTATTAAATGTACATTGATCTGTTGGGGGAATCAGTATATTACATTATATCTAATGTAGATATGGTAATAATGATATTGTTATTAATTGTACATTACATATGTAGTGTAGATATACTACTAATGATATTGTTATTGAATGTATATTGATCTGTGGGAATGAATCTGTATATGACATTATATCTAATGTAGATATAGTAGTAATGATATTGTTATTAAATGTACATTGATCTGTGGGAATGAATCTGTATATGACATCATATCGAATGTAGATATATTACTAATGATATTGTTATTGAATGTACATTGATTTGTGGGAATGAATCAGTATGTTACATCATATCGAATGTATATATAATGCTTATGATATTGTTATTAAAGGTACATTGATCTGTGGGAAGTAATCAGCATATTACATTATATCCAATGTAGATATGGTAATAATGATATTGTTATTAAATGTACATTGATCTGTGGGAAGTAATCAGCATATTGCATTATATCTAATGTAGATATAGTAATAATGATGTTGTTACTAAATGTACATTGATCTGTGGGAATGAGTCCGTATACTACATTATATCTAATGTAGATATGGTGTTAATGATATTGTTGTTAATTGTACATTACATATCTAATGTAGATATAGTACAAATGATATTGTCATTAAATGTACATTGATCTGTGGGAACGAATCATTATATTACATTATATCTAATGTAGATATAGTAATAATGATATTGTTATTAAATGTACATTGATCTGTGAGAAGTAATCAGTATATTACATTATATCGAATGTAGATATATTACTAATGATATTGTTATTAAAGGTACATTGATCTGTGGGAATGAATCTTGATATGACATTATACCTAATGTAGATATAGTAATAATGATATTGTTATTAAATCTATATCGATCTGTGGGAATGAATCAGCATATTATATCATATCGAACGTAGATATGGTAATAATGATATTGTTATTAAATATGCATTGATCTGTGGGAATGAATCTGTATATGACATTATATCTAATGTAGATATAGTAATAATGGTATGGTGATTAAATGTACATTGACCTGTGGGAATGAGTCAGTATACTACATTATATCTAATGCAGATATGGTAATAATGATATTGTTATTAATTGTATATTACATATCTAATGCAGATATAGGATTAATGATATTGTTATTAAATATACATTAATCTGTTGGAATGAACCAGTATATTACATTATATCGAATGTAGATATAGTACTAACGATATTGTTATTAAATGTACGTTGATCTGTGGGAAAGAATCAGTATATTACATTATATCTAATGTAGATGTGGCAATAATGATATTGTTGTTAAATGTACATTACACACCTAATGTAGATATACTACTAACGATATTGTAATTAAATGTACTTTGATCTGTGGGAATGAATCAATGTTTTACATTATATAGAATGTAGATATAGTACCAATGATGTTGTTTCTAAATGTACATTGATCTGTGGGAAGGAATCAGTATATTACATTATATCTAATGTAGATATGGTAATAATGATATCGTTATTAAATGTACATTACATATCTAATGTAGATGAAGTACTGATGCTATTGTTATTAAATGTACAGTGATCTGTGGGAATGATTCAGTATATTACATTGTATCGAATGTAGATATGGTAATAATGATATTGTTATTAATTGTATATTACATATCTAATGTAGATATGGTAATCATGGTGTCGTTATTAAATGTACATCAATCTGTGGGAATGAATCAATATATGACATTATAACTAATGTAGATATAGTAATAATGCTATTGTTACTAATTGAACACTGATCTGTGGGAAGGAATCAGTATATTACATTATATCTAATGTAGATATGGTAATAATGATATGGTTACTAAATGTACATTGATCTGTGGGAAGGAATCAGTATATTACATTATATCTAAAGTAGATATGGTAATAATGATATTGTTACTAAACGTACATTACATACCTGATGTAGATACAGTACTGATGATATTGTTATTAAATGTACATCGGATTGTTGGAAGGAATCAGTATATTACATTATATCTAATGTAGATATGGTAATAATGATATTGTTATTAAATGTACATTGATCTGTGGGTAGCAATCAGTATATTACATTATATCTCATGTAGATATCGCAATAATGACATTGGTATTAAATGTAGGTACATTGATCTGTTGGAATGTATCTGTATATGATATTATATCGAATGAAAATATAGGAATAATGATATTTTTATTAAATGTGCATTGATCTGTGGGACGGAGTCAGTTTATTACATTATATCAAATGTAGATACGGTAATAATGATATTGTTATTAAATGTACATTGACCTGTGGGAATGAATCGAAATATTACATTGTATCGAATGTAGATATAGTACTAATGATATTGTTACTAAATGTACATTGATCTGTGGGTAGTAATCAGTATATTACATTATATCTAATGTAGATATGGTAATAATGATATTGCTATTATATGTACATTACGTATCTAATGTAGATGTAGTACTAATGATATTGTTATTAAATATACACTGATCTGTGGGAATGAATCAGTATATTACATTATATCGAATGTAGATATAATACTAATGATACTGTTATTAAACGTACATTGATCTGTGGGACGGAATCATTATATTACATTATATCTAATGTAGATATGGTAATAATGATATTGTTACTAAATGTATATTGAACTGTGGGAATGAATCAATATATTACATTATACTGAATGTAGATATAGTACCAACGATATTGTTATTAAATGTACAGTGATCTGTGGGAATGAATCAGTATATTACATTATATCTAATGTAGATATAGTAGTAATGATATTGTTATTATATGTACATTGATCTGTGGGATCGGATCAGTATATTACATTATATCTAATGTAGATATGGCAATAATGATATTGTTATTAATTGTACATTACAAACCTAATGTAGATATAGTCCCAATGATATTGTCATTAAATGTACATTGATCTGTGGGAATGAATCAATATATGTCATTACATCTAATGATTGTATAGTAATAATGATATTGTTATTAAATGTACATTGATCTGTGGGAAGGATTCAGTATATTACATTATATCTTATGTAGATATGGTAATAATGATATTGTTGTTAAATGTACATTACATACCTAATGTAGGTATAGTAATTATGATATTGTTATTAAATGTATATTGAACTGTGGGAACGAATCAATATAATACATTATACTGAATGTAGATATAGTACCAACGATATTGTTATTAAATGTACATTGATCTGTGGGAATGAATCAATATATGTCATTATATCTAATGTTTATATAGTAATAATGATATTGTTATTAAATGTACATTACATACCTAGTGTAGATATAGTACCAATGATATTGTTATTAAATGTACATTGATATGTGGGAATGAATCAATATATGTCGTTATACCTAATGTAGATATGGTAATAATGATATTGTTGTTAAATGTACATTACAAGCCTAATGTAGATATAGTAATAATGATATTGTGATTAAATGTACATCGGTTTGTTGGAAGGAATCAGTATATTACATTATATCTAATGTAGATATGGGAATAATGATATTGTTATTAAATGTACATTGATCTGTGGGAATGAATCAATGTATTACATTATATAGAATGTGGATATAGCACCAATGATATTGTTACTAAATGTACATTGATCTGTGGGAGGGAATCAGAATACTACATTATATCTAATGTAGGTATAGTAATTATGATATTGTTATTAACTGTACATTGATCTGTGGAAATGGATCAATATATTACGTTATATAGAATGTACATATAATACCAATGATATTGTTATTAAATGTACATTGATCTGTGGGAAGGAATCAGTATATTGCATTATATCTAATGTAGATATGGCAATAATGATATTGTTATTAATTGTACATTGATCTGTGGGAATGAATGAATGTATTACATTATATGGAATGTAGATATAGTACCAATGATATTGTTACTAAATGTACATGGATCTGTGGGAGGGAATCAGTATATTACATTATATCTAATGTAGATATGGTAATAATGATATGGTTATTAAATGTACATTACATACCTAATGTAGATATAGTATCAATGATATTGTTATTAAATTTACATCGGATTGTTGGAAGGAATCAGTATACTACATTATATCTAATGTAGATATGGTAATAATGATATTGCTATTAAATGTACATTACGTATCTAATGTAGATATAGTACTAATAATATTGTTATTAAATATACACTGATCTGTGGGAATGAGTCAGTGTATTACATTATACAGAATCTACCCAAATAGCACATTTCCGTCGAGAGTGTGACGATATCAGTGACGGTTTTGCAATTACAGCCCGATTTGACCCATTTCTCGCTGAAAACGCACTCCCTTGCACGATTTTGCTCCGGTTTGTGTCGTTCTGCACTATATCGTATCCAAATAGCACATTTCCGTCGAGAGGTTGACGATATCAGCGACGGTTCAACAATTACAGCCCGATTTGACCCATTTCTCGTTGAAAACGCACTCCCTTGCACGATTTTCCACCGCTTTGTGTCGTTCTGCATTATATCGTACCCAAATAGCACATTTCCGTCGAGAGTGTGACGATATCAGTGACGGTTTAACAATAACAGCAAGATTTGACACATTTCTCGTTGAAAACGCACTCCCTTGCACGATTTTGCTCCGGTTTGTGTCGTTCTGCACTATATCGTATCCAAGTAGCACATTTCCCTCGAGAGGTTGACGATATCAGCTACGGTTCAACAATTACAGTCCGATTTGACCCATTTCGCGCTGAAAACGCACTCCCTTGCACGATTTTGCTCCGGTTTGTGTCGTTCTGCACTATATCGTACCCAGATAACACATTTCCGTCGAGAGTTTGACGATATCAGCGACGGTTCAACAATTACAGCTGGATATGACCCATTTCTCGTTGAAAACGCACTCCCTTGCACGACTTTGCTCCGGTTTGTGTCGTTCTGCACTATATCGTACCCAAATAGCACATTTCCGTCGAGAGTGTGACGATATCAGTGACGGTTTAACAATTACAACCCGATTTGACCCATTTCGCGCTGAAAACGCACTCTCTTGCACGATTTTGCTCCGGTTTGTGTCGTTCTGCACTCCATCGTACACAAATAGCACATTTCCGTCGAGATTGTGACGATATCAGTGACGGTTTAACAATTACAGCCAGATTTGACGCATTTCTCGCTGAAAACGCACTCCCTTGCACGATTTTGATCCGGTTTGTGACGTTCTGCACTATATCGTATCCAGATAGCACATTTCCGTCGAGAGTTTGACGATATCAGTGACGGTTTAACAATTACAGCCCGGTTTAACACATTTCTCGCTGAAAACGCACACCCTTGCACGATTTTGCTCCGATTTGTGTTGTTCTGCACTATATCGGACCCAAATAGCACATTTCCGTCGAGACTTTGACGATATCAGCGACGGCTCAACAATTTCAGCCCGATTTGACCCATTTCTCGCTGAAAACGCACTCCCTTGCCCGATTTTCCACCGGTTTGTGTCGTTCTGACCTATATCCGACCCAAATAGCACATTTCCGTCGAGACTTTGACGATATCAGTGACCGTTTAACAATTACAGCCCGGTTTAACACATTTCTCGCTGAAAACGCACACCCTTGCACGATTTTGCTCCGATTTGTGTTGTTCTGCACTATATCGGACCCAAATAGCACATTTCCGTCGAGACTTTGACGATATCAGCGACGGCTCAACAATTTCAGCCCGATTTGACCCATTTCTCGTTGAAAACGCACTCCCTTGCACGATTTTGCTCCGGTTTGTGACGTTCTGCACTATATCGTATCCAAAAAGCACATTTCCGTCGAAAGGTTGACGATATCAGCGACGGTTCAACAATTACAGCCCGATTTGACGCATTCCTCGCTGTGAACGCACTCCCTTGCACGATTTTGCTCCGGTTTGTGACGTTCTGCACTATATCGTATCGAAATAGCACATTTCCGTCGAAAGGTTGACGATATCAGCGACGGTTCAACAATTACAGCCCGATTTGACCCATTTCTCGCTGAAAACGCACTCCCTTGCACGATTTTGCTCCGGTTTGTGTTGTTCTGCACTATATCGGACCCAAATAGCACATCTCCGTCGAGACTTTGACGATATCAGCGACGGCTCAACAATTTCAGCCCGATTTGACCCATTTCTCGCTGAAAACGCACTCCCTTGCGCGATTTTCCACCGGTTTGTGTCGTTCTGACCTATATCGGACCCAAATAGCACATTTCCGTCGAGACTTTGACGATATCAGTGACCGTTTAACAATTACAGCCCGGTTTAACACATTTCTCGCTGAAAACGCACACCCTTGCACGATTTTGCTCCGATTTGTGTTGTTCTGCACTATATCGGACCCAAATAGCACATCTCCGTCGAGACTTTGACGACATCAGCGACGGCTCAACAATTTCAGCCCGATTTGACCCATTTCTCGCTGAAAACGCACTCCCTTGCGCGATTTTCCACCGGTTTGTGTCGTTCTGACCTATATCGGACCCAAATAGCACATTTCCGTCGAGACTTTGACGATATCAGTGACCGTTTAACAATTACAGCCCGGTTTAACACATTTCTCGCTGAAAACGCACACCCTTGCACGATTTTGCTCCGATTTGTGTTGTTCTGCACTATATCGGACCCAAATAGCACATTTTCGTCGAGACATTGACGATATCAGTGACGGTTTAACAATTACAGCCCGATTCAACACATTTCTCGCTGAAAATGCACTCCCTTGCACGATTTTGCTCCGGTTTGTGTTGTTCTGCACTATATCGGACCCAAATAGCACATTTCCGTCGTGACTTTGACGATATCAGTGACGGTTTAAAAATAACAGCCCGGTTTGACCCATTTCTCGCTGAAAACGCACTCCCTCCCACGATTTTGCTCCGGTTTGGGTTGTTCTGCACTATATCGTACCCACATAGCACATTTCCGTCGAGAAATGACGATGTCAGTGACGGTTTAACAATTACAGCCCGATTTGACCCATTTCTCGCTGAAAACGCACTCCCTTGTACGATTTTGCTCCGGTTTGTGTCGTTTTGCACTATTTCGGATCTAAGTAGCACATTCCCGTCGAGAGTTTGACGATATCAGCGACCGTTTAACAATTACAGCCCGATTTGACCCATTTCTCGCTGAAAACGCTCTCCCTTGTAGTATTTTGCTCCGGTTTGTGTCGTTTTGCACTATTTCGGACCCAAGTAGCACATTTCCGTCGAGAGTTTGACGATTTCAGCGACGGTTCAACAATTACTGCCCGATTTGACACATTTCTCGCTGAAGACGCAGGCCCTTGCACGATTTTGTTCCGATTTGTATCGGTCTGCACTGTATCGTCCCCAAATAGCACATTTCCGTCGAGAGTTTGACGATATCAGTGTCGGTTTAACAATTACAGCCCGATTTGACCCATTTCTCGCTGAAAACGCACTCCCTTCACGATTTTGCTCCGGTTTGTGTTGTTCTGCACTATATCGTACCCTAATAGCACATTCCCGCCGAGAGTTTGACGATATCAGTGACGGTTTAACAATTACAGCCCGATTTGGCGCATCTCTCGCTGAAAACGCACTGCGTTGTACGATTTTGCTCCGGTTTGTGTCGTTCTGACCTATATCGGACCCAAATAGCACATTTCCGTCGACAGTTTGTCGATATGAGTGACGGTTCAACATTTACAGCCCGATTAGACCCATTTCTCGCGGAAATCCCACTCCCTTGCACGATTTTGCTCCGGTTTGTGTCGTTCTGCACTATGTCGTACCCAAATAGCACATTTCCGTCGAGACTTTGACGATATCAGTCACGGTTTAACAATTACTGCCCGATTTGACCCATTTCTCGCTGAAAACGCTCTCCCTCGCACGATTTTGCTCCGGTTTGTGTTGTTCTGCACTATATCGCACCCAAATAGCACATCTCCGTCGAGACTTTGACGATATCAGCGACGGTTCAACAATTACAGCCCGATTTGACGCGTTTCTCGCTGAAAACGCACTTCCTTGCACGATTTTGCTTCGGTTTGTCTCGTTCTGCACTATATCGGACCCAAATAGGACATTTCCGTCGAGAGTTTGACGATATTAGTGACGGTTTAACAATTACAGCCCGATTTGACACACTTCTCGCTGAAAACGCTCTCCCTTGCACGATTTTGCTCCGGTTTGTGTTGTTCTGCACTATATCGGAACCAAATAACACATCTCCGTCGAGACTTTGACGATATCAGCGACGGTTCAACAATTACAGCCCGATTTGACACATTTCTCGCTGAAAACGCACTCCCTTGCACGATTTTGCTTTGGTTTGTGTCGTTCTGCGCTATATCGTACCCAAATAGCACATTTCCGTCGAGAAATGACGATATCAGTGACGGTTTAACAATTACAGCCCGATTTGACACATTTCTCGCTGAAAACGCACTCCCTTGCCCGATTTTGCACCAGTTTGTGTCGTTTTGCACTATTCCGGACCCAAGTAGCACACTCCCGTCGAGAGTTTCACGATATCAGCGACGGTTCAACAATTACAGCCCGATTTGTACCATTTCTCGCTGAAAACGCACTCCCTTGCACGATTTTGCTCCGGTTTGTGTCGTTCTGCACTATATCGGACCCAAATAGCACATTTCCGTCGAGTGTTTGACGATATCAGCGACGGTTCAACAATTACAGCCCGATTTGACCCATTTCTCGCTGTAAACGCACTTCCTTGCACGATTGTGCTTCGGTTTGTCTCGTTCTGCACTATATCGTACCCAAATAGCACATTTCCGTCGAGAAATGACGATATCAGTGCCGGTTTAACAATTAGAGCCCCATTTGACCCATTTCTCGCTGAAAACGCACTCCCTTGTACGATTTTGCTCTGGTTTGTGTCGTTCTGCACTATATCGTACCCAAATAGCACATTTCCGTCGACAGTTTGACGATATCAGTGACTGTTCAGCATTTACAGCCCGATTTGACCCATTTCTCGCTGAAAACGCACTCCCTTGCACGATTTTGCTCCGGTTTGTGTTGTTCTGCACTATATCGTACCCAAATAGCACATTTCCGTCGAGAGTTTGACGATATCAGTGACGGTTTAAATATTACAGCCCAGTTTAACACATTTCTCGCTGAAAACGCACGCTCTTGCAGGATTTTGCTCCGGTTTGTGTCGTTCTGCACTATATCGTATCCAAATTTCACATTTCCGTCGACAGTTTGACGATATCAGCGACAGTTCAACAATTACAGCCCGATTTGACACATTTCTCGCTGTAAACGCACTTCCTTGAACGATTTTGCTCCGGTTTGTGTCGTTCTGCACTATATCGTACCCAAATAGCACATTTCCGTCGAGAGTTTGACGATATCAGTGACGGTTTAAATATTACAGCCCGGTTTAACACATTTCTCGCTGAAAACGCACTCTCTTGCACGATTTTGCTCCGGTTTGTGTCGTTCTGCACTATATCGTATCCAAATTTCACATTTCCGTCGAGAGTTTGACGATATCAGCGACAGTTCAACAATTACAGCACGATTTGACCCATTTCTCGCTGTAAACGCACTTCCTTGAACGATTTTGGTCCGGTTTGTGTTCTTGTGCACTATATCGGACCCAAGTAGTACATTTCCGTCGAGACATTGACGATATCAGTGACGGTTTAACAATTACAGCCCGATTTAACACATTTCTTGTTGAAAATGCACTCCCTTGCACGATTTTGCTCCGGTTTGTGTTGTTCTGCACTATATCGGATCCAAATAGCACATTTCCGTCGAGAGTTTGACGATATCAGCGACGGTTCATCAATTACAGGCGGATTTGACCCATTTCTCGCTGAAAACGCAGTCCCTTGTACGATTTTGCTCCGGTTTGTGTCGTTTTGCACTATTTCGGACCTGAGTAGCACATTCCCGTCGAGAGTTTGACGATATCAGCGACCGTTTAACAATTACAGCCCGATTTGGCGCATTTCTCGCTGAAAACGCAATCCCTTGTACGATTTTGCTCCGGTTTGTGTCGTTCTGACCTATATCGGACCCAAATAGCACATTTCCGTCGAGAGTTTGACGATATCAGCGACGGTTTAAACAATTACAGCCCGATTTGACACTGAGCAAAATCGTGCAAGGGAGTGCGATTTCCGCGAGAAATGGTTCAAATCGGGCTGTAATTGTTGAACCGTCGCTGATATCGTCAAACTGTCGACGGAAATGTGCTATTTGGGTCCGATATTATGCAGAACGACACAAACCGGAGCATAATCGTGCAAGGGAGTGCGGTGTCAGCGAGAAATGTGTCAAATCGGGCTGAAACCGTTGAACCGTCGCTGATATCGTCGTAGTCTCTACGGAGATGTGCTACTTGGGTGCGATATAGTGCAGAACAACACAAACCGGTGCAAAATCGTGCAAGGGAGAGCGTTTTAAGCGAGGAATGCGTCAAATCAGGCTGTAATTGTTAATCCGACACTGATATCGTCAAACTCTCGACGGAAATGTGCTATTTGGGTGCGATACAGTGCAGACCGATACAAACCGGAACAAAATCGTGCAAGGGAGTGCGTTTTCAGCGAGAAATGCGTCAAATCAGGGTGTAATTGTTAATCCGACACTGATATCGTCAAACTCTCGACGGAAATGTGCTATTTGGGTGCGATACAGTGCAGACCGATACAAACCGGAACAAAATCGTGCCAGGGAGGGTGTTTTCAGTGAGAAATGGGTCAAATCGGGCTGTAGTTGTTAACCGTCACTGGTATCGTCAAACTCCCGACGGAAATGTGCTATTTGGGTACGATATAATGCAGAACGCGAAAAACCGGAGCAAAGTCGTGCAAGGGAGTGCGATTACAGCGAGAAATGGGTCAAATCCGTCCGTTATTGTTGTACCGTCGCTGATATCGTCACTCTCTCGACGGAAGTGTGCTATTTGGGTACGATATAGTGCAGGACGACACAAACCGTAGCAAAATCGTGCAAGGAAGTGCGTATTCAGCGAGAAAAGTGTCAAATCGGGCTGTAATTGTTAAACCGTCACTGATATCGTCATTTCTCGACGCAAATGTGCTATTTGGGTACGATATAGTGCAGAACGACACAACCCGGAGCAAAATCGTACAAGGGAGTGCGTTTTCAGCGAGAAATGGGTCAAATCGGGCTGTAATTGTTGAACCGTCGCTGATATCGTCAAACTCTCGACGGAAATGTGCTATTTGGGTCCGATGTAGTACAGAACAACACAAACCGGAGCAAAATCGTGCAGGGGAGTGCGCTCTCAGCGAGAAATGGGTCAAATCGGGCTGTAATTGTTAAACCGTCCCTGATATCGTCAATGTCTCGACGGAAATGTGCTATTTGGGTCCGATATAGTGCAGAACAACACAAACCGGAGCAAAATCGTGCAAGGGAGTGTGTTTTCAGTGAGAAATGCGTAAAATCTGGCTGTAGTTGTTGTACCATCGCTGATATCGTCAAACTCTCGACGGAAATGTGCTATCTGGGTCCGACATAGTACAGAACAACACAAACCGGAGCAAAATCGTGCAAGGGAGTGCGTTTTCAGCGAGAAATGCGCCAAATCGGGCTGTAATTGTTGAACCGTCGCTGATATCGTCAAACTCTCGACGGAAATGTGCTATTTGGGTACGATATAGTGCAGAACGACCCAAACTGGAGCATATTCGGGCAATGGAGTGCGTTTACAGCGAGAAATGCGTCAACTCGGGCTGTGATTGTTGAACCGTCGCTGAGATCGTCAAACTCTCGAAGGAAATGAGCTAGTAGGTTCCGAAATACTGCAAAACGACACAAACCGGTGCAAAATCGTCCACGGGAGTGCGTTTTTAGCGAGAAATGTGTCAAATCTGGCTGTAATTGTTAAACCGTCACTGATATCGTCATTTCTCGACGCAAATGTGCTATTTGGGTACGATATAGTGCAGAACGACACAAACCGGAGCAATATCGTACAAGGGAGTACGTTTTCAGCAGAAATGGGTCAAATCGGGCTGTAATTGTTGAACCGTCAATGATATCGTCAAACTCTCGACGGAAATGTGCAATATGGGTCCGATATAGTACAGAACGACCCAAACCGGAGCCAAATCGTGCAAGGGAGTGCGTTTTCAGCGAGAAATGGGTGAAATCGGGCTGTAATTGTTAAACCGCCACTGATATCGTCATTTCTCGACGGAAGTGTGCTATTTGGGTCCGAAATGGTGCAAAACGACACAAACCGGAGCAAAATAGTGCGAGGGAGTGCGTTTTCAGCGAGAATTGGGACAAATCGGGCTGTTATTGTTAAACCGTCACTGATATCGTCAAAGTCTCGACGTAAATGTGCTATTTGGGTCCGATATAGTGCAGAACGACACAAACCGGAGCAAAATCGTGCAAGGGAGTGCGTTTTCAGCGAGAAATGCGCCAAATCGCGCCGTAATTGTTAAACCGTCACTGATATTGTCAAATTCTGGACGGAAGTGTGCTATTTGGGTCCGATATGGTGCAAAACGACACAAACCGGAGCAAAACCGTGCGAGGGAGTGCGTTTTAAGCGAGAAATGGGTCAAATCGGGCTGTAATTGTTAAACCGTCACTGATATCGTCAAACTCTCGACGGAAATGTGCTATTTGGGTGCGATACAGTGCAGACCGATACAAACCGGAGCAAAATCGTGCAAGGGAGTGCGTTTTCAGCGAGAAATGCGCCAAATCGCGCCGTAATTGTTAAACCGTCACTGATATTGTCAAATTCTGGACGGAAGTGTGCTATTTGGGTCCGAAATGGTGCAAAACGACACAAACCGGAGCAAAATCGTGCGAGGGAGTGCGTTTTAAGCGAGAAATGGGTCAAATCGGGCTGTAATTGTTAAACGGTCACTGATATCGTCAAACTCTCGAAGGAAATGTGCTATTTGGGTGCGATACAGTGCAGACCGATACAAACCGGAACAAAATCGTGCAAGGGAGTGCGTTTTCAGCGAGAAATGGCACAAGTCGGGCTGTAATTGTTCAACCGTCACTGATATCGTCAGACTCTCGACGGAAATATGCTATTTGGGTCCGATATAGTGCAGAACATCACAAACCGGAGCAAAATCGTTCAAGGGAGTGCGTTTTCAGCGAGAAATGGGTCAAATCGGGCTGTTATTGTTAAACCGTCACTGATATCGTCAAAGTCTCGACGTAAATGTGCTATTTGGGTCCGATATAGTGCAGAACGACACAAACCGGAGCAATATCGTGCAAGGGAGTGCGTTTTCAGCGAGAAGTGGCCCAAGTCGGGCTGTAATTGTTCAACCGTCACTGATATCGTCAGACTCTCGACGGAAATATGCTATTTGGGTCCGATATGGTGCAAAACGACACAAACCGGAGCAAAATCGTGCAAGGGAGTGCGTTTTCAGCGAGAAATGGCCCAAGTCGGGCTGTAATTGTTCAACCGTCACTGATATCGTCAGACTCTCGACGGAAATATGCTATTTGGGTCCGATATAGTGCAGAACATCACAAACCGGAGCAAAATCGTGCGAGGGAGTGCGTTTTAAGCGAGAAATGGGTCAAATCGGGCTGTAATTGTTAAACCGTCACTGATATCGTCAAACTCTCGACGGAAATGTGCTATTTGGGTGCGATACAGTGCAGACCGATACAAACCGGAGCAAAATCGTGCAAGGGAGTGCGTTTTCAGCGAGAAATGCGCCAAATCGCGCCGTAATTGTTAAACCGTCACTGATATTGTCAAATTCTGGACGTAAGTGTGCTATTTGGGTCCGAAATGGTGCAAAACGACACAAACCGGAGCAAAATCGTGCGAGGGAGTGCGTTTTAAGCGAGAAATGGGTCAAATCGGGCTGTAATTGTTAAACCGTCACTGATATCGTCAAACTCTCGACGGAAATGTGCTATTTGGGTGCGATACAGTGCAGACCGATACAAACCGGAACAAAATCGTGCAAGGGAGTGCGTTTTCAGCGAGAAATGAGTCAAATCAGGCTGTAATTGTTAAACGGTCACTGATATCGTCAAACTCTCGAAGGAAATGTGCTATTTGGGTGCGATACAGTGCAGACCGATACAAACCGGAACAAAATCGTGCAAGGGAGTGCGTTTTCAGCGAGAAATGGCACAAGTCGGGCTGTAATTGTTCAACCGTCACTGATATCGTCAGACTCTCGACGGAAATATGCTATTTGGGTCCGATATAGTGCAGAACATCACAAACCGGAGCAAAATCGTTCAAGGGAGTGCGTTTTCAGCGAGAAATGGGTCAAATCGGGCTGTTATTGTTAAACCGTCACTGATATCGTCAAAGTCTCGACGTAAATGTGCTATTTGGGTCCGATATAGTGCAGAACGACACAAACCGGAGCAATATCGTGCAAGGGAGTGCGTTTTCAGCGAGAAATGGCCCAAGTCGGGCTGTAATTGTTCAACCGTCACTGATATCGTCAGACTCTCGACGGAAATATGCTATTTGGGTCCGATATGGTGCAAAACGACACAAACCGGAGCAAAATCGTGCGGGGGAGTGCGTTTTCAGCGAGAAATGGGTCAAATCGGGCTGTAATTGTTAAACCGCCACTGATATCGTCATTTCTCGACGGAAATGTGCTATTTGGGTACGATATAGTGCAGAACGACACAAACCGGAGCAAATCGTGCAAGGGAGTGCGTTTTCAGCGAGAAATGGGTCAAGTCGGGCTGTAATTGTTCAACCGTCACTGATATCGTCAAACTCTCGACGGAAATATGCTATTTGGGTCCGATATAGTGCAGAACAACACAAACGGGAGCAAAATCGTTCAAGGGAGTGCGTTTTCAGCGAGAAATGGGCCAAATCGGGCTGTTATTGTTAAACCGTCACTGATATCGTCAAAGTCTCGACGTAAATGTGCTATTTGGGTCCGATATAGTGCAGAACGACACAAACCGGAGTAAAATCGTGCAAGGGAGTGCGTTTTCAGCGAGAAATGCGCCAAATCGGGCCGTAATTGTTAAACCGTCCCTGATATTGTCAAATTCTGGACGGAAGTGTGCTATTTGGGTCCGAAATGGTGCAAAACGACACAAACCGGAGCAAAATCGTGCGAGGGAGTGCGTTTTCAGCGAGAAATGGCCCAAGTCGGGCTGTAATTGTTCAACCGTCACTGATATCGTCAGACTCTCGACGGAAATATGCTATTTGGGTCCGATATAGTGCAGAACATCACAAACCGGAGCAAAATCGTTCAAGGGAGTGCGTTTTCAGCGAGAAATGGGTCAAATCGGGCTGTTATTGTTAAACCGTCACTGATATCGTCAAAGTCTCGACGTAAATGTGCTATTTGGGTCCGATATAGTGCAGAACGACACAAACCGGAGCAAAATCGTGCAAGGGAGTGCGTTTTCAGCGAGAAATGCGCCAAATCGCGCCGTAATTGATAAACCGTCACTGATATTGTCAAATTCTGGACGGAAGTGTGCTATTTGGGTCCGATATGGTGCAAAACGACACAAACCGGAGCAAAATCGTGCGAGGGAGTGCGTGTTAAGCGAGAAATGGGTCAAATCGGGCTGTAATTGTTAAACCGTCACTGATATCGTCAAACTCTCGACGGAAATGTGCTATTTGGGTGCGATACAGTGCAGACCGATACATACCGGAACAAAATCGTGCAAGGGAGTGCGTTTTCAGCGAGAAATGAGTCAAATCAGGCTGTAATTGTTAAACGGTCACTGATATCGTCAAACTCTAGAAGGAAATGTGCTATTTGGGTGCGATACAGTGCAGACCGATACAAACCGGAACAAAATCGTGCAAGGGAGTGCGTTTTCAGCGAGAAATGGCCCAAGTCGGGCTGTAATTGTTCAACCGTCACTGATATCGTCAGACTCTCGACGGAAATATGCTATTTGGGTCCGATATAGTGCAGAACATCACAAACCGGAGCAAAATCGTTCAAGGGAGTGCGTTTTCAGCGAGAAATGGGTCAAATCGGGCTGTTATTGTTAAACCGTCACTGATATCGTCAAAGTCTCGACGTAAATGTGCTATTTGGGTCCGATATAGTGCAGAACGACACAAACCGGAGCAAAATCGTGCAAGGGAGTGCGTTTTCAGCGAGAAATGCGCCAAATCGCGCCGTAATTGTTAAACCGTCACTGATATCGTCATTTCTCGACGGAAATGTGCTATTTGGGTACGATATAGTGCAGAACGACACAAACCGGAGCAAATCGTGCAAGGGAGTGCGTTTTCAGCGAGAAATGGCCCAAGTCGGGCTGTAATTGTTCAACCGGCACTGATAGCGTCAAACTCTCGACGGAAATATGCTATTTGGGTCCGATATATTGCAGAACGAGAAATACGGGAGCCAAATCGTGCAAAGGAGTGCCTTTTCAGTGAGTAATGCGTCCAATCTGGCTGTAATTGTTGAACCGTCGCTGATATCGTCAAAGTCTCGACGGAAATGAGCTATTTGGGTCCGATATAGTGCAGAACGACCCAAACTGGAGCCAAATCGTACAAAGGAGTGCGTTTACAGCGAGAAATGGGCCAAATCGGGCTGTAATTGTTAAACCGTCACTGATATCGTCAAACTCTTGACGGAAATGTGCTATTTGGGTACGATATAGTGCAGAACGACCCAAACTGGAGCATATTCGGGCAAGGGAGTGCGTTTACTGCGAGAAATGCGTCAACTCGGGCTGTGATTGTTGAACCGTCGCTGAGATCGTCAAACTCTCGAAGGAAATGAGCTACTAGGTTCCGAAATACTGCAAAACGACACAAACCGGTGCAAAATCGTCCACGGGAGTGCGTTTTTAGCGAGAAATGTGTCAAATCGGGCTGTAATTGTTAAACCGTCACTGATATCGTCATTTCTCGACGCAAATGTGCTATTTGGGTACGATATAGTGCAGAACGACACAAACCGGAGCAATATCGTACAAGGGAGTACGTTTTCAGCAGAAATGGGTCAAATCGGGCTGTAATTGTTGAACCGTCAATGATATCGTCAAACTCTCGACGGAAATGTGCAATATGGGTCCGATATAGTACAGAACGACCCAAACCGGAGCCAAATCGTGCAAGGGAGTGCGTTTTCAGCGAGAAATGGGTCAAATCGGGCTGTAATTGTTAATCCGCCACTGATATCGTCATTTCTCGACGGAAATGTGCTATTTGGGTACGATATAGTGCAGAACGACACAAACCGGAGCAAATCGTGCAAGGGAGTGCGTTTTCAGCGAGAAATGGGTCAAGTCGGGCTGTAATTGTTCAACCGTCACTGATATCGTCAAACTCTCGACGGAAATATGCTATTTGGGTCCGATATAGTGCAGAACAACACAAACGGGAGCAGTAGTTGTTCTATGCGGATTCTAAATCACTGGCGTCAGCATTTTTTTTGCTGACTCAGCAGTAATTTGACACCATCAGCAGAAATATGATACCCCCCTCCCCGCCCCCTCTCCTCACCCCATGACCTTGAACTGAAGTTTGACACCACCGTCAGCAGAAATATGATACGTCTTCGACAACCCCCAGCCCATAACCACCCCTCCCCACCCCCCTCTCCCCACCCCATAACCTTGAACTGAAATTTGACACCACCGTCAGCAGAAATATGATACGTCCTCGACAACCCCCACCCTATAACCACACCTCCCCCCACCCGCACCCACCCCATAACCCACCCCTCCACCCCACCCCATGACCTTGAACTAAAATTAGGCGCCACCGTCAGCAGAAATATGATACGTCCTGACCTTGAACTGAAATTTGACACCCCATGACAACCCCCACCCCCACCCCATGACCTTGAACTATTTTTGCCTTATCGGAAGACGGCACAAGGCCCCCAAGTGGACCCGCACCCACCCCATGACCTTGAACTAAAATTAGACGCCACCGTCAGCAGAAATATGATACGTCCTGACCTTGAACTGAAATTTGACACCCCATGACAACCCCCACCCCCACCCCATGACCTTGAACTGAAATTTTACACCACCGTCGGCAGAAATATAACACCCTCCGTGACCTTGAACTGTTTGTTCTTATCGGAAGACCACTTTTTCTACGTCTTGGAAATGATTTTTTCTACGTCTTGGAAATGAGTTTTTTGTTGACGCAGCAAATCTGACACTGCAATTCGTGACTATAGAAGGTAGGGGGTTTGCTAAAGTTTCAAGCACACGCAAAACCAAATTGACCATCACCGCAAGCGCATCGTTCGCGAGATTGTATTGTGAAAAGTGAAATATGTATTCTCAAAGTTTCAAAGAGTTTTTTTGCCAAAGGAAGCGCCCCGCAAGTTCTACTCAAGAAGAAGAGGCACGCAAAAAAATGACAAAACATCAGAATGACGTGAAGTAAGTGTTCGAAACACATTTCATTTAACGCTGTCGGTATTTGTTCTAATAACATACTTAAACGGTATTTATTTGTTCTAGAATCGCACCACAATTATCATGTAGAATGTTGGGCCGAAAATATCCATTGACGGATTCCTGTACAAAGCATTTGGAAATCGGCATAAATATACTTGGCGACAATTTCTACCCGCAACTCGTATTATCAGACAGCCGAAACAACCGCCTGGAGCTGAGCATAGTCACATGGTCGCTGATAGTAGCCGAAGCAGACAACGTATGCAGCTTCTTTGACGATTCAAAAGATACACGCGACAGTATTAATTTTAATAATATAAGTGTTGAATTTGGAGTGCTATATGGTGAAAAAGTAATTAAATTGATTAGCAATGATATGTGTATGTGCATGATGAAAAAAACATTTGAGAAAATGGTAATTTTAAATGATTGTATAGTTGAAATGCATAATGCATTATATGATAATCTGTATTCGGTGGAACAAAAATTTAAAGAGTTTGTTGCATTAGTTCGGGGATACGGGGATGTAAAAGTGCCTGCAGAGGTTGTGCGGCATATCAAAGAAACTGATATTTATGATCCAAATTCAATTATTGATTGCGAATTAGTAGCTTTAGGTATTCAGGCAATAATAACAGCCGCATCAGCAGCATCTTAACAGAGAAAAAGAATTATGTTACAAATTATGTTAGAAATTATACTTTAATAAATCATAATGTATTGCATCATTTACAACTTCTCTCTCTACCTATATAAACCCAAACATCCCAGGAAAAAATTTCACTTCCTATACGATAGTCGTACGATGTGCATATGCACATTTGATCTTCGAATTAGCACAAAAAGAATTCGCACCAGATTGGAAAACACTTTTGTCTGCGCGCGTTGCTGGAATATTGTTAGCCAAAGAGTTAGCCAAAGAAGAAGAAAGTAATGGCACCGCGGAAAAGTAACAAGAAGAAGACGAAATTGCGCAAACTTCCAGTTGCAAAACGTGGGGGATTTCTTCCAGCACTTGTACCTATTTTTGCAGGCCTTTCAGCTTTGGGCACGGTGGCCGGCGGTGCAGCAGGTATCGCCAAGGCAGTCAACGATGCATCTGCAGCACGGAAAACACTGGAGGAAGTGAAACGGCACAATCGTGTTATGGAAGGACATGGACTTTACCTTGCACCATATAAACGGGGAAAAGGAATTAAAGAAAAAAAAAAAAGAAGCGCTTCGGCAAACTGTAACGCTTCCACAGGACGCAATGACAAATGTGCAATTATATAACTTTGCACGAAAGTTGAACTTTCCATATTTTCGAGGCGTTTTCATGCGTACAAATTTGCCCTCTAAATCGTTCTTAAACGAATGCGGTATCGTGAATTTAGATAAATCGGAAGGTCCTGGTACACACTGGGTAGCTTACGTAAAGCGAGGTAATTGTGTTAAATATTTCGACTCTTTTGGAAATCTGAGGCCACCGACAGAGTTAATAAACTACTTCGGAAACCATGCAACGATTTTATACAATCACGCGCAGTATCAAAAATTCAATACGAGTGTATGCGGACAACTCTGCTTGCATTTTTTAGCCGGAAATGTATAAAATAGTTTCGATGCACATAGTCTTCACAGTTGCAAAGATGTCGTTGACGTTTACGTTAAGCGGAAAAAATTCTGTGCTTAGCACTGATTACTTTCCACCTATAGACTTGAAGGATGATAATTACGAACTCGGACTCGTTGATTTTCAAGCTTTCAACACAATACCGAACGTTGACTTTACAAACAATAAATTTTACTTTGATGCCGATGGTGAGATCACGATACCGGATGGTTCGTACGAACTCGAAGCGCTAAATAAATACATGCAAGAGAAAATAATGGACAAGACAAAAATCATTTTATTTCGTACAAATAACAGCACTTTGAAAAGTGAAATATATAGTGATTATACAATTGATTTTACCAAACCAAATAATATTGGATCGCTTCTCGGGTTTTCTACATATCGCATATTACCGCCGGGGCAATGGCACGAGTCGGATATACCGGTAAATATTATGAAAGTAAATGTGCTGAGGATCGAATGTAATATTACAACTGGTGCATATAGCAACGGTCAATGTGTTCATACCATTCATGAGTTTTCACCGCGCGTGCCGCCAGGATATAAAATTTCGGAAAGTCCTACGAACGTCATTTATCTTCCAGTTATCGTGAGAGCCATTGATCACCTTAGTATACGCATTACCGATCAAAACAATAATCTGATAAATTTCCGTGGAGAAGAAGTGACAGTGAGGCTTCACATTAGGCGGTGTAAAAAATAACATGAATATAAACATAATCGATGGCCTGTTGAACGGCTCGAACGGCTCGAATGGCCCGCGAACGGCTCGAACGGCCCGCGAACGGCTCGTCGAACGGCTCAAACGGCTTGCCGTTGCACGGCTCGAACGGCTTGAACGGCCCGCGAACGGCCCGCCGAACGGCTCGAACGGCTTTCCGTTGAACGGCTCGAACGGCTCGAACGGCTCGTTGAACGGCTCGAACGGCCCGCTGAACGGCTCGAACGGCTTTCCGTTGAACGGCTCGAACGGCTCGAACGGCCCGTTGAACGGCTCGAACGGCCCGCTGAACGGCTCGAACGGCTTTCCGTTGAACGGCTCGAACGGCTCGAACGGCCCGTTGAACGGCTCGAACGGCCCGCTGAACGGCTCGAACGGCTCGAACGGCCCGCTGAACGGCTCGAACGGCTCGAACGGCCCGTTGAACGGCTCGAACGGCTCATTGAACGGCTCGAACGGCCCGCTGAACGGCTCGAACGGCTTTCCGTTGAACGGCTCGAACGGCTCGAACGGCCCGTTGAACGGCTCGAACGGCCCGTTGAACGGCTCGAACGGCTCGCTAAACGGCTCGAACGGCTTTCCGTTGAACGGCTCGAACGGCTCGAACGGCCCGCTGAACGGCTCGAACGGCTTTCCGTTGAACGGCTCGAACGGCTCGAACGGCCCGTTGAACGGCTCGAACGGCCCGCTGAACGGCTCGAACGGCTCGTTGAACGGCTCGAACGGCTCGTTGAACGGCTCGAACGGCTCACTGAACGGCTCGAACGGCCCACTGAACGGCTCGAACGGTCCGCTGAACGACTCGAACGGCTCGAATGGCATGCTGAACATTTTACGACAGCCGCAGTAAGGATAATGATGTAAAAACGATGACAATTATACAATCATTCAGTAGAGGAAATATATCCAAATCGGACACATCGCAAGAGCACATCGTTGAACGCTCCGACGACGCGGCCGTTTAATATACGTTAAATATCCATTCATTTAATAGCCTTTCAAGAGAACAAGCAGCACTTATGCCAAACATTACTAGAAATAATGCTGTTGCACACAGATGCTAAAACTCAACCGATCAACAATCCTCCGAATGCATTATTGGGCGCCCCGTTGAACGAGTTGCTAAAAGGATCGTTAGAAAATGGATGGAACCAGAACTTCAATCACAAACGCACAAACTGTACTTGCTGCAGCAATTGCCACGGTTACAGGAATGATAATCATGTATTAAACGGTGATGACTCTTTACAATCATTTAGTAAGGACAATATCTCCAAACTGAACACATCGCAAGATTTGAGCGACAAAAACGCGCAATTTCTGCAATCGTTGGGTTTTGTGATTAAGAAACAAAAATGATGGATCCATTGAACATTGCTAGTTTACCGATTTCTGATGATCGAATTACAAAGATCGAATTACATAGTTACGGCCCATACGCCAACACAACGTTCGGAAACAATGATGAAATACGAATTCCCATTCAACAACAAGATTTGTACACGTTTCCTAGTGAGAGTTACCTTTACGTCGAAGGAAAACTCATTCTCAACGATGACAATGTTGCAGGAACTTCAGTTGGACTAGAAATGAATTGCGCCGCATTTATGTTTGATGAAATTCGATATGAATTAAACGGCGTGGAGATTGATCGTTGTAAAAACGTTGGAATAACAACTATGATAAAAAATGGAGTATCGTTGACAACGACAAGATCGAAAATGCTTGAAAACGCTGGCTGGATAGACATACCCAATGCAGGAGGCTACTTTGACTTTTGTGTTCCTCTAAATATGCTGCTCGGTTTCTGCGAAGATTACAAACGAATAGTGATTAATGCGCATCATGAATTGATTCTGATTCGGTCGCGAGACGACAAAAACGCTATTTTTGGAACAGATGGTGCAAAATACACGCTGCAACTATACAAAGTACAGTGGAGGATGCCACATGTCACGCTCGAAGAAAGGCACAAACTTTCATTGTTGCGCATCCTTGAAAACGGTCAAACGATAATTATGAGTTACCGTTCCTGGGACTTATACGAGTATCCAATGTTACAAGCAACCACTAAACATACATGGAGCATTAAAGCAGCTACGCAATTAGAAAAACCACGATATGTAATATTTGCATTACAAACGGATAAAAAAAATAGGCTCAATAGACATATCACCAAATTTGATGACTGCAAACTCACCAATTTTCGATTGTATTTAAATTCGGATTCATATCCGTATGACAATTTGAATCTTGACTTTAATAAAAATAGATACTCTGTCCTTTACGACATGTATGCAAAATTCAGAAAGTCATATTACGGAGCAATGTGCAGTAATGATGATGACGGAGCTCTATAGGATAAAATACTCTTTTTTGGCTACGGCCCATTCGTTGTCATTGATTGCTCGCATCAGAACGAATCGATAAAAAGCGCTACAATCGATGTAAGAATCGATTTTGAGTGTAGTGAAAACGTTCCTGAAAATACTAGCGCTTACTGTTTGATCATTCACGATCGTATCGTGCAGTACAATCCACTGACCAATGTAGTGCGCAAACTCTCTTAAGTGGAAGAGGGTTTATATGAGATTATTCCACAGCAAAACCAGTCATTTTTCGCTACAAATTCAACTAATCAAAATGAACGTACCAACATTCGTGGACATTCAAGGCTTCAAAAGCGATACGAACGAGTTATTCGTAAAGGAACTTGCCATCTTCCAGAATGGGAATCATGTACAATGTTTCATCTTTGCGCCTCCATTTGCTAAGAGAAAATTGTCGAAAGCAGAATTAAGACAAATAAAATGGTTGACGCAAAATCATCATGGTTTTGAGTGGGACGATGGTACCGTGCCGTATTCACGCCTTCAAGAGTGTGCCGCTTCGTGTTTGAAAGATAGTATTCATGGATCTGTATACGTCAAGAGCATTGAGAAAGAAAAATGGCTGAAGAAACTTTATCCTTCAGTCAGTCCAATCAATATAGAGGTTTTGAACAAAGATGACGATCTACCGAATTTGCCAACCAAGAGCCGGCATATTCAGGATGGATGGATGGATAAACATATGGCATGCATCGCGCACAACGGAGCATGTGCTATGAGAAACGTATCGATATTAAAAGAATGGTGGTTAAAAAAAAGGAAGGAGGAAGATGAAGAGCTGTGTATGGAACATTATAACCGGCCGGGGGATGACACGCACATAGATGGACCTCCACCGAAAAAGAAAAATTGTTACATTTGTCTTAAAACACGAAACATTTAATATCATTTATTAATTTTGTTCATTACTGTAAAATAATAAAATCTATTTAGTAAAAATATACTTTATGCGTCTTAATGTTGTTTTACCTAGAACGATTGTATGTGTAACGTTTATGTTTCATATTCCAATGTAGGAGATACAAAGGAATGTTCTTCTATTTCAAAGACACGAGGGAGTAGGGCGAAATCTATGTTTACATGCAGACACGTGTCGATGTGCAATCTGGTACAGATAGAGAGAGCATCGCCGAGACAGACCTTTGGTCACGTTGTTGCTTGGATGCGTATTTGATGGCTCGGTCACGAATTGCATTCCACGTGCCCGCCACCACCGCGTGCCCGCCAACGCCGCGCGCCGCCGCCGCCGCCGCCGCCCCGCCGCCGCCGCCCCGTCGCAGACAAAAAGGGTTAATCGCGGTTAAACCGCGTTATCGCCGCGGAGAAAAAGGGTTAATCGCGGTTAAAGCGCGTTATCGCCGCGGAGAAGAAGGGTTAATCGCGATTAAAGCTCGTCTATGGCCGCGGCTAAAGCGCGTTCACGACGCGGGCAAGCAGCTTTTCCACAACCTATAAAGAGGCTGAATCATTAAATATATGGTTATTATATAGACGATATGCGTTTCGCAAAGCAGCCCCTGTCTATCATTATTCTCGATGTAGACGAGAGGACAACACGCATGGACGATCGTCGGCAACGACACGGACCCCTCTTGCCGAATACGATACGTGGTATAATTTGCGGTCCATCGAACTGCGGTAAAACGAACGTCGTAATCAGTCTGATCGAGAGCCCGAACGGTGTAAGATTCAATAACGTATATGTATACTCAAAATCATTGCAACAACCAAAGTACAAATATCTTGAACGAATTTTGACAAATGTTCCTGAAATCGGATACTTTTCATTTTCAAATAATACCGAAGTCGTGCCACCGAACGAGGCGCTGCCCGATTCGGTGTTTATATTCGATGACGTTGCATGCGACAAGCAAGACGTGATAAGAGAATATTTCGCTATGGGCAGGCACTCGCGCGTGGACTGTTTTTATCTCTGTCAGACTTACGCGAGAATACCGAAACACCTAATTCGCGACAATGCCAACCTTTTGATCGTGTTCAAACAAGATGGCACGAATCTACGCCACATTTATAATGATCATGTAAATACAGATATGTCGTACGAAAATTTTTGTAAATTGCGCACACAGTGTTGGGAACAGAAGTATGGTTTCGTAATAATCGACAAGGATAGCTCGATGGAACGTGGTCGTTACAGAAAAGGATTTAACGAATTTGCCGTTTTCTGAAACATTTAGTCCTTCGATAGAACGCTTAGCGAGTAGACGTCTTCTCTTTGCAATGGATAATAGTAATAATAAAGAATCGAGTAAAGTTGCGAATGCTATAGCTAAAACAAGCGATGCTATACGCAAAAAACGCAGAGCTCTCAAATCGGAGAGCATCGACGAAGAGAGAGTCATCGAGAAACGATTGAGACCCGTGGTAGAACCGCTGGAACGAATTATCGAGAATATGTCCGCGGAATTGCCACATTCAGACACGATCGATATAAAATCCGAGTCGACATTCCCAACTTTGAATATTAAAGAACCACAAAAATTGACGTCAACTCCTTTTCTTAACCCTCAAAGCACACAAACTGCAAGAGCACGCATTTATTCCGAACCTGGCACATCTTCGAGTGAACGGTCGGTGGATGTGACGAAAGATCGCCCCGATTTTCATCGTGAAGAATCGATACATGCCGTTGATACGTACGGCGACAGCGACGAGAATCTTAATGTTTCTATGCAGCGAATTTTGGACAATCCTAGCGAAAACATACGTAGCCATTTCACGGAAAATTTGGGGCCGTTGGCGGCTAAATACATTCAATTACTCTTTACCGATCGTGAGAAGAAGATAGATGACGTGTATGGAGTATACGTACAACGCAACAAATTAATGCTTGGAAGTTCAGTTTTCGACGTAAACAAAAACGACGATGTGATTATTAATGGAGTGAGGTACAGAGGAACAACTGGTTTGTACGAATTACTATTTATGAGAATGCCTGATGACACCTTGTTCAACGATGCTGATTTACACAAATACGCGGAAATATTAAAGTCGTCGAACGCTCATAGACGCAGCCATATCTCGTCGGGGCTTGTGAAAAGTAACAAGGGTTACAAGTATAAATATATCATTGCAAAATTGCTTAAGAGCGAGCGGCGTGGCGGCAATCTGATACCGTTCGATATGGTGGCTAACGATAACGCGGTGGACTACGTGCACTGGAATGACCCAAACGAGCTCGTCGATAGATTACGTCTTCTCGTATCCTCGAAATCCGCAGGACATACGGGGCATGACAACGAGATCGTTTCTATTATCGAAGAACTTCGAGAAGCCGGGTTGATTATAAATTGACACGTTCGTAAAGCATGATGTTAGTGTACAAACATGAAGAAGGTGAAGAGCAATCATATCACGGACGAGAAGATACAGCTGGTCAACGAGTTGCATGCGCCAGCGAGACGTAACTTTAGACGTAGACGAGTCATTGTACGGGGTTACGATGATCTCTGGCAAGCGGATCTTGTAGAGATGCGACAGTATGCACGAATCAACAATGGCCACAATTACATACTCACCGTCATCGATGTCTTATCTAAATACGCTTGGGCCGTAGCAGTGAAAACGAAAAATGGAAAAAACGTTACGGATGCATTTTTAAACGTTTTGAATGATGGAAGAAAACCGAAAAATCTTCAAACGGATAAGGGAAAGGAATTTTATAATACAGAATTCCAAAATCTTATGAAAGAATACGATATAAATCATTACTCTACGCACAGTGTAATGAAAGCATCGATAATAGAACGTTGGAATAGGACGTTGAAAAACGAAATGTGGAAAAAGTTCACGCTTAATGGAAACTACGCGTGGACAACCGTCTTACCGAGGCTGGTCTCAGATTATAATAATAGAAGGCATCGTACGATTAGAATGCGCCCCGTCGACGTAACACCGGAACATGCAGACAAACTCTTATCGTCCGTATATTCTAACATAAAGATTGCAGCTCCGGCCAAGTATAAGGTCGGCGATCACGTGCGAGTTAGTAGATACAAAACCTTATTCGCAAAGGGTTATACGCCGAATTGGACAACTGAAATTTTCACAATTATTAAAATTCAACGAACAAATCCTGTAACGTATCTCTTGCAAGATATGCAAAAACAACCGTTGGTTGGCGGGTTCTACGAATATGAGCTACAAAAAGTAAAAAATCGCGATGTATACTTAGTGGAGAAGGTTCTACAACGAAAGGGAAATAAAGTTTTCGTCAAATGGTTAGGGTTTGATTCTACACACAATTCATGGATAGGAGCGAACAATATTTTGTAATCTATATTTAAAAATGTTTGTAATTATGCAGATTATGTGAATAAATAATTTTTCGGCTTTATTCTGTGTTTACTTTATTACAGGGGAATGTTATTTTATAAATGAATGGAGGTTGGTCTAAGAATAAATTATATTGATAATTTTGAATACTTTTTAATACATAATACATAATACAATACAATAATACATTATATACAATTCGCTGGGGGGTGGAGGCTATAACAGACAAAATAAAACTCGCATTAGGTAAAATCTAATAAATTAAAGACATAAACGGACGGGCAACTCACATCAGCATCTCCTCCAACTGGCATCGGATTGCATTTATTGACCACTTAAATTTTCCGCGTATGGTAGACATGGTGATACACATCAATATCTCCCCAAATAGGGCCCTCATCTATTTCCTCATCAAACAGAGCCCTCAAATCGAATAAGCCTTCATGACTTGGATTCCAACCTTCGGCCCACATTAACATCTGGCTGAACCGATGGTCTGCTCGCTTCCAGCGCACTTCGATGAATCTTTTTATTGGCACTAATCCTAACCTTTCAGCTTTTAACAAACACCTAGTTAAAAATAAAATTAACACACCAAGACAAGTAATCGTTAAAGACTACTTACAGTACTGCTCAATAAGTGCCTTAAAGGCAAGTAGTTCAAGTCGCGGAACGGTGGCCATCGTAGACTGAATAACGCGAAACGAGCAGCGGATAACGAAATGAATAGTGGATAATGAAAACTCATCGGTTTATAAAACACCGAGAAAATACCCCCTCCAATCCTAATACATCCAAACACTAGACATTCAGCATCTCGCGAAACTGCAAATTTGCAAGAACTCCGAATCGGGCGCCTCTTTCTCTCTCACATGAAATTGCAAGGTTCGCAAGAACTTGAACATTGCAAAGAATAATTTTAATATCGCATTAACGATTTTACAATTTTATTTTCATATTACATTAATGAAGTAGGGGGAAGGGTGAGGCAAAGAATAAATTACAGTAATAACGATTATATAACTTTGTCATATTATTTATTTTATTATATTGTTACAAGTACGGGGATGGGTGTGGCAAAATAAATTACATTGATAATGATTATATACTTTATTTTATCTTTATAACTTTACTATATTATTAAAATAAGTATGGGGAAGGGTGTGACAAAAAAATTCTTTTATTTTATCATTACTATATATTTATTTTCTCACCGATATTTTATAACTTATTAAAGGAAGTATGGGAAAGGGTGTGGCGAAACTAAATTACATCGATAGTGGTTATATATATAATTTATTATATTTTTATATTATTATATTATTATATTATATTATTATTATTATTATATTATTATTATAATCATCATCTTCCCCGCCTTCGGCTATAACAGATAAAATAAAATATCGATTAATACATAGTAAAAATCTAATAAAACAAAAAAAACGGGCAAGTAACTCACGTCCAACTACTCCCGGAACAACTGCGGCAAGTAAAAATTTGCCTCCGCCCATACTTTTACACAATTTCGCCGCCTCTCTATTCGCTCCCGGCGAATATTTGGGAAATTGCTTGTATGCACATAGCCCATCGATCGCAGGGCAGCGGCTGTTAACAAAAAAAAAAAAAAAAAAACGAATTAAAAACAAATAAAATCTATGCACTAAAAGTAATTATTGAAAAACTACTTACGCTGAGAGGCGATGAACGCCTCTAATGCAAGAATTTGTGAACTTGTTATTTTTTCCATTGTAGTGGTATAAACGCCGCGTTGATGCGTTTATAAAGCAAAGAGGAATCATCTCCCTCCACTTCTAACAATGAAAACAGCTGACACATTCTGAGAATAATCTGCCAGATATCTTACATGTTTGTAACACCTCGGAATCGACATGAAATTAAAAGGTTTGCAAGAACTCGAAACCCTGCATGCGTATAAAGATACTTTGATCAGCGAACACGTGCGAGTTAGTGAATACAAAGCCTTCATGCATTCGCAGCTTCGCCCGCTCTTATAAATAAAAAACTTCGAGAATTTGAATCCCGATTTGCACAATGTTTCTAAGTTCGGGGGTTTGGGCTGGGCGTTGACGGGTCAGTCAGGACATGTTCTTATAGATTATATTATTGGGAAGGGTCAGGCAAAATAAATTACATTAATCACGATTATATAATTTTATTTTCATAGATTATATTATTGGGAAGGGTCAGGCAAGATAAATTACATTAATAACGGTTATATAATTTTTATTTTCATATTATATTACATTAATGAAGTATGGGGAAGGGTGAGGTAAAGAATCAATTACACTAATAACGGTTATATATAATTGTATATGTGTTATAAACTAGGAATATACGTGTTATAAACTAAGAGTATCAACTAGGAATATATGTTATAAACTAAAAGTATAAACTAAAAGTATAAACTAAAAGTATAAACTACGATGGTGGCGGGGGATGGAATATCTACCACCAGTCCGGCTATAACAGATAAAATACACATTAATACACAGTAAAATCTAATAAATCAAAATAAAAACGGATTGGCAACTTACATCGATTTCCTCCCCAAACAAATATCGGAGGCCGAATACTTTTGATGGTGGCGGGGGAATATCTACCACCAGTCCGGCTATAACAGATAAAATACACATTAATACACAGTAAAATCTAATAAATCAAGAATAAAAACGGATTGGCAACTTACATCGATTTCCTCCACAAACAAATATCGGAGGTCGAATAAATCGACCTCCGTCCATCTCGCCGCCTACCGCGATTCAAATTCGCGGCGCCGCTCCTGCCGCTCCTTGCACTTTGCGTGCAGCGCCGCGACCTTCTCCCACCGCATTATTCCAAATCGCCGCATCATTTTTGCTGTTAAAATGAAAAAACAACTAGTTAAAAATAAATAAAATTTACACACTACGGGTAATTGTTGAAGACTACTTACGATTATGTCCCATAATGGCCATAAACGCCAGATTCTCCAGCCGTGGCACGCTCATTGTTATCAGCAAATAATGAATAGTAAAACGAACGCGCGTCGGTTTATAAAGCACTGAGAAAACATCCCCTCCAAACTCTAAGTCCTGAGATGAGTAAGAACTCCGGTCTCTCTTTCATGAAATTGCAAGGTTTGCATGAACTCGGAACCCTACAGGCTTATAAAGATACTCGTGGAGCAAAGAATAAATTATGTTTTTTACGAATAATTATTTATTTTATAATGTCCCCAAGGCAATGTTCTTGTGGATTGTGGAATTATGAATCGTTTATCATCGTAGGGACTAAGCACCTTCTTTTCTTCACATATAGAATATACATTGTGCAATTTTGAACGAATACATCTCTGTTCACGATGCACTTCTAAACGATCATACAAGCAACGTATATAATCATCGAAGGAAATAGTTTTCCTAACTACGTTACTTTTGACGCCCTTCACTTTTTTCGTGTCCCGTTTGCCCTCTACGCGCAAAGCATACATTTTCGACCGAAGTCCGACAAACTCAGTCATTATACACCCATTATTCTCATCCTTCATTAATCCTGGTACTTTTTTATTTACTCGTGGCATACTGTAAACATTGTCCTCAGTATAGTCGCTCGTGTCAAACCGATGTATATCGCGTTTCATTACATCGTATATGTCATCACATTCCAGTTCGTATATAAGACTGTCTGTGTCTGTGTATAATATTTTACAAAGATGTTTAAATTTCGGCCAAACATAATCATGATGGAATTCGTACAAACGTGTTTTTGATATATCCAGAATGCACATACCAACATAAATGGGTTTTCTAAATTTAATTTCCAACTTTCGCATCTCTATTGCAACCAAATGTTCCGAAAATATTGATCTGCTATGAAAATTTGGTTTTGCTATCAGGGCCTCAGCCCCGTATCTGCCTTCCCATTTTGTAACTAATTTAACGTCTACATGATTTCTAACGTTCTCCATAGTTTTACCAAAGACTGCATTATTCATTAATTTAAATAAGTTCTTTTCAAAATCATTTTTAGCTACAGTTCTAAGTTGTGTGTTTAAATTAATGTATTCGCGAAGCCATGGAGATTGTTTAAATTCTAAAACGCGATGAATTACAGAAACTTTTAAGCCATGATTTATGCATTGTTGAAGATTGCCGTAATGGATGATGTAACGTTGCTTATCCTGAACTGTAGCGAGTAGTTTCTCATGTTTGGCATTAGGAGGCTTCTCGCGTATTGGGCAAAAAGGTAAATCTGCGTGCTTATCGTGTAATTCTAGCGGGTATTTCAAATCGACTTCCAAAATATATCCAATGTTCGAATTTTCGGATATTGCATGAATGTTAAAAGTTTTAATTTCATTATCGTCTAACCACTTAAACTCGCCGTAAGGTAGATACTGCGACATTGCCCATCCATACAAATTATTAACGTCGAAATATACTAAATATCGCGATGGTTCTTCGGAATTGTACGAATCCATGTATTTATTATTGGCCTTTGCATATCGATTAGAACATTGACTTAAACCACCGCGTATGCCGCGCTCTATGAAAAGTAGCATATCGATATCTGTCAATAATTCTAATTCGATACGCGTGTGCTTCAGCATTGCATCCCACGTAAAACCAGGTAAAGTATAGTAATATGCAGGATCCAATTTGTAACTTCTCAAACAGCTGCTACGAAAATTTTCAAAAATATCGGCCAATAATAAAACGTCTGTTTTTAGATATAAATCGCTATATTCGCCAAGTGTTTTTATATTAAAACTGCACCAGACTTTTATCGCGTGGTCATAATCCTGCTGTGAAACGGCACAGTCGCATAGTTGATTATAAAATTTGTCACATGTCGGCAATGTCGTCTCGTTCAGTTTCATGTAGTCGGTAACATAATCGTATGGAAAGATGCCTTTTCGTGTAAGCAAATCAAATCTTATCTCGTTCAAAAAATTAAATTGTGACCGTAAAATCGTCATATCGTCTTTCCCTAAATATGAACTCAATTTATCTAAACTTGAATTTAAAAATTTGAATGAATCTATAAATCGAAGCGAAATTTTGTAACGTTTTAAATTCGTTGAAAATGAAATATATTTTTCTTTTGTAATTGGCAAGACTGATGTCGAGCCTTCGATAATCGTTACCAATTCTTTTATTACAAAATGGGCATCGTATCCCGATAAGTTATGAAACACTATTGGTATGAAACGTTTATTTTTATAATTTAAATTACATCCCTGATGAGCAGGTCCTCGGTAACGACCAGTGAAATGGCAATGATCTCGAACTTTTATTTCGTCGATGTCGAACGGTTTTTCGCAAATATAACAATGCGTCGCATTCATATAATTTTCTCTTTCATCATCCGTCAAATTTGTCATGGGCACAATCGTATTAAATAATGGTGCAATTTTTCTTACAAGGTTCTCAAGTTCATTCACGAACCATTCCGCACAGTCAGGACCCCGATACGCGCGATACTCACACACCGATGCGTTGTACGAACAGTGAAAATAATATCCCACACTGTATGCTTCGTGCTGCTGGTATGCATTGCAGTGTCCTTGATTGATGTTACTGTTAATCTTCTTAAGCATGCATTCGAAATCGGCGTACACGATGAATGGATGACGTTCTCGGTGACAAAAATTATCAAACTTTATTATTTTATCCTCACTCGATGGTAGAATGATTGCGCAATCGTTCATCTTCATGCAGTCCTTCGTATGTTTCAATAACTTTTCTTCCACATAAAAGTAATGAAGGCATCTGCATATAAACAAAGTAACTGCATTAGTACAAAAGAACAAACGCATACACTAAAATAGATGGTAATGGCGTGATACAAACCTGTCACAAATATAAGTTTTACTCTTATGTGCACTGAGCTGGTTTGAAACAAGCCGGGAAAGATTTTTAATCCATGCAAAGTGGCGCACATTACGGTTGGGCGTATCAAGCATCAGCAGGTTAACGTGACGAAATCTTTTGTTAGTGGTGAGTTGGAGCGGAGCACACCTTTTCACACTCATGTCCCAGAAATAAACGTTTATCGAAACATCGTTTTGGCGCTCAAATTTTGGTATTTGATTAAGCATTATTGGAAATGCGATGCCCTCCAAATTTAAAACGGTGTCATAGTTGGGATACGATGATGGCCGATTTGCATTCACATGGGCGGGATATAATGCTGCAACTATCGATCTGACAAAACATGTATCATCGTCAACTTCCACATTTACTACCGCTCTTTTGTCCATGATTGTTTTTGGTATGTCGGTGTAACAACCAACATGCATCGGATTGCATTTATTGATATTTAACATCAAATGCAGAATTTTCGATATTGCCCAACCACTATCCCGTTCCTGAAATTCTTCCATCAGTGTTAAAGTTGAGTTCACAACGTATTTGTCATACCAATCGTTCAAGTTTGATGTAGAAAATAATTGTTTATTTCTCACACTGAAACTTTTCACATCACTTTTATGCATGAATGATTTTGGAAAACTTCCGCTAGACGTTGGAATACTATTTTTCTAGCATCTTCCAAAAAGTTTCGTGGTTCAATATGCTCGGTGTTGATTATAATTCCTGTAGTTATCCGGTTATGGAAAGCTGATTCTACATCCTCCCAGATAAGAGATGATGATGATGCATGTGATTCAGCATCTGTTCTCCTTTGACCTTCGCCTATTTTTACAGATCCGTGTAACTCTGCTCTTAACGATTTAAATCTCGCTATCCTGGCTGTTAAACTATTTTTCAAACCAGTTGATAAGTCCTTTTCCAGTTGCAATCGCTCTATCATTAAATCAATGCATTGATTGCATTGCACCAGACATGCGTTTCGGTCGTCGTTACTACTTATGGCTGCAATACGTTGTGTCAAAAGTTGTTCTATACAAGCAAGTTCGTTTAGTAATATTGCCTTTTGACCACTAGGATGATCATTGTCACGATACAATATTCTGCGCAAGGCGTCGATTCTTTCTTTGTATGCTTCTATGTCTCGCCATCCTTCGACTGATAAATCGTCTCCCATTTGTAATCGTTCGTCTATCAATTCGATGCACTGATCACATCGCATCAAGCAATCGCAACGCTCATCTTCAGTATTGATGTTTATCGCCCGCTGCGCCAATAATTCGGTGATGCGTTCGAGTTCCTGCAGTAACGTGGCCTCCATTTCTCTTTTCCACAAACGCGTTAAGTATCCTTGCACCTCTAATTGTCAAACTACATATGCCACACATTGCCAATTTTCCCCCATTTTATTAAAGTGGGGCTGTCATTGACGAAAGTGTTTAATTGCTGTTCACTCTGCAGCGTCAACAAAAAGCGCATTTCCAAGACGTAGAAAAATTCGTTCAAGGTCATGAGCAAAACCTCTACCTTCTATAGTCGCGAATTGCAGTGTCAGATTTGCTGCGTCAACAAAAAACTCATTTCCAAGACGTAGAAAAAATCATTTCCAAGACGTAGAAAAAAGTGGTCTTCCGATAAGAACAAACAGTTCAAGGTCATGGAGGGTGGGGGTAGGGTGTTATATTTCTGCCGACGGTGGTGTAAAATTTCAGTTCAAGGTCATGGGGTGGGGGTGGGCCTTGTCATGGGGTGTCAAATTTCAGTTCAAGGTCAGGACGTATCATATTTCTGCTGACGGTGGCGTCTAATTTTAGTTCAAGGTCATGGGGTGGGGTGGGTGCGGGTGGGGGAGGGGTGGTTGTGGGGTGGGGGGTTGTCGAGGACGTATCATATTTCTGCTGACGGTGGTGTCAAATTTGAGTTCAAGGTCATGGGGGTGGGGAGAGGGGCGGGGAGAGGGGCGGGGAGGGGTGGTTATGGGGTGGGGGTTGTCGTGGACGTATCATATTTCTGCTGACGGTGGTGTCAAATTTCAGTTCAAGGTCATGGGGAGGGGGGAGGGGGCGGGGAGGGGGGTATCATATTTCTGCTGATGGTGTCAAATTACTGCTGAGTCAGCAAAAAAAATGCTGACGCCAGTGATTTAGAATCCGCATAGAACAACTACTAGCCCGATTTGACACATTTCTCGCTGAAAACGCACTCCCTTGCACGATTTTGCTGCGGTTTGTGGCGTTCTGCACTATTTCGGACCCGAATAGCACATTTCCGTCGAGAGTTTGACGATATCAGCGACGGTTTAACAATTACAGCCCGATTTAGCACATTTCTCGCTGTAAACGCACTTCCTTGAACGATCTTGCACCGGTTTGTGTTGTTCTGCACCGTATCGGACCCAAATACCTCATTTCCGTCGAGACGTTGACGATATCAGTGAGGGTTTAACAATTACAGCACGATTTGACCCATTTCTGGCTGAAAACGCACTCCCTTGCACGGTTCTGCACCGGTTTGTGTTGTTCTGACCTATATCGGACCCAGATTACACATTTCCGTCCAGAGTTTGACGATATCAGCGACGGTTCAACAATTACAGCCCGATTAGTCCCATTTCTCGCTGAAAACGCACTCCCTTGCACGATTTTGATCCGGTTTGGATCGTTCTGCACTATATCGGACCCATATAGCACATATCCGTCGAGAGTTTGACGATATCAGAGACGGTTCAACAATTACACACCGATTTGTCCCATTTCTCGCTGAAAACGCACTCCCTTGCACGATTTTGTTCCGGTTTGTGTTGTTCTGTACTATATCGGACCCAAATAGCACATTTTAGTCGAGGCTTTGACGATATCAGCGACGGTTCAACAATTACAGCCCGATTTGACCCATTTCTCGCTGAAAGCGCACTCCCTTGCACGATTTTGCTCCGGTTTGTGTCGTTCTGACCTATATCGGACCCAGATTACACATTTCCGTGGAGAGTTTGATGATATCAGCGACGGTTCAACAATTACAGCCCGATTTGACCCATTTCTCGCTGAAAACGCATTCCCTTGCACGATTTTGCTCCGGTTTGTGGCATTCCGCACTATATCGGATACAAATAGCACATTTCCGTCGAGACTTTGACGATATCAGTGACGGTTTAACAATTACAGCCCGATTTGGCGCATTTCTCGCTGAAAACGCACTCCCTTGCCCGAATTTGCTCCGGTTTGTGTCGTTCTGCACTATATCTGACCCATATAGCACATTTCCTTCGATAGTTTGACGATATCAGCGACGGTTCAACAATTACAGCCCGATTTGTCCCATTTCTTCCATTAAACGCACTTCCGTGAACGTTTTTGTTTCGGTTTGTGTTGTTCTGCACTATATCGGACCCAAATAGCACATTTCCGTCGAGAGTTTGAAGATATCAGCGACGGTTCAACAATTACACCCCGATTTGTCCCATTTCTCGCTGAAAACGCACTCCCTTGCACGATTTTGCTACGGTTTGTGTTGTTCTGCACTATATCGGACCCAAGTAGCACATTTCAGTCGAGAGTTTGACGATCTCAGCGACGGTTCAGCAACCACAGCCCGATTTGACACATTTCTCGCTGAAAACGCACTCCCTTGCACGATTTTGCTCCGGTTTGGGTCGTTCTGCACTATATCGGCCCCATATAGCACATCTCCGCCGAGAGTTTGACGATATCAGTGACGGTTTACCAATTACAGCACGATTTGGCCCATTTCTCGCTGAAAACGCACTCCCTGGCACGATTTTGCTCCGGTTTGTGTCGTTCTGCACTATATCGGACCCATATAGCACATTTCCGTCGAGAGTTTGACGATATCAGTGACGGTTTAACAATTACAGCCCGATTTGACGCATTTCTCGCTGAAAACGCACTCCCTTGTACGATTTTGGTCCGGTTTGTGTCGTTCTGCACTATATCGTACCCAAATAGCACATTTCCGTCATGAGTTTGACGATTTCAGCGACGTTTCCACAATTACAGCCCGATTTGACACATTTCTCACTGAAAACGCACTCCCTTGCACGATTTGGCTCCGGTTTGGGCCGTTCTGCACAATATCGGACCCATATAACACATTTCCGTCGAGAGTTTGACGATCTCAGCGACGGTTCAACAATCACAGCCCGATTTGTCTCATTTGACGCTGTAAACACACTTCCTTGAAGGATTTTGCTCCGGTTTGTGTTGTTCTGCACTATATCTGACCCAAACAGCACATTTCCGTCGAGACTTTGGCGATATCAGTGACGGTTTAACAATTACAGCCCGATTAGGCGCTTTTCTCGCTGAAAACGCACTCCCTTGTACGATTTTGCTCCGGTTTGTGTCGTTCTGACCTATATCGGACCCGAATAGCACATTTCCGTCGAGAGTTTGACGATATCAGTGACGGTTTAACAATTACAGCCCGACTTGACCCATTTCTCGCTGAAAACGGACTCCCTTGCACGATTTTGCTCCGGTTTGGGACGTTCTGCACTATGTCGGACCCATATAGCACATCTCCTTCGGGAGTTTGACGATCTCAGCGACGGTTCAACAATCACAGCCCGATTTGTTCCATTTCTCGCTGTAAACGCACTCCCTTGCCCGAATTTGGTCCGGTTTGGGTCGTTCGGCACTATATCGTACCCAAATACCACATTTCCGTCGAGAGGTTGACGATATCAGTGACGGTTTAACAATTACAGCCCGATTTGTCTCATCTGACGCTGTAAACGCACTTCCTTGAAGGATTTTGCTCCGGTTGTGTTGTTCTGCACTATATCGGACCCAAATAGCACATTTCCGTCGAGAGTTTGACGATATCTGCGACGGTTCATCAATTATACCCCGGTTTGTCCCATTTCTCGCTGAAAACGCATTCCCTCGCACGATTTTGCTCCGGTTTGTGGCGTTCTGTACTATATCGGACCCAAATAGCACATTTCCGTCGAGAGTTGACGATATTAGTGACGGTTTAACAATTACAGCCCGATTTGGCACATTTCTCGCTGAAGAGGCACTCCCTTGCACGATTGTGTTCCGGTTTGGGTCGTTTTGCGCTACTTCGGACCCAAATAGCACATTTCCGTCGAGAGTTTGACGATATCAGCCCCGGTTCAACAATTACAGCCCGATTTGACCCATTCCTCGCTGAAAACGCACTCCCTTGCACGATTTTGCTTCGGTTTGTGTCGTTCTGTACTATATCGTACCCAAATAGCACATTTCCGTCGAGAGGTTGACGATATCAGCGACGGTTCAACAATTACAGCCTGATTTGACCCATTTCTCGCTGAAAACGCACGCCCTTGCACGAATTTGCTCCGGTTTGTGTCGTTCTGCACTATATCGTACCCAAATAGGACATTTCCGTCGAGAGTTTTACGATATCAGCGACGGTTCAACAATTACAGCCCTATTTGACACATTTCTCGCTGAAAACGCACTCCCATGCACGATTTTGCTCCGGTTTGAGGCGTTCTGCACTATTTCGGACGCAAATAGCACATTTCCGTCGAGAGGTTGACGATATCAGCGACGGTTTAACAAATACAGCCCGATTTAACACATTTCCCGCTGAAAATGCACTCCCTTGCACGATTTTGCTCCGGTTTGTGTGGTTCTGCACTATATCGTACACAAATAGCACATTTCCGTCGAGAAATGACGATATCAGTGACGGTTTAACAATTACAGCCCGATTTTACCCATTTCTCGCTGAAAACGCACTCCCTTGCACGATTTTGTTCCGGTTTGTATCGGTCTGCACTGTATCGTACCCAAATAGCACATTTCCGTCGAGAGTTTGACGATATCAGTGACAGTTTAACAATTGCAGCCCGATTTGACCCATTTCACGCTGAAAACGCACTCCGTTGCACGATTTGGCTTCGGTTTGTGTCGTTCTACACCAGATCGTATCCAAATAGCACATTTCCGTCGAGAGTTTGACGATATCAGCGATGGTTCAACAATCACAGCCCGATTTGACCCATTTCTCGCTGAAAACGCACTCCATTGCACGATTTTGCTCCGGTTTGTGTCGTTCTGCATTATATCATACCCAAATAGCACATTTCCGTCGAGAGTGTGACGATATCAGTGACGGTTTAACAATTACAGCCCGATTTAACACATTTCCCGCTGAAAATGCACTCCCTTGCACGATTTTGCTCCGGTTTGTGTGGTTCTGCACTATATCGTACACAAATAGCACATTTCCGTCGAGAAATGACGATAACAGTGACGGTTTAACAATTACGGCCCGATTTTACCCATTTCTCGCTGTAAACGCACTTCCTGGCACGATTTTGCTCCGGTTTGTGTCGTTTTGCACTATTTTGGACCCAAATACCACATTTCCGTCGAGAGTGTGACGATATCACCGACGGTTCAACAATTACAGCCCGATTTGACACATTTCCCGCTGAAAATGCACTCCCTTGCACGATTTTGCTCCGGTTTGTGAGGTTCTGCACTATATCGTACCCAAATAGCACATTTCCGTCGAGAGTGTGACGATATCAGTGACGGTTTAACAATTACAGCCCGATTTGACCCATTTCTCGCTGAAAACGCACTCCCTTGCACCATTTTGCTCAGCTTTGTGTCGTTCTGCACAATATCGCACCCAAATAGCACATTCCCGTCGAGAGTGTGACGATATCAGTGACGGTTTAACAATTACAGCCCGATTTGACCCATTTCTCGCTGAAAACGCACTCCCTTGCACGATTTTGCTCCGGTTTGTGTCGTTCTGCACTATATGATACCCAAATAGCACATTTCCGTCGAGAGTGTGACGATATCAGTGTCGGTTTGACAATTACAGCCCGATTTAACACATTTCCCGCTGAAAACGCACTCCCTTGCACGATTTTGCTCCGGTTTGTGAGGTTCTGCACTATATCGTACCCAAGTAGCACATTTCCGTCGAGAGTGTGACGATATCAGTGACGGTTTAACAATTACAGCCCGATTTGACCCATTTCTCGCTGAAAACGCACTCCCTTGCAGGATTTTGCTCCGGTTTGTGTCGTTCTGCACTATATCATACCCAAATAGCACATTTC
Source organism: Osmia lignaria lignaria (assembly GCF_051020975.1). Classification (NCBI taxonomy): domain Eukaryota; kingdom Metazoa; phylum Arthropoda; class Insecta; order Hymenoptera; family Megachilidae; genus Osmia; species Osmia lignaria. The sequence continues at coordinate 7,882 of NC_135046.1, read as the reverse complement.
CGTCGAGAGTGTGACGATATCAGCGACGGTTTAACAACTACAGCCTGATTTGACCCATTTCTCGCTGAAAACGCACTCCCTTGAACGATTTTGCTCCGGTTTGTGTTGTTGTGCACTATACCGGACCCAAATAGCACATTCCCGTCCAGACATTGACGATATCAGTGACGGTTTAACAATTACAGCCCGATTTGACCCATTTCTCGCTGAAAACGCACTCCCTTGCACGATTTTGATCCGGTTTGTATCGTTCTGCACTGTATCGTACCCAAATAGCACATTTCCGTCGAGAGTTTGACGATATCAGTGACGGTTTAACAATTGCAGCCCGATTTGACCCTTTTCTCACTGAAAACGCACTCCCTTGCACGATTTTGCTTCGGTTTGTGTCGTTCTACACCAGATCGTATCCAAGTAGCACATTTCCGTCGAGAGTTTGACGATATCCGCGACGGTTCAACAATCACAGCCCGATTTGTCCCATTTCTCGCTGAAAACGCACTCCCTTGCACGATTTGGCTTCGGTTTGTGTCGTTCTACACCAGATCGTATCCAAATAGCACGTTTCCGTCGAGAGTTTGACGATATCAGTGACGGTTTAACAATTACAGCCCGATTTGACCCATTTCTCGCTGAAAACGCACTCCCTTGCACGATTTTGTTCCGGTTTGTATCGGTCTGCACTGTATCGTACCCAAATAGCACATTTCCGTCGAGAGTTTGACGATATCAGTGACGGTTTAACAATTGCAGCCCGATTTGACCCTTTTCTCACTGAAAACGCACTCCCTTGCACGATTTTGCTTCGGTTTGTGTCGTTCTACACCAGATCGTATCCAAATAGCACATTTCCGTCGAGAGTTTGACGATATCAGCGACGGTTCAACAATCACAGCCCGATTTGACCCATTTCTCGCTGAAAACGCACTCCCTTGCACGATTTTGCACCGGTTTGTGTCGTTCTGCACTATATCATACCCAAATAGCACATTTCCGTCGAGAGTGTGACGATATCAGAGACGGTTTAACAATTACAGCCGGATTTAACACATTTCCCGCTGAAAATGCACTCCCTTGCACGATTTTGCTCCGGTTTGTGTGGTTCTGCACTATATCGTACACAAATAGCACATTTCCGTGGAGAAATGACGATATCAGTGACGGTTTAACAACTACAGCCCGATTTTACCCATTTCCGCTGTAAACGCACTTCCTGGAACGATTTTGCTCCGGTTTGTGTCGTTTTGCGCTATTTTGGACCCAAATAGCACATTTCCGTCGAGAGTTTGACGATATCAGCGACGGTTCAACAATTACAGCCCGATGTGACCCCTTTCTCGCTGAAAACGCACTCCGTTGCACGATTTTGCTCCGGTTTGTGTTGTTCCGCACTATATCGTACCCAAATAGCACGTTTCCGTCGAGAGTTTGACGATATCAGTGACGGTTTAACAATTACAGCCCGATTTGACCCATTTCTCGCTGAAAACGCACTCCCTTGCACGATTTTGTTCCGGTTTGTATCGGTCTGCACTGTATCGTACCCAAATAGCACATTTCCGTCGAGACATTGACGATATCACTGACGGTTTCAAAATTACTGCCCGATTTAACACATTTCTCGCTGAAAACGCACTCCCTTGCACGATTTTGCTCCGGTTTGTGTCGTTCTTACCTATATCGGACAAAAATAGCACATATCCGTCGAGACTTTGACGATATCAGTGACGGTTTAACAATTACAGCCCGATTTGACCCATTTCTCGCTGAAAACGCACTTCCTTGCACGATTTTGCTCCGGTATGTGTCGTTCTGACCTATATCGGACCCAAATAGCACATTTCCGTCGAGAGGTTGACGATATCAGTGACGGTTGAACAGTTACAGCCCGATTTGACGCATGTCTCGTTGAAAACGCATTCCCTTGCACGATTTTGCTCCGGTTTGTGTTGTTTTGCACTATATCAGACCCAAATAGCACACTTCCGTCGAGACTTTGACGATATCAGCGACGGTTCAACAACTACAGCCCGATTTGACCGATTTCTCGCTGAAAACGCACTCCCTTGAACGATTTTGCTCCGGTTTGTGTCGTTTTGCACTATTTCGGACCCAAATAACTCATTTCCTTCCAGAGTTTGACGACATCAGTGACGGTTCAACAATTACAGCCCGACTTGTCCCATTTCTCGCTGAAAACGCACTCCCTTGAACGATTTTGCTCCAGTTTGTGTGGTTCTGCACTATATCGGACCCAAATAGCACATTCCCGTCGAGAGTTTGACGATGTCAGTGTCGGTTTAACAATTACAGCCTGATTTGACCCATTTCTCGCTGAAAACGCACTCCCTTGCACGATTTTGTTCCGGATTGTATCGGTCTGCACTGTATCGTACCCAAATAGCACATTTCCGTCGAGAGTTTGACGATATCAGTGACGGTTTAACAATTGCAGCCCGATTTGAACCTCTTCTCACTGAAAACGCACTCCCTTGCACGATTTTGCTTCGGTTTGTGTTGTTCTGCACTATATCGGACCCAAGTAGCACATTTCCGTCGAGACATTGACGATATCAGTGACGGTTTAACAATTACAGCCCGATTTGACCCATTTCTCGCTGAAAACGCACTCCCTTGCACGATTTTGCTACGGATTGTGAAGTTCTGCACTATATCGTACCCAAATAGGACATTTCCGGCGAAAGTTTGACGATCTCAGTGACGGTTTAACAATTACAGCCCGATTTGACCCATTTCTCGCTGAAAACGCACTCCCTTGCACGATTTTGCTCCGGTTTGTGTTGTTCTGCACTATATCGGATCCAAATAGCACGATTCCGTCGAGACTTTGACGATATCAGCGACGGTTCAACAATTACAGCCCGATTGGCCCATTTCTCGCTGAAAACGCACTCCCTTGCACGAGTTTCCACCGGTTTGTGGCGTTCTGCACTATATCGTACCCAAATAGCTCATTTCCTTCGAGAGTTTGACGATATCAGTGACGGTTTAACAATTTCAGCCCGATTTGGCGCATTTCTCGCTGCAAACGCACTCCCTTGTACGATTTTGCTCCGGTTTGTGCCGTTCTGACCTATATCGGACCCAAATAGCACATTTCCGTCGAGAGTTTGACGATATCAGCGACGGTTCAACAATTACAGCCCGATATGACACATTTCTCGCTGTAAACGCACTTCCTTGAACGATTTTGCTCCGGTTTGTGTCGTTCTGCACTATATCGTACCCAAATAGCACATTTCCGTCGAGAGTTTGACGATATCAGTGACGGTTTAACAATTACAGGCCGGTTTAACACATTTCTCGCTGAAAACGCACTCCCTTGTACGATTTTGCTCCGGTTTGTGTCGTTCTGCACTATATCGTACCCAAATAGCACATTTCCGTCGAGAGTTTGACGATATCAGTGACGGTTTAACAATTACAGCCCGATTTGACCCATTTCTCGCTGAAAAGGCACTCCCTTGCACGATTTTGCTCCGGTTTGGGTCGTTCTGCACTATATCGGACCCAAATAGCACATTTCCGTCGAGAGTTTGACGATATCAGTGACGGTTTAACAATCACAGCCCGATTTGACCCATTTCTCGCTGAAAACGCACTGCCTTGAACGATTTTGCTCCGGTTTGTGTCGTTCTGCACTATATCGAACACAAATAGCCCATTTCCGTCGAGAGTTTGACGATATCAGTGACGGTTTAACAATTACAGCACGATTTGACCCATTTCCCGCTGTAAACGCACTGCCTTGAACGATTTTGCTCCGGTTTGGATCGTTCTGCACTATATCGTACCCATATAGCACATTTCCCGCGAGAGTTTGACGATATCGGTGACGGTTTAACAATTACAGCCCGATTTGACCCATTTCTCGCTGAAAACGCACCCCCCTGCACGATTTTGCTTCGGTTTGTGTCGTTCTGACCTATATTGGACCCAAATAGCACATTTCCGTCGAGACACTGAGGATACCAGTGACGGTTTAACAATTACAGCCCGATTTGACACATCTCTCGCTGAAAACGCACTCCCTCGCACGATTTTGCTCCGGTTTGTGTCGTTCTGCACTATATCGGACCCAAATAGCACATTTCCGTCGAGAGTTTGACGATATCAGTGACGGTTTAACAATTACAGCACAATTCGACCGATTTCTCGCTGAAAACGCACTCCCTTGCACGATTTCGCTCCGATTTGTGTCGTTCTGCACTATACCGGATCCAAATAGCACATTTCCGTCGAGAGTTTGACGATATCAGCCAGGGTTCAACAATTACAGCCCGATTTGAACCATTCCTCGCTGAAAACGCACTCCCTTGCACGATTATGCTCCGGTTTGTGTCGTTCTGCACTATACCGGACCCAAATAGCACATTTCCGTCGAGAGTTTGACGATATCGGTGACGGGTTAACAATTACAGCCCGATTTGACACATTTCTCGCTGAAAACGCACTCCCTTGCACGATTTTGCTGCGGTTTGTGTCGTTTTGCACTATTTCGGACTCAAATAGCACATTTCCGTCTCGAGTTTGACGATATCAGCCACGGTTCAACAATTACAGCCCGATTTGACCCATTTCTCGCTGAAAACGCACCCCCTTGCACGCTTTTGCTCCGGTTTGTGTTGTTCTGCACTATATCGAAACCAAATAGCACATTTCCGTCGAGACTTTGAGGATAGCAGTGACGGTTTAACAATTACAGCCCGATTTGACACATCTCTCGCTGAAAACGCACTCCCTTGCACGATTATGCTCCGGTTTGTGTCGTTCTGCATTATATCGGACCCAAATAGCACATTTCCGTCGAGAGTTTGACGATATCATTGGCGGTTCAACAATTACAGCCCGATTTGACCCAATTCTCGCTGGAAACGCACTCCCTTGCACGATTATGCTCCGGTTTGTGTCGTTCTGCACTATATCGGACCCAAATAGCACATTTCCGTCGAGAGTTTGACGATATCAGTGACGGTTTAACAATTACAGCACAATTCGACCGATTTCTCGCTGAAAACGCGCTCCCTTGCACGATTTTGCTCCGGTTTGGGTCGTTCTGCACTATATCGTACCCATATAGCACATTTCCCGCGAGAGTTTGACGATATCGGTGACGCTTTCACAATTACAGCCCGATTTGACACATTTCTCGCTCAAAACGCGCTCCCTTGCACGATTTTGCTCCGGTTTGTGTTGTTCTGTACTATATCGGACCCAAATAGCACATTTCCGTCTAGAGCTTGACGATATCAGTGACGGGTAAAGAATTACAGCCCGATTTCACGCATTTCTCGCTGAAAACGCCCTTCCTTGCACGATTTTGCTTCGGTTTGTGTCGTTCTGACCTATATCGGACCCAAATAGCACATTTCCGTCGAGAGTTTGACGCTATCAGCGACGGTTCAACAATTACAGCCCGAATTGACCCAATCCTCGCTGAAAACGCACTCCCTTGCACGATTTTGCTCCGCTTTGTGTCGTTCAGCACTATATCGTACCAAAATAGCAAATTTCCGTCGAGAAATGACGATATCAGTGACGGTTTAACAATTACAGCCCGATTTGTCCCATTTCTCGCTGAAAACGCACTCCCTTGCACGATTATGCTCCGGTTTGTGTCGTTCTGCACTATATCGGACCCAAATAGCACATTTCCGTCGAGAGTTTGACGATATCAGTGACGGTTTAACAATTACAGCACAATTTGACCGATTTCTCGCTGAAAACGCGCTCCCTTGCACGATTTTGCTCCGGTTGTGTCGTTCTGCACTATACCGGACACATATAGCACATTTCCGTCGAGAGTTTGACGATATCAGTGACGGTTTAACAATCACAGCCCGATTTGACCTATTTCTCGCTGAAAACGCACTGCCTTGAACGATTTTGCTCCGGTTTGTGTCGTTCTGCACTATATCGGATCCAAATAGCTCATTTACGTGTAGAGTTTGACGATATCAGTGACGGTTTAAGAATTACAGCCCGATTTCACGCATTTCTCGCTGAAAACGCACTCCCTTGAACGATTATGCTCCGGTTTGTGTCGTTCTGCACTATACCGGACCCAAATAGCACATTTCCGTCGAGAGGTTGACGATATCGGTGACGGTTTAACAATTACAGACCGATTTGACACATTTCTCGCTCAAAACGCGCTCCCTTGCACGATTTTGCTCCGGTTTGTGTTGTTCTGTACTATATCGGACCCAAATAGCACATTTCCGTCTAGAGCTTGACGATATCAGTGACGGGTAAAGAATTACAGCCCGATTTCACGCATTTCTCGCTGAAAACGCCTTTCCTTGCACGATTTTGCTTCGGTTTGTGTCGTTCTGACCTATATCGGACCCAAATAGCACATTTCCGTCGAGAGTTTGACGATATCAGCCAGGGTTCAACAATTACAGCCGATTTGAACCATTCCTCGCTGAAAACGCATTCTCTTGCACGATTATGCTCCGGTTTGTGTCGTTCTGCACTATACCGGACCCAAATAGCACATTTTCGTCAAGTGTTTGACGATATCAGTGACGGTTTAACAATCACAGCCCGATTTGACCCATTTCTCGCTGAAAACGCACTGCCTTGAACGATTTTGCTCCGTTTGTGTCGTTCTGCACTATATCGGACACAAATAGCCCATTTCCGTCGAGAGTTTGACGATATCAGTGACGGTTTAACAATTACAGCTCGATTTGACCCATTTCTCGCTGTAAACGCGCTCCCTTGCACGATTGTGCTCCGGTTTGTGTCGTTCTGCACTATATCGGATCCAAATAGCTCATTTACGTGTAGAGTTTGACGATATCAGTGACGGTTTAAGAATTACAGCCCGATTTGACCCATTTCTCGCTGAAAACGCGCTCCCTTGCACGATTTTGCTTCGGTTTGTGTCGTTCTGCATTATATCGTACCCAAATAGCACATTTCCGTCTCGAGTTTGACGATATCAGCCACCGTTCAACAATTACAGCCCGATTTCACGCATTTCTCGCTGAAAACGCCCTTCCTTGCACGATTTTGCTTCGGTTTGTGTCGTTCTGACCTATATCGGACCCAAATAGCACATTTCCGTCGAGAGTTTGACGATATCAGCGACGGTTCAACAATTACAGCCCGAATTGAGCCAATCCTCGCTGAAAACGCACTCCCTAGCACGATTTTGCTCCGATTTGTGTCGTTCAGCACTATATCGTACGAAAATAGCACATTTCCGTCGAGAAATGACGATATCAGTGACGGTTTAACAATTACAGCCCGATTAGTCCCATTTCTCGCAGAAAACGCACTCCCTTGCACGATTATGCTCCGGTTTGTGTCGTTCTGCACTATATCGGATCCAAATAGCTCATTTACGTCGAGAGCTTGACGATATCAGTGACGGTTTAAGAATTACAGCCCGATTTCAGGCATTTCTCGCTGAAAACGCACCTCCCTTGCACGATTTGGTTCCGGTTTGTGTCGTTCTGCACTATACCGGACCCAAATAGCACATTTCCGTCGAGAGTTTGACGATATCAGCCAGGGTTCAACAATTACAGCCCGATTTGAACCATTCCTCGCTGAAAACGCACTCTCTTGCACGATTATGCTCCGGTTTGTGTCGTTCTGCACTATACCGGACCCAAATAGCACATTTTCGTCGAGAGTTTGACGATATCGGTGACGGGTTAACAATTACAGCCCGATTTCACGCATTTCTCGCTGAAAACGCCCTTCCTTGCACGATTTTGCTTCGGTTGTGTCGTTCTGACCTATATCGGACCCAAATAGCACATTTCCGTCGAGAGTTTGACGATATCAGCCAGGGTTCAACAATTACAGCCCGATTTGAACCATTCCTCGCTGAAAACGCATTCTC